>NC_083700.1:105347212-105961171 GCF_033118175.1 Dama dama
AAGTTGAAATTAATTACAGACAAGGTTGAAAGTGAGAAGGGAATAAATCTGTCCCCTGACACTGCATTTATTTAAGTCTGTCTTTAAATAGAATTTTCTCCTAATTTTAATATATAATTGGGGAGTTAATGTCACCAATATTTGTGAAATTTTGTGCTTTCAAGAGAAGAAAAAAAATAGCCTCTATACACAAATGACAACCATAAGTAAAATATGAACGGTGATAAGATGAAATGCTTTGGGAGAATAGAGGAGAGACAGAGAGAGAGACAGAGAGAGATTGCTACTGAGCATGATGAGAGAGAGCCCTTTGATAGCAGTTAGGGATTGTCTAACCTGACCCCAGGCTTCCCTGGTGGCTCAGTCAGTAAAGAATGCGCCTGCAATGCAGGAGACCTGGGTTTGATCCCTGGGTTGGGAAGATCCCCTGGAGGAGGGCATGGCAATCCACTCTAGTATTCTTGCCTGGAGAAACTCCATGGACAGAGGAGCCTTGTGGGCTGCAGTCCATGGGATCTCAAAGAGTCGGACACGGCTGAAAGACTACACATGCCCTGACCCCATGGCTTCAGCTTACGTGGTGCCCACTCCTGCCCCATGACTCGTGGCTAAAATGCTGAGCTTCTGGAACCTCAACTCTGACCATGGCAGTGAAACAGTATCTCATTTTTTCTCACCCCTGTTCTCATTCCCAGTTTGTCCCAATGTCTCTCTGGCTTCTGACTCTTCTGATTGGGCCTTTCCCTCCTGGCCTCATGCTTGCTTAAAGATGTACTCTCTATCCTTGGACTATTTTGGACTAAGTTGTCTTGGACTATTTTAAGGTTTAGGTCTATCAGTTTCTCCCTGCCACTGGCTGTTTTGGAGGACCCCTGGGATCTTACATGTGTTATCTAATTGGCTCCCTGCAATAGGGGATAGGAAGGAAGCGAGGCTTAAAGAATAATGGGAGCTTAATAGGCAGAAATGACTGACAAGGCCTCAACTTTTCCAAGTGAGGGACAGAGTGAGTCCATGCATGAGTGGGAGATCAGAGGTAGGGTGTTGATTTGACCATTGTGTCTGTCCCAACCACGGCTGGTGTTTCATGGGAAAGCATGGTTTGAGGAAGGCAGTTGCTGTGAACAGAGTTGGGAGCAAGGCCAAGGTCTCAGACCTGGATGATACATTAAGAAATGCCAATTTGCATAGGTCATTTTAGGGATCAAAATTGGCAGGGGCAGCCAAGAGACAAAAACCAAGACCAAGAGGGATGAGTGGCTGGCATCAGGGAGGATCACTCACCGACCCCAGACTTGAGACTGCTCCAGCAAGAACATGGACAAACATACCTTCACCCTAAAGTTTTCTGGACCTAAGTATAACATCTGAAAACTTCATGTGGAAGGGCTACATCTACACTATGAAATACTAAAGAGATATGAGTTCAAAAAGGTCATTGGTTTGGACAATTTGGAAAATAACAGAGGGACTTTGAGAGAATTATTTGAGAGGAAGAAGAATGAGATGGGTTATAGGAAGTCGGGAGGAAAGAAGTATCTTCCCTCAACAAGCGTGGCACAGAGGAAGGCAAGAACTCAGTAGCCAGATGGTTAAATGGAGGCTTTTATGCTGTTATTTTAATAACTATAGGTTGCATGTAAAAGGCTACCTGGATAGATGGTGTGCATCCATTTCTGGCCATGCAGTCACCAAGAAGGACCCCACCTTCACCAGGACTTCAGCACAGGTAGCACGGCCCAGTGCCGGGTGAGATGAAGAAACTTCCTGGGACTGTCACCTGAACACTGGGCCCTTGGATCTTCTGGGGTCTGTGAAGACAGCAGGGCTTCTCTTTGTGTCTTTTGAACTATTGTCAGCATCCCCCAAAACTCAACACAAAGGATGCATTTACCTGTGATCAGACAGCACAAGGCTGATGACTCAAATGGCAGATTTCTTTGCTTTTGGCTGGAAGTACAGCAACTCAGTATGGGAACATGAGTGAAGCCCTGCTGCTCTGAAACTCTGATTGCCAGTTATAGATGTTTTTGATGAATAAAAAATGGGAACGCAAATTAATTATTACTTATGAAATGCAGATTGTTTGGTAGACAAATATCTTTCAAACTTTAGGGCCCATCAGGGAGGATCATAAAAGTAATGATGAGAAGACAACGAGAAGGTTGGAATTCATGGATCCAGGGACAATTTTGAAAACTCCATTCCATGATAAATGATGGCAATAGTCTCTCTCTCTTTCAGGGTTTCTGGTCCAAACGTTCTGCCTCCTTGACTCTGGGTTTCTAATTTCTCTGAGTATGCCTTTCTGATTCTGTTCCTCTCTTCAGCCTCCTTGATTCAAAGCACAGCTCTAAGGTCTTTCTCTCCTTTCTTGTCCGTCATTGTTTCTCAGGCCTCGTAACTGTTGTATCTCTCTCGTGGCCTCTGCATCTCCTGGTTTCCCTGGTGTCGTTTTTCTTGTGGTTTCTCTGCCTGTGTCTCCTCTTTCTCTCCTTCCCCTCCACCTCCCCTCCATCTCCCTCTTCTTTTCTTCTCCCTCCCAGGCTTTGGTCTACTCATGGTCCCCATGACATTGCCTGCCTCCTCCGTGATATCTCCATCTCCCTGGTTCTCAGAGTTTCTATCCCCTCGCCCCATTTTATTTTCTCATTGCTCTCTGAAATCATGTCTCTCCTACCCTGACCTGTTACTGGACTGGACAGGACTCTCTATGAGAGAACATTGCCTCACTCCTGGCTGTATTCTCAGCACCTAGAACAATGCATGGGAAGGTCAATAAATAATTTTTAGCTCAGTGGATTCTCTGTCTCAAGCACCACCCCACCTCCCTCCCACTACTCTCACTTTTTTTTTTTTTTTTTTTTGCCACAACACACATCTGTTCTGGGCTTTCTATCTCTCTGTTGTGGTCCCTAACCCTTGACTCTCCCTCATGGTCTCTGTCTGCCCTGGCATTCCCCTCCTGGTCTCTGGTTCTCTCCTCTCTTAGCAGCAGGTGATGGGGCTGGAGAGCAGCCTGGTGCAGTTCAGAATCCAGACCAGTTATCCCAGACCCTGCCTCCTGCACGGCCTCTCTCTAGGACCTTTCCATGGCAACCATAAAAGAGAAGGTCCTTGGTTTGCTTGGAAGCCAACAGTGGTGACCCCTGATAAGACAGATAAGGCTGTCTCTGATTTGCACCACCCACCCTCCCTGCAGCTGCTTTGTCCAGTCCAGAGTTTTGAGAGCATCCCTGGACAGTGACTGTAGGTGGCTGGTCCCTGTCTGGGTTGTGGTGTGGGGGCCACTCTTTTGGCGGGTTCTTGCTTGTAGGCTGATTTCTAGACAAACAACGTTGTTCCTGGGACTAGCAGCTGACTCTCTGGACCCATAACTCTTGCTGGCTTCAACCAAACATATTGCAGGGGCAAAGCCCTGGGGAAGGGTCAGCTCTTGGAGCAACAAAACCTTTTGGGGTGAGGTTCCATGTTGTCAGGATTAAGAGCACGAGTCACACAAGCTGAGTTAAAATTCGAGTTAAGCTGCTGACCTTATGTCTCAGTTTTCACATCTGTAAAACGGGAATGATCACCTTTATCTTGCAGGGTGGGAGTGGATTAAATGTGGTGATACCCGCAATCATAGTGTCTGGTCTGCAATAAATACTATGTAAACAGTAGATATTAGAAACGGTGGCAGGCAGAGGGTACACGCAGGAGATTTTCTGCTGAAGAAAGGAGGAATGGGCACTAGTCCTGTGACAGCTGAGTGTATTTTCAGCAGTGATACATCCAGAGCTGAAGAACTCCAGAGGCAGATGGAGCCTCGCCCTGGCCATCTGGTCCAGCCCCCTGCCTTAGGCAGATGAGTTTGCAGACCACCTGGGGCAGGTGGAAGGTCTTCTCTTTCAGAATTTCCCCAGGGGCAGACACACTGCAGCCTTCTCCATCAGCTGTCTCTTTACTTCCTCGACAGTCAAGATGGCTTCCTAGGATCCCATCTAAAGCCTCTTGCTTTCACACTGGCCTGGTGGCTTGTGGCAAGTGCTCTGCAGACCTGGAGAAGAGCCCTGGGCTATCATCCGTCATGGTGGCTGCCCTTCGGACAGTGTCTCCCAGGCTGTGGCTGCAACTTCTGATGGAAGCCTTCAGGGTCCCCAAGGACCTTCCAGTGGGACGTCAGAGATAACATGGAATCTGCAGTGCAGAGCCAAGAACTCACTTGAAAATAACTCCAAGGCTTTCTCCAATTTTCTGGAATTTTATGAGTGTTTCCAAGGGCTGGTTGGGCCCTGCCTTCCTCTCCAACACTCCTAAGTTCACAAGCCCTACCCCACACCCTGAGCCAGCCTCACTGTGGTTCTTCACCAGGCTGGCCCACTTCCCTTGACGCCATGATGTGGCCCCGTGGATCTGGGCACCTGCAGATGCTGACAGAGAGGGAAAGAGGTTTGGGTGAGACTTGTTCCCATCTTTGCTCCAGATGACTCACCACCTGCCTTAGTTTTTCTCTTTCCATCGTTACGTAATCCTGACTCCAGGATTAAAAATACTCCACTGACTACCCCGTCCATCTGTCATTCTCTCTCTCTCTCTCCCTCATATTTATACATATGATCTTATTTTTAAAATACTTTGGAAAGAGCACTTCCATCATACGCATTATATCAGGGATGGGTTTCCGAGTCATCATTGGCTTCCTCCAGAACAGCAGTCCTGGAGGAGTGAGATTTCCCCAAAGCTTCAGGATTGCAGGCTGCCTGGAGCCTCCGTCACCCTCTCAGTTTTGCTGCATTCAAAGGACCGGTGTTGGGAGCTGTCCAGCCCTTCCTCAGGGCAGCTCCTTGGCCAGTCTAGCCAGTCTCGCAGCCTGGGCTGGGTGTGTCTTCCTTACCAGCCTGGGAGTTAGAGAAGGTTGTCTGGCTAACTCAGGGTTCAGGTGGTAGATGGCCTGAGTCCAGTCCTCAGGATGGGGGCACATGCCTCCAGCTCTGCTCTCCATCTTATGACCTAGCTCCCCTTATCTCCAAATGCCAGGAATCATCCTTAGATGGATGGAGAAAAAGTGCAAGGGTTCATTTCTGTTGTCTTTGTTGTCATACAATCTGAGGACTGTTGAGAGTCAGAGGGACCAAAGCTTTAGACTGAGAACTCCTTTATTCATTCTTTGCTCATTTGATATACTGATAGGGGGGTGGTTTACCAGATACACAGTGGGTCAGACTTCCCAAGAGGGTGCAGTCAAGGTAGGAGAGACTACTCGTGAAGGCCAGCTAATTTAGCGTCACAGAACTTGGGTTCGAGTCTGTTCTCTGCTGGATGCTAGTTATGTGACAATTGTCGGAGCTCTCAGAGTCTGAGTGCCATGGACACTGTGAATTCTGCCTTCTGGGGCTGGTGCAGCACTGAAGGGATTGACAGTGCCTTGGAGCAGCAATGCTGAGCAGAATGCATCGTCGTTCTGCATGTGTGCTTTCAGACCCCTCATGAACCTCACTCATGAGCCCGGCCTCCTGTTTTGCCTCCTCTGATCTACACTTCACGTGGGACAGCAGAGTATTTGATCCAGAGTTTATACCGCTATTTCCCCACTGGTCACAGCACCCAGTTTAAACTCCTCAGAGTGACAGCCGAGGATGGCCTCCCTTACCCTCTGTGAACTCCACGGCCGGCTGACTTGGCCCTGCTCTTTCTGTTCCGTGTGCTTGAGTTCATTGATTAACTCTCTGTGTCCAGTTTCCTTGTGAAATGGAGCAAATGAGGGTATAGGCAGACTGGAGATACCACAGGCTTGGTTCCAGACCACCATGATAAAGCCAATATCAAAATAAAGAAATAACTTTTTTTGGTTTCTCAGAACATGTAATAGTAGCTTTATACTATACTGTAGTCTACTAAGTGTGCAATAGCATTATGCCTAAAGAAACAATGGACATGCCTTGGAATCACACTCCCAGACTTCAGGCTATACTACAGAGCCACAGTAATCAAAGAAGCATGGTACTCACACAGAAACAGACTTATAAATTAATGGAATAGGATTGAGAGTCCAGAAATAGACCCATGCACTTATGGTCAATTAATCTATGACAAAATAGGCAAGAATATACAATGGAGAAAAGACAGTCTCTTCAATAAGTGGTGCTGGGGAAACTTGGGGAGTTACAGTAAAAAATGAAATTAGAACATTAATATCATATACAAAGAAAAAAAAGAAAAACAAACCCAAATGGATAAAAGACCTAAATATGAGACCAGATACAATAAAACTCCTAGAAGAAAACACAGGCAGAACACTCTTTAACATAAGTCACAGCAATATCTTTTCGGATCTGTCTCCTAAAGTAAAGGAACTAAAAGTAAATGTAAACAAATGGGGCCTAATTAAACTTAAAAGCTTTTGCACCATAAAGGAAACCATCAACAAAATGAAAAGAAAACCTACCGAATGGGAGAAACTATTTGCAAATGATGTGACCAATAAGGGATTAATATCCAACATATATAAACAGCTCACACAACTCAATGTCAGGAAAACAAACAACTTGATTAAAAAGTGAGCAGAAGAACTGAATAAACGTTTTTTGAAAGAGGAAATGCAGATGGTCAAGAGGCACATGAAGAGATGCTCAGCACCACTAATTATCATGGAAATACAAATCAAAACCACAATGAGATATCACCTCACCCTCCTCAGAGTAGCTATCATCAAAAATAACAAAAATAACAAATGTTGGCCAGGATGTGCAGAAAGGGAACCTTTGTACACTGCTGATGGAAGAGTACATTGGTGCAGCCACTGTGGAAAACAGTATGGAGATTTCTCTAAAAATAGAACTACCACATGACCTGGCAATTCCACTCCTGGGCATATATCTGAAACAAACAAAACACAAATCCAAAAAGATACACGCACCCACTGTTCATTTCAGCATTATACAACCACTAAGATATGGAAGCAACATAAGTGTCCATCAACAGATGAGTGTATAAAGAAAATGGGGTATATGCATGTAATGGATATTACTCAGCCGTAAAAAGAGAACTAAATTTTGCCATTTGCAATGACAGAGATGGACTTGGAGACCATTAGGCTAAGTGAAATAAGTTGGGGAGAGAAAGATGACTACTTATATAAGGAATCTAAAAAATACAACAAAGTAGTGAATGTAACAAAGAACAAGCAGACTCGCAGATGCAGAGAACAAACTGATGGTTCTCAGTGGGAAGGGGGTGGAAAGGCAATAAAGGGGAGTGGGGTGAGTAAACAAACCCAACGTGGGGTTTATACACGGGGGATATAGTCAAAATTTTGAAATGATTGTAAATAGAAGGTAACCTTTAAAATTTGTATGCGTTCTAAAAAATTATAAAATAAATAATAGATTGATAAAAACCAATGTATGTACCTCAATTTTAAAATGCTTTATTTCAAAAAATGCTAGCAATTCTCCTCCAATTAAAAATAAATAAATTTAAAATAATGCTAACCACCATCTGAGCCATAATCTTTTTGCAATAATAACATCACACTTCACAGATCACAGGAAATATAATCACAATGAAAAGGTTGAAATACTGTGAGAATTATCAAAATGTGACATAGAGACACGAAATGAGCAAATGTGGTTGGAAAAATGGCGCTGATAGACTTGCTCAATGCAGGGTTGCCACATACCTTGAAATTGTAAAAAAAAAAACAAAAAACCAACAAAAAAACACACACACTTCGGTGAAGCCTGAGAAAGCAAAGTGCAATAAAACAAGGTCTGTCTATAAATACCCAAATAGAATAAACCAGTGGTTACATGGAAAACACTTCAAACAGCAAGAAATGGTCAGTAAGGGTTTGTTACCAGTATCAATTAGTCTTCATGCCTTTATACACGCTGTTTCCTCTGCCGGGAACATTCCATTTCCACAACCGCCCTCCACCCTCACTCTGGCAAGCTCCCACTCGTTTCAAGATGCGTTTTAAAGAGGAACTCCTGTGTGAAACCTGCCTTGGTTCTCAGATACACAGGCCCCGCCCTTCTCGGGGCTCTGCTTCCCGCCTAACCGTGCACACCTCGGTTTCTCAGCAGGCTGCCTTTCCAGTACTGAGCACCCACCCCTCCTCTCTCACCTCTTTCCCTTCCCCTAGGTCTTACTATGCTCAGGTTCTGTGAGCCAGTCATTGCTGACTTTGGAGCCAGCCTGGTTGAGCCGTGTTTCCTTCTCCTCCAGCACATGACTTCGGGCTTGTGTGAGCTCCTCCGATTAACCAGGTGATGGCTAAGTGATCCCTCCCAATCATCCCAAGAGAAACTGCGCCCATTGCACGGATGAGGAAAGTAAAGGCCGAGTGAATTAACCAGGGTCCCAAAGAACTGACACTGGCTTACTTTGGCTTCAGGATCAGGCATGGGCCTCCTTTCTGCCCACATGCCTGGTCCTCCCAACCCTGGGGTACCCACACTTGCCTTCTTCATCCTGCCCCAAACCGAAAGCCTGGCAGGAACCCGCTTCTGTGGCCTGGGCGGGGCAGGGAGAGGAGGGCTGACCAGACCCCTGCCACGCTCTCCTGGCCTAAGTCATGTGTCTGTCCTTCCATGAAGTGTGCCCCACCCCCAGAGCAGGCCCTGGCCCTGGTGAGACTGAGGAGGTCAGGAGGACAGGACCTTCTGCTCCGTTGCTAGCCTGACCCAGATGTAGCCTGGCTGCCCACCCTGGGCTGGCCTCAGCTCAAGGGGGATGTCTGGCAGGAAAGAATAAGAAGGGAAGGAAAATTGCTTTTTCACTGCCCCACCACAATCGCCTCCAGGCTGTTATATAATCAATAAAATATCAGTGCCTGTGAGAGGCACCCCCACCTCCCATCCCCCTCTCCTCCCAGAAAAGCCAGGCTCTCATCTCGGGGTCTGCTCTGTGATCGTGACCCGGCGGGTGGAATGGCTTTCAGGACAGTTTAGCGGTGGACGGCGTCCAGCGCACTGGCTCCTGCAGCCCGCGAGCTCGCTGCCTCTTCCCCTTCCAGCAGCCTCTGTCCCTCCCTCGCCCCCATCCTGCCTGCCTCCAAAGTCATCGAAGGCCGGCTCAAAGCGCCGCCTTGCTTGTCCCATTTGTCCCGGGGTGGGACTATTGCAGCTGACGGCTCTCAAGTGCACACTCCCCAACCCACACACACACACACCCTCCCCTTGCACAGCACACACACGGCCACACTCTCACACCCAGAGGCAGCCTGTCTTGCGTGCATCTTTTGACATTCACAGTTCCCCCTCACAAATGCACCATGGAGTCGGAGACACACTCACACTTGCCTACACACACACACACACACACACACACACACGCATACACACACTGCACATCCATCCTAAATCTGAGCTCTTCTGCCCGTCCCTTTATTCCTCTCTCTCTCTCTCTCTCTCTCTCTCTGTAGGAGATGAGGGGAATTTGGCAGCCTCGTCTCTTTGTCTCTGACTGTCTCATCGGCCTCTCTGGCTCGCTCCCTGTGGCCCACAGCATCTGTACACACAGGCACGCAGAAGCCTGTGAGGCTGCACACACACCCGCTCCTCACACATAGCCATGCAGGACCCGGTCAGTCACAGGGCTCGGATCTGTGGGGTGGGAGACCTGGGAGGGATGGGGCAGACAGTCAGGGATTCTAGGAGGTGGTCCAGCTCAGAAGCCTGGCAGACAGCCTCGGCATCGGGACCTCTGATGATAGAAACAACAATACCCAGAAGAGGACTTCCATGTAGAAGGTAGATGCGACATGGGACTCAGCGTAGACTCTCAGGTTTGAAAATCTAGCTCTGTGACTTTCCTGGTGGTCCAGTGGTTAAGGCTTTGCCTTCCAATGCAGGATTCGGGTTTGATCCCCAGTCGGGGGGCTAAGATCGCAATGCCTTGTGACCAAAAAAAAAAAACCCCCAAAGCATAAAACAGAAGCAATTTTGTAATAAATTCAATAAAGACTTTTAAAATGGTTCACATCAGAAAAATCTTTAAAAAAGAAAAAATCTGGCACTACCACTTACGAGCTGTGTGGCTTTGGACAAGTTACGTAACCTCTCTGTGACTTGGTTTCTTTAAACCAAGGGAAATGTAAAATGAGAGTGTATTAGCACCACCGCCAGGGTGGTCATGAGTTAAAAGAATTACATGGGTAAAATGCTTAGGACTCTAGATGTGTTAGTTACCTGCCGGTCCAGTTAGGACAAGCTGTAGTCCTACTATTCTACCTTCTGGGGACAAAGGAGGGACCTGGGTGGGCCAGCATCTTCAGGGGCAGAGCCGAGCATCAACAGGCGCAGCTGAAGGGCAAAGAAAGGACACAAATGCTCACTGATGTGTATGAGGCCCACGGGCCTGTGATCTCATTGCGTGTATGCCAGAACCCACGTGGTGAGCATGCTCATTTGCATTTTCAGCTGCAGAGACTAAGGCTTAGGTAGCTAAGGCTTGCCTGAGAGTGCCCAGTGGGCTATACCAGGGCCCCTGGGATCCCCCCCTAACCAGGGTAGGACTGAGGGTCGGAGCTGGCCAAGCAGCTTCCTAGTGACCCCAGTAGAAAGAAGCAGGGGGGTGGGGCAGGAGACCAGGCACCGTATATTACAGACGGATGTTGGAAGTCCCAGCATCCGCCTTTGGCACCCTGGTCCTGTGACCCAGCGGGAGCCGCGTGGAGATGGGTTTAGTGAGTAAACACACATCTTCTCCCTCCAGGAGCAATTTCTTTCTTTTGCTTCCCTTCAATGGTGAGCACCAAGCTGTTTCTTCCCCTAAAGGACAGGAGTCCAACTCCACTGGGTGGAGCAGGGAGACGGGAGGCAGCGGTAGGCAGGTGGGCTGAGTCACCTTCATCCTTCCTCTCCGGCAAGTTTCCAAAATTATAGTGAAATTTGGATAATTGCACCTCCACACCCTCTCCACTCCCCCCTCACACTCTAAGGGAGGTGACCACGTCTGTTTACTTGAATCCTGTAGCCCCAGGGCTGAGCACAGTACCTGGCAGAAGAACCAGTATTTGTCACTGAGTGAATGCAATATGTGATATATTTAAGATTATTTGTAACATGATGAATGTTTAGCAACAGTTAATTTGCAACATTAGGCAAGTCAACAGAGACCAAAATAGCAGAAGCATTTCACTTCAAATATAACCCTCCATAGAGATGACTCCCGGGCCTGCACCTCCATCCAGCACTCTCTGAGCACTGTCTTTCCCTGCTTCTTATTCAATGTCTTTACCTGCCTTCTGGACCTCTGTCCCTAGGTATTTTTCAAGCATCTCAGGCCAAACCTGGGCTGAGCTTGGCCTGGTCAGGCCCCATATGCCTTCCAGGGACGGGATGAATGACCTTGCATCATTGGGTCTTCCTTCTAGTGTTTTCCATGCACTCTTATCTGGGGAGGTGGGATGCGGGGGCAGGACGTGGAGACCACCAAGCAGTGGGGAGTGGCTGAGAGGCTTGTGGACTTCTGGAGGGACTGGTCAGCATTCCACAGGGGGGTCTGGGCAGGTCCACAGGCCACGCAGGGAGCAGGCAGAGGCTGCCGCTGAGCAGATAAACAGGTGTGCAACCAGAGGCAGAGACTAAGCAGAAATGGCAAGGCACGGGCTGAGAGAGCGTTCCTTCATTCCTCTATAATTTATGATCCTGCCTACATCTGCAAATGATGCGAGGTCACTTGCTACAAAAATACTGATAAAAGCCTACAGGGAGATTCAAAATAGATGGTAGGGGAGCTCGACAACCAAACAGATGAAGGGGAAGAAGACGGCACGGGCACAGAAGCGTCGTCTCCTATTAGAACAGTGTTTACAGTTTTCTGGCCTCGGTCCTGACAATCCCAGCCTCATATGACCTCTGCAGTCTCCCCTGATTCTACGGATGGCCAGAGAGGCAAAGTCACTTGCCCAAAGGCAGTCAGCTGGCCAGTGGCAGGGAGCGGTGGCTGTGGGCAGGGGAAGGGTAGGATGGGGCACATCCAGGAGCGTCTGTCCTCTCAATTTTCTTGCCGTCCCCGCCCCCCAGCTTTGGGATGCAGGCCCTTGATCTTGCCCCTGCTTTGCAGAAAGTGTTCTGCACCTTTGTCTACCCTATATAGCAGGGTCAGCTTGGTCTCCTGCAGCCCCTGGGCTTGTGATCCCATTGCTGCTGGTTCAACAGCTCTCCACCATCTGCAGGAGAACCAACACTCCCTCTGCCAGCACCGTCCTCTCTGATTAAGCTGACCTGCAGTGTCAGCTCCGGTCCAGTTCCCCTTCTTTTCTGCCAGGGAGCGGCCACAGTGAAATCTGAACCCATTCCAAATCCATGCTGGACTCTCCCACCTCTTGCACCTTTCTGCTTGGAGAGGAAAGACAAAAGTGTGGTCAGGTGCATGGACTCTGGAGCCGGGCTGCCTGTGCCCCAAATTCCAGGGCTTCTACTTTAGCAGTGCAGGCTTGGGCAAGTTCCATCCCCTCTCTGCTCCTCGGTTTCCTCATCTGCCAAATGGCCTGTCATTTGGATTGTCAAGAGCATCAAATGAAGAGGTAATACCCTGAGGGCACAGCATTGGGCCTGGCCCTATTGAGTGCTGCTTCCATGAGAAGTTCATATTCTTCATCCCACTTGCTGGGGGAAGGGCCCCTAAAACTGCCTCCCCGACCCCAGCAGCCATTGAAATCCTAAACATCCTGAGTAAACACTCTAGTTGGACTCCCTCTTCTGGTTCCGTGACCAACTCTGCTCACAGGAATAGTTCCAGCCCTGTCTTTCCCCCAATCTGAGCATTCCTTTGAGTTCTAGGATGCTTTGATCATGAGGGGTTTTCTTTCTTTCTGAGAGTGTCTTAATCCCTAACAAGACAGTGAACTCCCAGAGCAGGGACCCTCTCTTATCTTGCTGTGTGAGTCATAGCATGTGCTTTGCAAACACTTAATAAGCTTAAGTTTTATAACACGAGCCCCCTTCTGGTCTGGTAAGTCACTCTGCTAACTCTTAAAGGGGGTTCTCTAGGCTTGGAGCTGAGACAGTGGACAGGCTCTTAAACATACTGTCGTATATGCTATTAGAGCTGTGTGATGCCACTGTAGCATCACGTGTGGGGGTGCCACTGAAGCAGGGTGGGAGGAGGCTGCCAGCCAGGCGTCAGATAGCAGGAGAGCAGAATCCCGTACCTGGAGGGAAATATGGGCTGGGGAGAATTAAGGCTGGCCGGAGCAGATTGTCTCAGCCAAGGACAAGAGCAGACATGGGAGCTGGGGGCCAGGAGGCTGACCCAGGGGAAGGAGGTGTCCGTGATTAGGGAAAAAGGAAACATGTGATCTTCTCTTATTGTTCCAATCTTCTTTCTTACTTCTTCCATACTAGCATTCCAGTCCCTCAAAGACTTCTGTCTCTCCCAGCCCAAGCTTGCCATCTTCTAGTACCTGACCTTGGGAAAGCATTTGACTTCTGCAGCCCCATCTATGCAGAGGGACTAAGGATCCTCTCTCCATGGCATTCTGCTGAAAAATATGATATAGAGAATGGGTTCCCAGGGCTTCCCTGGTGGCTCAGACGGTAAGAGTCTGCCTGCATTGCGGGAGACTTGAGTTTGATCCCTGGGTTGGGAAGATCCCTTGGAAGAGGGTATGGCAACCCACTCCAGTGTTCTTGCCTGAAGAATCCCCATGGACAGAGGAGCCTGGTGGGCTACGGTCCACGGGGTCGCAAAGAGTCGGACACGACTGAGTGACAAAGCACGGTGCACATGAGTTCCTAAGCCTAACTGCGAGGGGCAAACACCAGGCGTCATTTATAAAGTCAGATACCAGGCCCCACTTTATTCCAACTGAACCAGGATTTTCATGGTAAGGAGCTCAAGAATCTGCATTTTTAAAAAAAATTCTGCAGGTATTCCAGGGCAGCTGATTCAAAACAGTGTTTGAGAACCACATAAAAATATGTCAAAATAAGTTCCCAATCAATGTTAATATCATTTCTTATTTCCTTTTTTCCTTTCTTTCTAACTAATATGGAGGGTCTCCAGGCTTAATTAATGAAAAGCCCCAAATACCCCATGGTTGGAGAGAATTTCTGCGTGACTGCTGTTGAGGGTGCTTGTTTCATGGGTCAGGGTAACAGCAACCCCTGGCAAGGCCCTCGGAAGCCTATCACCCGAGGAGTGAGTCTGTAGATGTTTAGGGGAGGATCGTTAGGAAATGAGCATTTTGAAGCATTTCCCCTCTCCAGTAATTAAGATCTTCTGGCCACGATTTGTTTCTACCCTGCGTGTTTACTCAACAAACTCACTCAGTGATTCAACAAGCATGGAGCATCTTCTTGGCACCAGACTGAGAGGCGCACTGGGGACTCGGAGATTAAAGCGCAAATAACACACACGCAGTCTCCATCCCTCAGCCTAGTGGGGGAGGCAGGTCACCCAAATGAAAGCAACGGATCCTGCCGCAACAGGCCTGTGGGACCCCAGAGGAGAGAAGGGTGGGCTGGACATGGAGCCCTTTTAGAAAGTCTCACACAAGAGATGCCGTCTGCGTGGATGTGAAACACAGTGGGGCCAGGCATGGCCTCTGTGTGTGATTAAGCAAGTTATTCAACCTCTCTGTTCCTGGATTGCCTCTCTTGTAAAATGAGAATGATGATTTACTTTATTCTGTAGGATTTCTGTATTAGATACACTAACATATGAAGATACTTAGAGCGGGGCCTGGCATATTGAAAAAATTTTTAAATGTGCACACATGCACATGATTATTGTTTTGAGAATGCACAAGGCTTGCCATGCGGAGAACAGGAAGGCACACCGGACAACGAGAAATCACGCGGAAAGGAACCGAGGCGAGAAGAGCAGGGTGTGCTCAGGAGCTGGTGAGCAGTTTGGTGTGACCAGGCATCAGGTCAGAGGCAGGGCCATATCCAGAGATGAGGTTCTTGGGACACAGACACCTCCATGCATGGGGCTGTAAGGGTTTCTGTTCTACCTCCCTGGTGGGCCAGTGGCTAAAACTCCAAACTCCCAAGGCAGGGGGCCTGAGTTCCATACCTTATCAGGGAACTAGGTCCCACACGCTGCAATCAAGACCCGGTGCAGCCAGACAAATATATTTCAGATTGTTACTGGGTTTGAGATCGAAACAAGTACTCTCTGCTATATTCAAAATGGATAACCCACAAGGTCTGACCGTATAGCACAGGGAACTCTGCTCAATGTTATGTGGCTGTCTGGAGGGGAGGGGAGTGTGGGGGAGAATGGATGCATGTATATGAATGGCAGAGTCCCTCTGCTAGGTCAAAACATTGTTAATCAGCTATACCTCAATACAAAATAAAATGTTTAAAACAAAACTGAAAGTACCCCATGCACAAAAAAGGGCTTCTCTTCCAGTTCCAGTCCATATTATAATCTCTCACTGGGAACCAGTTGAGCCCAAATTAACTGGACTTTACGGTGACCTGAAAACCATTTGGTAAGAGCTGTGGTCACTCATGGACTGCTCACCTGAGTCTCCACCCCAGCTAAGTGTCATCTGCCCTGTCCCCCTCACCGCCACCTTGAAAAAGACCCTTGCGCTGGACACAGCTCGTTCCTGCCAGCTCCTCATCTGATCCAGCCAAAGTCAGGCTCTAAGTCATTCTGCCGGTGTCAGTCCAGTGGCTTGTAGACATTTGCCTTGTTTTTGGCCGTGTGGACCCTCGGCCCCTCCTCTTGTGTTTGGCCGGTCTCCAGGCCCACATGCTGTTCATCTCCAAGGCTGCTTTCCCAGCCCCCTTTATAGCCAGAGAGTCGGCAGTTGACCTGGGCTGCTCACTTGTACAGACTCGCTGAGAAAATGGAGAGAAAATTGGGAATGGGGGCTCCTATGGAATGCATTTTGCTTCTAAGCAGGAGTGTCAGGGTTGCTGGCTCTGGGTGGGTGGCAGGGGTAGAGGATAGAATTCCTGGGGCAGAAGTGGCATTGGAACTGAAAACCCAGGAGCAGGTGCACAAAATGCAAGTTCTCAGCCGTGGTGTAAACAGCTCGGCCTGGTGCTTGGCAGGAGGGGAGGTGGCAGAGGTGGCTTCCTCGTCAGAACAGCTCTGCTGTGTGGTTTTGGAAGCTCAGGCTCAAGCCGGTTCTCTGGACACTCACCATCCCCTGGAAGATGATCATTCCTGCTTAGACATTTAGAGTCGGTTTTCACTGCTTGTAACTAAAAGCCCTCTTGATACACAGCTCTGCCCATTTACTGGTTGTGTGTCTTTGGGCAAAACCATTCTCTGCCTTGAATCCCTCCTCTATTTTATATACATATATATATATATATATATAATTTATATATCTATTTAATATATTATATTTCATATATTTATGTATATGAAATGCTAACAGTAGCCACTCTGAGGCCTGTTACTAAGACTCAATGAGACACTGCACATTCTTTAGCACACATGTTAAGGCCACAATAAATATAATCATTATTTTCACTAAATCTAAGAAAGATAAGGAAAAGTCCTTTGTTAACTAAAGAGGCACCGAGAAGTGAAGTGATTTATCCAAAAGCCACAAAGTGAGCAAGGGAGAAGGTTTGAGGCCTCCAAAACTCAGATTCTTTCCTCTCTCCCGTAGCTGCCTTGCCATGCGTGTGTGTGTGTGTGCGCGTGTGTACACATTCTTTATTGCATAAAGCCACTGTATTATGTGTGCTGTCAGATATCCTATTAAAAAGCAAAGTGGAAAAAACAGTGAGCAGTCTTCCTCTGCCTGTGCTTTCACTGATTACAAAATTAAATTAAGCTTTGTGGCTTGCTGCTGCTGTTTGATGGGGAATACAATGAATTGCTCTTTGCCTCCCTATAAGAGGTCCCAGAAAGCAGTGTTGGGGGAGCTGGGCCCAAGATAGTATTTCTTCCTCCCAATGCCCGGGGGGCAGAGACTTCCTCTCTCCAGAAATGTTAAGCCCCTGAACCAGACTGCCTTTTTATTAGGTTAATAAAACACCAGGCCCATCAAGTCTCAGGCTCGTAAAGGTCAGTGAGTCACGTCTGAGTGCAGGGGAGAGCTGGGAGGGCAGCGGCCGGCTCCCCAGGGCCAGGGGAGGGAGGAAGCGCTCCCTCCAGGCCAGCTCTGACTTTGGAGCTAGGATGAAAGGCACAGGCAGGCCTGTGAAGGCAGGCTGGACAGGGATCCTTACTTGCCCCACTGGCTCCCTAGACCTCAGCCAAGCCGGATCCCTGCGGAAGGGTCAGGACCGGAGGTGGCTGATGGATGGATATCAGAGCTGGAGAGAAAAGGGACCTGAGTCTCAGAGCTGGGCTGGCCGATGGACAGGAGAGTTAACATATGGCATCAGTGATCAGAGAGGCTTTGGTGTTACATGGCATGGCGGATAGGAGCAGGATCTTGGAGTCGTTGAGTTCTGAATTCGAATCATGTCTATCTGCTTTTGCCTCCCCTCAATCTGTTCTCCATGTTCCAGTCATCTATTGCTGTGTAACACATCACCCCAAAACTTAGCAGCTTAAAGCAGCCACCCCCTGTTTGTCTCTCAAAGGTCTTTGGGTTAACTGGACTCAGCAAGCAGTTATTCTGCTCCATACCGTGTTGACTGGGCTACAGTCTTCTGAGGCTTTACCTGGCTGGCAGTTGGTAAGCTGGTGCTGTTAGCTGGAATGCCTCCATTTGCCACATGCCTCCCTGTGTAGCTTGGGCTTTTCAGCAAAGATGCTGGGATCTAATGGGAAAAATCCCAAGTGGCCAAAACAGAAGCTAGAGATCTTTGAAGGTTCCATCTTGGAAATTATTCAGCATCACTTTTGCTGCATTTTATTGGTCAAAATAGGTCAAGGGCTAAACTTGAGGGGAGGGGAAACAGACTCTGTCTACTGATGAGAGGAACAGCAAAGAATTAGTGGCCATGATTAGTGCACCCCTCCCAAGGAAAACAGGGATCGCCTTAAAATGTAAATAGCCCTGTATCCTTTGCTCATTGGCTTCCCTTTGCCCTTGTGAGGAATTACAAACTCCTTCACCCTGGTAGCCTCCAGGAATGTGATCTCTACCCACCCCTCTAGACCTCATCTCATGCTACTCATTAGCTTTCTCGCTGTGTCCTGGCATCATCCACTTCCTTTCAGTCCCTCCAACATGCCAAACTCTTCTCACCTCAGGGCCTTTGCACATGCTGCTCGCTCTGCCTGGAGTCAGCCACTCCTTGTCTGACAGCTTTTTTCATTTCTCAGGAGCTGGCAAAAATGATACTGAGTGACCTCCTTTTTCATGTAGTCAGTCAGCAAATATTTACTATGCTAGACACTGATCTAGGCCTGGGATATTCTACTTTGGCATCCTCCCCTGGGGGGAGGATTTAATTTAATTTTAATTTGCTCTAATTAAAACCTATAATTTTGTTGTTTCATTTATCTTTCCTCTTTTTTGTATTCTCTATCTCTCCCGTTGGAATGAGGGTGGACCTCTCTGGAATCACCATGGTTTCCCATTTGAGAGTAAATGTTCAACAAGTATGTTTTGAAGAAATGAATGCCGCTTAACTTAGGTTTATGACCTTGGCCAAGGGACCAGACCTCTCTCAGCCTCAGTTTCTCCATTCATAACATGTAGTTATGAAGAGTACCTATCTCAGGAGAGTTGTGAGGATAAAGATAAGTGAATGAAGATAAAGCCCTTGCAATGTTTGATATATAAAGGTGGGCTGCAGTCCATAGGGTCACAAAGAGTTGGACATAAATGAAGCGACTTAGCATGCACAAGTCTTCAATATAATATGGTCCCTGACCCTTTATAATTATTATTGTTATTATTATTTTATGAAAGTGAGATTTTGGCTCTACTGTGGCAAAAATTAGCCAGTGAATTCCATAAGGGTGAGGGAACTCTGCTGGCTGCTTCTGAGTTGTGGGTTAAGCACCTAGGACAGTGCCTGACTCTCGTGAACTGCTCAGTTCAGATCGCTTAGACGAAGAAACACGGAACGGACCCCTTGTGCTGGTTGTGTCATCTGTCCTACAGCAGGAAGTACTTCTGGCTAACACCTAACATTATCCATTATTCAAACTCGAGAAAAAGCTGCTAGCAGCCGACGGATGCCCTCCCACTGTGGAGCTGTCCGGTCACCATGTGGCCTGGTCAGTATACCACTGACCCTCCATAAGGGGGAGCTGCGTTCATCTCACCCTGTTCATAGTCGTCAGTCATAAAGGACAGTAACCACCACTCACTGGGTGCTTACTATGGGCCAGGGACTGTTACTGCTGTTTGTGTAGCATTTGGTCAGACCTGCCTTAGGGTCAGAGAGGTTGAGTAGGCTGCCAGAGGTCCAACGGTTAGGATCTGTTTGATTCTGTGTCCACACTCTTGTCCACTGTCTGTGTACCACATTCCTAGTGCCTGGCCCTGTCCCTCCTGTGGCTCTCCTGTAATCTCTATAAACATGTCTCTCATCACCCTGTGCTTATAGTCCTAAGGCAGAGCTGGCTTCATGGGCACACAACCTGGGCAGCCACACAGAGCCCCAAGCTCAGATGGTCCCCATGCTTGGTTGAATGCTCTGCTATCACTATCTTGAAATCCTTAATAATTTTTTAACAAGGAGCCCTGCATTTTCATTTTGCACCGGGCCCCCTAAGTTATGTGGCCGGTCCTACCATACCAGCTCCCCTACCAGCCTGTGAAATCTTACAGGATAACTGGGTTCAAGGGCACTGGGCCAAGGTAAGATAGCCGTAAGGGGCAATGCCTCTGGCTGGGACACTCCTCAGAGAAGCGCCTCCACCATCACTTGCTCTGTGGCCTCTGGAAAGTCACATCACCTCTCCGGGCTCGGCTATCCTTCTTGCTCTCCAGCCTAGTTGGGAGTCAAGGCAACACAGGCCATGGTGCTTTATGATCCTGAATGTCTGGGGCTGGTGGGGACACAGAGTGTGTGGGAGGGGGTGTTGGGAGCCCGTTCTTCCTCCAGCAGAGCTGGCTGCTGAGTGGAAGGGTCCAGGAAGGTTCTTGCCAGACTCTGTGCTCACTTCCCCAAGTGGGAATGAATGGTCCTCGGAAGTGACAGTGATGTATGCCCACCCAGAGGTGGAGATGCTGCACATGAAAATCCTTATACATTCCCCATGCCTGGTGCAGCCAGACAGTTGGCTCTCTTTCTGGCTGGCATGCCAGCTTCCGGCACTAAGACTCCTTGCCTCCTCCTCCTGCATGTGTAAATGTTAAGCGCTGTGGAGGGCAAACATGCTCAGGAAGCCCAGCCGCTTTTCCATTTACCTGCCTCACCAGTTGGAGATCAGACAGCTCTGGAGATCAGATGCAAATTTCAACCACAGAGTCTGTACCAACAGTGATGCCGGGGCGGCCCCTGGAGGCTTTGACCGTAGCGAGGAGAGTGGGGACAGACCCTGCCCTTTCTAAAGCGGAAGAGAACCCTGCCCGGGTTGATTTTGCAGAGGATTAGGTTTGGGGCAGACAGCCCCAATCCAGGCACCCTTTAAGGAAGAAACATGCTTCTTCTGACAATTTCTCTCATGGTCCTCAGGTCCTCACGCTGTCACTCGTGTCGTCTGGGCCTAGCTTCACTGTCCTCCCTTAGGACTGTCACATCCCATCGGGCAGATGGAGACACGGGCTCCCGTGCCCAAGGGCTGGCAGTTGGAAGTGGCTCTTCTCTAGTGCTCTGGGCACTACACCACGGGGATCCACTCGAGAGGTGATACAGGCAGAGAACATGACCAGGAAGAGACAGTTTAGATAAATGCCTCATAACCGACTATGTGGGTCAATTTAGTGGTCTAGGTCAGTATAGGGCAGTGCTTTGGGGATAATGAATATCCTAGAATGCCCCACTAGAGTTGGCGAATCTGGGGAGGGGGCAAGGATGGGGTGTCAGAGTGGGTGGGAAAATGTCTTACAGCCTTGTAAGTGCCTCATGCAGAGGAGGGCATGTTATCCTTAAGAACTGCAAGTTGCCAGCAAACATTTCAAAGGTCAGCGTGCAAAGGCAATCCTTTCAGTATCTTTGCTGCATGTGACCATCTCCCCGGGCATCTCTCAGCCCAGCTCCGTGATTGTGCTTCTTTCCTATGTTTCCAGGCCTCTCTCTCCACCATCCTCTCTCTCAGCCTTTTCTCCCATCTCTTCCACCTGTCTGGCTCATCCCTGATCTCTCTGGTCTGTTCTCTCTGTCTGTCCTTCCTCTCCCCAGGCCCCTCACTGCCCCTGCCACCATTTCTCCTGCCAGATGCTGTGTCTAAGCCGGCACACAGGTTTTTTGTGTCCCAAGTGATTTACGGACCTGGCTCAGCCCGAGAAATGCTGAGTGGCGTCTGTGCTACTCCAGGAGCTGGTGTCTGCAAAGCAAGCTCCACCCTCGGTCCCCAGGCAACCATCTCTGGGACACGTTCTGAGTTTCTGCTTCCCTCTGATGGTTTGGCTCCTCACCGCGGGCCTCGTAGATGGATACCTGGCTCTGAGCCGCACCCCCATCCCCTGGCTGTCTCTGCTCAGTCTCTCTGTACCTCCGATGTAACTTCTGGCTCTGCTTCCATGCATCTCTGCTCCTAGCTCAGTTCCTGCCTCTCTGCCTGTCTGTCTCCATTTCTGAGCTTGGGGTATGTCCCCACCTGCCCATCTTTCTCTCTGGCTGCTCCTCTGTCTCCACCCAGGTTTCTTTCCAGTTCCATTCCTGTCCCTCCCTGATTTTGCAAACAGCACTTAAGTGATACCAAAGGCAGCAAGGACAGCCCTCAAGCACATTCTCCAAGCCGGACTACCCTCCTCAGACAGCTCGGGCCTAACCCAGGGCCCGGGGCCACGCTGCGCCCCCTCCTGCCCCTGCCTTGTCTTTCACGTCACGTCGGGGAAGCTGCCTGAACTCTCGGTGACACCCCTGTCGGGGCCCGACTTACCAGGAGAGCATGAATAATTAAAAGCTGTAGCTGAGGCTTGTTCCGATTTAAACTGTATTAGTGTTGCCAACTGTCCTGACCCATTTAATATTCATGCCATTCTTGGCTCCTTTAAAGAGAGGGGAGTTTGCTACCTGATTTAAATTGTGCCTGTCAGTTTCGATTAAAGATCAGGTTGACCACAGTTGCAGGGAAATTAAATGAACATTCTCTTAAGCAGTATCATAGAATTTAATGTAGCAATTAATATCTATTGCAATGTGCTGCTGCTAGGAGTGGCTTGAAGTATAATCCAGGGCCCGGGGAGGGGTGAGGCCAGCAGGGCCCCCAAAGTCTTGATTCTCCAGAAATGGGGTCCCCAGTGGGCCTGGTCTTTAACTCACCCTCTCTCCAAGACAGGCAGAAAGCAGAGACACAGATGTTGCTTTAGGATCGGTACAGGTCATGCAGCCTTTTGCCCAAGTCACATTTGGGGAAACCGAGGCAGGGGGCATCAGAGGCTTGTTCATGGCCAGTTTTGATCTGTAACAGACATGGAGCACTGGATGGTGGGGAGACCAGCCTCTCAGGTCCAGGAGTGCCCCAGTGGCAGTCAGGTGTGGTCCACAGCCGAGGAGGGGGACGGGGAAGGAGACAGGCAGAGGTCTTTCGGACAGAAGGGCCGGGAGGACAGCTAGGGCCTGCAGAAGTGGAGGTTGTTTAGGCTGAGGAGTGGTAAGCAGGTGTTAAAGTGTGCACCGACCTTGATTGATTAATGACACCTGGCTACAGGGGGCGGGTCTTGAGTCTGTGCCATGATCCATCAGCTGGGTCCACTGGAGGCCTGGTGAGGGAAGAGGTTTATAAACGTGCTCCCTCCTGCCAGCAGAAGTTTGGCTTGGCTTCCTCTTCTGGAAGATGGAATAATAACTAACCTACCTCTGCAAGGGCCAAGGTAAGAACTAAATAGGACAATGGAGGCAAACCACGGACTCAGGAAAGGACGTGCAGTCCAGCGGTTAGGGACGCAGGCCCAGGACTGGGTGGGCTGGGGGTGCATCCTGGCTCTGCCACTTAGTGGGTGCATGTCCTTCGGTGAGGTGGCCTCTGACTCAGTTTGACCATCTGCAAAATGCAGATAATACTAATACTTTTTTTTTTTTTTTTTTTAGTTGGAGGCCAATCACTTCACAACATTTCAGTGGGTTTTGTCATACATTGATATGAATCAGCCATGGATTTACACGTATTCCCCATCCCGATCCCTGCTCCCACCTCCCTCTCCACCCGATTCCTCTGGGTCTTCCCAGTGCACCAGGCCGGAGCACTTGTCTCATGCATCCCACCTGAGCTGGTGATCTGTTTCACCATAGATAGTATACATGCTGTTCTTTTGAAATATCCCACCCTCACATTCTCCCACAGAGTTCAAAAGTCTGTTCTGTATTTCTGTGTCTCTTTTTCTGTTTTGCATATAGGGTTATCGTTACCATCTTTCTAAATTCAATATATATGTGTTAGTATGCTGTAATGTTCTTTATCTTTCTGGCTTACTTCACTCTGTATAAGGGGCTCCAGCTTCATCCATCTCATTAGGACTGGTTCAAATGAATTCTTTTTAATGGCTGAGTAATATTCCATGGTGTATATGTACCAGAGCTTCCTTATCCATTCGTCTGCTGATGGGCATCTAGGTTGCTTCCATGTCCTGGCTATTATAAACAGTGCTGCGATGAACATTGGGGTGCACGTGTCTCTTTCAGATCTGGTTTCCTCAGTGTGTATGCCCAGAAGTGGGATTGCTGGGTCATATGGCAGTTCTATTTCCAGTTTTTTAAGAAATCTCCACACTGTTTTCCATAGCGGCTGTACTAGTTTGCATTCCCACCAACAGTGTAAGAGGGTTCCCTTTTCTCCACACCCTCTCCAGCATTTATTGCTTGTAGACTTTTGGATAGCAGCCATCCTGACTGGCATGTAATGGTACCTCATTGTGGTTTTGATTTGCATTTCTCTAATAATGAGTGATGTTGAGCATCTTTTCATGTGTTTGTTAGCCATCTGTATGTCTTCTTTGGAGAAATGTCTGTTTAGTTCTTTGGCCCATTTTTTGCTTGGGTCATTGATTTTTCTGGAATTGAGCTGCAGGAGTTGCTTGTATATTTTTGAGATTAATCCTTTGTCTGTTTCTTCATTTGCTATTATTTTCTCCCAATCTGAGGGCTGTCTTTTCACCTTACTTATAGTTTCCTTTGTAGTGCAAAAGCTTTTAAGTTTCATTAGGTCCCATTTGTTTAGTTTTGCTTTTATTTCCAATATTCTGGGAGGTGGGTCATAGAGGATCCTGCTCTGATTCATGTCGGAGAGTGTTTTGCCTATGTTCTCCTCTAGGAGTTTTACAGTTTCTGGTCTTACATTTAGATCTTTAATCCATTTTGAGTTTATTTTTGTGTATGGTGTTAGAAAGTGTTCTAGTTTCATTCTTTTACAAGTGGTTGACCAGTTTTCCCAGCACCACTTGTTAAAGAGGTTGTCTTTTTTCCATTGTATATCCTTGCCTCCTTTGTCAAAGATAAGTTGTCCATAGGTTCGTGGATTTATCTCTGGGCTTTCTATGCTGTTCCATTGATCTATATTTCTGTCTTTGTGCCAGTACCATACTGTCTTGATGACTGTGGCTTTGTAGTAGAGTCTGAAGTCAGGCAGATTGATTCCTCCAGTTCCATTCTTCTTTCTCAAGATTACTTTGGCTATTCGAGGTTTTTTGTATTTCCATACAAATTGTGAAATTCTTTGGTCCAGTTCTGTGAAAAATACCGTTGGTAGCTTGATAGGGATTGCATTGAATCTATAGACTGCTTTGGGTAGAATAGCCATTTTGACAATATTGATTCTTCCAATCCATGAACACAGTATGTTTCTCCATCTGTTTGTGTCCTCTTTGATTTCTTTCATCAGTGTTTTATAGTTTTCTATGTATAGGTCTTTTGTTTCTTTAGGTAGATATACTCCTAAGTATTTTATTCTTTTTGTTGCAATGGTGAATGGTATTGTTTCCTTAATTTCTCTTTCTGTTTTTTCATTGTTAGTATATAGGAATGCAAGGGATTTCTGTGTGTTAATTTTATATCCTGCAACTTTACTATATTCACTGATTAGCTCTAGTAATTTTCTGGTAGAGTCTAATAGTAATACTTTTCATGGAGGTTAAATACATGTAGAGTGTCTAGAGAAAGACCTGGTCCCAAGGGTCATGTGAATATTTGCTGTTATTACTGTGATGGTAAGAATTCAATGGATAAGCAGGAGGGAGATTTGTTGTTGTATACATCACATATATATTTATATAGAAGATATTATAAGAATAAGACTTTCTCCTTTTTCTAAATCAACATCTGATTCAAATAAAAGTATGCATGTGTGTGTGTGTGTGTGTGTGTGTGTGTGTACTGTGAAGGTAATAAAATGAACACTGATGTTTCCACCCCAACCCAAGAACTAGAACATTTCCAAATTACTGAAACTCTGGTGAGCTTCTCCCTCATTGTAAATCCTTGCTCCCTACCAAGGGTCACTCTATTTAAATTTTGCATTTATCATTCCACTGTTTTCTTAAAAACATAAAGTCTGGGTTTGGGGAGGTTTTTTAAAGAATTAATTAATTGACTGTTCTGGGTCTTCATTGCTGCATGAGGACTTTCTCTAGTTGCAGTGAGCAGAAGCTACTCTTCGTTGCCATGTGCAGGCTTCTCATTGCAGAATACAAGCTCCTCTTGTTGCGGAGCACAGGCTTTAGGTGTGTGGGCTTCAGTAGTTGCAGCACGCGGGCTTAGCTGCCCCATAGCATGTAGAACCTTCCCAGACGAGTGGTAGAACCAATGTCCCCTGCCTGGTGGGTGGGTTCTTAACCACTGGACCACCAGGGAAGTCTAAGGTTTTTTTTCTTCTTATGACAAAAAAGGTAATTATTTTGCAACTTCTTCACTCAAAAATCTCATTTTTAAGGACACCTTCACGCTGATTGTGGAGCTGCAGTTCATTTGTTCTTAATGGCTGCAGAGGGTTCCAGAATGTGCCCATGACACACCTTGTTTATCCAACATTCAGTTATGATCCCCACCACTGGGGACATCTCTGGTTGTGTCTCTAGGTACACATGGCAAGCACTTCTCTAAGGTGTGAACAAGGGAGTGATCCCTGGGCCCTAGTGTTAAGACAGCCTCATTTTTATGACTTGATCAAATCCCTGGATGCAACTGAAATCAGACTAGGACAGCCTGGTCCTGCCCGCAGATAAGGATGGGGCATGGACATATGACCTCTCAGGGCTTTGGGATGCTGGAGAAACAGTGCCATCTCTTTTGCTTCTGTCCTATTTGTTCCCCTTTTACCTCGAACACTGCATGGAGCTCCCCAGGACAGCAGGAGCTCCTTGGGAAGTGAAACAAGGTGAGTGCATGGGCTGCTGCTGAGTGGGCTCAGTCTCTGGCAAGATGTGGGCTTTGCATCTCTGTCCCTCCCACCTCTTAGCATCAGGGAGAGGAAAAAAGCAGAACTAGAGGAGAAATGGAAGGGTTATTGATACATTACTTGTGAGAACTCTTGTCAGTGTATTTCAATGCTATGGTTCAACTTACCTATGGGGGTAAGAATGTCTGCCTCATGGGTTGTTGTGAGAATTAATGAATTAATACAGAACTGTGCAGTGGTCATGTATGGATGTGAGAGCTGGACTGTGAAGAAAGCTGAGTGCCAAAAAATTGATGCTTTTGAACTGTGGTGTTGGAGAAGACTCTTGAGACTCCCTTGGACTGCAAGGAGATCCAACCAGTTCATCCTAAAGGAAATCAGTCCTGGGTGTTCATTGGAAGGACTGACGCTGAAGCTGAAACTCCAATACTTTGGCCACCTGATGAGAAGAGCTAACTCATTGGAAAAGACCCTGATGCTAGGAGGGATTGGGGGCAGGAGGAGAAGGGGACGACAGAGGATGAGATGGCTGAATGGCATCACCGACTCAATGGACATGAGTTTGAGTAAACTCTGGGAGTTGGTGATGGACAGGGAGGCCTGGCGTGCTGCAATTCATGGGGTCGCAAAGAGTCGGGCACGACTGAGCAACTGAACTGAACTGAACTGAACTGTGCTTAGAATAGTGCCTGGCATATAATAAGCGCCCAGTAAACGTCAGATATTACATTACCCTCACAGACACACAGGCATCTGTACTCCAGAGCACACACTCATTTAAACTTTAAAACAACCCTATGACAGAAGGATCACTGCTCCCACTTTAAAGATATAGAAACTGAGGCCACAAAGGCAGGCTCTTCTCAGAAGATGGCTCTTAACCTCCATGGTCTCCTCCCCATTTGCCCTTCTTCCCACATACATACCTGGTCACCCACAAACATCACATATAAAGGTCCTCATTCATTTGACATTTGATTGAGGACATTTTATATAAGGGCTGTCAAGAAGAGATGTGTCCTGTAACCATCACTGTAGAAGGTGGCTGTTGTTTTATCCCCACCTGATGGGTGAGGGAACTGCAGTTTGGAGAGACGGAATGGCTTGCCTCAATTCACCCACTTAGTAAGTGGCAGAGCAGGGACTCAAATCAGTCTTGTGCTCTGGAGGCCCCGTGTTTGGCAGACAAAGGGAGAAGCGCCCTCACATCTTTCAGGCAGGGGACATTAAGAGGCAACATACATAGGAGCTGTGTACCCCTGCCCCCTGCCTAGTCTCATGTCGGAGACAGCCAGTAAGGGGATACTGAGATGCTGCGTGAATCCTCCTGGGATGGCCTCAAGGGCATCACCTAATTCACTGTTGGTTCCTGCCTGAGGAGTGGATGGGAAAATAAAAGGAGGTCCTTTATAGAATCTAAACAAAGTGATGCAGGAGCAGAATACTGGCTATCTGCTTCCAGTGCAGTCCAGGGAAGAAGGTGTCCTCTTTGATCTGTGCAGGGGAGTGTGCAGTGACGGTTGGAGAGTTCCTGCTGAGACACTTAAGATTCCTTTTCTCAAATCCCTGAGACTGATTCCAGGGCCCCACATGGTTTTCAGATGGGAATTCAGTTTCTTTCCTTAAAGTTGCTGTTGTTCAGTCGCTAAGTCATGTCTGACTCTTTGTGACCCTATGGTATGTCCATGAAAAAGGGAGTCCTGATCAGGGGTCCACTCTGCTTGGCTATTCTATTTCTCACCACAAAGGGATAGGTTGGCTCCTGCGAATGTGGCTGAGCAGTGAGGGGTTCTGAAACTCCAGAGAGAATAAGTATACTGATTGCTAAAGTTGTAAACCCCTGGGCCCCTCTCAGGGTTTATGGTTCTAGGTCCTCTGAGGTGGAGTCAATTATGTGCAGTTCTAATAAGCTTCCTGGATGATTCTAAAGCCAGCAGTCCTAGACCACACTTGAAGAGACACTAGGTGTTAACTTCTGCAATCAGGCTAGGCTAGGTTCTACTGCATTAACAAACACACTCTGACATCTTGGGAGGTCACTGCAACAATAGTTAATATTTGCTCATATATGTAGTCTGACATGGTTTGGGCGGCAAGCCTTGGAACTTTCTTCCTAATAGTGATTCAGGGATCCAGGCTTCTTCTATCTTGTGATGCTGCCATCCCCAGTGCATGGCCTCCAAGGTCATTGATGAAGGGGAAGAATGGGCAAGTGGTCTGGCTTAGAGGTGATGCAAATCAATTCTGCTTATAATTAGTTGTTCAGACCCCATCACATGACCATGACTTAACTGCAAGGAAGGCTGGGAAATGTAGTCTTCCTTTGTGTCTGGAAAGAAGAAAATGAAATAGGATTTGGTAAATATAAAGCATTCTCTCTGTCACAAAGCTTGATCCACTTTGGTGCATTAATAATACCAAATTTCCACAGTTGTGGTTTTGGGGACACGTGCTAGTCTGTGTCTAACCCTGGGAGGCCCTGCCAGCTTCTCTTTCATGTCTTTTGGCCCATTTTGAAAGAGGGTCAGTCTCTGTTTGTGTGGGTCATGGTTCAATTCACAGCAAGGTCACCACTCATCCATCCTGTCCATATGGTGAAGGACTGGTCTATAGGATTCATCTTTGACTGAATACAGTGTTGGTTGAAGTAGATTTTTTGGAAGCCACATTCAGACTCAGGAAGTCCTGTGATTGAGTAGTGATGTCTGCCATGGGATGGGAAGGGTGAGTGGTAGCATGAAAGCTATGCATTTGACATCTTTGGTATGGCTCTTATCAGAATTGACTCTTCACAGCCTACCCCAGCTTCTGTGAGTCAAACTCTAGCCTTCTGGGAGAAGAATTAAGCGTGGGTGTAGGAATGGCTTCTGGTATATAATAAAAGAGCATTACAAGTTAGCTATTATCCTAGGTGGCTTCTGAATTCAGGATAGTCTCTGCATTCCTCTCATGGTAAGATTCCCAAGAGTTAAATTCAACTTTGTAGACATGTGATGATCAAGACAGAGTAGAATAAAGCTTCCCCCTTTCTACACTCTACCTCCATTAATACAGCCAAAGACTGTATTAGTTTTTTGGTGATATAACACCCGTGATGCACATTGATCTGCTTTCTGATCCCACAAATCTGTCTCATATATATTATACCCAAGCCCCATGTCTCAACCTCCCTGTCTTTGTTCAGATTTTCTTTACCTGAGATTTGGACTGTGCATTGACTCCTGTTTTATTTCATCTCATTCAATTCACCTTCCAGATTGTCAAGGTCTCCTTTTTTATGGCATGAATGCTCTTTTGTCCAATCTTAAATTGACTTATCACAACCAGTGTAAAGACTGAGTTGGTTGGTGAAGAAATCCAAGCTGTAATAGTAACAACCATCCACCCAGCACTTGCTGCATGTCTAGTATTATGTTCTTTACAACATATTATCTCATTTGAGCTCTATAACAACATTGTGAAGTACATATATTAATTACCACCATTTTATAGGTGGAGAAACTGCTATCGTCCCAAAGTTTCATTAGTAGAAAATGTTAGGGCTGGGACTTAAACCAAGGTTTTTCTAAAGCCAGAGTTGTTGGTCTGAACCACGGCACCATACTGCTAGAGTGGAAGGAAGACCAAAGCAGAACCTGTTGCTCAGGAATCTTAGTTGCAGAATGAATCTACTCCAGGTGCTTTTAAAGGGATTTATTTTACAGGTCAGGCAGCACACAGAATTGTTGAGAGGGTCAGGAAATAAAGCCAGGGGAATGTCCCATCATAAAATAGAACTGCTCTACTGAAGCCTCTTGGCCACCACCTCCCACTGCTTAGTACCTATGACTAGGGACTTCATAGAAGACCCTTAGCCAAAATTTCTATAGATGATCCCATAGACACCACATCACCGGGCTCACAACGGCCTTCCACATCTCATCAGACCTGTCTGCTTGGCAAAACCTAGGTTACATGCAAAAGCTTAGTTACAGAAGGTGTCAGAGAAAGGTAGTTTTTAGCTTCTTAGAATCTGTTATACAGGAAGACATCTCCAAGGTGACAGTGAGGCATCTACCATCCTTGGGAACGTCTGGGAATTTAAAGAAAATCTTAGCATCCTATCCTCTGAATGAGCTCTTACTCAGCACACATGTCTCTTCTCAGATGTGAAGTCTTGTGTGCTTCCTTAGGTTGACTCACCATGCCTTCTTCCCTACCCTTCTAGAATTCCTCACCTTGCTGAAAACCACTGCACTGTATTCTAAACCATGTCTCCATACCCCACTAGCCCGAGCCTTCCTCAAGGCTAGGACCATGTGTTTTTATTTGTATCTGAGGTACCCAGCAAGGGAGCCATCATACAGTCAGCACCAGCAGTTCTATTTTGAAAGCATGAGTGATTATGTGGGTGTTTGTAGAAGATACCCTCCTATCCTGGCTATTTTCAGAAGTGTGTGTCCTGCAGGGAAGTGTGTGGGATGCTGCTGCTCTCTGGACCCGAAGGCAGTGCAGAGATATGGGCCCTCTTCTCAAGAATGTATTTATTTCTTACTGTTCCCAAAATACATTTATTCCTTACTGTATCCGTGATACTGCCCCATTTCTTGGGAACCCTATATACTTTGGAGCCAAGTACATGGAGATCACTGAGATCAGCTTGCCTCACAGACACAAGAATCATGAGTATAGGCCACACAACATCCAAGGAACAGCCCAAAGGATTGAATTTAATAAGAAAAAAAAAGTATAATCATACAAATCCCTTCCTGTGGGTGGTTCCCTGCCAGGTCAGGCTCTCTGAATCACTCTGACCGCCTGCATCCCATGACAAACAGTACAAACCCTTCTCCCAGGGAGCTGTTCATGTTTGCCTCCAGGAGGCCCACTCAGTGGTCTTATCTTCCTCTTGTGGGTTTTTACTGTGCAACTGGATTCTGTCTGGGCTCTTGGTTGCAAGTTACAGAAACTCAGCTTTAAAGTGCAACCCCAAAGGGGCTTTATTAGAAAACTCATATGATTGCTGAAGGGGTGTAGCTTGGTCTTGGGGAGAACTAGAACTACTAGGTTTTCTCTATAACTATCTATTTTCATATCTCTACTGTATATCTACCTCTCTCTCTCTCTCTCTATCTCTTCCAATCCATCTTTCTTATCTTTATGAGTCAGTTTTGTTTCCTCAGACCAAATTTCTCCATGTGTCCAGAAATGACTACTGGCACTTTACATGCCTTGCACCCCTCAGTTTAATCAGCAGAGAGGATCAGCCCTTCTTCCCTTCATTCTGGGTCCAAAACTCTCAGGGAAGGCCTCTGTCTGGCCCAGCGCTGGTTTCTCATCCATGATTAGTCTATACCTGAACTATGGAGTTGGTGATGGACAGGGAAGCCTGGCGTGCTGCAGTCCATGGGGTCGCAGAGTTGGACACAACTGAGCAGCTGAACTGAACTGAACTGAACTACACAGGAGTATAGCTACTACCATGAGGTAGGTTTACCATGAGAGTAGAAATACCTACTACCGTGGGGTAGGTATTATAATTAGCAGCCCGCCGAAAAATCACATTGTTGGAGAGAGAATAGGAATCACTATACCAAAAAAGGGGCAGCTGCTTCTAGAAGATGAATGGGGTGCTAGGCAGACATAATGTTAAATGAGCCCCATCCAGTGAGCACTGCATAAGGCCCCATGTATATCACGTACTCCCAGCCTTCTGGGGCCAAATTTACTGCTTGGAACCACAAACATCCTCTTGAACATCCTGCATTAGTACATCAAAGCTAAAGCAAATGCCAAGGTGGTCTTCATGGCCAGTGTTGAGAAGGTCAGTAATTCCCACTCTGACCCAACTTGATCATAAAACAAGCCACACAGCAGACTAGCAACCAAGTTTTTATCTCATCTTCAGTTGGCAGTGGCTGGCTGGAGCTCTGCACTGAAGTAGTCTCAGCCTACTCTCAGCCTCAGCAAGACAGAGCGTCATGATCGATTAGTGATGTCTGCCACAGGCAGAGTATCGAGGCTGGTTGAGTGCACCGCTTCTGCTGTAAAATGCTCTATAATAAAAGGCAATGGGGGATAGAGCTCCAAACACTGGCCAGATTGGAGAAGCATTTTTGTGGTGTCCATTGCTGACCTTCACCTGAGAGGCTAGTTTCTGAGTGGACAGCTGGCCACTGTCCCTTTCAGGGATTTCTTTTTTTCAGCCTTCCCTATACTCCCAATAGCTATTTCCCAGGTAGGAACACAGCTTCAGGTCTGCATGTGTATCTGTCGGTGCCTCATTATTTAAAATCAGCCAATCACATCCTCACTATGTTGCTATGGGGACCTGCTGTCCCATAAATGATACTGAGGTGATTTGGCTGATTGTGTGGTTCAGGCTTTGAGGACGCCCTTAGCAGAGTCTTTTCTGCAGCCCTAATTCATCCTAATGGTCAAGTGTTGAGAGACTAACACCAATAAAACAAGAGGTCTTATTAAGCCCAGTAGAAGCCCAAATGATGCTTGCTCTGTGTGTTCTGAGGTAACTGTAGTTGTTTGTAGTAGCATCTTGTTGGTGGCACAGCTGCTAAAAAGAAACTCTGATTCTAGGCTTTCCTCTTAATCAGTTAAAAATAGTCCTGAGCCTTTGATTAGATCGTTCTAGGAAAGTTAAGAGAGCTGGGCGCTGAGTGGAGCTAACATCACAGCCTGGATCGTTCAGTTTCCCAAGCCCTGATTGCTGCTTTTGGTGTGCTGGCAAAAGACGGGATGCACAGATGTGGTATCTGTCCTGTCTTCCATGGGCTCAGGACTCAAACCCTGGCTGCTTGTGACCAGGGCCAGGAAAAAGAAGAAAACTGCACCAAATGATCTAATTGGCCCGTAAGCCAACACACTGTGAGTGTTTTAAGCCTCTGTTAGAAATTTGCCCTTGACCTCCAGGATCAAATTCAGTCTCCAAAACTCTGCATAATTTTCCTGTTGTTAGAGGTTATATTCACTGGGCCCAAGGCCTTCAGGGTGTACATTACTGTGTAAAAGAAAATCACCACCCATCCATCCACTTATCAAGATAGAGTGCTCTGACTGATTAGTGATGTCTGCCACAGGCAGAGGGTGGAGGATTGGTGAGCATGCCATTTGCTGTGCTCCATCTTCCTGGTCCCAAGCCCTCTGGAGCTAGCCTCACTTTTTTGCTAACTTCCTGCTAAGGGAGTCAGGGTCCCTGTAATCAGGGGGCCTCTACCTTTTTTTCCTGTCTCAGGTACAGGAAAGAACTGGTATACTCTTGGGCTCCGTAGGACACTCTAGTCAGGGGCACCTCTAGGATTTCATCTCATTTTTTTCTCTCTCATTATTTCTCCGTCTGTCTCTCTCACTCCAGCCCAGCCAGCCTCTTCACCCACAATTGGCCCCAGAGTAACAAGGTCTCCCTTCCCCAGGCTGAGACCTCTGGGTAGGCAGACCACAGCCACCCACCAACCTGTACCACCTGCTTACCTAAGCCCTCTTCTGGGGCAGTGGGCGTGAGGAAAGCCATGATGTAGTATCCAGAGCAACTGGCAGGAAGCCTCATAGTGGGAGGCAGAAAGGTCCAGGAGGAGGTTTCCAAGTCCCTTGCACTCGGCTGCAGAGTAAAGTGCATCCTTGTGTGAATCTAGTGTGACCGTGCACTGGTTACAGAGCCTCACAAGCCATGGGCTCTCTGTCACTGGAGGTTTGCAAGAAACAAAGTGGCAAGTGGTTTCTTGGAGATTTCTTACCAGGCAGAGTCAAGGGCCCTTATTGTCTTTGTGTGTGAAAGGGACCTCACAAGGTTATTGTGTGGGTTGAATACTGTCCTCAGGGTACACTGGGTCCCTCTGGTCTCTGCAGAAGCTGGTGGTCCCTCTGGCTCTATGGCCCCCACCCTGGTTCTGAATGGCCACTCCAGCTTGGCAGGATTCTCCTGGCGCTCTTCTGGTTCTCATCCTTGAAGAGCTTTCACTAAACCAGCAGGGGAGCACCTCCAAGCTTCCTCTGTAATCATGAGCTCAGGCTGGGCTTCCAGTTCTGTATCCCCTCGTCCATCTCATCATTTTCTCTCCTTTTCCAGGCGTAGATTCCTCACTCCCTATTTTGCTCCCTCCTAATCGTCAGCCCACTCCCTATGTGCATTTACAAGCAACCTCATCTACATAGGGGCTTCCCTGATAGCTCAGTTGGTAAAGAATCCACCTGCAATGCAGGAGACCCCTGTTCGAATCCTAGATTGGGAAGATCCCCTGGAGAAGGAATAGGCTACCCATTCCAGTATTGGGTTTCTCTTGTGGCTCAGCTGGTGAAGAATCTGGCTGCAGTGTGGGAGACCTGGGTTTGATCACTGGGTTGGGAAGATCCCCTGGAGAAGGGAAAGGCTACCCACTCCAGTATTCTGGCCTGGAGAATTCCATGGACTGTATAGTCCATGGGGTCACAAAGAGTTGGACACCACTGAGCGACTTTCACTTTTCTTTCATCTACATAGAATGTCTATCTGATGGCTCATGGGTGATGGGGACAGCATGTGCTATTATGCAAGTCTCTGGGATGGGGCTTTGCATCTCATTGTTTTCCAGCTCGGGGTGACTCATTTTCTTTACAGCAAAGTCAGTTTGGCTTGTTTGATGAAAGCAAAAGTTGCTCAGTCATCTCCGACTTTTTGCAACTCCACAGACTATACAGTCCATGGAATTTTCCAGACCAGAATACCGGAGTGGGGAGCCTTTCCCTTCTCCAGGGGATTTTCCTGACCCAGGAATCGAACCAGGGTCTCCTGCATAGCTTGTTTGATATTTGTGTTAAAAAGATCTAGGCGACAGAGGGGACTAGAACTTTATGTGAGCCAAGAGACTGATGTGACTATGAGGAGGTATCATTAGAAGTCAGAATGCGGGAGGAGAGGGCCTCCTTTGGCCCTGCCCTTGCCTGGGGTGTCCACGCCGCATTCTGGGGGATGTTGACAGGAGGAGTATCTGGCTCAGCATGAGAAGGGCTATTGCGGCAACCTTGGGAAGGAGGTCCTGCCACCCTCCCATTTTACAGATGGGGAAGTAGAGACTTAGGGAAGTTAATGCGCTGTGTTCACGGGCATGAAGTAGTAAATGGCTGAATCAGGATTAGAACCTGAGCAGTCTGACAATCCGGCCAGATAGGCCGAGGAGAGAGCTGGACAGGACTGGGCACTGTGTGCCCTCAGTGACCCATCTCAGGAAAACTCTATTAAAAACGCACTGAAAGGTACTGTGGAGAGCTTTCCTAACAGAGAGACCCAGCTTCAAATCCTCTCTCTTCCATGTCCCACCTGGGTGACCTTGGCAAGTTTTTTTTAACATCTCTGAGCCTTAATGCCATCATTGGTAAAGTGTGGATGATGTTAGTTCAGACTCAGGGCTGTTTTGAGGAATAAGGGAGCTAATGTGTGTTGAGAGAGCACAAAGCCTGTCCCAGAAACGTGGGGTCCTGGGATCTGAGGTTTATGCTGGCACGTCCCATCCCAGTGTGGTTGTCATGCGGAGGTTTGCAGGCAGGAGCCGGCGTGGAGGAGGGAGACAGAGGCTGGAGCTGACAGCTGCTTCTCTTTTCCCATCTCGCAGGGACCTGAAGCCTGTTTGCCTTCCTCTGAGGGGTCTGACAAGTGGAATCACACAGTTTAGCAGTAACACTAACAAGTCTCTGGATACGAAACGTGTCGCTGGCTGTGAGCACGGCTGGCTGCAGGCAAGGCCTCCAGCAGACACCTGTAACAGGTTTCCACCTGGCTCCCAGGCAGCCCCTCCCCACCGCGTGCCCTGCCCTCTGGAGGTGGGCTGGTGGGACTGGCAGGGAGAGGCTGAATGGGGCCTGGGCACTCTGAGCCCTCAGGACCTGTTTCTGGAAAACCTAGTCAGGAAGTGTGCTGAGAGAGGCTGGGCAGGGTCTGGGGGCTAGTGGAGTGCTGTCTGGCTCCCCTAGGGTCCTGGGAAATTGCAGGAGGGACAGAGGCAGCTGTGTCCTTCTTACCTCTAGTAAGTCAGGAAAGATGCAATGTGGTCCAGCCCATGGGCAGCCCAGGATGAAAACAGCTCTGGGAGAAATTACCCCCGATCTCTCCTCCCTGCTCCTCGTGGTCAGCAACAATCTTCTTTTACTTTTCTGGGAAGACAGAAGCAGTCGGAAGTGAACTTCAGAAACTCCCACCATCACCTCCACAGAGCTCCCTGTGCCCACGTGGTCTGCCTCTGGCCTGGGACTACGGAGGATCCACCCAGCCCCAGTGTGAGGCCAGTCCCTGCACTTGTCCACTGGACTTGAGTCCCGTGAATCTAGTGGTGGACATAACTCTGCAGTTGTCCTCGCCACCTTTTCCCATCACAACTGGATCATTCCCGTCATAAACATGGTGCTCTATTGGCAACCCACTCCAGTGTTCTTGCCTGGAGAATCCTATGGACAGAGGAGCCTCGTGGGCTACAGTCCATGGGATTGCAGAGAGTCAGACACGACCGAAGTGACTAAGCACCCACGCATGCAATTATATACCCGATCTTTAAAAAGACCCCTCACTTGACTGCACCCTCCTCTTTGCAGCGAAGCCCCAGAGAGGGTGTCAGTGTCTGTTTTGTCCAAGCCTCCTTCACACTTTCTCTCTTGAGCCCATCTCCCCAGGACTGCCCTGAGCACTTCTAAACCCAGCAGTGAGTCCTCTAACCCTTGGCGGCAGGTGACTTATTGGCCATGTCCTCTCCCTTGCAGCCCTTTTTTCATGTGGCTTCCTCCACGTGTTCCTGTCTCCCTGTGGGTTCCTCACCATTTCCCAGCCCCTGAACGCTGAAGGGCTTCGGGGTTCATTCCTCTTCTCTGTCTGTACCCCATCCCTGCATGATCCTTTCCAGGCCATTCAATCTACCCTCCTACCCTCCCCAGATCTTCCCCAGATCACTCAGAATTAAGCCCAAAGTTCCCACTGAAGTGCCCAGGGCCACATGTGATCAGCCCCCTCTCATGTCATCTCCAAACACACAGAGTTGTTATATGAATAAATGGGTGAGCAGTGGGGGAGATTGTGTTCCTGGCCAAGCCAGCATCACCACCTTTCCTCTCCAGGCGCTTAGCAGATCTGCCTTGTGCTCCCTGCTCCCAAGGGACTGCTTAGCCTCTTCCCTGTCCTTTGTGAGATCTGCCTGACAACCAATCCAGGGCCTGCTGGTTTCCCCAATACATGACTACCCGCTTTCCCATCTTCCTTTCCAAGGCAGCCGTGGTAGCTGCTGATGGTTGCTGAAGCAGGCCAGACTTTTTCATATCCCTACACCTTGACACCTGCCAATCTGCCTGGAGCTTCCTTTTTATCCTTCATCCTGCTTTTTCCTATTCTTCCTTCAAGACCCAACTCAGGTGTCATCTCCTTCAGGACGACTTCCCTGCAGCACCAAACTTAGGAGTGCCCAGATCAAGTCGCTGCCTGGGACACCTCTTTTAAGAGCCCCTCAATCATCACTGAAACTTACAGACCTGGAGAAAACTTTGTTCAGCAGAACTCCTCTCAGACAGAGTCCTGGGGGATGTCCTTTGATAAGCAACTGGAGGTGTGGATATTGGTGGGGAGTGAGGCCCTCAAAGGGAAAGAAGAATGGGTGGGTCTGATATCTCTTGGGCTTTTATTTTGACAGACAGGATGCAAATGTTGGGGCAGAGCTGAATTGCTCAGGACCTAGGGGACAGGCTGAGCCTCTTATCAAAACTGGTGAATGATGTTGGTTAGAATTGGCACTGGATTGTGTCTTCCAGGCGGTTCTTGTGGGTGTTCATTAGGCTCTGCTTGCTCTCCAATCTGAGTTAGAAGCCCCCAGTTCTCTACTCACTTAGCATCTTTTCTCCTAGCAGGAACTGCCATGCACTGTGAACTTCTGTATCCCTCCCCTAGACTGTGGTCTCTTGGAGGGTGAAGTCTATGTTATTTCTGTCTTTATGATCCTAGCTGTTAGCAAGTAAGACTGGCATGCAGTAGGTATTTAATAAATGTTTAGGATTCCCCGGTGGCTGAGAGGGTAAAGAGTCTGCCTGCAACGTGGGAGACCTGAGTTGGATCCCTGGGTCAGGAATATTGCCTGGAGAAGAAAATGGCAACCCTCTCTAGTATTCTTGCCTGGAAAATCCCATGGACAGAGGAGGAGCCTGGCAGGCTAGTCCATAGGGTCACAAAGAGTCAGACATGACTTCACTTTCACATTTCTGGTTGAATGGATGGATTTTCCCCTTTTCACACACGTGCTGGGTGACTTCTTCCCATGCCTGAGATTTGAGATTTGTAATCCATTCTGAGTTCTGTGTGTCATCAGCTTGTGGGTGTACAGATTAGATCATGAGTATGTCATAGAATGTTTAGGGGACCTCAGTGGATGCCCTGGGCTCGGGCTCAGGAAACACAGGGTCCTTCCCACTGGGTGGCCTTAAGATGGTCATTTTCCTCTAAGTATCTATCTTTCCATGAGAAAGAGTAGTGGATCTCAAAAGTCCTTCTCACTCTGAGAGAAACTATGAGGGTACGGGAGGGTTCCTGAGGTTTAGAGTCAACAGAACTGACTCATCCCAGCAGACCTCAGTTTCTTCATCTCTAAAATGGGGGCAGCGGGGAGGATTTAACAACCTAAGGGCTGTGAATACACTCAGGGAGCTACATGGGACTGTGTCCATGGAAGGGGCTGCAGACAAAGGTTGCTATGTGTGAGTGCCCCCATGTCTGGAAGCCACCATCTCTCTTGTAATCTAACCCTGATTCATGTCCCTAAAGACCTTGGGGACCTTCATTCATACTTTCATCCTGTCCTCTACCTTCTCATTCATTAGTTCATTCATTCAACACTTTTATTGAGGCCCTGAGGCTGCAACTGTACAAAATAAACAAAGCTAGGTATCACTCCAGCCATTAGGAGTGAGTGGTCTAGGGAGTGGTGATGGCCGTTTACTAAGATTCTATGCCAGGCACTGAGTTAGGGGCTTCCATCGTGATGATCTCCTTTCATCCTCATGTATTACTCTCTCCATTTTGTAAATGTGGAAACTGGGTAGAAAGGCTAAGTTACTCACCCAGCTAGAAATGCTGGAGATAGGATTAGAATTCAGGTCATTTGGTTTACAAGTCTGAATATCCACCCCCCCACCCCCCCCCCACCCCCCCACCCCCCCATTAAGCTGTTCCATCTTGCTGGGCCAATGTTCACTCCCAGTTGCTAAAGATAGAGGGGCATGTGACATCTGCCTTGAGCTCACATCCACCCCCTTCTGCATGCACACACATGCACACAGAATGAGTGAGGAGGTCCCAGCCCAGCTTGGAGGCAGACACACCTGGGGCTCATCACTGAGCCCTTGGACATCTGCTCACCTGGGTGAACAGTCCAGGACACAGAAGGAGAGGCCCTCAGACTGTGGACTTCCTATGCTCCCGCAGGCGGAGCAGCCCCGCCCTGCCACTGCTGCTGTTCCCTCTGTTCTTGCTCCCAAGTCACAGGGTGACAGCCTTTTCCTCCTTCCTGAGGAAGCTGTGATCTGAGCCAACATTGGGGCTTATGTCAGAGCTGCTCAGAGGAGGATCTAGAAAAACCTTGCCACCATGGGGCCAGAGCCTGCTGGGCTCGATGTCTATAGAAGGAGTTTGGGGCAAACCCCTCACACCCACAGACTCTCCACTGATGGCAGCAAGAAAGAATCCCCCAGAGATGGAGGGGGAATAGTGTTAATGTCTCAGTTATGTCTGACTCTTTGCAATCCAGTGGACTATAGCCCACCAGTCTTCTCTGTCCATGGGATTGATTCTCCAGGCAAGAATACTCCAGTGGGTTGTCATTCTCTTCTCCAGGGATCCCCCCAACCCAGGGATTGAACTAGGATTTCCTGCAGATTTCTGGCAGATTCCTTACCATCTGAGCCACCAGGGAAGGTCAGGAGGGGGAATAGGATAGGGTTTAGTTCTCACTGGTTGTCTCCTACAAGCCCTTCTGTGGGTGTTTGTGCTTGAATATGTGCAGAAGAGTGTCTGTGAATGCAGGTGCATGTATGTATATTCATGGGGGCTGTTAGGATGCCTGACTCTGCTTCTCTGAGCGCATGTATCTTCCTGGATGTGTTTATTGGTTAGCTCTTGCTGCATGAGAGACCACACTATTTATCATTGTCCAGGTATCTGTGGATTGCCTGGGCTCAGCTGATCCATGCTGGGCTCTGCTGGAGCAACTCTGCTGCTCTCTGTCACCCTCCTGCTGGAACCTGTGACTAGACAGGCATGTTTTTTCCATGGGGTTGACATAAAGGTCGGAGCAGAAGTCGAAACACATGAGACTGCTTAAGTCTGCACCTTGGAACTGGCTCATCATCACATCCACCTTATTCTATTGGCCAAAGCAAGTCACGTGACTGAATGCAAAGTTAAAGTCAGGGAAATGTGTCCTGCTCCTCTCAGTGGGAAGCATTGAAAAGTCACATGGCAAAGGATGGGAATCCAGGGAGGGTCAATATTGTGTGTTGCTCTCATATGCTTGCATCTATGTTTGCACAGGCTCATGCACATGTGGGCAGTGTCTGTGGGTATGTGCATGAGAGTATATAGCTTTATGTATGCACAAGTGCCCTTCCATATGAATGCAAATGTGTGTGTAGTAGTGTACGTACATGAGAATGTCAAGCTGAGCATGTACCTGCATTTCTGCGGGTATTTGCATAAAAGCATCCCCTAGACACATGCATGCCAGCATTCAGCCTGTCTACACCAGGGAGAGAACAGGCCGATCCTGTAAAGTGAGTCAAACCCTCACCAAGATGCCCATGGAATGCTCCAGCAGGTCTCACGCCATCTACATGTGCTGAGGTAGATCTTGCTGCTTTAGCGGCCCCGAGAAAATTCACTGGTCAGTTGTCTTGTAGTCTATTATTACCCAGATGTCTGTGTGTTGCAAACAATTGTTTTTAAATTGCTTCATTAGTCTGTCTCGGAGAACCAAATCTGCTACACTTGACTGGCTCAGATTCTCTGGAGCAGTGCTAGTGGGAGCTGGGCAGGTAGCTTGCTTGCTGATGCCCCTCCTAGAAGGGGGCACAAAAAGGGATTACCTCAGCGGAGATGAGGAGAACGTGCCCCCAACCCACTTGACAAAAGAAGCAGCATTGAAAGGCATAGACTCTGGAGTTAGAAGAGATGATTTCAAGTCCAGAATCTGACATTTACACTCTGCATGGATGGATGTTGGACTATAAAGAAAGCTGAGCACTGAAGAATTGATGTTTTTGAACTGTGGTATTGGAGAAGACTCTTGAGAGTCCCTTGAACTGCAAGGAGATCCAACCAGTCCGTCCTAAAGGAAATCAGTCCTGAATATTCATTGGAAGGACTGATGCTGAAACTAATACTTTGGCCTGATGTGAAGAACTGGCTCACTAGAAAAGACCCTGATGCTGGGAAAGATTGAAGGTGGGAGAAAGGGACAGCAGAGGATGAGATGGTTGGATGGCATCACCAACTCAATGTACATGAATCTGAGTAAGCTCCAGGAGTTGGCAATGGACAGGGAAGCCTGGCATGCTGCCGTCCATGGGGTCACAAAGAGTCAGACACGACTGAGTGACTGAACTGAGCTGATGACCTTGTATGAGCTCCTTGAGCCTCAGTTTTCCCTTCTGCCCAGTGGAGTCATTTTCACAATATTGTAGGTGGGCATGAAGATGGAGGGAGATACTGCACATGGCCAGTGGCTGGAATATGGGTGGCCCCTTTCCTCTGCTTTCAAAAAGAGCCTCTGATCTCCCTGCAGAGGCCAGGCCACCATCAGGACCGAGCAACTGGGGTGGATGGCACCAGTGACCTCTCAGGTGAGTCACTGACATTCCAGGTAACTTTACCTGCCGACCCAAGTCTAACAGACCCTGCTGTGCCCAAGAACCACCCTGTTGGCAAAGATGAGGACACAGGACCTAGAGTCATGCTGCCTGGACTCAGTCCCTGCTTCCCACTCACCATTGGCATGGTGGTGGGCTAGCAGTCAATCTTTCCCAAGGCCCAGGCTGTCCCTTTGAAAGCAGGGGTCACAAGAGTTCCCAGTTCACTGGGCATGTTTTCTGCACAATTAACGCTCCTCCCTGCAACCTCCATACTCCATCTCCCTCTCTGGATGGAAATCATCCGGGAAGGCTTATCCCAGTCCCTTCCTCCCTAGCTAGAGAAGACAGTCTCTCTAGCGACTTGGGGTCAGTGTTGCTCCCACCACACCGTGTGGGGAGCCGCCTGGGGCTGAACTGTGCCGTCTCCCCCTCTCATTAGCTGTCACCCCTTCAGAAGCCAGGGTGCTACAAAGATGCCCCTGCACCCCGGCCCCTCACCCACTATGGACATATTTTCTGTAAAGGGCCACATAGGAAGAAGTATTTTAGAATCTGTGGGCCAACTATGATCTCTGCCACATATTCTTCTTTGTGTCTTGTTGTTTGTTTCAACCCTTTAAGTGTGGACAAACCACTCTGAGCTTGACAGTCACCCCAAAACAGGCTGGATGTGACCCTCGGGATGTCATTTGCCAATCCCTGGAGAGACAAGTTAGGTTAAAAATGTATGTTAAACCAAAGTTTTCAAGTCTGTGAGAGAGAACACTGCATGCCCCCGGGTCGATAATTTCAGGTACTTAAAGTCACTTCCCCCTTGTAGGTAAGAGGCTGTGTTCCCAAGACTTCTGGACTCTTGGTCTCTTCATGGGTGTGGTGTGCGTGCCACCCCCTGCCCCCACCCCCTGAATGTTCATTCAGCACCCATTACGTCCAAGGCGCGGTCCAGGTGCCTCCTTCTAATTGATGTTACCTATTTCTCAAACAACCTTGAAAGTGAAAGTGAAAGTCACTCAGTTGTGTCCGACTCTTTGCAACCCCATGGACTGTACACTCCATGGAATTCTCCAGGCCAGAATACTGGAGTGGGTAGCCTTTCCCTTCTCCAGGGGATCTTCCCAACCAGGGATTGAACCCAGGTCTCCCACATTGCAGATGGATTCTTTACCAGCTGAGCCACAAGGGAAGCCCAAGAATACTAGAGTGGGTAGCCTATCCCTTCTCCAGTGGATCTCCCTGACCCAGGAATTGAACTGGGGTCTCCTGCATTGCAGGCAGATTCTTTACCAATTGAGCTATCTAGCAACCTTAATGGAGTGGAAATTCTCGAGTCCATTGTATACAGGGAGTCAGAGCTGACACGACAACTCTGGCCACTCTACTCCAAAGCCCTCACTACAGAGAAGCTGCTGCAGAAGGATTTGAAGGGGGCATGAAGGCCGAGCAGGGTAGGGAGAAGGTGGAGGAAGAGAAAGCACTGGAATTCTTTCAGCCCTGTCCCGTATTATAACACTGACTAAATAGCATCCTGAGTTTTGGGAATGTGTTTATCATTTTTTTTGGGAAAAGATGATATGTGTTCATTCTTTATAAAAACCAGCCACAGAAATGAACCAAGGAGAAAGTAGAAAAATCACCCGAAATCCTATTCCCAGCAACAACCCCTGGTACCATTTTGGTGAACGTTCTCAGACACCTCTGTCTGATTGTAAACACATATGTACATGGCTTTAAATGAACAGGAGCAGACTCCACATGCTTTTGTGTAAAATCTTTTTTTTCTCTCGACAATATGTTGTGGACATCTTTCTATGTCAATAAATATAGAGCAACAGCTTTGTGTTCAATGGCTGCATGATATTCAATCACATGTACAAACAGGACTTTTAAATGCAAAAGAAGCATTGGGTTCCCCCAGCTCCCAAAGAGGGTGTTCATGGGACGATGCTCAGAAAGCAGCCTGGGTGTCTGAGCCACAACACCAGAGCTGCCAGGGTCGACGTTCTTGGACTCACCCCATTAGAGACCAGGTCACACCAGGTGGGCCCCTGCAACCTTAGGTTCTGGAGAGCAGCCTCGAGCAGGGCTATTGAACGTAATCAAGGGCCCAACTCGCTCCTAGAAAGACATTGCCATCCTCATGGACCCAACTCTCCCGGGGTTTCTTTTTGAGGTACCCCAGTAGGCTGTGGCCGATATCTTCATTCTACACAGAGGCTGTGCTATTCCAAATTTGCATGTCAGAGAAATGAAGCCAATCACTCCTTGAGACAGTATGGTGAATGATTAAACACAACTCACTGATTTTGTGATCCTGGGCAAGTTGTTAAAAATGCCCTCAATGCAGTTTCCCCATCTGTAAACGGGATAATCATAGTCCCTAAATCATAGAGCTGTGGAGAGGATTAAATGAGATCATGAAAACCAGTTCTGAATACACTGTCTGGTGTATGTAAGTGTTCAATCAATGTCAGTCCCTCTCCTTCCCCAACCACCTTCTTTTTCTCCCTCATCCTTCTCCTTCTCCTTCATCCTACTCCTTCATCCTTTCTGGAGACCTGCAGCTTTTTTCTGACACCAGCCTAGACAAGCAAGGGATGGAGAAGAATCTCTTTGTACAAGAATGGGCTCTCTGGGGAATGGCTGTGAGTCCTGGGGGTCAGACAAGAGAAGACCTGGGGTGGTGATCTTGGTTTTCCAGTCCCTTCAGGGAGCAGATGAGTGGGGAAGGGTTGAAGGACTCAGGCTCAGACCTCCGTCAACGGAGGAAGGTGCTGGGACACCAGGATGGGTCAGTAAGGACAGAAGTTTCTAGAAAGAGAGAAATGGGCTTCCTCGAGGGGTAGTAAGCTCCCCATCACTGCAGGACCATGGGCACTCAGGTAGGGATGACCCATGAGAAATCTTTCCAGGTCCGAGTCTGTGAGAACAGACTTCAGCCTGCGGCTGCTCGCCAGCTTGATGGGAGGCGGAGGGTACTGTGGGGCGAAGGTGCTGTTTCTCACCTGCTCCCCTGGGGTAGGCGGGGCCCCAGCTGCTGCCTCTGCGATTTGCATTCAGCCCTTGTCTGTGAGGAACTCAGCATGCGGCAGGCTGCTCCCAGAGATGCGCTATTTTAAGTGCTTCCCCTCCGCCCCTAAGGGTGCCATGTGTTTATCTTGCTTTCGAGTTAAAAGGGAAAATCAATTTCACTCTTACCTTAGGAAGATTTGGGGGTGGGGGCCATGGGGCGGCTTCATTTCATTAAAATGAAAGTGGGATTGGGGAGTGGGGCTGGAGGCGGCGGCGGGCAGAGGGGCGCGGGAAGGGCTGCAGAGTCCGACCTCCGAGGCCAGTTATGAATAAACAATAGATAGACTGGTCCCTCCCCCATTAGCCCAGATTGTGGGGCTGCAGGAGGCCCAGGGCTCACCTGTGATGGGGGATAGGACTGTGGGAGAGAGGGAGGGAGAGAGGAGCCCAGCTCATCACTGTGGTGAGTGCGTGTGCGTGCGTGCGTGTGTGTGTGTGTGTGTGTGTGTGTGTGTATGTGATGGGAGGAGAAATAGAGGGAGGAATGGGAGAGAGAGAGAGCAGTGTCTTTGGGCTTTTGTTTTCCCGAATGCCCGTTTAGAGAATAAACTCAGTATTTATTGAGCACCTATTGCATTCCAGGGGCCACGCTAAGCAGAGACGATCTGACAGTGAACAGTTAACAGTCTCTACCCTTAAAGAGCTGTCTGGGAGGGAGGAAAGGAGGCCAGGAACTACTGAGCTTCTAGCGGGTGACATCCCAACATTCTGAATTATCTCACTTAATCCTTAGGTCAAGGTTACCTCTCCATTAAAGGTAAGGAAATTGAACTGTGCGTTCCCTGGGGAGGACGAAGGTCTCTCACTGATGGCTGTGGCTCCAGCCTCTGGAATAGCGTCTGGCGCCTGGTGTGGATGCCGACACAATGAGAGAAGACAGGTGCAGCACTCCCTCTGTAGAGGAACGAAGCGAAGGCTGTACGTGTCACTTCTTTTATCCTTATGCTTGTGCGGGGAGGTGGGTCCTGTCAGTCTCTTTCACAGATGAGAAAACTGAGGTCTAGAGAGACAAATATCTTGGCCCAAGTTCACACAGCTGCAGTGGCTGCATTCTGCGGGCCCCTGGCCTAGGGAGAGACACGGTGGTGGGTGGGCAATGCTAATCCTTTCCCAGCACTCTGAGGGTCAAGAGTTTGGGTAGCTGCTGGGGGATGCTTAGGGTTTGGGCTGGAGGGATAATGGTTGTAGAATGTGGATAGTCAGGACTGCCATTGAATTTGGACCTCCAGACCCTGACTCAGGGGAAAGGGGTGTGTGTGTGTGTATGTGTGTGTGTATATCTTGTGCTAGTCTAAGTATGTTTGCATATATGGACCCATGGGCATGGCATGGTTCTGAGCTCTGGGCACCATTTTCTTGGATGGACATGGCTCTGACTTAGGGTCTTGATGGGCTGTTTCAGGCTCAGCTGGGCTAGACTGAGTCTGGCCACCCTCCTCGCCCTTCTCTTTTATAGCTATCACCTTGGTGGTCTGCATTTCTACCATCAATCTTCTCAGCAGTTACGAGAGAATCCCAGCTTCAAACCTCAGTCCAAGGCACTGCTCAGACCCTACTGCTCTGAGGCCCAAGGCAGCCACATTGAGCTTTCTGTCTACAGAGCAGAAAGAGTCTCATCTACAGGATCAATCTCTCTTTCCTGTCTCTGGAAATGTTCCATGAGAGGAGCCTTTGGAGCTGAAAGTTTAGAGAAAAGAGAGATGGAAGATCAGAGGTAGAGTCTTCCTACAGAGTGGTCAACGTGTAATAACAGGTTGTTGCTCAGTCACTCAGTTGTATCCGACTCTGCCACCCCATGGACGGCAGCATGCCAGGCTTCCCTGTCCTTCATTGTCTCCTGGAGTTTGTTGAAACTCATGTCCATTGAGTCATTATAAAAGGTAGATAGTAAATATACCTTCACTGCCATCCTTCCCTAAGATCACCTACCCTGGGGGCTTCAGAGGAAGCAGACTGAAGGCTGCTGGGGTAAGGGCTTGGGTTTGGTTGCCCACTTTTCTTTCCCATGCATCCATGTTTTTAACTAGCATTTATTGAAAATCCTTAGGTTCCAATCTATTCAAATAATCTCCTTGCCTTCCAGGTGAATGACACTTCCATGCACTGGGCTGATGGAGAATGCAGTCATAAATCAGACAAGGTTCATATCCTCAAGGAGCTTAGCATCCAAAGGGAACCAGACATGGAAACAGTCAAAGAGGCAGATGTTCCAATGGAGACCTGAGTCAAATGTGGTAGGAATGAATGTGTGGGAGCGATTCACTCTGATGGAGACTTTCAGGCCAAGTCCTTCATGAAGTCCTTCCTTCATGAAGGAAGTGGAGTTTAAGCTATCCCTGATAGGATGGGCAGGGATTTAAAAGCTGCTAAAGCAGGTGAGGAGAGACTCAGCCTGGGAAATCCCCCTTGAGAGATGTTCAGGGACCTGATGTGCACGGTGGTCTGGGGGCTATGAGTGGACAGGATCAGGGCAGTGTAGGTGGGAATATTGGAGAAGGCAGTGGCACCCCACTCCAGTACTCTTGCCTGGAAAATCCCCTGGACAGAGGAGCCTGGTGGGCTGCAGTCCATGGGGTCGCTAAGAGTCGGACACAACTGAGCGACTTCACTTTCACTTTTCACTTTCATGCCTTTGAGAAGGAAATGGCAACCCACTCCAGTGTTCTTGCCTGGAGAATCCCAGGGACTGGGGAGCCTGGTGGGCTGCCATCTATGGGGTCGCACAGAGTCAGACACACCTGAAGTGACTTAGCAGTAGTTGCAGCAGGTGGGAATATGCTCAGAACCACATTATCCTGAAACCCACCGTGGGTTCAGTACTCTGCATAAGACTTTACAACTCTCATTCTATCCTTACAGCTATCTTTCAAGGTCAGTATGATCATTCCTAATTTATAGGTAAGATAACTGGGGCCCAAAGAGGACGAGTGATTTGTGCAAGGTCGGACAATAAGTGGCAGAGCGGGGATTGGAATCCGAGTCTATATGAGCCCAGAAGTGGTGCAGCCAGATAACAGGCTTAGGAATTTGGGATTTATGATGTAAGCGGTGGGGAAGGACTTGGGGTCTTAAAGGTTTTGAGGAGAAAAGTAGAAAGGCATCAATTGTTGCCTTAAAAAGATCAGTTTGTAAGGACTGTGGGAGATGGAGGGAACAAGCTTGGAGAGCTGTGGACTATGGGTAACCCAGGCAGAAGAGAAGGAACAATGCAATGGCAATGGGGAACCATGGCAATGGCAGTGGAAGATCTGGGAAGAATGCAAGGAATTGGGCTCGGTGACAGTAGGATCGGGATGGGGAGGTGGTGTTTGTAGAACTTTCCCCACCATTTCACAGAACCCGTGGGTAAGGAGTGCTCACGAGGCCATCCAGCCCACTCTCCTGATGCTTGAATCCCCTTGTAAACAACACGGGCTTTGGGAATCCAGTGAACCACTCCACCAGAATTCAAAAACACCTCGGCATTCAATCACACTGCTCCAGCACAAGGGTGTTCACTTTCTTTCGATTCTTGGATGCTTCTGACTATTAAAAAGGTCTCCTTTCAATTGAAATGAAACTTGCCTCTCCACACTCTCCACCCAATCAGTCCAATTCTGTCTCTTGGGACAAGGCAGAAAAGGCCTGATGCATATTTCATATGCCCGATCATCAGATACTTGATGACAATTTTCATGTCCTCCCAAACTCTTTTCATCTCTAGGCTATACAGTAATAATGGTAATAATGTGAATATTTATTGTGCCTCTTCTGTCCCCGGCACTGTGCCGAGAGCTTTGCATATCCTGTCTCAGGGGTGGATCATGAGTAGCTTTGAAATGTCTTCATAAGGAGCTCCATTGTGATCCCAAAGGCAGGAGGGCTTATTGCAGAATTTTAAGTAGGAGATGGGGTGTTTTAGAAGACTACTCGGGTGGCCGGTGTGAAGGATGCCCTGGTGGGAGTGAGAATGAGGCAGGAATGCTGTTAGGAATAATCTAGATGAGAAATGAATGGGATCTTCATTTCTTCTGTGGTGGTAAAGGGTATGGCAGATAGGATAATTTGAGAGATATTCAAGTGTTAAATCAGTAGGGTCTGGGGGGACTTCCCTGGTGGTCCAGTGGTTAAGACTTTGCCTTCTAATGCAGGGAAAGTGAGTTTGATCTGTGATCAGGGAAATAAGATCCCACAGGTCTTGCGGCCAAAAAACCAAAACATAAAACAGAAGCAATATTGTAACAAATTCAATAAAGACTTTAAAAAAATGGTCCACATGAAAAAAAGTCTTAAGGAAAAATAGAGCCTGGGAAGTAGTCGGATATGGGAGATGAAGGAAAAAGAAGCCAGGTTAACCAAATTTTTGTCCCAGATGGATTCTGTGAGACAGAAAGTCTACGAAGAGTATCTGGATCATTTTTTGAGGGTGATGAGAAGGAGAGATTAGAAGGAGAAATGACCTTCAGCTTTGAACATATGGAAGGCAGATGCCAGTGGGATACTATGCATTGATTCAACTTGTTCATTCACTTACTTAACAAGCCTTTATTGGGCATTGACAGTGCACTCTGCTAGGTGTGGAGGTTATAAAAACTTGGTCACCTCTGTTCTTAAGGGGCTTTCTATCTAGTGGAGGGAGACAGGCATGCAAATTGTCAAGTGTAAAAAGTTTGTATTGCAAGATTTCCTCCAGTAGCTGAATGGATAAACTGTGGTACATCCATACAATGGAATATTGCTCGGTGCTAAAAAGCAGTGAAAATATTTGGAGGAACCTTATAAATATATACTGCAAAGTGAAAGAAGCCAGTTTGAAAAGGCTACATACTGTATGACTTCAAAGATCTAACATTCTGCAGAAGGCAAACCTATGGAGATAGTAACAAGATCAGTGATTATCAGGAGTTAGAGGGGAGGGAGGAATAAATAAGTGGAACCTAGAGGATTTTTAGGCAGTGAAACTACTCTGTATGTTACTATAATGATGGACACATGTCCATTTGTCAAATACATTTGTCAAAACCTTTAGAATGTAAACACCAAGAGTGAACCCTAATGCAAACAATGGGCTTTGGATGATAAAGATTTGTCAATGTAGGTTCATTGATTATAACAATTGCACCATTCTAGTGAGAGAGGTTGATATATTGGAGGCGTACATGTGTGTGGGAAAGTGTGTATATGGAAACTATCATTGCTTTCTGCTTTATTTAGCAGTGAACCCAAAACTTCTCTAAAAATAAAGTCTCTTTTAAAAAATTAATATTACAAGATGCTTATAATATTACATTATTATCATATGCTTACAATATTACAAGCGATTGAAATCGTATAGAGAATAGAATTCTAAAGGGGGAGGAGCAGTCAGGGCGTCATCGTGGAGGTGACCCTTGACCTGTGAAAAGGCATCATGGAGATAATGGATCTACTAGTCCGTTAGAGCTCAGGAGAGGGCCCCAGACATGTAATGCTGATTGAGAATTTATCAGACCATCAGCAAACACCGTGGAAGCCAAGGAAACCCAGGGAGGAGTGAGTCAAGTTCAGAGAAAAAGAGAAGTGAAGTTGAGACCCCCAAGGATGCCAGTGTTTGAGGGGAGGAATGACCTTGGAGGCGATGAGGAGGCAAGTCCTCAAAGGGAGGTGAAAATGAGAAGAAAGGGACGCTGGGTGAAAGGAGAATGCTGGTAAGTGGGGAGAGAGGCTAATTCTGTACAAGGGTGGCACTGGGGAACTTGGAAATGAGGGAACCAGATAAGACTCTGAGAGCCAATTTGAACCAATGAACTAGAGCAAAGATATGCTGGGTCATCTAAAAATGAAAAGCAGTTCTGGGGCCAGGAGCACCAGACTGTAACCCATATCATATGTCTAGGAAATCCAAAGTAAGAAGGGAGTTAGTTACTGAGCAGAAGAATCCCCAGAGCCAAGATGAGCTGTGCCCATCCAGGGCTATCTAAAAGAGAGGAAATTTTGGCTTCTGGTCTCAGAAAATTTGGTTCCTGAGGACAGAAACAGCAGGCCATAAGACTCTGTCTGGTCCCAGATGCAAGACAATCTCAAGGGCAAGATGGATGGATGGATGCAGGTGGCGCCTGGTCCTTTCATTCAGAATCCTCCTTTGTTCTGAATCTACTGCTCAGCAGCCTTCCAGCACCCATGCAAAGCTTCTCCTAGGGTATCAGATCCCGAGCCCAGCCTTTCCCAGTTGGAATTTTGGTATTTATCTCCAATTGCTCATCAAATTCCCCCATGCCTTTTCTTCTCTTTACCTGGCCTCACACTTTACTGGCAAAATGTAACTCCCTCACTTTCCCCCTACCAAATCCACTGACCTGCCAATATCCAGTGTTTAAACCTACACTCAGTGTCTTCCCTTTTGTCCCATGGACAAAGAACTCCTGTGCTATGTCCAAGTTCTTCATTTATTCCCCAGACTCCACCCCAGCTAGCCTTTCAAGGACTTTTCTTTTTGCATCCTCTCCTCCTCATCTTCATCCACGTCCTTAGCTGCAGATGTCTATGTTTCAGAGTGACCCTCTTTTAAAAACCCCGCCACTGACCAGACATTTCCTTCCATATATTGTCCCATGTTCCTGCCTTTCTGCACAGCAAGACATTTCAAGTAATTGTCTACAGTTACTGTCATGTCTTCTCCATCTATGATTCTCTCCTTAACCTTTTCTACCTGGGCTTCCTTTCCCACAACTCCACCAAAACTGCTCTTGTCGAGATGATCTGGGATCCACATGTGGCCAAATCCAATGCTCATTCCTCACTGGCTCTCCAGCTTGTTGAGTCCTCCCTTTTCTTTAAGTCAGTTCCTCTCTGAGCTTCCAGGACACCCACTCTCCTTGATTCCTTCCCACTTCATAGCCTCTCTTTAGCATCTTTTTTTAAAATTATTTTTTATTGAAGGATAATTGTTTTACAGAATTTTGATGTTTTCTTTAGCATCTTTTGCAGGCTCCTCATCCTCTATTTGTTGGCGGTCTGCTAGCTCCCAACACTATATCTTTAGCCTTCTATATCTCATATATCTTATATATCTATAGCTGAGCCCCAGGCTCACCTAGCAGACTGCGTCGTTGTCGGTGACCTGTGGATGTCTACGAAGACTCTCAGATGGCACATGGCCAAAACCAAACTCTTCATTTTTTCACAAAAATCTGTGCCTTACCTCCTGAAGTGGCACAACTATTTATCCTGGTGCTTGAACCAGACTCTCAGGAGTCACCTGTGATTCCTCCCCTGTTCTTCTCTCCTGTGCAGACATGCGTGCTCAGTCACTTTAGTCATGTCTGACTCTTTGTGACCCTATGGACTATAGCCCACTAGTCTCCTTCTGTCCATGGGGTTCTCTAGGCAAGAATACTGGAGTGGGTTGCCATGTTCTCCTCCGAGGGATCTTCCCAATCCAGGAATCGAACCCACATCTCCTGCACTGAAGGCAGATTCTTTACCCACTGAGCCACCTGGGAAGTCCTTTTCTCTCCTATTACCAGGCCAATTATGAATTCCACTGGTTCTACTTAGAAATTACATTCTGACTCTGCCCTGTTCACTACATTTCTATGGTACCACTTACAGTAGGTGTGGTGGGGTGGCCAGGCACCCATCCTTCTAGCTGCTGAGTCCTTCTTGAGGAATTCCCCTCAGCTAAAGAGGGAACTCCCTTGCCTGAGGCTATGCCCCCTCCCCTGACCCATACCCCATGTCCAGTGACTGGCTGATTCTAAGGTACGGAAGCCTAGCCCTCTTGCCTTAGTTTAGGACAGCTTGAGGGAGTGTCCCAGCTCTGCCGCTTCCCTTGGGGAGGGTGGAGGGCTTTCATGCAATTTTATTAGTCTGATTTCTCCCTCGGCCCAGTCCTGCTTTCCACCCTCTCCCATAGGTGCTGTTCCTAAGTGCATTCCCCAATGAAGCACATGTATACAAATCACAGAATTTCAGAGCTGGTCTCCTGGAAACCTGATCTGTACCACTCTAGTCAAAACTACCAATGATTTCCCCACTTCATCACCACATAGCCAGCCAACTGATCTCTCTATTTTGGCATATGCCTCCCTATAATCTATGTGGCAACCAGAGTAATCTTCTAAAGCAAAAACCACATCATTGACTCCGCTGCCTTAAACCTCTATTCAATCACTGTTGCACCTGGAATAAAATCCAAACTCCCCACCACAGTCTACAGAGTCCCATTGATGTCTCTGGCTTCATCTGCCACCTCTCACCTACATGCTCAACTCTGCTTCAGCACACTGGTCTTCTATCTGCTCCTTGGGCTACCCATGATTTTTCCCACATTAGAGCTTTCCTCCGACCTAAAATTCTCTACTTCTGGGGTCTTCCAAGATCCCATAGCTCTTGATTTTCATTTTGACCCCAGTTCAAATGTCACATCCCTAGAGAAGCCTTCTCCATCCACCCAGCTGAAAGTAGCCAGCCCCTTGATGTGGCAGCCTCTATCATTTCACCATATCTTACTGTCATCATAATTCCTACCATTCTCTGAAATCATACTATCTGTTGACTTATTTTAACTTGTGCCCTTACGTGTAGATCATAATCTCCACTGAGAGTGGAGACTGTGCCTGTGCTGTTGAGTTCTTCAGTGCTGCATCTGCAAGACCCAGAAGTGTGCAAGTATGTGAATGAATGAATACATGAATGAATAATGAAAGTTACCAGGAGCCACCCTGTCAAGGATCTGATCCCTCTTGGGTCCTCTGAAAGAGATTTAGATTCAGTGAGTGTCTTTGGAGGACAAGACTCTGAAGCACGTCAGTCACCAACATCAAAGGCCACAGAGAAGTCAGTTACAGAAAGGATTCAAACCATTCATCAGATTCAGTAACTAGGAGATGATTGGTGACCTTGAGGAGAAGAGCTTCGGTGGAGTAGAGGAAACAGGAATTAAATTGCAGCAAAATGGGAGTGAACAGAAAAGCAAGTCATGAATATAGAAAACTCTAGGAAGAGATTTTTCAGGGGTGAAAAATAAAGAAGGTTCCATTGATTTTTGAAATGGGTTTTGCTTGGTTATACTCTAAGGGAAAATTGCTAATCTGGAATCACCACTAGCACCAGCTAATAGTCTCAGGCTGTGCCAGACTCTCTTCTAAACTCTGTGTGTATTCATTTTCCATTGCTATAACAAATTACCACAAATTTAGTAGCTTAAAACAACATATATTTATTATTTCACAGTTTCTGTGGGTTAGGAATCCTGACATGGCTTTGTTGGGTCCCCTTGCTTAGAGTCTCATAGTCAATTGTAGATTGACGCCTACAATCAAAGTGTCAACTGGGCTGTATTCTCATCTGGAGGCTCAACTGGGGCAGATTAAACCCACTGAGATTATTGACAGGATTCAGTTCCTTGTGGTTGCAACTCTGAGTTCATTGGCTCTTGCTGGTTGTTGGCTAGAGGCTTCGCTGAGGTCCTAGAAGCCACTTGCACTTGCTACAGGCCACTTGCAGTCCCTAGAGGATGCACAGAGCTTCCCAACATGACTGTGAGCTTCATCAAGCCAGTGAGGGAATCTCTGTTTTCTAAGATGGAGTATTATATAATGTGACATAATCATGGGAAAGACATCCTATCATCTTTCTCATATTCTGTTGATTAGAAATGTATCATAAGTCTTGTTCACACCATCAGAGGGGATTACAAAAAAAGCGTGAATAGCAGGAGATGTTGTTCAGTGAGGCCACCCTAGAGTCTATCTACCTTGATGTGTATTAAACCATTTGTGTGCCTATGTGCTCAGTTGCTCAGTCATGTCTGACTCTCTGTGACCCCCATGGATGAGCCCACCAGGCCCCTCTGTCCATAAGATTTCCCAGGCAAGAATACTGGAGTGGGTTGCCATTTCCTGTTCCAGGGGATCTTCCTGACCCAGGGATCAGACCTGCATCTTCAGTGTCTCCTGCTCTGGCAGGTGGATTCTTGACCATTGAGCCACCTTAGAAACCCTTAAACCATGTAATTCTCACAAAAACACTATGAGTCAGGCCTTACTAATCATCCCCATTTTATGTAGGAGAATGCCAGTGATAAGATAGAGAAAAAGGATAATTAATGGAGCAAGACCCTCAAGGCAATAGGGAAGGAGAAAATGCAGAGCAGAGCTGAAGAATTCTCGTGTAATTGGAAGAGAGACACCCCAGCCATGGATGTTGAAGAGAACAAGGGAAGGATCCAGATTAACTTGTAAGAATGGGGTAATATCCTAGGTATCTATCCAAGAGAAATGAAAACATATGTCCACAAAAAATGTGCATGCAAGTGTCGATAATGGCATTATTTATAACAGCCTCAAAAATGGAAACAACTCAAATGTCTATCAACTGATGAATAGCTACACAAAATGTATTATAGCCAAACAATGGAATATGTTTGTTACTCACTCAGTTGTGCCTGACTCTTTGCGACCCCATGGACTGCAGCCCACCAGGCTCCTCTGTCCATGAGATTCTCCAGGCAAGGGTACTGGAGTGGATTGCCATGTCCTTCTCCATCTCCAAACAATGGAATACTATTCAGCAATAAAAACAAGCCAACTAATGATGCATGCTACAACATGGATGAACCCTAAAAACATGCTAAGTGAAAGAAGTCCGATATAAAAGATTACATGTTGCATGACTCCATTTATATGATGTGTCCAGCAAACCAAATCTGTGGAGAAAGAAAATAGATGTGTGGTTGCCTGGGCCTGACCTGAGGATGAGAATGGAGAGTGGCTGTGAAGAGACACAAGAGTTCTTTTAGAGGTGATGGGGGTATTCTAGGATGAGAATGTGGTGATAGTTGTACAACTCTGTCAACACACTAAAAATCATTGAATTGTACACTTCAGTGGATGAATTTTATGGCATATAAATTACACATCATAAAGCTGTTAAAAAATTGGGGCAATAAGTTGACAGCTGACAATAAGTTTCACCCTCCTCCTCAAAGTGGCCTTTCTCTCTCCCACGGAGGTGACGATCATACACTGACAGTGAGGAGTCCAGCACTGGGGTGGATGGGGGCTTGTCAAGAAGGTATGAGGGATAAAACATCAGTAGGAGACAGTGGACAAAGCTGATGCATGGAAGGTCATCGCTGGCAGAGCTGAGGGTCCAACTGAGGATGGAGATTGTGAACTGGGTCGTGTCCCAGTCTATAGTATAATTTTTTCCAATCTTGCTCCCTACAGAAGCCCAAGAGCCTAAGAAAAAGAAAAGCACAGTTGGGTTATATCAGACTTGGCATTTTGTTGGATGGGGGGGAAAAATGGCAAGAATGTGGAGTGTTGGCAATAATGGGATCATTATGATGGTGGTGGCATCTCTTATGGGCAGGAAAGGAGGCAATGCTGGGGAGGTACAGAAGGACCAGGACATCAAGAAGGGTTCAGAGAGTGGGGGTCTCAAGAAGGTCAAGGCACAGTGGGAGCTGAGGGTCTCAGGGGTATTCAGAGGAAGTCTGGTATATGCTGGTTCCTTTACCTTCATGTCCTCAACTGTCAATGTTCTTCTGGAAGTGTGGTCCCCAGGCCTGAGCATCCCATCCCAATGTGTTGTGGTTAGAGCAGGGCAGAGCAGATGTCTACCTCTCTTGGGATAGGTGTTAGGCTTCCACTGAAGCAGCCCCAGTTAATTTATTTACTTAAAATTTTTCACTTATTTATTTTTGGCTGCTCTGGGTCTTTGTTTCTGGGTGCGGGCTTTCTCTCGTTGAGGTGAGCAGGGGCTGCTCTTCATTGTGGTATGTGGGCTTCTCACTGAAATGGCTTCTCTTTGTGGAGCATGGATTCTAGGCGTGTGGGCTTCAGTTGAGGTGTTCGGGCTCAGTACTGTGGTACACGGGCTTAGTTGCTCCTTGGCATGTGGGATCTCCCCTGAGTAGGGATAGAACGCATGTCCCCTACACTGACAGGTGGATTCTTAGCCACCGGACCACCAGGAAGTCCCCAGCCCAAGTTTAAATTGTCCTCTTTTTTTGCAGCTTGCTGAGCAATGGGCTTTGCAGCCAGCTTGTCTGTATTTCAAATCCTGCTTCCCCTACTCTTCAGGTCTTAGAAGTCACTTAACTACCCTCAACATTAATTTCCTCATCTCCCTGATGGGGTAATAATAGTGTGTCTTGTAGGTCACCATGAGGATCAAATGGGATGTGCCATAAAAGACCAGTGTGGTACCTGGGCTAAAGAACATGCTTGCATGTGTCTCCCATCACTGGTACCTGCAGCAGAGAGTCAGCTGATGCTGAGCTTACTCTCAGCTCATAGCCCTAGAGCTACATGGTAGGGGCTGCTGTAAGCCGGTGGTTGGGTTCATAACACAGGGGCAAATTGCACATTTACATTTATATAATTTCATTTTATAAATCTCCACCTCTTGGTCCAGCCAGAGGACATCTGTTTGACGCCACTGCCCTGGCAGCACCTCCTCAGTCACCTGAAACTATGTCCTATGTACCTGTCTGCAAGCAGGTGCCTTCTGGTGATCTCCAAGTCACTGGTTGACAGAGGATGAGATGGTTGGACGGCATCACCGACTCGATGGACATGAGTGTGAGCAAGCTCCGGGAGTTGGTGATGGATAGGGAAGCCTGACATGCTGCAGTCCATGGGGTCGCAAAGAGTCGGACAACACTGAGCAATTGAACTGAACTGAAGTCACTGGTCAAAGGCAGGCTCCTGGGCCCCAGAGCCTCTTATGGGTATGAGATCCTTGGATCATTCATCCCAGGAAGGAGAACTCACAAAAATGAAAGCCCTTGGGTCTTCAAAGGCTTGCCTGGGGAGTGGGGCACTGGGGGGGAGGGGGACCCATCTCCTACTGGGTGCCTCCCTGGAGTTAGAACCTCCTCTCCCCCAACCGGTCTGCCCCGTGAAGGTGAAGGTGATTTCAGCACAGCCTCCCTCCCGGGGCACTTTCTGTTCACGCTCCAAGTCCCCCAGGCAGGAGGATCGATGCTTTCTGTGTCTCCGGGAGACAGAGCGTGCATTCCTGCAGGATATTGACAGCCTCGCCTCTCTCCTGTATCTTCCATACTTCATTTGTGAAAAGAACTGTAATTACCCTCCGGAGTCATTGGAGAAAAGTGTACAAATTGAAAAGGACTGGAAATGGGCACCTCTGGCTGCGGAGAAAACACTTTCAATATTGAACCGTTCTCTCCCGGGTCTATGCGTTCTCCTTTGCTGGGCCCTTCGCGTTTTTGCCGCAGACTGTGGCCGCCTTTGTGCCCACCCCAACAATGGGCGTCTGACATGGAGGGCAGGGAGATTAATGAAAGACCAGAGTTTTTCATTTCTTCCTTCAACAGCTAACTACTTTCTTTTCAATCCCTACTGCTAAACAGCTCAGACAATTAATAAAGCTTCGGTTGTGCTTGGGTTTTCTCTCTTTTCTTCTTTTCTTCCCACACAGCTGGTTGTTTATGCTGCCTTGACCTGACCGTCCAGTGGCCTTGTTAACTGCTCTGGACACTCGGCTCTTGCCAAGTGTGGAGAGCTCTGGGTTTTAGGGAAGAAAAGGTCCCATTGGGGGGCAGTTATCTGAGGACAAGATGCAGAAAGCTTTGTCCCAAGCCCGGGAAATTGACCCCGCGCCAGGACCCACCTCCGAGCTCCCCTCCCAGCTGCCTGGTCTGAGGGTGCCTCTTGGCCTTGAGGCCTTTTTGTCTGGGGAGCTGTATTTATTTCCCAGGGCTGCTGTAGGAAATCATCACAAACCTGGTGGCTTATGGCAACAGAAATCATTCGCCCACAGTGCTGGGGCCCAGAACTCCCCAGTCACAGGGTCAGCAGGGTCGGTTCTTCCGGAGGCTGGGAGGCAGAGCCTGTCCAGGCCTTTGTCCCAACCTCAGGGTGCTGCCAGCGATCCTTGGTGTCAGTTGGCTTGTAGCCGCATCCCTCTAGTCTCTGCCTCCGTCATCACATGACCTTCCCATCCCTGCAGCTCTGCATCTTCTCCTTTCCATCTCGTGTAAGTTATTGGATTTAGGCTGATCTGGGATGATGATCTCATCTTGAGATCCTTACCTTAATTACATCTGCAAAGACCTCGTTCAGAATAAGGAAGTTGCAGGTAGATTTCTTTTTCCCGGGGGCACAGTGCTAACCATCCCAGGACCCAACACGACTCTTGTGTCCCCTGGATCTCAGAGCTTGGGCTTCTTCAAGCCCCATTCTCTGCCCAGTGCTAGAGGCTGAGGACCTTTCTGTTCCCACAGCAGCTCTCAGGAGGCAAGTGAGGTTGGCCATGAGGCAGGAAGGGCAGGAGAGTGACCATGAACCACTGTAGCCATGGACTGTGGTGGGTGCCTCCACTGGCCTGTTCCCCCGCGGTCCACCCTGCACAAAGCAGGCCCTCAAATACCGGCTGGGATCTGAGGAAGCTGCTCAGGACCCCTTTTTCCTCAACCCACTTCCTCTCCATCTTGCCTCCCTAGCTTTGAACTCTCCACTCTGGGACACTGAATTCAACCTTGCCTTTGAGCTCTCCTCTTGTTTATGTCCTTGGACTTCTGTTCTTGCACAGACTCTGCTGGGCTCCCTCCCTTCACTCCCTTCTCTTTCTCCTGTCTTAGGTGACAGTCACTGTACTGAGGGCACACATTTGTGGTGCCTGTTCGGTGCCAGGCACAATTCTAAGCACTTTATATGCATTCGGTCACTTAATCCTCATATCAGCCCTGTGAGAAGGGTTCACATCCCCGTTTTAGAGAGGAGGAGACGGAGGCACAGAAATGTCCAGTAGTTTGCCTAAGGCAGGGCTTCTCATTTGTCCTTTTATAGAGTCCATGAGGTTCTCATGGCAAGTATATACTGGGGTGGTTTGCCGTCCCCTCCTCCAGCACATCACATTCTGTCAGAACTCTCCACTATGACCCCGCTGTCTCGGGTGGCCCTACACGTCATGGCGCGTAGCTCCCAGTTACACAAGCCCCTTCACCATGACAAGGCAGTGATCTGTGAAGGATCCAAGAAGCAACAGTTAGAACCCTGTATGGAACAACTGTTTGGTTCAAGATTGAGAAAGGAGTATGTCAGGGCTGTCTGTTCTCACCCTGTTTGTTTAACCTATACGCTGAGCGCATCGTGAGAAATGCCGGCTGGATAAGTTACAAGCTGGAATCAAGACAGGCGGGAGAAACATCAACAACCTCAGATATGCAGATGATACCACCCTAAATGGCAGAAAGTGAAGAAGAACTAAAGAGCCTCTTAATGAGGGCAAAGGAGGAGAGTGAAAGGGCCGGCTTAAAACTAAATATTAAAAAACTAAGATCACGGCATCTGGCTCCATCACTTCATGGCAAATAGAGAGGGAGAAGGTGGAAGTAGTGACAGATTTCCTCTTCTTGGGCTCTAAAATCATTGTGGATGGTGACCGCAGCCATAAATCAGAAGATGTTTGCTTCTTGGCAGGAAAGCTGTGACAAACCTAGACAGTGTGTTGGAAAATAGAGACATTACTCAGCCACCAAAGGTCCGTATAGTCAAGGCTATGGTCTTCCCAGGGGCCACGTACGGTTTTGAGACCTGGACCGTAAAGAAGGTGGAGTGCTGAAGAACTGATGCTCTCAAACTGTGGTGCTGGAGAAGACTCCTGAGAGTCCCTTGGACAGCAAGGAGATGAAACCAGTCAGTCTTAAAGGAAATCAACCATGAATACTTGTTGGAGGGACTGATGCCAAAGCTGAAACTCCAGTATTTTGGTCATCTGATGCGAACAGCTGACTCATTGGAAAAGTCCCTGATGCTGGCAAAGATTGAGGGCAGAAGGAAAAGAGGGTATCAGAGGATGAGATGGCTGGATGGCATCACCGATGCAATGGACATGAACTGGGGCAAGCGTTGGAGATGGTGATGGACAGGGAGGCCTGCAGTGCTGCAGTCCATGGAGTCACAAAGAGTCGGACACGACTGGACGACTGAACAACAATAAGGATTTCTCTACCTCATCACTATTGACAATTTGGCCTGGCAGTTCTTTGTTGTGGGGTCTACCCTGTGTATTGGAGGATGTTTAACAGCATTCCTGGCCTCTTCCCCTAGATACAAGTAACCACCTCATAGTGGTTTCCTAGGGAAAAGGCATGGATTCCCGCTTTCCTCCTTAAGAACTTGAGAGATTCCCACTTGTACTCACTGGGGGAGGGGATGACCTTTCAAGGTGGCTTCCACTCTGGCTTTTGTTGATTTCAGAAGTGGTGAGGGTTTTGGAGTCTACAGAGAAGGACTAGTAATTAAAATGTCAAGTTAATTGCCCCCGCCCCCAACTCTGGCCATGGCCAATAGCCTTGTCTTCTGTCCTCTTCTCCTGCAAAGAAGAAAGGAAGGTATTAAGGTGTTAAGTTAGTAGAATCAGAGAGGATTGCTAGTTCTGTGTCCCATCACACCCCACTCATAAGCACACACACATGTGTTCAGAACTGTGAAAAGCTCTGCTTTTTTTTTTTTTTAAAGAGCCCCTCCCAGCCTGATTCCATAATGAATGGGAAAGGACGCTGTCGTGTCATTCTCAGGGGAAGTGAATCCGGTCTTTCTAAACATACAGCGGCTACAAGGCGCTCGCTGCTTTTCGTCGTCTGCTATGATCGCATGTTTTTTTATTGGCACATAAAAGGGCTTCCTGTAAAACATATTAAAGCTTCCAATTCTGAATGAAAAGCACTTGATGTACAATCTCCCCATGAACAGGAACCTCAGTAATCGAGGCTGATGGCATCTGCCCTGCGGGGAAGGCATAGAGCCACCGCCAGTGTGGTCTCAGCATCACCCACCCTCCAAGGAAGTCATCCTGGGGAGGACACCGCCTGGCTGACTCCTCTAGGAACCTGGGTTCTGGCTCCTTCTCCATGGCTGAGCCTGCCACAGATGTGTTCAGGCACGTTCCGGGAGGTTCCAAAGCCCCAGGCAAACATGATCCATGTCTCCCGGATGCCTGTTTTATTAGAAGATTCAAAAAGAAAATGTTATTATCTTCATGTGCAAACAAACATGGCAATACCATGGAGGAGAATACAAAATATGTGTGCACTTTTAAGATTAAAACACAAGGTATCAAAGAAAGTTCCCGGCTCTGAGCAACGCTTCTTTCTAGCAGGTGTCTTTTAGCAGACAACTTTGAGCAACATTCATATTTGGATCCAAGCACTAATTCTGCAGCATTGAGAATCTTTTATGATCAGGGTCCAATTCTGGGGGGTGAAAAAGTCCACCCGCCTAGAGTTTAAGCCCCCTTAATGCTAGTCCTGTTTTACCTGGATGAGGGAACTCAGGTTCAGAGAGGAAAACTGATTTGCCCAGCATCACCCAGCCAGCAGCAGCACCGGAATGCAGCCTGGGTCTCCTGACTCACCCCCTACTACCTCTAGAGGTTGCTGCCCTCACTGAGACTTCCTATCCCAGGCCGCCAGCTCCAGCTTCACCAGTGTCACACTGACAGCCCTGAGATGGAGAGATGTTGTGGGTTCACCGTGAGTTAGTGCATAGTTCAAGCTTAGTGCTGCAGGAGCTAGGTTTAGCTCCCATTTACATACTACCTATATGAGCACAGAGGATTATAGTGTTAGCTCACATTTAACAAGTGTTTCCCATGTGCCAGGCACTCTTCTGAGGGTGTGGTAAATTTAGTTGCTTCTAGTAATAGGCTTATGAAGGAGTTACTATTATTATGCCCATTTTACAGATGGAGAAACTGAGGTACAGAGTGATTAAACAACATGGCCAAGGTCACACAGCCAGGAAGCAGAGGAATTTGGGTTCTGAACATGGGCACTCTGGCTACAGAACAAGCACATGTCTGTCTCTTCAGTTTCATGATACCTATTTTTCTCTAGAGCAGTGTTTTCAAAGAGTAGCCCCCAGACCCGCAGCATCAGTGCTAACTTGGGAACCTGTTAGAAAAACACATTCTCAGCCTGCACTCTGACCTCCTGAACCAGAAGCTTTTTAGCTGGGCCACTGCAGCCTGGTTTCTTCCTCTGACTTAGAAACCTGGAAGTCTCTCTGACTTAGAAAGTCCCCTGGGTGGTTCTGATTCACACTAAAGTTTGAAAATCACTGCTTTAGAGGGTTAAAATAAAATAATGTTTATAAAACTCTTAGCACAACATTCAACAAATGCTGGCTATTATCATGACCAGCTTTATTTGGTGAGAATGAAAATACTGTCGTGGGGAATATAAAAAACACCTGTCTGCTTGGTAAGGTGCCATATGAAGCAACTTAAACTGGCAAGGAAAAAAAAAAGGTATTCAGGCGAAGATTGAGGGGGGAGATATTGACAAAACCATCATGGTACACCTGGTACCTGGCACCTGATCCATTCTAAATGAATGCAGCCCATCCCAAGGGGCAGGGCTCATTTTGTCATTTGAAGGATGCTGCTGCCTCCTCCAAGGACCCAAGGAATGTGCTGGCCAGCTGATTCACTGGCTGGCTTTAGAGCTAGATGCAACCCCAGTTCCCTCCTGGGCACCCAGTCACTGCCCTTGTGGCCTCCTGACTTAAGAACAGGATGCTACAGCCCTGGCTTCGTATGCCTAACGGGGTATCCAGAAGGTATCCTTTAAGCGTGACCTGCCCCTTGTCACTGTGTGTCCCCCTCCGTGGTGATGGGCCTTCCCTTCTCCGGGATGGTTGTGTAATTGGCCTGGCATTACCCAGCAGTCTCTGGGGAATTGCTTCTGTCAGGAGCGGAACAAGCTTATCTGTTTAGGCTGAATTATGTTACCATGTGCTCCGTGTAAATCTGACCACCTTCCCAAAGCGCTGGGCCTGGATGGATCTGTGAATAATTTCACCACCACAATTATTTTACAATTTTGAATCTTCTCTGGCAACATAATGCATAGTTTGCAGTAAGAAGCCACATAAATCAGGACTTCGAACAAAGGCTCTCCAGCCAGGCGAGGGACTACCAAGCACCACCGAGAGGGGCTGGTGAGCGCCTTACTCAGGGGAGTGGGGCTTCCTGTCCCTAGACCACCCAGGCCACACCTCAGCTTGGAGCTTTCATCTGCCCTGGGGCCTTTTATTGCTCTCCAGGCTAGATTTTTCTTGCTATCTTAGTGCTTGAGTTGATTTCCTCTTTGTAGATGGGTGTGAAGGGTGACGGTGGTTTCACCTCCTCTCTTGCTGCTTCTAGAACCAGTTTCCTCATCTTTCCACCCTCCAGAGCATCTGTCAACCCACACGCTTTAAGTGAATAGAATATCAGGATGTCTGAACTAGCAGGGCCCATAGAAGTCATCTAGTCCAGCAATTTCTTTCCTTTTTTTCCAACAGGAAGTTATACATGACATGCAATATTATGTTAGTTTCAAGTGGGCAACATAGAGATTTGATATTTTTATACATCATGAAATAATCACCACAAAAGCAAAAATAAACAAAGGGGACTGTCCCAGCATTTTTCAGTGTCTGCTCCCTGGAGTCTCAGAGATACTTCAAAGGCTACCTTGGGCGGCAACACACAGGTGAGGGTGAGGCTCTGCTGTGTGTCAGTCAGAGGCAGCTCCCTTTTTACTTATTTTACACATTGGGATTCTGTTTGAATAGAAAGGTTCAGGTGCTAAAAAAAATTCCAAAAGCCTGCAGTATCATCTAACTTCTTTGTTTTACAGGATGGGAATTTGAGGTTCAGAGAAGAGTGGCATTGCTAAGTAAATTTAAGGTAAAGCACATGAGTTAGAAACTCAGACTCTGCAATTGATTCCCCAACTGGCATCTTTCACTCACCAGCTTGTGTGACCTTGAGTTAAGGCTACTTAACCCTCAGTTTTCTCATCTGTTACATGGGGACCACAATGAATTTGTTCTGTAGGTTCCATGATGTCATGTTTAAAGTGACAGCATAGCATCTGGCCCATGATAAGTACTCAATAAATCAGCAAGTGTGGCTAATATTATGAACTTGGGTCTTTTAAAGCTCAACCCCAAGAACACCCTTCAGAAACTCTTTCATGGTAGGAGTCTATTTGTAAGGAAAGAAGAAACTGCATGGACTGAGCCCCTAATGCTGGTCAGCTTCTTATCATTTCATCTTCATAATCAGCATGTGGATTCTCATTTACATTTTGCAGGAGAGGAAACTGAAGCTCCAGAGGCAGATTGACTGGGGCAGCCTCCCAATGTGGTCCCACCTTCCTTAGACCAGACACTGGCTGGGCGGAGGCTTCTCTAGCCCATTTTTCCTAAAAAGGATTCAGGCTGGGCTATTAGCAGGTTCTGTAAACCATGTTAGCTGTTCCCCCCACGTAGGTCTTATCAGCAAACATTAATTTCTATGCTGTCTTCTGACTGTGTTTACTTTGATAGCTAAAGTGTGTTGTTCTATTAGTTACCCTTTCCCCCGGTTTTGCTTTGTTTTTATACTCCCCCCACTTTTACAAGTGATGAGAAAGACTCAAAGGGGCTCCTCGTTGGGGAGGGAGGACCCAAGAGAGGGATGCTGCAGTTCTTGAGAGCTTTAAGGGGGTAGGAAAATGGAAGTTGTTCTTTCTCTGTATGTATTGGACAGGACTGGGCATTTCCTTATTCATTCAGTAATTTAACTGATATTCATCAAGCACCCCCAGGCAGTGAGGGTACAGCGGTGGATGAGACAGACCTGTTCTCTGCTGTGTGAGACTCAGAGTCCAGTGTGGGTGGGGAGGGCGGCTAAACCAGCCCTGGGAAACCAAGTGTTGCTGCCACAATGAAAAGTTCTTGCTGTGGGTCCTGGCAGCACCTCCTGGGGCCCCACCCTGGCACCCGGCTCAGGGCACAGCCCAGAGGATGGCTTGGTAACGATGCTCAAGGAATATTTGTGAGGAAACATGAGTGGCATCTGCCCATCATTTTCAGTCCTGGCCCTTTCCCTGGAGCCTATAGTCAGGGTCTGCTCAGACTTGCAGTCATTCCGAGGAGTGACTCCAAGGCTAGGGCAACCCTCTGTGGATTTGCTTTGTTTACTTTCAGGGTAGTATTTCATTCCCAGGCTATTCTGGGTACCCTAGCTTTCCTTCCTTGAAGTCCATTCAGGACCTAAGTAAGTCCAGCTGGAGCAAAGATGAGCAGAAGCAACAAAATGCCTACCATGTTTAATACACACTCTCAGACACATATATACATGTAGAGGTACTTAGTACACACACCAACCTGCAGACTTGTGCACACAGATAAGCATGCACATCCAGCAAGATATACTCCCCTACTCAGAGGCACATGGCAAACACACACACACACACAGATTCATCCAGTCACTTAATTCTTATGGAAAACCTACTATCAATGGGATACCATGCAGGGCACAGAGGACAGCAGGCATACAAAGAGAGACTCCCTATCCTCATGGAGACAAAGACTAGATATGCAACACACAATAAATATACAATTACAAATGGAAATCAGCACATGGAAAGAAAATAATTGGACATAATTAAACAGCAGAGAACATTTTCTTTATGTTGGATAAAGAGGTAAACAGCAGGGAAAGTGTTTCCAGCATAGGAGCACACACGTGGAGGCCTTGAGGATGGAAAGAATTTGGGACAGTTAAAGAATCAAAAGATGGCCTCAGTATTCACATGGATGCTCATCAATGTTCATGTACATCTAGGCAGAGACCTACACACACACGAGCGTGTGCATCAAACACACATCGACAGGGTACAAGTGCACACATCCTCTGAGGCCCACGTACCTGTGCAGACAACCACACCCACACATGCACCTTCGTAAACACACAGGCATCAAGCTCACCTTGGTAAAGACAGGCACACACGAACAGGGGATGCAGTGAGGGGCACCGCACACGGACGGGTGTGCACACACATACACACACACACACACACACACACACACACACACTTGCCTGCATGCGCACAGACCTGAGAGGGGTGCCCGCCATAGCGCCCAGGTCTGTGCACACCCACCCTCTGCCTGTGGCGCGCATGCACGCACACACACGCATACACACAGAGAATACAGCATGTGCTCCAGAGCACCCGAAAGCTCCGTGATCCCTGAGCCCAGGATCATTAAAGTCAATGGCCGTTAAGTAAGCTAATCCTTCATTCAATTCTCTGAACATTTGGGAGCATAATCCGTGGCCTCCTCCGACTGCACAGCTTTGAAAGGATTCTGGAGCATGAGGACAAGCGATGGGAGGCTGGGGTCTTAGAGTCCTTGAAGTTGAGTCTTTTACGCGGCAGCGTCTGCCTCCCTGGGCTGCGTGAGATGTCTATCTGAAGCTCCCCGGAGGGGGCGGGGCTGGGCCCTGTAATTCACTCTCCTTCGCCTTTCTTTGGAGATTACACCAGCGTCCCGCTGGCCACCGAGGCCAGCCAAAGCTCCCTGGGGCCTGGAGGCTTTCTTTCTCCAGTCGGGGAGGGTCTGGACCTCCCTCTCCTCTGTAGGGTGAATAAAGGAGGGTGGGGGGGGGGGGCCCTGCTGTCTGGAGACACGTGGCCCAGCAGACTTCCAACCTGCACTCCAAGCCACATGTCACTCCCTCGCCCACCCCCCCAAGCCCCAGAAGAGTCGGAGGCTTCATGTTGGCAGGGCTCAGAAGAAACCAGCAGAAGGGGCTCTGCTCGGGTCAGGAGGGAGAAGCCTGCGGTTCCCATAGAGGAATGCCTGGCGGAACTGGAGTCCAGGAGGAAGTTGGGAGGAGGTGATCCTGAGAACCGGTATCCACGAATTGCCGGGAACCTAGGAGCAACCGTGACCTCCAGGTTCATTAGGGTCATAGTGTGAAGAAGGCCAGTGGCCGGGGAAGCAGGAGGTGTGTCATAAGGGGGATGGGCTTGGATGGATTCTCAGAGAAGAGAGGATTTGGAGAGGCACGGCAGTGTTCCCGTCCTGGAGGGAAGACTGGCTGAGCTGAGCCTGCAGCCAATGGGGCTCATCAGGGGACAGGAGCAAGCTGTTCCAGGGACCTGCAGGTCCACAGAGGGGCAGCCTAACAGGGCCAGGTCCACGCCTGTCCCCTGGCCATAGTGAGCTGAGTCTCGGTTGAGATAGCTCTGACCTGGGCAGGAGCCTCTGCGACAGCCCCTCTCTGGCTGCCTCCCTCCCCCAGGGTCCACACAATGTGCAAAAGGCTCCAAACATGTCCATCACGCCTGCCCCTAGGGAGGCTGAGCAGAGTTCACTCGACTCAGCCATTCGGCACGTCTATTAAATTAGATTGAGCAATTACGCGCAGTTTAGAGGCAGAGTGATAGAGCAGGAGGAAGGCATGTCAGAGAAAGGGATGCAAATGCATCACTCACCTTTACACGTCTGATCCTGACTTGTGCCGCCTGGCTCCTGACAGCAAAGCCCACGCACAGGAACACTGAGCGTTCCTGCCTTTCCTGACCCAGCAGCTCAGGCCGAGCTGGGGAGTGAGTGATCAGAAAAGGCAGAGGGAGACAGCTGGAGGGACTAATGCTGGTTGATCAGAGAGGAAGCCTCAAGGAGTGGGCATGACATATGGAGCAGTTTAGGAGAAACTCCTTGGGGACCACGTTCCCAGGAAAGGGGAGGAAAACAACTCATTCATTCATTCAACAGATATTTACTGGGCACCTGTTAGGTGCCAGTCCTCAGCGATCGTGGGAGAGTTCACGAGAGCGATTAGGTTGAAATGTTTGCACCAAGAGCAGAGACCTGAACCTGAATAGTGAACTTGGAGTCCCAAGTTCAAGTGCTCTCGTTTCTTCTTGATCGAGAGAGTTCAGAGGAAGAATCCTTGACTTGACAGGGAGGTGGGGACTGGGAGAGGAGCCAAAGGTGGAAGTAGGAAATGAACTTGGAGATGTCTGTGGCAGCCTGACTAATGAGCCTTCTGTGCCAAGCCAGCAGGAGTGCCTGTGCCCATGGCTGGCTCAGCTCCCTCTGCAGACAGTGATGGAGGCCTCTGTGCTCTGACCAGCTGAGTGAGGCCACATGTGCGCCAGAGGTGGCGAGAGGAGAGGACAGGGGCAGAGGTAAGAGCAGATGGTGGGGACAAAGGCAGTGGCGCACATCAGGGAGGCCCGGTGCCCAGGGAGAATGCCAGGCTGCGGAGGGTGACGGGGGGTGGGCGTCAGGACACCAGGCGTATGCTTCCACCTGTGCTGCTCCAGAGTGTTTGGGGTGGGCCCAGTGCACAGACAGAGGGACGGGGGGAGTTCAGCTCCTGGGCAGGGGCAGAAGCATCCTGAGAAGCTGGCTGAGATGCCGGGCAGGCACGTTAGACCCAGCTGAGCAGAGCCCTGGCCTGGGTCCCCATCTCCACCCTGCCTTGGCCAGGTCTGGTCAGGCCAGGTTCAGTGACCTGGCAAGTGAGTGAGCAGAAGGGGCTGAGGAAGGCTGGGTGGATTGGGAGAAGAGGTGTAGCAAAAGCCAAACAAATGGATCTGTCCCAGGTGCTGCTGTTTAGATGGCATGTAGATAACAAGAGAGCACGTGCTCTCTCTGAAATAGGTGCTTTGGCCCATTTTCCTGAAATGTTTATTTGGTTTGAGGAGGGTGTGTGGATGAACAGAAGAGAAGGCCTGCATATGGGTCCAGGAGAGGAGGAAAGGAAGAGAGAAAGGAAGGCCTCATAGGGCCAATTGTTGAGGGGTGTTCTTCATGGCAGCCCGAAGTAGGGTTGGGGGACATTGAACCCATCTGGGCTCAAGAATTGAGGGCTGAGTTTTCAGTTCTTGGTTAGGAGAAGACCCCCCGCCCCCACCCCCAGATTGGTGGCAGAACCGTGAAGGTGGGAGGAACTGTGAAGAATTTGAGGAAAGACCACCATATGATACCAGTTATGCCCATTCCATTGGTAAAAATCAAGCTGCCTTACAGTAGCATGTGTGGAAGAGCATGGGACTTCCAACACTGCTAGAAGTACGCATGGGGACAACTACTCTGGAAAACAGTTTGACATCGTCTTGTAAAATTGAGCAATTCAAATACCCTCTGCCCCAGCAATTCCACTCCCAGGTATATATGCTCAGAAACCCTTGCACCTGTGCCCGGGGAGACACATACACGGCAGCTCATAGCAGCAGTATTCATAAAAGTAAACATAAAAGACACCGAGATCTGGAAACAGCCCAAATGTCCACTGCTGGAAGGATGGCTAAATAAACCATGGTGAAACTCACACTATAGAATGATGTAGAGCAATGAAGAATGAATGAACTGCAGCCACACACAGTAACCTGGATAAATCCTGGTCACAGATTGTACAGTGAAAAAACACATCTCAGAAGACTGCATACTATTTGATGCCGTGCTTATAATGAAAAATTCAATGGTAATTGCTTAGGCATACATCATGTGTTAGAATTAAGACAGGAAGGAAGGAGGGAGGGAGGGTAGGGAGGAAAAATTACCCATTGTAGTAATTACCTAAAGAAGGGGCAGAGGGCAGAACCATAGGATTAGGGAAAAACACATAGGTAGATGTGAATTCTAATTTGGGACTTTGAGTAGTGGGTTAATGGTTGCTTGTTGCACTATAACTATTAAACCAAAACTTTAAAAAATCACTAAGTGCGGGTCATGACAAAACAATGTTTCACGAACAAAAGCTTCTGATGAATATGATTCTGTGCTCTGAGGGACAAAACATGTGGACTCCCCCTTGAATGTGCCAGTGTTGTCAGGATGTCCCCAGGTCCCACTTCGGTTCTTTCCTACTGCCCCTCCTTTCTGCCATCACTTCCTCAGACCTCTTTGAGCTCTGCCTGGAGTGAGTGCTGAGGAAACAGGGCCATGAAAAGAGGGGACCTCTGAGATAAAGAGGGGCCTGAATTCTTGGATTCAGGAATCCAACTCTTTGCATCCCAAGATCCCAGCGCAGAGGAGAAGATGCTGAACATTCAGCAAAGAGCAGAGGGAGAAATGGCTCTTTCTGTGTCTGCTTTTGGTCCTTGCCCTCCTCATGCTCTTAGCAGCTTTCTGACATCCCTTCCTGCACCTTTCTGCCTATGACGGGGTGAAGGGAACTTTCTGTCAATTCTGGTTTCTGCAGGCTCAGAGATCTTAGAATTCCCATGACCCCTGCTTCAGCCACATCAGTGGCTTCTCTTCCATTCATTCATTCAATCAAATATATTTACTAAGGGCCTATGGTGTACCAGGCACTGTCCTAGATGCTGAAAACAAAGCAGTGAACAAAGGGAGCAAAGATGCTTGTCTTTGTGGCGCTTGTCTTCTTGGTGGGAGGCAGGCAGGCAAGGAGACAGACAATTACAAGATGAACATGGAAGAGACCTAGTGCGTTATACAGGTGGTGTTACATGTTGTCAGAGGAGAGAGGGGACCAGGGGTAAGGATAAGGGACATGCTGCAGTTTTAAATAGAGCCCAGGAAAGGTCTTCTCACCTTGTTGAGGAGGTGACATTTGAGTAAAGGTCTGAAGGAGGTGAGAGGGTGAGCCATGAGGACATGGCGAAGCACTTTCTAAGCGAGGGGAAGAGCAGTCAAAGGCCCGTTGTGGGACTGCCTGGGTGGAGAGGAGCTAGGGAGAGCAGGAGGTGAGGTAAGGACTGAGACAGACAGAGGTGTGAGCTTGCCAGTCCGATGGACAGGTAAGGAAGCTAAGATGACACCTGGGCAGTAGTCAGCAGTGACCTGGGTGAAGCTGGTAGCAGTGGAGGTGATGAGAAGTGGTTCAGTTCTGAGTGTACTTTGGAGGAAGAGCTGACAGGGCTACTGACAGACTGGAGTGTGAGCAAGGCGTCTATAGTGACACCAGCGTTTTGTGCTGGTCCCTGGAAGGATGGCGTTGCCACACAGTGAGATGGCAAGCCTGTGGGTGGCACAGGTCCAGTGAAGAGCAGGAGCTCCGTTTTGGATGGTTAAGATGAGATGACAGTCGGATGTCCCGGCTGATGGTCAGGGGACAGGTAGGGAGTAAGTGGTGGGAAGTGAGCCCTGGTCCAGAATACTTCCTGTCCTTCTATCAATCATGTCCCATGGGACCTACAGGCTTCAAGAAGGCAGGGATCATTTCCTGTGCCTAATACAGAGCCTGGCCACAGGCAATGTTGAATGAATATACAAAGAACAAGGGTGTCAGCTTGCCAGTCTGAGAAAATTGCCTATGTATGACCAAAGAGGAGGAGTTGAAGTGTTTCCCTAATTGTGGGCACATTTTCAGAGGGATCTTGTAGAGACAGTGACCCACCCTGCTTGTGAGTTCTACCGCAGGAGACCAGCGCTCTTGTGGGAATTGATCGTAGTCAGCAAGAGTAGAATCCCCAGGGGCATGGGACCCCAGGCTCCACAGAGCATGGTTGAGAGATGGCAGTAGTCATGTGTAGGTGTGAGAACTGGACTGTAAAGAAGGCAGAGCACCAGAGAATTGATGTTTTCAAGTTGTGGTGCTTGAGAAGACTCTTGACAGTCCCTTGGACAGCAAGGAGATCAAACAGCAAGGACAGTTAATCTTAAAGGACATCAACCCTGAATATTCACTGGAAGGACTAATGCTGAAGTTGAAGTTCCACTCTTCTTCTGATGGGAAGAGCTGACTCATTGGAAAAGATCCTGATGCTGGGAAAGATTGAAGGCAGGAGGAGGAGGGGATGAGATGGTTGGATGGCATCACCGACTCAATGGACATGAGTTTGAGCAAGCTCCGGGAGATGATGAAGGACAGGGAAGCCTGGTGTGCTGCAGTCCCTGGGGTCACAAAGAGTCAGACACAAGTGAGCGACTGAACAACAACAGCAAACGTCCCCCATGCTGGGTCAGTGACTGGCTACACTCAGCAATGCCGATTCCCAGTCCCACCCTGGAGACTTTGTCTGTGAGTCTTCTTTGCCTAAAGGGTAAGCCCTCAGCCTCCTGTAAGTTTCCAGGCTTATAATCTTGTTCTCTAGGGTCTGTGATTTGGACTAAGCTCTCACCCTCTCTAAGCCTCGGTTTCAAATCTTACAAAAATGAGGATTCTGCCAGTACCTTGTTTGCAGGTGAGGATTCTGCAAGACAGAGCACCGACAACCGTGACTGTCTCTCTTGTTTCTATCAAAAGACTCCTTCAGGTGGAGCCAGGTTTGGGGACAAGTAGCGGGGAGGTCACCACCATTCTGAGGATGCCATTGTTGTAGGATTCCATTGAGCGGTTCCACCATCCTCTCTGTGTTCAAACACTTTACATGCAGCTGCAACTGTCTGCCTTTCCCCTCACCCTCTCCCCCTCTGCCCTCCCTCCCTGCTTCTCACCTGCCTCCTCTCAACCCCCACCCCCCGGGGACCCTGGAGAGGGACGCAGCCCTTCTGCACAGCATCACCTGTGAGACTAGCAGATGCTAGGGGGACAATGGACTTCTGGCACATCCCCTTCCTTCCCGCAGCCTCTCAGAAATGGGGGGCAGCTTCTGAAGACACTGTTTTTGGCCCAGGCACCGGGAGCCCAAACAAAAGCATTTTCTATGGCTGCTGGGAAGGCGACAATTGTTTCCATTTAGCAAACGTTTGCTGCCAGCACCAGTGTTTTCTCTCTGAAGCCAATGTTTGGTTGAGAAGACAATGCCAAGCTAAATATTTTCTCTGCATAAAAATCTCTTTAATTTTTTAATCATTTGGCAAACGTCTCCTTCCTCCCTCCTCTCGCCCTTCTGTTCCTCTTCTCCACCCCCGCACCCCCCCTCCCCACCCCCGCTCTCTGTCTCTGGCTGGGTGTCTGCAACACCAAACATCTGGGCAGGAAGAGAAAGGTTTGGTGGGCCATGCTAACGTCTCCAGACCTATAGATGGTGGGCTTGGTGCAGACACATCTGGTTGATTTGTTAACATTGTTTTGTTTTGTTTTTTTACATTTTATCTGAATCTTTGAGCTTGATGCAGACATGGTGTTTTTGGCTTCTGCCCAATCCTAGTTCCATTCTAGCTGCTCATATTAAACTTTGGTTAAGAGAAGCAACCAGGACTTCCCTGGTGGTCCAGTGGTTAAGACTCTGCCCTTCCAGTGCAAGGGACACAGGTTCGATCCTTGGTGAGGGAAGTTTCGCATGTTGCATGGAGCAGCCAGGAAAAAATAGAGGCCAACCAGACAGTGATGAGGGCCCTCTATGCTGCCAGCCAGGGTTGGGGAGACAATAGCTCTCCATCACTCTACGGCTGATGGCTGGAGCAGCTGTGGATTGTCCAGCTCCTCTGGCTTCCTGAGTACCCCCTGAGGAGGACCCCTGTCCTGTTCTCTGTGCCAAGGTCTGAGGGTGCTGAAGGCTTCCGCCCTCCAAAATCTCTAGATCCAGGAGGGAGCTTTCCACACCCTGCGTCCCACAAAGCTTCCTTCCTCATACATCATGGCTTGTGGCTGGACCACTTTCTCCCATCTCTGCCATGTGCCTGCCCTTCTGGAGCTGCCCTCCCATCATACTTCCTGGGATCAGGCCTCCTCCCCACCCCCTTTCAATGCTAATTCACATCTGGAACACTTCGATTTGGACTTTACCCAGGTCTCCCTCTCTGGAAACTTGAATTTCTTTACCACAACCTAGATGGTGAAGCATATATGGGCAGGATTTTCAGAATGAATGGATACATGGATAAATCAATCAATGAATGGACAGGTGGGTGAGTTAGTGAACATGTGAATAAGTGAATAGGAGAGTGAATGAATCACCAAACTCTGAGAGACCAAGTGAATAAACAATCTCATCTCTGCATCTGTGCCCAAGGGCAAAGCGTATGCACTGACATTGGAAAGGAATCCAATAAATGTAAAATTGTGTGGCTCATTGAGTCTCCATAGAAGATCTCACCAGGAAAGGGGCATTGTGTTTATTCCTTGTCGATGACAAAAGCTATGCCGTCCTCAGGAAGAGCGCCAGCTTTGGGACCTGAGCCTCCTACCTGGGTTTTATTCCTGGTTTTGTCATTTCTTGGCTTATGACCTTGAGTATGTTGCTTCACTTCACTAAGCCTCAGTTTTCTCTTCAGAGGGGTGAATGGGTACCTATGTTTTAGATTGTTTGGATAACTGGGGAGGAGGTTGAGCATAAGGTGCTTGCTAAGTAGGAGTCTTTTCTCCCTAAAAGAGGGTGAGGTTTTTAGGTCATTGGGAAATATAACTTTTGGGGCCAGACGAGGAGTGACTGAAGGTTGCCTAGTAGCATAGTGAGTAAAGGCCACCTTTGGGCTCCAAGGGAACGTCCCATTGTGTGGAAGGACATCTGGGAATGAGAACCTCTGTGAGTACATGGACATACCCAGAGGACACTGCCAACTCTTCTGCCTTTCCCATCCTAGCTCCTAGTGAATGTTTGGCATCACATGGACCAGGCAAGGGTAGGTATATTCAGGAGAAATCCTTCTTGGCATGAAGAAGGGAACTTCCTAGAAAGAATCGCTACTGAGTACTAACAGGGGAAGATCAGAGAGAATGTCCACTGGGCCTGAACATATTAACCACCAAGGCCAACAATTTCTGTGAACCAGGGAACAGGCAATGATGTCGCGCCAAGGCAATGCTGATGAGATACTTCCTTGCTTGTGACCTTGGCCAAGCTCTTTAACCTGTGTGCCCCTGTTTCCTCATCTGTGTAATAGCAAAAGAAGTGTCTACCTCAATGCTTGGAATAGAGCCCAGCACATGTGTGTGTGTTCAGTTGCTCAGTCATGTCCGACTCTCTGTGACCTCCTGGACTATAGTCTACCAGGCTCCTCTGTCCATGGGATTTCTCAGGCAAGAATAGTGGAGTGGGTTGCCATTTCTTTCTCCAGCAGATCTTTCTGACCCAGGGACTGAACCCGAGCCCAGCACATAGTGAGCAATATATGAATGTTAGCCATTGAATATTGATCATGGCCCTCAGCTCTTCCCTCCTCTCCTTTAGGAGAGGATCACACAACTTCTCCCTGTTGACTTTGGGCTTGGCCATGAGGCTTGCCTTGACCAATGGAATATAGTTGGGTGGGACCATGTTCTAGTTCCAAGAAGAGCTTGTAAGAACATCTTCTACAGACTCTTCTTCCTGCCTCTACCAAGGAGAACAGCAGAGTCTAGATAATGGTTGTTTCTTTAGCTGTGGAGTTGGGACAAAAAGATACACAAAGCCCAGGCGAGTCTGGTCAAGGGCAGGTGAGCTGCAGCTTTTGTGTAATGAGAACAAGAAATAAATGTTTGTTACCATAAGCCGTAAGTCATGAGATTTGGGAGTTGTTGTTATTGCCGCAGAGCTAATACAGCTGTTATTACTATCATTCTCTCCATTTTACAGATGAGGAAAGTGAGGCTCCAAGAGGTTAACTTCCTTGCTCATGTTTACACAGTAATTAAGGGGTACAGATGAAATTCAAATGCAGAATCACTCATTCATTCAACAACTAGTGGCAGGCCTTGAAAAGGCAGAGAGGACCCTGCTCTCATGGAGCTTACATTCCAGTGGGTAGAAATAGAGAAATACAAGTCAAGCAGTGAACAAGCAGGTAGCCCTAGATAGTCTGAAGCATATAAAATATGGCGATGTGGTCATGAATGGGGAAGAAGCGAAGGACTAGCTTGGAAAGGACAGTCAGAGAGGACCCCTGAAGGAAGTCACACTTGTCTCAAGAAGTCAAGGAGAAGGAGCCAGCTGCAGAGGGCAACGGGAAGAGTATGGCAAGCGGAGGGAACAGCAACTTCAAAGACCCAGAGCCTGGGACAAACATAGAGTGTTTCAGGAGCAGAAAGGGGCTCCACGTGGTTGGAGGGGAGTGAGAGGCAGAGTGGGAGATCAGGCAGAGCGAGAAAGGCGAGGTAACATGTGACCTTGTTATCTGCACTGTGTACGGACTTCAGAATTTACTCTGAGTGCACAGAGGAGAGATGTGTTTGGATTTATGTTTTAGAATTAATATTCTTTTGTACAGAGAAGGAGTGCAAGAGGCCAGCTTGCGACTATGTAGAGTGTAGGAGGGAATGGTGGCTAGGTCCTAGGGAAATAAGCAAAGGAAACTGACCTGAGACATACTTTAGAAGGAGAAGGCACATGTTCACTGGAGATTTGGAGGTGGGGATGAGATAAAGAGATGACTCAAGGATGACTTTTTTGTGGTCTTGGGTGGGGCGGTACCAGGCTTTGACTTGGGGAAAGTTGGAGTGAGTTTTCCATTAAACATGCTCACCTTCGGAAACCTGTGGGCCATCCAGGGGAGCTGCTAAGTGGGCAGTGGGCGGTCCTAGGCCAGAGTTCAGGGCTGGAGGCATAAATGTGGGCATCACTCCCACACAGGTATGATTTTAAAGGGACAGGATGTGATGACCTGGGGAGTGAGGAAGAGGTGTAGGGCTGAGTCCTAGGAAGTCAGTTGGGGTTAAAGGAGTCAATAAAACAGCCTGAGAACAAGAAGCCAGCAAGTTACCCCTATATAATCCCAGAGGCGGAACTCATTATTAGCAAAGCTCCATGACCCTCGAGGCCTGAGACCACGCTGTAGGATAAGGTGGTAGCCAGCAGCCACACGTGGCTATGGAGCATTTGAAATGTGGCCAGTCCACATGGACACAAGCTCTAAGTGTGAAACACACACCAGATTCCCAAGGGTTTGTATAAAAACCAGAAGTAAAATATCTCATTAACAATTTGTATATTGATTACGTGTTGAAATGATAATATTTTGATATACTGGACTGAATAAAATATAGAAGTAAAATTGACTTTACTCGCTTCATCTTACTTTTAAACATGTACACACTACAATATGTAAAATAGATAATGAATGAGGGCTTTTACTGTATAACACAGGGAACTCTACTCAATACTTATGGGGAAAAAGAAAAAACAGTGGATAAGGACTTCCCTGGTGGGCCAGTGTCTAAGACTCCACACTCCCCAATGCAGAGGGCCTGGGTTCTGTCTCTGGTCAAGGAACTAGATCCCATATGCCGCAACTAAAGATTCCGAATGCCACAGCTATAACCCAGAGCAGCAGAATAAATAAATGAATAAATGGCTTTAAAAAAGAGTGGATACATGTATATGCATAACTGATTCACTTTTCTGTACAGCAGACCACAGGGTCAATGAAATCATCTGGGAACGTGTCAGAACACATTACAAATCAACTATATCCCAATGAAAAATGTTTCAAATGCAGCCACTAGAAAACCTACAACTGCTATGAGGCTCACATTTGTGGTTCTGTACTGTATTTCTATGGGACAGTGATAGACCACAGTGGGGTGTCATCCCCATGTAACAACTTAATTCCCGAAGCACTGTCCAGAGCTGTCCCCGAGAGTTGCTGGGCTTCCCCAATCAAAGATAAGTGTTAAGTCTCTCTGCAAAGACTCAGCTGACAACTTCTCACTCCAGCCCATGAGGACCTGTTTTTGCCTAGAAACCACATGCAATTTTCATCAGAAAACACACACACACACACACACACAACATGAAACTAAAGAAAGGAGCAAAATTTCCCTGACGCACTGCCAAGCAACTGTTCCATTTCCCACAACACCCTGCAGTTTCTTCAAACACAAAGACGTTTGCCACATGGTCAATGAAATCATTTGGGAATGTGTCAAAAGAACATCCATGGCTTTGGGATGCCTGAGAGTCACAGGATTTTCCCACACCTCGTAACTATCTCAGGGGCTGTCCTCTGTCTCCCCAACTCAGAGCTCCCTGGGGAGTGGTCACTGAGATCACACAGCTAGTAACTCCACAGCCCCATCAGACCCCACACTCCCGAGGACTGCCATTGAGGGTCTGCGTGGGTCTTGGGGGCACCTTGGGCTCTGAACAATTATCATTTCTCCTTCCTGGAGGGGGTTTGAACTCAGCAGGGTCAGGCAGTGTTTGAAAAAGTGTCATCTCCTCCTGCCTGCTCACAGCCCCGACTGGTTATGTCACCTTGCCCCAGAGCCATTGAACAAAGCGGACCCTCAGCGGAGCAAGACATATATCTCAGAGCTGCAGAGAGAGGCAGATTCAAAGAGACCACACAAGACAGAACCTGGAGATGGTGAGTCAGAGAACAAAGAACACAGAGCAAGGAGGATGCCTCGGGTCCTTGGGTGGGGCCAGGCCTGGAGACAACTCAGCAGAGGGGAGTGCATTCATTCATTCATTCATGGAAACATACACAGTCTATGTGCTAGGCACCGCACTAGGTGTGGGCAACACACAATGAGAACAACAGGTCAGCTGTCTGCCCTCCTGGGTGTAATGGGAAAACATTAAACAAAGAACCTGAAAATGTATTTATAAAGAAAGCTGCAGGTGCTGTGAGGTTAGGGATCCAGTGCTGTGACATCCCCATCAGAGAGAGTTGAGCTAACCTGGGAGACGAGGAAAGGAAAGCGCTCCTTGAGAAAAAGACATGTGAACTGAGACCTGAAGGGAGACTTGGGGTTAACTGCACAAAAGGAAAACTGGGCATGTCAAGCAGAGAGAAAGCACATGCAAAGGCCCTGTGGCAGACGGAGTCTGAGAAATAGAGAGCAGTGTGGTTAGAGCAGAGACAGCTAAGGAAAACCTGGTAGGAGATGAATCTGGAAAGGAAGGCAAGGGCCAGACCACATAGGGCCTCATGGAAACTTCAGAGTCTGAGTGGGAAGTAGGGTTGAGACTGAAGCCAGAGGCTAGAAAGAACAGGAGATTTGTTCATTGCCAAGGACAGCATGCGCATGGTGATGCATGACTGAGGTAGTGATAGAGGAAATGTGACTGAAACATGAGGGGATCACACCTGGAGTCAGCCAGATCTGGGTTCACAAGATGATTTTACTTTGCGGGAGGGGATCATGAAGATTGAATGGGATAATTCCTGGGACGCACTTGGCAGAGCACTGGTCTGTGGTGAGTGAAACGTATCTGTTGTTCAGTTGCTCAGTCACGTCCGACCCTTTGCGACCCCATGGACTGCAGCAAGCCAGGACCACCTCCTGGAGTTGCTCAAACTCATGTGCATTGAAACATATTAGAAAGATAGTGTTCGTCTGTTATTAATATTGTGAAGCTGGGATGGGGCAGCCAGACAGGGAACCCCACAGCAGAGCTGAGGCTTAGGGATAGGATGCTCTGGGTCCAAGGAGGACCAGGATTGGTAAGAGGCAAAGCCAGAGTCAGCACCCTGGGCAGGGCACTGCCAAGTTCCCCCAGGCTCTGCCACCCAAGACCTAGGACCTCAGTCCGCGTCTTTCCTTCCACCTGCCAAACAGGTGGCTGGTGTTTCCCATGAGGTGGGGGCATAGAAGAGGCGCCCTGGTGTCTCCCTCTAACCACCTTGGCTTTGGAGCTTGGACTGAAGGATGAAGACCCTTATTCCTTGTGCAGTGACTGAGCATCAGCTTCTGAGGCCTCCTCTGAGGGATGCAGTCACTGGGCACAGACTTCGAGGGAGCCTGGGTGGTTGGCATCCAAGGACCACAGACCTCAGGGTCTAAATGGGGTTTAGAGTGTTTTAGGTTTCTCAATGTTCTCAAAACTTCTTATCTGCTTTTCAAAATTATTGTTATCCGTTTCATAGGTTTGGGGTTGTTTTTTAAAACGCTGCCCATGCTTGAAGAAATCTGAATAAAAGAACTTTGGGATTTGGGAGGTAAATAGTATACATGGAATGTTTATTGGTTTTTCTCTTAGTTACAAAAATAACATATGCCCAACCTGAAAACATATAAAACACAAAAAAGACAAATTAAAAAATTGACCTAAACCCACTGTCTACACTATACACTGAGTATTAATAGTATTACTATACAGCATTAAGGGTATTACTGTATATTTGAAAGTATTAGTCGGTCAGTTCATGTCTGACTCTGCAACCCCGTGGACTGTAGCCCGCCAGGCTCCTCTGTCCATGGAATTCTCCAGGCAAGAATACTGGAATGGCTTGCCATTCCCTTCTCCAGAGGATCTTCCTGACTCGGGGATTGAACCTGGGTCTCCCACATTGCAGGCAGATTCTTTACTATCCGAGCCACCAGGGAAGCCATTGGAGCTCAGTACACAACAGCCATTACACTTGACCTTTTCGTGCATGTTATTCTGTCCTCATAACAACTCTCTCAAGTATTACTATTATTCCCATTTCACAGATGAGGACAGTGAAGCCTAGTGCAGCTGCACAGTTTGTTCAGTCGTTCACATCAGGTGAGAAGAAGCAGGGTTGGAATCCAAGCCTGTCTGAACATGACCCTCCCCCCGCCCCAGATCACCACTCAATCAGCTTGCGTCTTGGGTCACATCCTGGTAGTCTGCTTTTCCATGCATAGAAGCGCATTTATAGTTAGATTTACACTTACACTGACTGTGTTACCCAGATTGTTTTGCAGTTTACCCTTTGCACTTTGCAACTTATCACGTCTATTTTCTCAAATCAATATCTATTCTTTAACATTATTTTTAATGTCTGCATAGTACTCTGCAGTTTAGACTAACAGTGGTTCTCAAGCATTAGTTCCAGCATCACCTGGGAACTTGTCAGGAATACAAATTCTCAAACCCTACATCAGAACCCACTGCATCAGAAATTCTGTGGGTGAAACCCCAGAATCTGTGTTTCAGCAAGCCCTGCTGTGATTCTGCGTGCTCAGTCATGTCTGATTTTGGGTGATCCCACAGACTGTATCCCACCAGGTTTCTCTATCCATGGGATTCTCCAGGCAAGAATAATGGAGTGGGTTGCCATTTCCTATTCCAGGGCATCTTCCCAACCCAGGGATCAAATCGGAGTCTCCTGTGTCTCCTGCATTGGCAGGTGGATTCTTTACCACTAGTGCCACATGGGAAGCTCCTTGTGATTCTGATGCAGGCTAAAGTTTAAGAATGGATCCTTTGGATAGTCCGTATTTTTCTTAACTGATATTCTATAACTGGTGCATTTAGATTGTTTCCAAGTTTTGGCCATCAAACATAAGGTACAACAAGCACCCTCATTTGTCCATATCTTTGAAGATCAAGAAAGTGGTTTTCAAATAAAACAGGTGAAAAATACCAAATCAAATAGGAACTATTAATTAGTAAATGTTATGTTTAGCAAGGACTTCCCAGGTGATTCAGCAGTAAAGAATCTGCTTGCAATGCAGGAGATCTGGGTTCAATCCATGGGTTGGGAAGATCCCCTGGAGGAGACAGGAAAATCAGGAGAGATTCTGGTCAGACCCAAGAAAGTGCTTCCTTTGGTGGCAGGACCACCTGACAGGAGGAATGTCCCTGGGCACTTTGTCACCTGTGGCTCAGTCCCCAGACAGCCTGGGAGGTCTCCCCAGCACTACGGAAAAAGCTGAAAAGCTTCAGGCTTTTTCTCACAGTTTCTGTTCTTTAGAGCATAATGGCTGAGATGTTTATTAAAGAGACAGCTGCTGTCTGGGCCCACCCAGCAGGGGGAGGGCAGAGGGGCTTAGTAACTACAAAGATGGATCTAGAGGGCAGGCTGACCGCTCACCTCCCAGCTGGCCATTTTCATTAAGCAGGGGCTGCCAGAAGGGCTCTGTCCGCCGCTCACTGCTGTTACCCTGCCAAGCTGCGTGATCATTAGCCCAAGGCCAAGCCCAGATTTCTGAAACAAACTCCAGGCTGTTCCCCAGGGTCTCAGAAGACACCCTCCATCTGATGCCGAGAGGAGATCTGTCGATAGGGCATTTCGCTGCCTGCTCTGAAGCCCAGGCAGTCACTAATGCCTGCCAGTTTTCATCTCCTGTCCAACTCTCTAGCTGCCTGTTGGCAGAAAAACTTTCCCAGAATCGGATGGGCCTGAGAAAGCCTTCACAAAGAACTCAGAAAAAGAAATTTTAACTTTCTGGCGTGCACCAGTTATCCTGCTTAAAAAACAGGAGTAGCAATACCCATTCAGTGAGAAAAAGGACACACTATGGGTGTGTAAGCAGTAAGTCTTACATAAAAAGTGGATTTTTGATGTCATGGCTCTTCTTGTAAAATTGTTTAGTTTATTATTTATGCTATTAGTAATATCCTGGAAGCACAGGTCTTTGGGGTCTAATTGGCCTGGGTTCAAATCTCAACTCTTCCATTTAGTGGCTGTGTGACCATGGATGAGTCACGTCTCCTTACTGAGCTGCCATTTCCCCATCAGTGACACAGAATTAATCACGCCTGTTTCAGAAGGTGACTGTGAGAATGACAAGGGCCAGCCAGGGAGAGTGCCCTGAACAGTAAGACTGTTCAGCCCCAGTCTTGAGCGACCCTTCCTGCTTTGGAGTGCTCCTGTGGCTTTCTGCCTGGAAAATGGTCAGAGGTCAGAACTTGCCAGCCTGGGTCCTGTTAATGTGTTTTCCAGCCTTGAACATATGACTTCACCTCTCTGTGCCTCAGTTTCCTCAACTGTAAAATGGAAAAATGACAGCTCCTACTTTATAGAACTCTTGAGAGAATAAAATTACATCATAGCCTTTAGATGTGAGTGATTGTTAGATATCACTGTGCCTATTGTTCCCAATGTGACAAAGCCCGAGTCTCAATCATCAAACATCTGGAAACGTGGAAAGTCTGGGAATGTCGACAGCTTTCCCATTTTGATTGTACGTTCAATGACCAGATGTTAGTTGAGAACCAGCTAGGTGGAAGGTCACTTATTGGTCCATCAGTCCTTTGAGTTTGGGGTTTGTGGAGGATTTTCTACATGACAGACCGACCCTGGGACTGGAGATGCAGGAGGGTGGGGGGTCACTGTGAAGGTCAGAGGGAGTGGACAGCCTATGCCACCATCCAGTGAGGAAGCCACATCTCAGCTTTTGTGGGCACATCTCAGAACAGTTCCCTTCTCTGACAGCCCCTCCCCTCCCACCTCCAGAAAAGCAAAACTTTGAGAAATTTCAGGTTAAAAATCAGCCCTCAAATTCCACTGTAGGTTATTCAAAGGAGAAAAAGAATAAAAATCAATGCAGGCCCAGTCTCCGGTTTTGAGGGAGCAGTCGCATCTTGTTTGTAACCTGGAAGGATCAATAAGAGATGCTTCTTCTGGTCCATTTTTTTAAGCTCGATACCATAGATGCAATTTGGTTGACAATTATGAACAATCAGTAATCTCGTACAGTCCTGCTCTTGCCGTCAGCCACCCTTCGGGCAATCATGAGCTATTACCGAGGGGGTGGCATTGGCAAGGGGCCGACTCCTGTGATGCCCTCTCCAGTGATCACTCAGAAGTAAACGAAATTTGCCGATCAATTGAGTCACTGGGATGGAGAAGTTATGAACGCTTTGAGGCAGAAGCCTGGCTTCTCGAGTTTTCGGACCCATTAGCCAGGGCATAGATTGCTATTGATTAAATTACACATCTCCCTGGCATTGGCAGTCTCAGGGGCCAAGAGTCTAGGTTAGAACTTGTAGGAGCTCAGAAAATCAAGTGCCTCTTATTATCATAGAGAATTCAGAGGGACAATTGTCTTCACAACACGGCTGTCTAAGTTGGGTGGATAAAACTCTGTGAGCTGCCCCTGGGTGTTTAGGTGCCCCAAGCACAGACTTGGGCTAGAGCTTGGCAATTCCCTTGTGGGGAACATTCCTCCAAGATTCTTGGCACGTGGCCACTTGGCTGCAGGAACCCATAGGAGTGGCCCTATGCATGGTGGCTGAGCACTGAGGACTTCAACCTCTTTCGGATCATTGTCATTGTTGTTCAGTTGCTCAGCTCTGTTGGACTCTCTGAGACCTCACACCAGGCTCCTCTGTCCTTCGCTATCTCTCAGAGTTTGCTCAAATGTCCATTGAATAAGTGATGCCATCCAACCATCTCGTCCTCTGTGGCCCCCTTCTCCTCCTAACCTCAATCTTTCCCAGCATCAGAGTCTTTTCCAATGAGTCGGCTCTTTGCATCAGATGGCCAAAGTACTGGAGCTTTAGTTCCAGCATCAGTCCTTCCAATGAATATTCAGGGTTGATTTCCTTTAGGACTGACTGGCTTGATCTCCTTGCTGTCCAAGGGACTCTTTGGAAAACTGATGCAGGCTCTTCATCTTTTCTCTAGAAAACTGATCAGATACTATGAAACCTGGGATATGAATGCAAAGCCAAGGGCTTTGGCTTTTGCAGAGAAATCTTAATTTTTTTACTTAGCAAACTGTGATCCTGGGCAAGAACGTTAGTTCTCCAACCTGGAGTTTCCTCCTTATCATGGGAATGGTAATTGTATTAACCTATAAGACGATCCAGGTAAAGCAGTAATCCATATGCTTAGTGTATAGTAAGTGCTTAATAAACATTAACCAGTGGCACTATTAACATGAATGGTAACTATTAGTAGTAAATAACTATAAACCATGTAATCTCTCTATGCTGGGTCTGTAAAATGAGGATATGAGAAAACCAACCTCACAGACACATTTAAGAAAGTGTTACTTAAAAGGATGTGTGTAAAGCACTTAGCCCAGACCTGGCACATTGCAGGTGATCAATAAATAGTAGCTGTTTATCGTATTATGGGGCTTCCTGGTGGCTCAAATGGTAAAGAATCCACCCACAATGTAGGACACCCAGTTTCAATACCTGAGTTGGGAAGATCCCCTGGAGAAGGGAATGGCTACCCACCCCAGTATTGATGGGCTTTCCTGGTGGCTCAGATGGAAGAATCTGCCTGCAATGTGGGAGACCTGGGTTCGATCCCTGGGTTGGGAAGATCCCCTGGAGGAGGGCATGGCAACCCACTTCAATATTCTTGCCTGGAGAATTCCATGGACAGAGGCTGTGGTCCATGGGGTCACAAAGAGTCAAACATGACTGGACGACTAACACTTTCACTTCTCATTGTGATTATGGTTGTTCATAGTTTTTTACTAGTAAATATTTGATTATTTCCTGGGTGCCTCCCATCTGCCCAGGACTATGCTGGGCCTGAGAGGGAATCTAATGAAAGCTTTGCCAGCTGGCCAATGACAAAGATCATGGGGTTCACATTGGACTCTGGCATGGTGGCAGGGGCTGGGGAGGCAACAAAACAACCACATGATGCAAGCTACCCAGTCCCAGCTCTGTAATGGATATGCTGCGTGATCTTAGCTAAGTCTCTTTTTTCTCTCTGGGCAGCACTTCTCCAGATGGATGTGGAAATTGAACTTGATGATTTCTAGTGGTATAGATTCTACATGGTTCAACCCAGCTAGTCAATTGATGGAGAGATTTCCGGTGGCTGACACTGGGTCTGGATGAGTGTGGCTCGATGCTGAAGCTGGACTAGGAGGAATCAACGTGGGCAAACCCAGAGAATCCTCTTCTCTTGCTCTCTCCTTTCCCTTGGGAAAGTTAGGCTCATGGGCTATAGATGTTTCCCAAAACTTCCTGACCACTGTGGATCATCTCTTTCCATCACATGCAGAAGCTTCATGTTGGCCCAAGAATGCTGAGTATCACTGGCCCAGCAGGTCAGGCAGCCAGGTCCATCTCTCCATCCTTCCCCAGCCTGACCTGAGACCAGGAACTGTGGCTGCCTCACGCCTGATGCCTTGGCTGGCGTGGTGGCAGGCCCAGCCTGTTGCACCTTCACCATTTGCTTACTGGTGAGGCTTTACTTTGCTTACTCTCCAAGCCTTAATTTCTCCTTCTATGGAATAGGATGGACAGCCCTTGCCTCCCTGCCTCCGAGGAAGAAGGGCAGGACCTCACCATTAGAGCAGGAACAGCAATGGGACACCCACAAAGCTACTGTCCCTTTCCCCAGCCCTTTGAGCAAGCTGGTGCACTCAACAATGTATCTTCATGACCCTAATGGAGGAACCGCTGATGCCTGGGGTGGGAGGTGGGCAAGGGGAAGCGGCTGTTTCTCATTCTGGATTTGCTCCTCCCTCTCCCCCAGTGCAGAGCCTCCTGCACTCAAGTGCTTCTCCCCAGTTCCAAATTCCTGATGCCACATACCCATCCCTCTCCTCCAGCTCCGTGCCAGCCGCTGATCTGATGTTCATCGGGACTCTTTCCCGGCACTGCCTCAGCTCCACATTGCTCCAGTCGGTCAGCTCCTGGCTGATCTTGCCCCTTCCTCTCTGGACCCCTGGGTCTTTCTCTGGCACTGTTTTCCTTCTGATTCACAGGCAGTATCACAGCCATCTTCTCAGAGGAAGTGGGAGTAAGAGGAACTGGGTGACTCCTAAAACCCTGGGCTGCATGATTAAAGGCGTGCTATTTAGGAAAAGGGAAGGGATAGTCCTGCCTATGGCCCTGCCAGGTCACCCAGGTGTTGTATTCAAATCAGGAGTTCTGTTATCAGTTCTCAGAGAACTGAGTGATCTTCCTTTAGAGCACACATCTTAAGGTTTGTAATGACTCATTTATTTACGTGATTATTTGTTCATGTCTAACCTCCTCCCTGAGGCCTCCCTGAGGCCAGGGGTCGTATGAACCGATTTAGTTCATTCTTGGTACTTACAGCTGCCACAGTGTAGGTACTAAATATTGATTTACTGAATATATCCATGGATGCACGTATGCTTGGATGGATGGAGGGAGAGGTTAAGAGGAAAAGCAGACTTTTATAGAACCAGCCCCTCACAGGTGTGAGTTCAAAGGATGTTAGGAGGGGAAACAGCGCAATATGCAGAGGATGGTGTTCTGTGCGTGTCTATGAGGCCTCCAGCTCTGAGTTAGAGCCCAAGTCTCCTCCCGGGTAGGGGCACCGACAGTAGGAACAGGATGGACACGGGGTCCGGGACACGTCCCTGCCCCTTCCCCAGCCCCTGCCCCTTCCCACTGGATGGCAACCTTGCACTCTTGGCTGTCTTGCCCCAAACCATCTTGCTTTCAGGAAATGATGTGATCCTTTTAGGAGCACCTGAGATTTAACTGGATTCCATTCTTGGGGGTACTTGCGTTTGAATAACCAGGGGGAAAATATGCAAACATGGTGAGACAGCAGAGGCTCTTCCAGTGTAGAGAGAAGGTCTCTGGGTGAGGAGGGCTTAGGCCCTGCCACTCGATGTCCTACGGACAGGTTTGTGGGCCACGCAGCTTCTCTTCCTGCCTCCTACCCCCAACACCTCCTGCTCCAAAACTGTTCTTTATTTCCAGGATAGGCCTGGGCTCTCGGTGGTGGGCATCGTGGCAGGCTTTCAGAACCGGCTGCCGTCTCTCCTTACCCTTTCCTCCCCAGTCAAAGGTCCCGTTCCCTGCCCAGGCACCCAGCCTACCTGGAAGCCCCCAGTTCAGCGCCTCCCAGAGACGCGGCTTCTGTGTAAGCACTAGAGCTTCTGCAGGGGTGGGACTGAAAGAGCCAGGCTGCTAAGAAGCCAGAACTGGGTTTGCAAGCAAGCCCCAGCCCCGCCCTGTAATTAGGCAGGTGCTGGAGAGGAAGGGGAGGGGCAGGGGAAAGAGAACTGGCCTGCGGTGCCCGAAAAACCGCCACATGAAGTGCCTGCCTGCGGGATTCTGGGTTCCAACAGTCTCCCGACCCAGCCATGGTCTCCTGAGCCATCTCCGACCCAGATGGCAATCCATGACCTTGGAGAGAACCCTGAGAGGGTAGGAATGGGTAGAGATGGGCTGCGTGGAAAGGGGCCTTTTCCCAGCCTCCCCGGTGGGGAATTGCTCTCCTGATGAAAAGCAGGCCCACTTTAGCGTGAGTGGCTGGTCTGTGCAGTGGCGCATTCATCCGGTATTCATAAGCCTGGAGTGTTAGCTCTAATGGCAAGGCACCGCGGGCTCTGGCTGAGACACTCAGGACGGCTTTGCAGCTAGCTCCCTTTCCCGGCCCACTCTGTAATTTCTCGTTAGTGACATGAACATGCAGAACTCAGATGACAGTAGCTTGGACTGCCGGGGCACACACTTGTGCACACGTGTCTAAGCACGCAGGCACACTGGGCTGGGTTCTGACCCAACACCTGGGTGAAGGTGGCAGGACAGCTACTTCCCAACACAGTGGCGCATCCTCAGAGGTCGGCCTGAGAGCCGCTGCATCACAGATTGCTAGAGCGTTGGAGACGAGGAGCACAGATTGGAAGTTGAGAGGCCAGGATGCAAATCCCAGCTGAGAGCTGATTGACTGCATATTCCCACCCTCCTGGCACTGTGCGCTGTGCAGGGAGCACCTCATAGCCTCCAGTAACCACAAAAACGCTCCAGTGGATATCATTATCCCATTCTATGGATTAGGAAACCAAGATGAAATAACTTGCTTGACATAGGATAGCTAAGAGGCAAAGCTGGAATTCGAGCCAGACCTGCCACAGAACAGGGAAACACAGACTGATGCTGCCACTCCATTTCTTATTAACTTCATGACCTTCTTGGAGCCTCAGTTTTCTCATCTGCAAAATGGAAACTCATACATCTTCTACCTCCTCACAGGATTGTGATGAGGCTACAGGTTATGTACATTCTTACTCAATGAGTTTTTTTGTAAAGTCTTTATTGAATTTGTTACAACATCACTTCTCTGTTATGCTTGGGCTTTTTGGCTGCGAGGCATGTGGGATCTTAGTCCCCCAACCGACCAGGGATCAAACCCTCATTGCTTGCATTTGAAGGTGAAGTCTTAACCACTAGACTGCCAGGGAAGTTCTCAATGAGATTTTTATGCTGCTTGGTCAGCGCCGAAAAATTGATGCTTTTGAACTGTGGTGTTGGAGAAGACTCTTGAGAGTCCCTTGGACTGCAAGGAGATCCAACCAGTCCATCCTAAAGGAAATCAGTCCTAAATATTCATTGGAAGGACTGATGCTGAAGCTCAAGCTCCAGTACTTTGGTCACCTGATGTGAAGAGCCGACTCATTGGAAAAGACCTTGATGCTGGGAAGGATTGAAGGCAGGAGGAAAAGGGGACAACAGAGTATGAGATGGTTGGATGGCATCACCAACTCGATGGACACAAGTTTGGGCAAGCTCCAGGAGTTGGTAATGGACAGGGAAGCCAGGCGTGCTGCAGTCCATGGGGTCGCAAAGAGTCAGACATGACTGAGTGACTGAACTGACTGGTCCAAGTTAAATTCTGAACCAGAGATTCAGATTGTCGTAGATAGCTGAGAGAATTCTGAATATTCCTTGTAAGAAAACCCTACTCCAATAACTTGGGAAATGTTCTTTTCATTTTGAGAAAGAGTGTAACTGATAGATTGTGGAAGAAGCACCCTAGCCAGAGGTGGCAATGCCTAAAAAGGACTCAAGGTGATGCATTTCTCAGGACTTTCACCTTGACCCCCCTGATTCATTGCCTTGAACTCAGAGAAAAGGACCAGTGATGGTATCTAAGGCATCTGATGCTTCAGCCTCAGGGCTCTTGCCCACTCAGCAAACACCAGAGCCACCCCACACTTCCTGCCTCTGACTGTCTTTGTCTGTTAACTATCACCTAGGTCAGTTTTCTGGGCCTTAGACCAAAGGAGGATATTTACTTTTGTTTGTACTTGAGTCAGAGACCATCGAGAAAGCATGAGTGGGCAGTCAGGAGGCTGATTTTTCTATGTCTTGAGGCCTGAACACAGGATGGATGAAGCCACTGGGTCAGACATGGTCAGACCGAGTTTGCCAAATTTTATTACAGATAGTGGCCTTCTCCTTCCACCATCCTGCGTGTGAGCCAAGCCACAGCCACTGGCATGGTGGGGTTGGAAGGCTGTCCGGCTTGCCAGTCTGTCACCGCCACATTGAGGTGTCCCAGCTATGGGCACACGGGGACAGGCACATTCCAAGTGAGCAAGGCGCCAGGAGGTGTTGTTCTGATGAATAGCACCAGCTTCTGGTAAAGCTGATCTGAGCCCTTCGTCCCAGACCCAGGGTGTGGGCAGTGGAGTGGCTGGGGGAGAACCACAGGAGAGATGCTCGCAGGCCCCGGAGAAAGCTGAGCTTGCAGGGAGCCACCCTTTGGTTGAAGCTACCTCACTCTCACCTTTTCCTGCTCTGGCCCCAGGAGCAAAGGAGCCAAGAGCCTCCTCGCCTCACTTTACCTGCAAGATTCTTCTCCCCACTCCAGGAGAGCTTCTGGACACATCTGCTTGTATGAGTTAGTGCACTTTTCTCAAGATGTATGTGTGTGTGTGTGTGTGTGTGTGTGTGTGTGTGTGTGTGTATACACATACTCGAATAGGTGCATACATATGTATTTGCATATGTGAACATGTTGATGTGTGTGTGTGCATATAAGTGTTTAGTACAAGCACAAGCCCTTATGTTTGCACGTACATGCGCATTCTGAGCCCCCCTCACCCTGGCTCCTTTCCCTGCCTGGGTAGGACAGCTCTTGGGCTCCTGCTCTTGGCTTCTTCTCTCCTGAGTCTACACACTCACAGGGGATCTCATTCTTGTTCATAGCTTCTTTTCTTCCCTCATGAACAAAACTCCCAAATCCATGCCTCCGTCCTCTGACCTCTTTTTCAAGCTCTAAGGCCTTATTTTCAGTTAATAATCTGTGTACATCTCAGACCCAATCATCCCAAATTGTCTCTTATCACCCATTCCCCCAAACCAGGTCTCCCTCCAGCCCTAACGATGCCTGAGATGGGCACGGCTGCCCTCCTAGCCACCTTTGCTCTCACACCTCACCCCACAGAGGTCGGGTGACTTCTCCTTGTGAAACACGACTTCTCTATTTCACCACTGCTGTCCTAGGCCAAGCCCTTCCCATCACACACCTGTTACCTGGCGTCCCTACATCCAGGCTCTCTGGCCCCAATACATCCAATTCAGAGGAGTAGAGTTCTTTTTATAAGCATGAACCAGACCTTATCATTTCCCATTCCAAACCTGTGATTGGGTTCCTGTGGCCTTTGGAGCCAACTGTGTCTCTTTTTTGAAGTATATTTGATTTACAGTGTTGTATTACTTTCAGGTGTATAGCAAGTGATTCAGTTATATATATATGTGTGTATACATATAAAATTTTTAGATTGCTTTTCCATTATAGGTTACTAGAAGATATTATACAGTATACAATGCTGTCCAGTAGGTTCTTGTTATTTACCTGTTTACTGTATAGTAGTGTTTATCTATTAATCTCAAACTCCTAATTTATCCTTCTTGCTTTTCTCCTTAGGTAGCCATAAGTTTATTTCCTGGTCTGAGTCTGTTTCTGTTTTGTAAATAAGTTCATTCATGTCATTTCCTTTTTAAATCCCACATATAAGTGATAGCAGATGACATTTATCTTTCTCTGTCTGACTTATTTAGTATGATAAGCTCTAGATAATCCATGCTGCAGCAAATGACATTATTTCATTCTTTTTTTATGGCTGAGTAGTATTCCATTTCATATTCTTCTTGATCTACTCTTCTGCTGATGGATACTTAGGGTGCTTGCAAGTCTTGGAAGCCAACTATCCCTTGGCCCGATTCTCCCCTCTGGTGCTCACTGCCTGTGGGTCCCTGGCCATGCTACTTGAAGTCTGAGCCACACCAGGGTTTTCAGAGCAGCAGGATGACAGGTGGGCAAACCAACATTTGAAAGTACTGCCAAGTGTCTTATATGTAATATATATGTTAAATATATGCTTTTATGTGTTGTATAAATATGTATAAGTATTATATAAAATATGTATTTTCTTCAAGTTCCTTGGTTTGCAGGGAGAAGCAGTATGTATTTATGTATGTGCAAATTTGCAAATATGAAGGAAAATGAGTGTTGCATGCACGGAAATACTTTTATCTTTCTCATTCTTTCATTCAGCAAGCAGTCAAGTAAGCATCTGTTGATCCAACCATGTACCATGTGTTGGTTCAAATGCATAGAAAGACCCAAGTTCTAGTCCCTAGGAATCTGGCATCATATATGAACTTCTTCTCAAGTCAGAAGCCCTGAGAAAAGTCCAGATTCAGCAGTCAAATCCTAACTCCCTTGCTCAGTCAGAGTTCATGGTGGTGTAATAATGTTTACAGTGTTTACACGAATGCCTGGCTGACCCTGTCCCTCCATTGCTGAGGGGCCTCTCACCTGGAGTTACTTGCACTGGAAATCACCAGGCTCCATGGAGTCCTTCTGCAACACAGCATATCTGTCCTCTGCCCAGCTTTTTTCTGCTGAGCGTGAGTCCCTGGCCAGTGCAGACAGGGGCCTGGGCAGAGCTGGGGCAAGGTCCCGGCACACAGACCCTGGGAAAGAAAGCCACACTTGCTTTTGTGGGGGGCAAGGAAGTGGAGGTCGCTGAGACTCCATCAAACTGAAGTCTCTCCAATTTACTTTCAGGAAGGAGCTCCATTAACACGAGCGTTTGGGGAAAAAAACAAAAACACTAATCACCATCCAAAATGTACATGCTATTTCCCATCTGGTGTGCAGAATTGGATCGTCTTGGGAGTCTCGGGAAAATGCAGCAGATGGGCTGGGTTTGGAGCGCGTCTCCCCACAGGCAGCGAGGAGAGGAGGAAGAGACTTGGCAGGGGCAGCCAGCCTGAGTGAGGGATGCTGGGCCCCGCCGGGCCCCCATCAACTGGTCCTGCAGGAACCCTCCCCACTGTCAGATGCCTGATGCCGCCAGAGCAGCTGTGTTGGCTGCCCCCGTGGCTTCCGGTCCATCCTGGGAAGCAGTGGCTCATACTCTCAGCTTGCAGCAACTCTGCTGCCACTCAGGCCTCAGTGGTGCCAGGGAAAGATTCGAGGACTTTACACGTTTGCCGCTACTGCTTCTTCCCTGTGCACCAAGGCCAGCCACTCAGCAAGAACTGTTGTTAGGGCTCCCAGAGTCACCAAGCGGGACCATTGCTGATCAGTGGGGTCAATGGGAAGCATCGAGTACTCTGCCTGCACACGGTATTGCTTGGTTTGGATGCCTCCAGGGAGGGGATTTAGGGGAGCTCCAGAGGATGGGGGCAGAGAGATGGACTTCTGCTGAGGAGAAGGCATTGTCCTCAAGCTTCTGGCCAGCAAGACCAGGGGAATAGGTGACCAGGGTCTCCAGGCTGCACCACTGCAAAAGGGGCTGTGTGTCCGTGAGAGCAAGCTTAGCCTGTAACCTTTGAGTGGACTCAGAAAGGAGAGAGGTATGTGCAGCAGGCAGGAAGCTGGATCAGCTCCCACCACATGGAAGCAGAGAAACTGAGAGGGAAAGCATCGGGTGTGGAAACAGGGCCTCTGGAGAGAGGGACCATGGAGATGGCAGGGAGTGAACAAAGCTCTCAATTCCCCCTTTACAGGGGCCTCTAGAGAGGGGATGGCCCCCTCCTCCTTCATCTGATCCTGCAGATGACTGATGTCCTATCAAATAGCAGGATGCCACCAACACCTTTCATCTCTGCTGTGAATTTTGATCCCACTCCCTCGGACAGCCATCCCCACCCTGCTCCCCACTATCTAATTAAAGGGAAGAAAGTAATTAAGGAAGGACATGTAACATTCCCTATAACACTGAACTTAATAAAGGCCCTCGGCCCCTCCCCCTTCTGATCCATAAATATGACATGCAGAACAACTCTCCACAACACCAAATTGTTTATTGCTTGCTAAGCTGGAAAGCACTTGAATTAACCTCCTGCATAAGTGGAGTTAGGAAAGATCCAGGCGTCTTTAAGTGGAAAGAGCCAGACAGCGTCCTTGTCAGAGAACCCAGAGGATGGGGCCTCACTCACTCACACACTCACTCATTCATATAAGCATTCAGTGAGTGCCCACTATGTAACGGACCATTTGGTCGCGCTCAGGATGCAAAGGAGAATAAACAACATCACCTTGGCCGTTGGAGTCATATAGTGTTTGCAATTTCAAAAGTGGCAGCTGTGACCCAGGAAGAGGAGGCCCTGATGCCCCAGGATAAGACCCTTGGGGCTGGTGGCTAAAATGAGATGGGAGGGTGGCATCCCAGGGCCCCACCTCCCGGTCCTGGCTGAACCATTGCTGATCAACAAGCCTATTTTAGACACCAGGCACTGTAGATATGCAGTGGATGGAGATAAAGCAGACACTGCCCACCAGCTCAACCTAGAGAAGTTCACAGTTAAGGTGGGGAGACACACTAGGACACAGAATGAACTATAGCATAAAAAGAGGCACTCCTTAAACAAGATGTGTGCAAAGTGCAGGAAAAACTCAGGGACCGGAACAGTTAACTCTGGGGGAGTTCTAGAAAGGATCACAAAGGAGCTGACATTGAAGTTGGGTTTTGAAGCGTAGCTAGGAATTCCCAGTGGAGAAAAGGGCACAGGACAATCTAGGTATTAGGAAAAGTTCGTGCAAAGACTCAAAAGGGGTCTTTGAAAAGGGAGATGGCCTGTTTGGGCTGAAGTGGAGAGGGGTGGGGGGGCAGGTGAGGGAGGGGAGTGAAGGCATAGAGACGGCTGAAGAGAGGAAAATAGCCCACAGTCCACAAAAGGTGATGTAGTCTAGAGGTTAAGAGAACTGGAGAAGGTGGCCTGGATTCAAAACCTGGCCTCACCACTTCTCCCTGCATCTCATACAGTTTCCTCATCTGGGAGCAGAGAGAATAATAGTACCTACTTTACAGGGTAGTTGTGTGGATCAAAAAAGTGAAAAACCACACAGCAAGAACCAATAAATGCATCTGATTACCACTGAATTCATTCACCATTCCACCTAACACTTCTCCCTGAGGAGAAAACCCATGGGGAGGGTTTGAGCAGAAGAGCAGCACCCCATTCGCAGGGTGCACTTGGCAATGATCCCTCCAACAGTGGTTTAGACTCAGTATGTTCCCAAACATCACCACAGTCCCAGAATGCCCCAGGACGCTTGTTCAAATACGTATTCCCAGGCCTGACCCAGAATCACCGAGTCCAAGTCCCCCAGATCAGGAGGGATATTTTGGAGAGGGTAAAAATATTCTAAACCTGGATCGTGGGGATGGTTGCACAACTAAGTTTACTAAAAAATCCTTGAATTGTACACTTACAACAGATGAAATTTAGGGCATGTAAATGGACCTTAACAAAACCATCATTTATAAAATCCCCAGGTGATTCTGTAAGACAGCTCAGCCTTGGAGGTCAGGGCGGGGTCAGGCAGGGAGCTCAGAACCACAGGGCTGGTGGACAAGCTGGGGGGAAGGAAGGACAGTGATGGTGGAGTAAATCCTGCAGCAGCCTGTGCCAGCTCGCCTGGATTTGAGGCTCCTTCTCTGGGCTTAAACTGCTCTCTCATCTTTACCAAGGAAGCCATTGGATTTCGCTGAGGGATCTCCCTCCTCCTGGCTCCCTCAGGCACCTGCCCCGCCCACCTGCTATTGTAGCGCTTGGTCCCATCGTGGAGTGTGCTGCTTCCAAGCCTGGCTCTCCAGGGGCCCTGAGAGCTCCTCCAAGGCAGGCTGACAGAGGGGCACAGATGCATGGTCATTCAGCACACAGTGGGTGCCCTGTGCATGCACTGCCCAGGCTTCCTTTCTGTGTGGGGTGTGGTTGTCGCTTTAGCACCTAGGTGGGGCCCCAGACATCTGGCTTTGCAAAGATCTTTCCAGGAGCTGATGCTAAGCTTGGCCTTCTTCTCCCAGTGACTCGGAAGCTACTTTCACTAAGATACTGTGTGTGCATGCACTCTTTATCATGTCTGACTCTGCAACCCCATGGACTATAAGTCACCACGCACCTCTGTCCATGGGATTTCCCAGGCAAGAATACTAGAGCGGATTGCCATTTCCTTCTCTAGGAGATCTTCCCGACCCAGGGATTGAAGCTGCAGCTCTTTTTTGTGTCTGCAGCATTCGCAGGCAGGTTCTGTACCAGCTGAGCCACCAGGGAACCTCTGCTAAGATAGGGTTTTCCTGTAACATCTGATGGAAAAATAGGAAAGAGCCTTTTAGCCAACCCCAAATTTATTCATCTCCTCCCCCACCTTCCTCTCTGCCCCCCTCCCTGCTCCTGACATCAGTCTTCATCTGTATTCCTTCTCTTCAAGGCTGGGAGCGGCTTCTAGGGGAGGGTCTGCCTCCCAACCCCCAACCTCGCCCTTCTTCTCTTACCTGGGTCACCACACCTCCTAGCTGTCTTTCTTGGCTAATCCCAAGGGCTCTTACTTTAGTTGACCCCTAGTTTGTCCCTTCTGTGAGTTCTAAAGTTCTCATCTGTCTCCTCCAACTCTCCATGCATTCTTTCTTTGCTGTGACCCCCACAATCCCTTTCTGCATCTCCTCATCACGCCCTGTGCCCCTTGATCTCCACCATTTATCCCTTGGACCTCACCTGTGATCGTGTGGTCCTCCCACGTCACCTTAGCCTCCTGGTCTCCTCATGCCAATGATGTTTATTGAAAAAGAACAAATGAATGAATGAGGGAAGCAGCTGTGCAGATATTCAGAACTAGCTTGAAGTGTGATTGGTGCAAAGTGCTTTCCCTTGAATTGTCTGGAAAATTGTTTCTATTTTTTGCTCACTGGTACGTAACTCCCCACCAGAAACTGTGAAATTCTTGTCCATACCCCTGTCCTTCTGTCCTGGTCTCTGACCACAGGATTGAAAATCAGGAAGATAATAACCCTCTGTCTAAGGGCTCCTGACTCCCTGGGTTACATCTCACACACTGGCTCTCTCGGAAGGACCCCAGGAGAGCCATTTAAACAGCCAGCCAGGGTCCCATCCTAGCTGCTTTGTTGTGGGACCACCATCAAAGACCCCAATGACCTAATGTGCAGGGAACCTCCTGCATTTCGCAGGGAGAACCAGAGGGCCATCCAGAGCCCCCAGTGTCCGAATCTTGTTCTCTGTCCCCATCCCCTAGTTCTCATCTGTCCTCAAGCTGCTCAGAGCTTTGTGCTTCTCTGAGTGTCTCTGAGCAGCCTGGTACTTGGAAGGGATGGACATACATGCTTGAGAGCAGAGGGACTCAGCCAGCTGAGTCAATAGAATGAAATGAAGCCGAATCAGAGAAATGAGGCTGTGGCCACTGGCACCTGTCCTGTTTACTCAACCCAACACAACCCAGGTGGAAGAGGGGAGCCTGGGGTTAACTGAGTGGCAGAACCTGCTTCCCCGTCGCTCTGTCTTCCTGGTGCCTGAGAGATAACACAGAGCTGGGTCTGGCTCCCGCAGCCTGGCCTCCTCCCTCCCCAGCCCAGGGCTCCCACCCAAGCCTCCTCTGCCTACTCTCATCTGCAGCTGCCTTCCCTGTCTTCAGGGAGCACAGCCGTATTCACAGCTCGGGGCTTGGGGACCCTAGCCCTCCCTGAAGCCTCCCTGCTCTGAGTGGGGTGGGAAGGGTGTGTTCTCTTTCTAAATGGAATCTTCTGGATTATCTCTCTTACAGGCTGGGAAGTACTCCTGCGGATCAGAAGATCCTGGATTGAGATCAGAGAGGGGTCAGGCATATCACCAAGGACAGGACCAGCAGGAAGCCCAGGTGGGTAGGGGCGGGGGCTTGCTGGGGAGGAGGGAGCCTGGAGAGTTTTCTAAACCTGACAGCAGGTCTAGGGTTCAAGTTCTAGGCTTCTGTTCCCCGTGGCAGCCAGCCTGCCCATTGCATGAACACAGAGACTCACCCCCCGTGCACACACAGCTTCTGCGGGTGCTATCCTCACAGTGGGAGTGAGTGGGGGAGGGGAGCAGAGGAACGGCCTGACATACATCATTCCTCTGAGCCCCTCACACTCACACACAGCCAGTGAACCCTGGGGGCCCGGAGCGAGGTGTGCGCATGTGTGCTACAGGCTTGCAGGAAAGAGGGTTATATTTCCCCCCGGGTGGACTCAGGTGTCTGACACGTCCATGAGGCAGGGAGAGTTCATCACTAAGTACAACATGCCCTGACCATGTGCTGGGTACATTTCTGAGGACATCACAGGTATTAACTCAGGTAATGCTGACAACAACCCTGCCGGGCAGATACTATGATTACCCCCATTTTACAGACAGGAAAGAGAGGCACGAAAAACAAGGTAAAGTGCCCAGGGGCCCTGATCTGGTAAGAGACAGAGCACATGTGAAGCCAGCTGCCTGACTCCAGAGCTCCCACTCCCATTAGTACTAGGTGGATGCCAGTAGCTGAGTGTGCCAGCCTGTGCATGCATACAGTAGCACAGGCATCTTTTTGTACTCAAGTGTTTGTGTATGCAAAGCGCCAGGAACAGGTGCGCTCTCGTGCTCGCCTGCCCAGCTTCGTTCAATGAAATCTTGAGGAATCTACCTCTTCTCCTTCCGCTAGAGGAGCCTATAGCTTCCCTCGTTCCAGGCTGCCTCTGACCAGCTCCCTGAGGCTGGCGCTCTCCTTCTCCACGCCCGCCCTGCCGGGGACAAGACACCGGAAGGAAGACCCGCACAAAAGCAGAGCACATCGAGTGTTCAGACATGATGTGGGGTGAGCTGGATTTCTAGCACCGGCTGCAGCTGGAATTCTGGCCACCCCCAGCCCCGTTCTGCACACAAACAGTAGTACTTCCTTCCGCCTTTGACAGTTGCTGGAGGAAAATCTCTTCCGAGATCCAGGCAGGATGGGAGCTATATCCCCGGAGATCCTCTGTATTACGAGGTGGGGGCGGAGACTGCCTGGATCAGAGCCCAGATCTCACAGCAATGGCGAGTTGGGGACCCAGTGCCCACACCCCTCTGGCCCCGGGGCAGGGAGGCAGCATCTTTTCCCCACAGTCTGCTGTCCCCATCTTCCCTGGGGTCCTCCACCCAAGGGCACATGCTCTTCTCCATTCCCAGCCTGGCTGCCTGCCGCTTCGCCAGTCTTGCGGGCAGAGCAGTGCCGTACCTGCATGCCAGAGAGGCACAGGTGTGCCCGCGCCACTCACACAGTGTACCACCTGCTGGAATCTTGGCGGAGGGCGGGCTTGGGATGGGATCCACGGGAGAGACAGTCTGTGGCATAATTAAGAGGGAGCAAAACACAAAACAAAACAATGTTTTCCTTCCTCTCTTTTCTACCACTTGCCCTAATTATTTTCCCACTTTAAAATTCTACATCAACTTTAATTAAGCTGGCCTCGGGCAGGGAAGTCTGGCAAACTTGGAGAAGTTCACTTGTTTATTTTCTTATCACTCGGTGATTGGATTTTCGTGTTTCACTCTGTCTCTCACTCTCTGAGGAGGGATGACGGCAGCCTCCTGCCTGCGGGGGCACAGGTGCAGACAGGACTGCTCGCCGCAGCCTCCAAAGAAGGCACTTCTCCAGAAAAATCTACCGATGGCTGACTTATGCTCTAGTTTTATCCCACCTCTTATTACACCCTACAAGGTCAGGGTGTGGGAGCAGAGTGTCAAGCCGCTGAGAGAGCACTGGACTTGAACTACAGAAACTTGAGTCAAAAGCGTGGTTTTGCTGCTTATTTGCTGGGCACAGGTCATTCATGTATTCATTCATTCTTCCATTCACTTGTTCGTTCATCTGCTTTCTCTCACCTATTCATTCATGAATTCATTTAGTCTCCCATCATTCAATTGATCATCTACTCTCTAACACCCTGAGCCAAGTACTTGCCTACTTCTGCCCCACCCTCAACCCCAGCAAGTAATTTGTTCTCAAGTTGTTTGGTTCCTTTAAGCTCATTTCTTCATCTTTTGGTTGTTTCAAGGGCAGAAACATCATGTGAATGGACGCCAGTGTGGCTTCTGGCTTGGTGTGATGGCATCACAGTTGGGCTTCCCTGCTGGCTCAGATGTGCAGAATCTGCCCACGAGGCGGGAGACCCAGGTTCAACCCCTGGATCAAGAAGATCCCCTGGAGAAAAGAATGGCAACCCACTCAAGTATTCTTGCCTGGAGAATTCCATGGATAGAGGAGCCTGGCAGGCTAGTCATCAAGGGGCACCTCGAACATTACATCCATCATCAGACCTTGGCTCTGGGGCATTCTGGGCCTTGGTCTTCACTGGCAAGTCAAACACCCAGACCATCTCCAGGGTCAGGTAGTTCAGCTGAATCCTGAAGGTTGCTGAATTTCATGATAAGACAGAGAGCTAGGTGCTCTGAAGGAGTCACAAAGCTTGGGTAGCAACTGGTGAGTTCAGTACAGTGCTGGGGCACCCTGGGCCGTACCATAAAGTTGGGTGGTATTTGATGCTCAGGCTGAAGGCTGAGGACAAGAGAAGCAGGCAGTGGCTGCCCAGTCTGGTGGGGAGGCAGCACATGAATGGCAGTTAATGGGTGAGTGACTGAGTGGATGAATGTGTGAGTATTTAAGGAAGTGGGTGATTGAGCAAAGGACTGAATACATGCATGGATGGGTGAACAACTGAATGCCTGATGAGTGCCTGAATGAAAGAGCAGATGACTAAATGAATGCATGAATAAGTGAGTGATTGGGTAAGTGTGAATGAATGAATGAGTGAGAGGGATGAACAAGCAAATGAGTGAAGGATTAGTGAGTGAGTCATTAGGCAATTTAATGAATGAATGAATGGTTAGGAATGACTGAATGGATGAGAGGATGAATGCATAAGGGACTGAGTAAATGAATCAATGAAAGAGTGAATGAGTGGATGATCCTACATATGAATGAATTAGTGTGGCCATATGAATGTCCAGTGGTGGCCAAGGGATCTCATGAATAAATTAATTAGGGAATGACTGAGTGACTCTCCTCCCCACCTTTGGTAACAGGGCCTGGAAGGGGATGGTTTCTGATGGGCAGTTCTCCTCTCCTCCTCTCCCGCTGTGCAGCAGAATCCCCCCTTGGCTTTGGAACCACTGGAGACTGTTCCATTATGCATAGATACAAACAGGATTGCCTTAGCGTTTACTTCGCCCCCAGAACTGCACCCAAACTATTGAAATGCAGGTGTCAGGAAAATAACAGATCTCTGGTGGCTTGCTTACCTGTCCCCCTTACTGCTGAGAAATAACTCACAGCAGCAGGTTAAACTGACAATAAACACAGGAATTGACTTCAGTGGGAATGAACTTGCTTGACTGTTGACAAAAATTCAAGGTGATGCAAGTCTCATAGGGCTTGCTGCTTGCTCAGGTGGCAGCCGGCTGCTCTGTGCTTCTTCCTTCTCAGGGCAGGGACAAAGGACCCAGGATGACAAAAGGGTGCCCATCCCTGAACCAAGAGGCAGGTCACAGCATCCTGAGAAGAACTGAGGCTTAGCTCTGGAAGTTGGCACAGGTGGACTTTGCCGAGGAGAGGATGCTATTAAGTGAAGAGTGGGGATGAGGAAGGTCTCCCCCTCCTCCTGCCTCCCGTTCAGGAAGGTGACAAAGATCAGGCAAGGGCTGGCAGCTTCCTGTCCTGGCCACCCTCCAGGTTGAGATGGGGGTGAGGTTAATCTCTCCCCCCATTCTCATTAGGGCTCCCTGAGCACGCACCAGGCTAGTGGCTGTCACTTAGGGGAGTGGCCAGAGCCCGACCGCAGCCTGCCCGCCGGGCAGTCTGAAGGGAGATGAAGGTAGGCAGGCTTCGGCAGAGGGCACTCACGTCCTAGGAATCTGCACTCAGCAACCACACGCCTGTGCTCGGTGGTTTCCTGGGGAAGCAGAGATCATGAATCTCGGTAACTCGAGCCCAGGGCCCCATCACTCACCGTGATTGTGGGGGGATTGAGAGCTGGAGTGGATCAGTCTAAACAAAACACACACACAGGGGACTCTTCCAAATGGGCCCGCTTGGCCATCACTGGGGGACCCCTCCCGCCGCTGGGTGGAATCACGGGAGGCGCTCGGGAGGGGCCCTGCAGCTTAGGGTTTCCTCCTCCCCCATCCCCACCTGTGAGCCGGTGGGAGACATGAATCTTGCTGGCAGCGACTTGGGCCAGCTCAGCCGTTTTCAGGGATGTTAATGAAATGCAGGAGCACTTGTCCTTTCAGACAGCGGGCCCCTTTTATTTTGGAATGAAAAGCTGCATTAGTCTGAATGAGGTTGGGAGGCCTCATAAATCCGCTCTGCCTGCCTCGTGGGGGAGCGAGGCGCGGAGGCCTGGCTGGTGGGATAGACTTGTTTACCAACAATTCAAGAAGCCAGGATTGGTGGCTCCCAATCCCCGGAGATGCCGCTTGAGATCGTGCCAGCCTTGGTGCCTGCTGGTGGCAAGGCAGCTGGGAGAGGTGCACGGCGGCAGAGAGAGGGGGCTGCAGGTTCCACCCGATGTGAGCTGGGGACAGTGGAGCGCCCCAGTTTGCTCTACTGAAGGATTCAAATCCTAGACCACTCTCAGCCTTTCTATAAGCGGCCAGAAGCGCAGTAGGTCTGCATAGGCGGTGATGAAGGTCCTGTGCTAGAGCCTGTCCCCTGTTCAGTCCAGGCGCGACAGGACAAGGGTCAGGTCTGCAAGCTTAGGATACAGATGGGCCCGCATGGGGGTCCTGGCTCCCCACCCACAAAGCCTGGCAGTGATGGCCAATAAAATTAGAGGGAGGGAGGGAGGGAGGAGTGAGGAGGAAAGAAGGAAGGAAAAGAGGGAGAAAGGGAAGGAACGAGGGAGGGGGAGGAGAAGGGTCACACACTAGCTGAGTGACTTTGGACCCCCTGAATTCTCTAAGGCTTAGAGTCTTCAACAGTAAAATGCAAAAATCATCCAGATCCTATCACAGAGGGCTGGGAGATGGTTAGATGAAGTGATGCACAGAAGGGTCGCTGAGTGGTACATCATCTGGAACACAGAGAACATGTAATAAATACTAGCAGTCATTATTATCATTGCTGTTGTTTTTGTTGTAGTGCATCCCACCCTCCCCTGACTGGGAGGGAGCTGGCTGCTGTCAGTCTGGGGAGACCTCTGCGTAACAAAATGGCTTGCAGCTAGGTCCAGAATAAGGCCTGGTGCCCCTCTGGGGGCAGCCGGCTTCCCTCTGACCCACAGTTCCAGCTGGATTTCCAGGCCCAGGGACTGAGCCCCACAGCCTCTGCAGCTGGAGGCTTTTCCCAATGCAGCCAACGTGGCAGCAGAGGAGAGCCTCAGTCCGCAGCGCTTGCTGACTCCCGCCCACTCTGGAATGTGGGGGGAAGCAAGGCCTGGTGGATGCTGCTCCCCTGGGGGTGCTGAGGGGGCTGCAGGGCCACATGCTCGAGCCCTGGGGTCCTCAGATTGCCCCTCTGCCTTCCCCCATGTGCCTCTCCAGGGCCAGTCTCTTTCTTGGAAGCTACTGCTTCTCCTCCTGCTTCTCACCCTTCATCCCTCTCTCACCACTGGCCTTTCCCAGAGTTCTGGTCCAGGGCACATACCTACCCATTCCCTGGAGTCACGCCTCTACAAGTTCCCCTCTTCGGTTTTCCAGCCAGGTCACTTGTTACCTACCCCTCTCGTGGCAAGAGGCTGCCTGCAGGATAACCAATACAGACCTAGTATCCAGGCTCGCCCCTCCTCCCCCAGCCCCTAGCCGTTTCAGGGCCCAGCTGCAATTTCACCAAAAACACCCTAGGAAGATAGGTACCAAGCAACTTGCAAAGGTTTTTGGGTTCTCTTGCCTTCTTGCTTTTTTCTTCTTTCTTCTTGGGCACTGTTGGTGGTGCCTTTTTAGCCTTACATCCATTGCCTTGAGTTCAGATCCTGCCATTGCCTTTTCCATTTCCCTCGCAGGGCACTGGAATTTCCTTCTTTAGTGATCTCAGCCAGGACTTTCTGGTTCCTTGGAACAACTAAACCAGCTGTGGAAGCTGATAAGTGCTGGGGATGGGGTGACCACTCTTGAAGAGGCACCTTCAGCTTTACCCTAGAGGGTGGGGCCTTCTGCTCCCTTCTCTTGCACCTCCTCCTCACTGGTGCCCACTGGGGCCCGTAAGTCTCTATCGAGAGGTGGCAGCTGCTGCTTCTCTGGCTCTGGTCTGCATGTCCTTCCCTCTGGTCCCGTGGGCCACAATTTTCAGTGGCTGCTTGGGAAACCAGCCACTCCTGCTGGAGGGTGAGGAAGGCCCAAAGTCTGACAAAAAAAAAAAAGGTAACCTTCATTTGCTGGCAGATCTTTGAGGATGTCCTCAAGACCTGCACACCTCTTCCCCTTCTGGAGAGGAAATCCTTGGGAATCTCCCTTCTCGCTCCTTCCACGGCTGCCTCCATTTCAAGAGGGAGAGAGTACTTCCCTCCCCCCTCCCCCAATCATCAGGATTGGCCATGCTGAAATACTCACGTCCCCACACAATGCTTCCTATGCCTGGACAGGGAGGGAAAGAAAAGACCGGGAAATTAACAAGCCAGATAGAGCCCGACTCATAGTCTATTTGTAAGAAAATTAAAGATTTGTTTTTCAGATGTTGGGGGCCATGCTGTTACCAGACAGCTGGCAAATAGGAGAGATTGGAATGATGGAATAGATCAAATTATTTAAATGAGAAAAATAAATTCACACACAGCCTAGCCGCTGCCCGGTGACAGATTCGTTTATTTATCTACTGTATCGGCACCGCTTTGTCTCTGTCAAAAAGGTCATTAAACTCGCCTAACTGCGTATTTCGCAGCCTCCTGCTCCAGACTCGCTCCACAGCTCTTCTCTTCCCTCGACACCCAACGCCACTTGAAAACAATTTATTATTGCTAATAAACAAGGTTTTTTTTTTTTTTTTTTTAACCCTTTCTAGCTTGCTCCCCCTCGGGTCCTGCTCCACCCCCACGGAAAGCTAGTTTCTCTTTATTCATTCTCAGGAGAAATGGGGAAGGGGGCCCTTCCTCCCGCAGAGTTGGAGAAGAGATGCGAAGTACCAGGGTGCATCTCAGCCACCCCTCTGTATCTAAGGATTTAAGCCATCTTCCTCCGAAGCCCCTGCAGTGGCGGTGCACGGTCAAGTCCGGCTTTCCACAGCAGAGGGTCTGGCCTGGGCTCTCCCACCCCCACCAGCTCCTGCAGCTCCCCTAGTCCAGCGCTGGACGATCCTCTTGGAATTCCGCCTCCTCTGAGTCCCGGGCCCAACTCTAACTCTGCTTCCACGAGGGATGGGAGTTAGGAACGGAAACCGGCTCCTGGGTCAGTCTCCGGCCGCTGCCGTCCAGCCAGCGCCGGCGCGTGGGAGCTGGAAGGCGAGACTCAGCCGACGGCGGGCTCCGGGTCCCTCTGCTCCCGGCGGGCGCGTCTCCTCCAGCTGGTTGGGCCGCTAGGCTGCCGCCGTCTCCCAGCTCGCGGTGCCAGCTCTCGTGCTCCACGCCCGGCTCCCAGCCTCGGTGCCCTCGCAGTCGAAGGGGACCGGGGGCCGCAGGGCGGATGGGGACGTCTGAGAAGCGAGGAGAGTCCTCGTTCTCCGGGCGTCCCCCTAAACCGGGTCCCGGGCCCACTTCCCCGCCCTCTGCGCAGGTGTGAGCTCGCGAGTGTACGCCTCGGCGGGTGTGAGTGTGAAGTGTGTGTGCGCGGGGGAGTGCGCGGAGGGAGCGCGGGCGGCGCGGGAGGCGGGAGGCAGGGCGCGGGGGAGGGGGCTGGGAGGGAGTGTGTGCGCGCGTGCAACTCCACTCCGGGGCTTTGTGCGAGCCCGGGCGATAGCATCCGCCGCGGCTGGAGGAGGAGCGGCCGGAGACGCGCGTGCAGCTCGCCCGCCAGCGCCCGGCAGCCGGGGCAGGTGGGAGCCCGCGCGGGAGCCGAGCCGACGCGAGCCGCAGCTGAGTCCGAGAGGAGCCCGGGCGGAGCCCAGGAGCCTCGCTCGCGGGAGGCCCGTGGGCGGCAGCCGGGCGGGGCGGGCGCCGGCGGGGCGGCCCCCCAGTAAGATGTGCGCGGCGCCGCGGGGCGCCCCCCACTCGCAGCGGCGCTCGGGAGCCGGGCAGCTGGGCCAGGCGGCGCCTCGGGGGCTGCTGCGCGCCCGCGCCTAGAGCTGCCGCCCCAGGGAGCCCGCCACGGCCGCGCCCCGGGCACGCTCGGCGGCGCCCAACGATGACCGCTCCCTGGCGGCGCCTCGGGAGTCTGGTTTGGGAATACTGGGCCGGGCTCCTCGTGTGCGCCTTCTGGATCCCAGACTCGCGCGGGATGCCCCACGTCATCCGGATCGGTAAGAGCTCCCCGGAGCCGAGGGTCTCCGTGCGCCCGGGCGGGGGCGGGAACGGGGGGCCACTGAACGCGATCCCAAGAGATTTCCCAATGTCTCAGCGGGCTGCCGGGGCCGGGTGACCACCAGAAGCTCGACCCGGTGAGGACAAAGTTCCCAAGCTGGGGTCACGGGCCTTACTTATTGGGGAGAAGGCAGCCGGGCTGCGGCGGGCGAGGGGCCCTTGGCGCGCTCCTGGACCGCCAGACCTGGAGGAGTGTAGCGAAGCGTTCGGGTCCCAGCCTGAGTCGCGGGCGCATTTGCCCGCGACTGCCAGCAGGACCGGCCGCAGACCGAGTTCTGGGACCCGGCTCCTCCGCGAAGCGGGAACCCTGGGAAAGGCGCCAACTTCTCTTGCCTCCCCGCTTCCCGCGGGCTCCTCGCCCCAACCTGGGGCAGGGCTCGAGCGGCCGCGGCGGGGAAGCAGGGTCCGGCTTCGCCAGACGAGGACGGCCGGTCTCCTCTCCCGGTGGCCGCCCTCGGCCTCGGTGGCCCCCGTTCAGCCCCGCGGCGCGGGGCAGGGGAGGGTCGCCCCCTCCCCCGGTCGCTCCAGCCATCCATCGCGGCCGAGGCCTCTCCCCCGCCTGGGGCAGCGCAGAGCCTGACCGGCGCAAGCAGGGAAGGCGGGGAGAGGGATGCCAGTGGTTTTTAAAGTTAGCCGAAATCCCTCAGCAGCTGGCGGCGGCTGGCGGGTCTGCGCGCGGCTCTGAGGCTCTCGCGTCTCCGCGTCTCTTCTCGCCAGAGACTCTTACTCGGGGCTTTAACTTTGTTGTGACTGCCCCAGGCATCCCGTAGGCAGCGCTCAGGGCTGTGCGGGTAGGGAGAGTGGTGGCGGGGGAGGGGTGGGGTGGCGCGTGTCCCAGGCCCGAGACCGCCAGGGTTGGGCCCGGCCTGGCCAGGCGGGAGCCTCGGCCACGCAGGCCCTGCGTCCGCCGCCAGACGGGAGACCTGGGCCGCCTGGGTTCGCAAGGCGCCCCCACCAGCATCTGGCTCCGCCGAGACAGGGCCGCCTTCCTTCCCTGTGGCTCTAATCCAGGCGCGGACTCTGGGCTGCCCGCGGCGTGACGGGGTGCAGGCAACCAACATCGAGCTTGGCTTCCGTACTTGAGGTTTTCCGAGGAGGCAATCAGAAATCCCTTCTCTCTTCTCGCTGGTCTTCCCTGGATTCCAGGTCCTCTTGAACTGGACATCTGGACGAGGGTAGAACACCTTCCTCAGCTCTGCCCACGCTGGGGTCTTCCTGTTCCTGCCCAGGACCCTGGGCAGACAGACATTTGAGGCAGAGGAATCCAGGCACCCGACTCTGGGGACAACCCTCACGACCAGGCTTAACCCTTTGCAGCCCAGACTGCTCCAGGCAAGCCAAAAATGTTGTTTCAATCTTTGCACCTTTGCCTGCCCCAGCGCCTGGTTTGGTCACCATTCCAGGAGCAGGCAGCCCCTTAGTAGTGGGCCAGGACTTCCTTTATTCCCTCTGGTTTGTTTGTGTGTGTGTGTGTGTGTAGGGGCCTGATTGATTAGGGTGCCCTTGGGAGAAGAGAGGGGGACCCAGAAGGTGCTATGCATCCAGCCCACGCATTGCAGTTCCCTCTCCCATGTTCCTTCCCCTGCAGGGGTGGGAGGGGCACTCTCAAAGCCCAGCGTCAGGGGGTGGTGGTCTATGGGGCCCAGGAAGACAGGAGCAGGTGAGGGAAGCCAGGGAAGGATGCACTGAGGAGGGGCAAGATGATGTATCCTCACCCGCTCCCTCTTCCCGTGAAATTGACTTTCACCGGGGGACTCCTCACTGCCCTGAGGGGAAGCCCCAAGCCTGCCCGCCCTTTCTTGGGTTCAGCGTGTAATAATGCAATTAAGGACGGCAAAGCCCTCCTCTCTTCTAATCTTCTTCGTATTAAGCCCCAGGATTAATTAGCGTGTCGGCCCAAGCCATTTATATCCAAGAGCCCTGCCCCATTTGATTCCCAGCCCGAGGACTGGGGTGCTGTGCCAATGCCAAACGTGACTGCCGGAGCTCTGCCAGCTTGGATGGAGGATGGGTAGGCTCTGAGATCGCTGGGTGTCTCTGGAGCTCCCTGGGGAGCTGAACTTGTCTCCTTCTGAGCCCAGGCTGGAGTCTCAGCAGGAGCCACGGGCTAGAGTGGACATGGTGCGTTGTGAGACAAACACACAGAGAATTGCATGTTGCAACCCAAACACAGCACCTTGGCTGGGCCCAATGGCCTCTCCTGTCTTCTCTCCCTCTCTCTCCAGCCCTGAGATTTCAGGGCTCTGGCCACAGGAATTAAGGCCCTGGAAATTGGGTGTGCTGGATGGTTCTGGTTCCCAAGACGGGTGCCTGAGCTGGCTGTGTTGGGAGCTGAATCCTTCTCCAGTAGGCAGGCGTCGCCTAGCACCAGCCCAGGAGAGGGTTTTCCTGCAGGTGTGCAAGGGGCTCTCTGGACTGGGGAGCAGTGTACCCACCCCCTCTCTTTGTGCCTTTTTTGGGGGCTGAAATTTCCTCTTAGACAAGGAGATGGATAGCTCAGCAGTGTGACAGAGTGTTCAAACAATCCGTCTTGAATAGATGAATTGCATTGCTCTGTCTTTTTGTAATTGTGTCTATCAGAGGGAGAGGTCAAGGCATTGATTGCTTGGATGGTTTGCAAGTAACAAAGGAGAGTGAGGGAGAGAGTGAGGGAGAGAGAGTAATTGGATTGTAGTCTGCAGGAAAAAATGATCATTGATTATTTTATATGAATATGTGGAAGATGTATTCTGTGTGTTGTTATCAAGTGTTGCTTGTTGAAGGTTTTCAAGGCATATTGTTCAGCATTTTATTATTATTATCATCATCGTTATTATTGTTCAGATGGATCCTAGTCTTAACTCACGGAAAGCGGCTTAATGCATGGGTCCTTCCAGTGCTTCTGTGGCCTCATGTGGGGACCTGGATTTCTTGGCTACTCGACCTAGACACTGACGTGGCGGAACCTTGGGCTGGGAACCAGGAGGCCTGGGTTTTCTATTCCGCCTTCCACCGATTTCCTGAGCCATCTTGATCAAGTCACACTCTCCCACCAACCTGGAGCCTCAGTTTCCTCATCTGTAAACTATTGAGTTGGCCATGATGCTTGGGATATTCTGTGATTTTAGGGTTCCTTTTAGTGCGGGCTGGTGGGGACTGTCAATGCCTTGATAGGTTTCATGTCTAGATCTTCGCTTGTTTTACATACATGTAGAATCGAGGGCCAGCCTAGCATTTGAGAAGGGAACCAGACAGTGATGGCGTTAGCTGGGGGAGCTCGAGCGGATGGTGGTGATCTCTAGCCAGCTGGGGGGAGGTTCAGAGCCAAATGACTGCAGAGACATAAAGCAGGTGTATGTGGCGGGATGGAAGGTGGGCGGATCGGGCAGACTCGCCGAGCATCTACACTGGGAGTAAAACAGAGTTTTGAGACTCTGAGCCTGGACTGGGGGCGGGGAAGCCCAGCGGACACTGCAGTCCGTCCCAGGGGCGTGAGGTCCCCTCCCCAAGTCAGCCCTGTCTGCATCCCCTGCCATCAGTTCACCCAAATGATCCTGAACGTTCATCTCCTGAGTTTGGGAGCCGCTGTGTGTAAAACAATGAGAAATTTCTCGCAGTGACTGGTGATGCGCTGAAACATCGCGGCCGTGTTGGAGCAGACAGGCACTGAATGAAGATCAATAGGGTTTTCCCCCCTGGAAGTAAATAGCTTCAGACAGGACCTGGGAGTGGCCCGAGGGGCCTTAGAAAGCATTAACTTGAGGAATTTCTGCCTCCACTTTCCAGCCCAGCTGCTCCTGTCAGCCGGGCTTCCCTCCTTCTCGAGCTGGAGTTTATAATTTCTTCTTGATGCCTGCCTCACACTGCGCTATACCGTCTTTTGACGTCAGGATGATCCGGGGTTTTTAGAGGTGGCTGATGCGGGGTGAGCCAGCACAGCGTCCCGACTAGGCTCTTCCAAGGTCACTCGGGTCCCCCTGCCGATGGCATGATAGCTGACTTCAGAAGTCCATCCCGCTGCGTTCTTTCAGGCTTTGAGGAGCGGCTCTTCATTCCCACCCTTCCAAAGGCAAGGCTGCTTGGCTGCTTCCTTTGTGGGGCCTGTGAAGGTCCCTAAGCCCCCTCGTTCCCACAGGCCCCCTGTCCTGTCCCCAGGAAACAGAGCCCTCTCGGTGGGGGTCGGGGGAGGAGGCACAGATGCCCTGTGGATTCTAGGACGACTGCATCCTTAGGGGTGGGGGGTGCAAGGTCATATGCAGGGGAGCCTCAGGGCTTAGGGCTGCTTGGGATGTCCATACAGGGCAGCACCTGGCTGTGCTCCACCACTGGGACCCTTTCTGATCTGCGGAGGCCAGGCTTCCTCCAGGCTGTTACAGTCACCTGCCCCTGCCTTAGCCGCACACTGCTTCAGCCTGCACGTCCCCACCCCCTTCTTCCCCCCATCTGCGCTCCCCCAGCCCCTGCCTTTCTTGCTCAGGACCTTCTCCAGGGAACCGAGGGGCTCCCCAGGCCCTGCCTGGCAGCAGAGAGAACTGAAAGTCCAGGAGCAGGGCCCTTCCTCTGGGGCCAGCCAGCACCCAGCAGGCGCTGGCGTGTCCTTGCCAAGGTGCTTTGATGGACAGACGGGCCAAGGGTGGGCCTGGTGCAGACGCAGACCCGCCTTGGGCTTGTTGGCTGGAATAGCTCTTCTTGCAGGCGCCGATTCCCCTGCGTGAGCACCAGGGGGCAGTGTGCCTGTGCTGAGGTGGCCTCACCTTCTCCTGCCTGGGACCCCACCTGGGTCTGGAACAACACACAACCGAAATATAATGGCCCTGGTTTACTGAGCACTTACTAGCTGCCAAGCACCGTGCTTTTCAATGAATGACTAGTAGTGTGACTAGTAAGTGCTTGAGACCAGTAGCTGTTGCAATATTTTTTTTCTTCACCATCTGGTTTAGCCTTCACCAGCCCTGCCTGGAGACATTGTCCTCATTTTGCAGATGAGGAAACTAAGCTTAGTAAAGTCACTTGCCCAAGATCACTTGGCCAGTAAGTGGTGAATGCAGGATAAGAACTCTCACCAGCCAGACCCCAGATCCTGCGCTTTTACTGTGTAGTCTGTGTAATTGGAAGACAGGAGGCACTGATACTCATGGGTGTTGAGTGCAGCGCCCCACCCCCATGCTTCTGGGTTCTGAGTGTGGCCTCAGAGTCCTGGGCTGTTAGGCTTTCTATGGGGATGATTGCATGGGCTCTGTGACGCTGAAACCTACCAGTAACCGGTTTTCAGCATCAAACTGTCTTTACAGATGGACCAAGTGGCAGATAAGCTTTCCCGAGAGGAAAGGGATGTTTGGTCTTTCCTACCCCTCTTGCACGTGCGACACACATCCTTACACCCCACCTTGTCTGGGCTTCTGGACTCTGCTTAATTCTTTAATCCGAGTCCGAAATAAAGGTAGGACACTCCTTTGGGTGTGGCCAGTCCACCCACAGGAATCCCTCTGTTCTCTGGGAACTCCAGCCTACAGTTCACCCTGGCAGCCCCTAGGCTGTCCTCAAAGACATCATCAGAGCCTTGAGGAAACCCCAGGATTCTGCGTTTGTGTCTTCCTCCATGCTCTTCAGCTGATGGCCTGGCCGGAAAAGTGGATCAGTGAATTTGCTCTTGTCCTCCCTTCCTTCCCCACCCCATCTCCCCTCCAGCATACTTTCTAGGCAGATAGGTTATATGGTCATTTTATTTTTAAGCAAGAGTCACATTTTGACCTTCTAAATAGAGCCTGCCTTGCTGTGAGCTGAGACTGGTGGGCCATCAGAGGGTAAGGTCCACTGACCCTGGGCCCTGGAACATGTGTTGCTGTCCCATGGACACTGTGGATGGGATGCAGGGACCTGGATGCAAGAGTTGCCCATTCCCCTTCCCCATGCCACCTCTACCAGAGCAAAGGCAAATCCATGCTTACTCTTCTCCTGTACCATCTTCCTTCTTCCGGGGGATACAGGGAAACTGGGATGATGGTGGCTGCCGGGGACTGACCTGTTCTGGAAGTAGGGGAAAATGCCCTGCTTAGAGTCTCCGCAGAAGTGACAGATGTGGAACAAGCATGATAGGAGGGATCATGTTATTTTCGAAGGTCTCAGTTTCCCCATCTGTAAAATGGGATGAGATTGCTTGCTTCATGGAGTCAGACAGATGGGATACCATTTCAGAAAAGCTTAAATTCTGTTCCATCCCAAGATCAGCATTTCTTCTTGTTTCTGTTGGAGGAGTGAGTCTAACACCAACAACCTGGGTGGGACTGGGATCAGAGGAATGTGGCTGCCAGGAAGCAGGATTTAAGGAGGCTCTTGAATGGTGGCCATGCTCTTGTGTGACTGACCATGGTAGTGAGCGCCTCCTTAAGTTTTGTGCTCCAGATGCCTCACTGGCCTATGCTTATTAGCACCTGTGTTTCCCTCTGAAGTCCCTGTTTTCTTAGATTCTCTTTGTGCTCCAGAAACCAAACCCTAATTGAGTGTGATTGGGAGATCAGAGAAGACTGGATTGAGGGCAGCAGGTCATTCTGGTTTTGCTTTATTTCCCTTCAGCCACACTTCAAATGTGCTGTGCCCCAGAGCTCTCTACCATCACCTCACTTTGGTTTATTTCCAGTTACCTCCGGAGTCCACACTGCCTAGGCTCCAGCCAGGCTTTCTGCTCCCCACAGAGCTTGCATTCCCATGTTCCTCTCCTTGTTTCCTTTGACCTTTGCAGTTTCTTCACTAATGCTCACTGACCTCGATTATAGCTATGTTTGTGGGTTTGTCTAGGGCTTTCTCTCATAGAGCAGTTCTATGAGTCAGTTAGTATATCTCACTGATTCTAAGAGCAACTCTTCCCCCGACATTGTCACATTTCTGAAATCAGTCTGGATCTCACATCAGGTTCGAGTTTACGTGCAGAAGTTTTTCTTTCTTGGCACCTTTAAACATGATGGTATGTCTCGGGTTTGATGAGATGTGGTGGGTCTGAGCTTGAGTGGGAGTCTAAGGTGCTAGCTGTGAGACCTTGGGCGAGTCACTTCACCTCTGAGCCTGCATTTCCTCATCAATGAGGGAGAACTATTAATATTGGGTTAAACCATATTTAGCTGGTTTTGACCTATAAAAATTTCATATGGTTGAAACTTCTAGGGTCTTCACAGGGCTGTTGTGAGGATGAAAGGAAGTAAAGTATATAAAGCTCTTTGCACAGGACCTGGTACTTAATAAATGTCAAGGAGAAAAAGATTCCCCAGGGATGGAGGCTGTGTCTCCACCCTTGGACTCTGAACTGTGAGGCCATCTGCTTCTTATCTGCCCTCTGCCTTGTGCCAGCCATGTAACCAGTACCCCCTGCAGCTCAATATGTGGGTATTTGCCCATTTCTCACATACCCAGCAATGGAATGGATGTCTCCGGCAGCCTGTGATGGTTACCTGCCATGCTAGGGAGCAAAAGGGGTGCTCTTCCTAGCATGCTCCTGTATGCCCAAAGCTCCCAGACACCTCCTGGCCCGTTATTTATCACACACCCAAAGCCCATGAGGTTCTGGTTCTTCCCTACATTTGCAGTGTTTTGATTGAAATGTGATTTGCATGTATTCAGAGCTGGGAAGACCCTGGCTATGGGATGCTCTTGAGGGATTGGTCCAGGGAGTCCTGATCAGTTCTTCTTGGATGGGGAGTCCAAGCTCACTCCTGAAGCAAGCTGGTGAATGCTAGAGAGGGTCTGTGGCTGGAGACTGGGCCCCAGGGGATAGGCATTGCTGGCTTTGCTGGGAGACTCCAGGTAATGAAGCCATGAGTGAGTCCCCATGGAGATCTTACAGATGGGAGATAATGAAATGGGGTGAGGTTGGGGAGAGTGGCAGCTTCCACTCCAAATCCTTTGGTGCTATGCTGAATGGGGGTTAAGGAAGACAGAGGGGAAAAGAGGAGGGAGAAGGAGCTGAGATCCCAGTTTGTGTGAAGAGGGTTCCCATCCATAGGAGACAGTGAAGTCTTATGCCATTAAAGGGACCGATGCAGACAGGCTGCGATGGAAGGGGGTTAAGAGTATTCTCAGAACCACTGCAGAGATGAGCTCTTTAAATATAGGAAGGCTGCAAAGCCTTCCTGCATCTGCTTTGCAGAACTGAAATATGCTATTCCAAAAAGCCTGCCCAATTGGGCGGAAAAGCAGGAGCAGGGAGCCAGGGCCTTCCCAGGGCTCCAGGCATCACATTTCCTGTTTACAGTGAAGAATCACAGAATCCAGGCTGAAAAGAACCCCAGGGGTCAGTCTAGGCCTCTGCTTCTCCAACATTAACATGCATCAGAGTCACCTGGAGAGCTCAATAAACTACAGACTGCTGGGTCCCACCCCCAGAGCTTCTGATTCACTGGGTCTGGGGTGAGGCCTGAGAATTTGCATTTTAATGGATTCCCAGATGAAGCTGATGCTGCTTATCTGCCTACACTTTCAGAACCACTGTTCTAAGTCACTGGAGGACCCCTTCCCCCATCCCCAGTAAGTGGATGTCTAGTCTCTGATTGAATACCACCCATAACAGGAAACTCACCACTTTTTGACCGTGCTTTGTTCTTTATCGCAAATTGGCTGCTCCAATCTTTGTTGCAAAATTTGTCCTAAAATTGGTTTTCCTGCAGTTCCAGGGAAAGTAGTATGACTTGCACGTTGAGAGTGTAGGTTCTGAAATCCATCTGCCTTGAGCTTGAGCTCCCATTCCTTCCTTCCGTGCTGTGTCACTTTGGGTAAGTCACATAACTGCTCTAAGCCTAGACTTCCTCACCTGTAAAATGGGGATAGTAACAGATCTGACCTCCGGGGATCATTGTGAAAATTAACATGGCTGGCCCAAAGGAAGCTCTCTATAGAAAGTAGAAAGTGAAGTCGTTTGGTCATGTCCGACTCTTTGCGACCAGGTCTCCTCCGTCCATGGGATTTTCCAGGCAAGAATACTGGAGTGGGTTGCCATTTCCTTCTCCAGGGGATCTTCCCGGGTCTCCTGCACTGTAGGCAGACTCTTTACCATCTGAGCCACCAGGAAGGCAAACTCTCTATAGATTTTAGCAGTCTGACATTATGGATAAGCTCACAGGTTCTGGAATCTGACAGCCTGACTTTAAGGACTGCCTCTATCACTTCCCACCTGAGTGATCTGGGGCAAATTAGTTAATCTCCTGTAATAATAATAGTAACACCTGCCTTACGGGGTTTTTATAAGGATTGAATGAGTTAATACACATAATATGTTTAGACCATAGCCATTATAAGCTCTCAATAAGTGTTACCCATCGTTCTTACTATTATGCTCACCCTGCCCTCCCTGAATCTGGTTTGGATTTATACCCTGTCCCACAGTGCGACCCCACAGAAATGTAAAGGCATTTCTCCAGACTAACGATGCCCAGTTCTTTCAGTGTGGTGTCCAGAGCCAACCACAGTCCTGCTTATGGACTGAAAACGGTAAGCTCATCCCCTCCTCGCGTCTCAGCATTGGTGTCTGCTTAGACACCCCCAGACTATTTCGGCCTTTTCTGCAGCCATTTCACTCTGTTGATTTATACTGAGCTGGTGGTCTCATGAGATCATAAGGTCTTTTCCACAGGTATGGCTGCCGATCTATCACTCCCCTCACCCTCTCTTTGGCAGTTGATCTTTTGAGCCTAAAGGCAGGACCTGTCATTTATCCCTGGTAAATCCTATCACTGAACCTTCAGGCAGTTTTTCTTGCTCACTGTTTCTGGACCACCAAAAGCCTGTTCCCATCTCTCCATCCTTGGGAGGTAGGCAGGGATTTCACCCTCTCCTTCCTCCTTGACCTCGCCTTCTGCGCCCCAGGGGTCTGTGGTAGAGAAGTAAGTGGTTATTGGCCCGCAGATGTGATTGTGGTTGAGACCCATGGGTCTGAACAGTGAAGCTTTTGTGCCTCCTTTCCTGCTGTCTGGCATGCTTCATGCCCTCTGAGCCTTGGATGAGCATGCTTGCCTTCACTTCATCTATCCCTGCCATCAACGCATTTGGCAGGATATGACCAGTGTCAGAGTCTGTTGACTTTGTTCAGAGGTCTTGAATCCACCACCTACACTTTAACCAGAGTTGAAATCCCACTGGCTTCTTCATGCTTTCAGGCCCCTTACGACTGCTGGGGTTGGTATCTGCAGGCTCATGTGCTGTCCCTCCTTGCCTCACACACACTCCCTGCTCCTCGGAACTGAACATCCGAGTCCCTGGAAGTCACTGTGTCTTCTCTTACACTTGACCCCTGCTCTTGCTTTTCTTTCTGGCTAACTTCTTAGTCATCCTTTGGGTCTCAGTAAACATACATTTTCCTCCAGGAAGCCTTTCCTGACTTCCATCTCCTTTTATGAGTCCCCACAGCATCCTGAACTTCCCTTGTCATAGAACTTACTGGATTGTAATTCATGGTTACCTTACAGAGAAGCTTTCTTAGAAAATCTTAGAGACAAGTGTGGACTGCAGCTGACTTGTTCACCACTTTGCCCAATGCACCTAGCACCACATGTGGTACATAGTAGGTGATTAATAACTATCTGTTAAATAAATGAATGCCTTGATACATACAGATTGAATATAAGTCTATCTAGCAGCCTTGTCATTCAGCTCAACACTTTTTCCATGTTGCCAGTAAGGATTTCATGAAAGACATTGTTAGATTCTTTTGTGAAGTCAGTGTCCTAATGCTGTCCGTGGTGGTCTTCTGCTCCATCAATTCAGCACCTTCTACACCAAGACCTTTCCTATGAGGTCTATTGGGCAGAGCTGAAGTGTTTAGGGGAATGGGTCTTTCTTTCTTAGGCCTAGGATTGATCTTTACATTCATTTTCTGGTTCCTATCGTGATGATTCTCCTCTTGAGAAAGGCACAAGCTGTCGACTTCAAGAAGAGGCAAAAGAAAAGACCATGACCCTCCTGTCTTTTCTGACCTCACCCCTCTCCCCCTCCCGTCTGTCCCTCGGCATCTCTGCTGCTTCCTCTGGGAGCTGAACCATAAAAGAGAACTTCTGCGGTTCCAGCCTCACCAGGCAGGTCACTCAGGACAGCTGCCAGGCAGAACTGTAGCTGGACCACTTGCGCTATCACCAGTCATAGGTCAGGCTTCCCCTTTTCCTGTTTATGCCACATCACAGGATCCTGCTAGGATGTGTAGACAGCAGGTCTACGTGACAGCTTTGTGTAAAGTGAGGTGTTGACGGTTAAACCTGGAGATTCAGGCTATACAGACAGTCAGCTTGGGCCATTTAGCTTTGAGAATATAAATGCTATCCACACTGAGCCTGGTGAGCAGGAGTGTGTGCGTGTGTGTGTGTGTGTGTGTGTGTGTACTTGTAAGAGATGACAAATTGAAAATTCGCTTCTCCAGCATAGGCTTCCCAAACTGGGGTTCAACAGCCATTCTTTATCCCAAGTCTGATGAGTGAATACAGTGACTTGACTTTGGGTCACTGGGGAGACTGAGAGTAATTTCCCACTGGCTGGCCTGACCTGTCTACCATGTAGCTGAGAGTGAGGGTGGGACAGGCTGCAGGGGAACCCTGAGCTTCCCCCCAACCATGACAGGACTGGGCTCTCCCCTGAGACTAGGACCTCCCCTTCTTTGCTTCCCTCCCCCAAGGAAATAGATGACACATTATAAGCAGAAATAGCCTGTTGCCTACATGGCCATTTTTCCTGCCCAGTTTAATAGAGGTGACAGCCGTCTATTTTCCTTGTCTCGTAACATCGAATCAGTAAATAAAATATGGGTGAGCTCTCAGGTTTAACTGAATGATGGCTGGTCCATGGGGAGTGAGAGCTGAGGGGAGAGTTGAGCAGAGAGAGACTGAATCCCTGGCTTCTTACAAGAGAGGCTGAGCCTTGTCTCTTCTGGATCCAGAAAATCTTCCTGTGCTGGAGGAGGCCAGGCAAGGTCATCCTGTTTGACAGTCTCTGAGTTCCTGGAAGAGCCAGAACACAGGTGGAGGCACTCTGAATGTCAAAGCTACAGTACAGTACCTGCCCCAATCTTTTCTATCATAGATTGAGAGATGAAAAAGGGAAATGACTTGTGCCACATCCCTTGGTGAGCCATGGAAAAATCAGGTGAAAACATGGATCTCTGACCACCACCCCGTCTATTAAGAAAATACCATCTACTTTCCTATCATACACACACAAACATGCACACATTTGAAGCTTTAAATTTACAGTCTTGAGAGAGAGAAGGAGACTAGATTTTTCCAGTGTTGCAAAACAGACCTCCGAAACCGTTTTCACATTGAGGGAGAAATACAAATCCAATGCATGTGTGTTTATAAAAGCTTGTAGATAGTGATAACACTCTGTGTTGTCCAGGGAGCAGCAGGGAAATTAAGGTTCACCCCAGCCTCTGTGTTCAGCACCATGGAGAGCAGCCAAGCCCTGGGGGTGGTGAGTGGGCACCATTTGCATGCTGATTCTTATAGTAGGGGCACTGTGGTTATTATAAGGTCTTGCTTAACAGGCATTCTTTTTCCAAATGCTATTCCTCTAGGACTCTGGTGTTCATAAACCAGACTGAGGTGTTTAGCAGGTACACAGTAGGCTAGTAAGAACTCTTATTTGTGGTCGTTCAGATAGAGTACCTCACAGTAAAAGAAAATGGAGCGAATGGATAGAATTTCCTCCTTTTTTTTCTCTCTCTTTCTCACATAAATTGTTCTTAAACCTTTGGTGCCTTGTACGGCTTGTATGCTCAGGAGCAGTAGCAGATGACAAAACGAATGAACATTCCATTGTCAAATATCACACCTGATACCGAGCATCTTTGCTCAGCTTGTCAGCATCATCTTTCACATTGCATTTGGTAAGTAGGTTTGTGTTATGTATTTTTATCCCACTAAATGTGATTTCTTTAAAGTATTTTGTGTGTTATTATTTCTTGAATCGTGGAGCCCTGCATACCTATAATAGAGCCGTGTTTTCTGCTAGTAAATAAAATTACTCCTCGTTCAGGTGACAGGAATTAAATGTGTCACAGCTTTGTGGCATTCCCCAAAGAACCCCAGCCAAACCAGGCGCTCCACCACCTGGATGTGTCTGAGAAGACTTGTTACCAGACTGGGTGTTGACAAAGGTCTCCCCAGCTAGGAAAATCATGACATGGGTGACCTCAGCGGGCCTCAGAGGAAGGGGGAGTTTGTCCATCACTGGGGTACCAAGAGTGGTTGAAACACCTGGACTTGAAGCCAAGGGCATAGGAGGCTCAGAGTGTAGGGAAGATAGAGTCTGATGAATTGGCTTTGACCTCTGAACAAGGAGGGAAGCTTGGGTAAATGGGCTCCCAGGATTTAGGAGGCAAGATGGCACCTCGAAGTCATATTGAAGGTAGAAAGGGCAGGAAAGACATGAGCTATGGTTTGTAGAGAGTAAGGCTACTCCAGGGGCTCTGGGTTGAGATATCTTAGTGAAAGGGGATTGGAGGTTTTTGCTGCTCCTGCTTGGATTCGCAGAATCAGAAAAATCTGCTTTGGAAATGGGGCTATTTTTATACTGCTTGTAATTTCGTGTTTATTTCCTGTCTTTTTCGCATAGTCTCTGGGCTGACTCATTGATTCAGCAAATGTTTCTGGATCACCCACTCTGTATAGTGCAGCATGCACAGGGCAGGGGGTTGAGGAGTCTGGGGGGCGGCACAGCCTCTGGATGGCCTCATGGTAGGTCCAAGTGGCTGACCCTAAGTGATAGCCACAGTTCCTTGAACATTTAGGGACGTGCAGTTCAGGCTAGAACCTTAAGCTTTGATTGTTCTTTGTTCCTTGTTCTCCTGTGTTCTGGGGAGGAATATTGAGGCTTAGAGAAGAAAAGAAACAAGGTGAACATCTCACAGAAGAGCCAGCTGGGAAGCCACATCTCTTATCTTTCACGCTTCACCCCCCACCCCCGCTCCCACCTTGTTCTTGCCTTTGCTCCTGAATCATTTCTTCACTTATATTGCTCTGAGCATTCCCCCATGCCTGAGCTGCCCCACCTCATCCTCAAGCCCCACCCAAGGTTTATTTTGGCCAGCTCTCTGTCTCTTGGTAGAACTTAGAGCCTTAACTTTCCTAGATGGAGTGGTACATGTGTAAGTAGGAAGGAAAAGGTAGGGACAGGAGTAAGTATTCAATTTTTTTTATGTCTCCAAGAGATATAATTCTGTCTCCTTGGTGAGAAAGTTCTTCTTTCTGGGCAATTCAGATTCTTCCTGCTGCTATGTAAACCCATCTCATCCATGGTGTGATGTGGCCATTCATAAGGCTTGGGAGAAACCTCTAGATTGGTAGGTAGTAGCTTCAGGGACTCTTTTCCTGGGGCTGTAGCAAAGAAGGTCTCAGACAATTAAACTGAAATGGCTACACTTTCACTCACATGGGTTCAGACAGATTTATAATATTTTCTTTTTTAAAAAATTGGGATTGTTTTTCACGGAGACAGTGATTTATGGAATAATCAATTTCTTTATCTACCTAATCCATGGGAGTGATCTATCAGTGTAGGCATCAATCTTCCCTAGAGGTTGGGGAGAGTGGACAGCCTTTGAGCCTGAGTCACCCAGTGAAGGCAGCTTTTACCAGGAGCTACTGTGATCCCAGATCTGGATCTGAGGCCTGTGGGAAGGAAGGGGTGGAGCTCCTGCAGCCTCCCTCTCTGAGCCAAGATGCTCATTCTTTCTCCTCATCAGTCTTATCCCCACCCAAAGAGAGGAGTAAGGTGCATCACATGCTATTCCCATTGTACAGGCATGGAGACTGAGTGCCAGAAAGAATGCTCAAAGACCAGATGTTGGAGACCTGACATCAAAAGGGACTCGCTCTCTCTCTCTCTGAGGACTGCAGCATAGAAAAGAGGGCAAACCTGATCCGGGAGGCCCCAGGAGAAAATTGGAACCAGTTGGGTGGTGGTCCCAGAAGGCAGAATTTGGTTCAACACCAGCTATCTCGTAGTCAATGTTCTTTGAAGATTAAGTGAGATACCTTAGGAGTAGTGAGCTCCTTGCCATGGGATATGTTTGAGAACAGATTGGCCTGGGATGTTTCAAAGGAGCTCTGGATCCCTTTCACTATGAAATTCTAGGCATCCTCAAATATGAAATTAAGAGATGCTATAAAAATTCAGGCTTTCTGAGTTTCCTAAAAGACCAGAATTGTGCCTGCTCTGGGTTACACAAACTCCATGAAGGCTGAGCTCAACGTGGTGGTTATAAGGAATATTCTTAAAGTCAGACGCTTCCCTGTCTGTCTTGTAACAGCAGTTCATCCCTTGGCAGTGCCCTTGGGTCAGAAAGAGCCTGGTGGCTGCAGCCAGCTCCAGGTAGGGCCCATCAACATTTCTGAGCAGTATAATGCCAAACACACTGGCATGCCTGAGGCCACTTAATTTGCACATCCCTCTGATATAGGGATGGTGAAACTTTGCAGATGTAGAAACTGATGTCTGAGGGAGGTGGGTGGTTCGAGGTCGCACAGCTGGTTGGGATAGATCTTTGTCTATTCCTTCATATGTACAGTTGGTTGTCCAGTGAGCCTTTACTGGGCACATGCTGTATGCCAGTCCTCCATGAGGTGCCAGGACAAAAGGGTGAGCAAGACAGACATGATCCTGGCCTCATGGAGCTTTCAATCTAGCAAAAAACAGACATCAAAGAGTCACTTCAAACTCCACGCATGTCACGGAGGGACTTGCAGGCTACCAGGGGAGCATCAGGAAAGGCTGCCCCAAGGAAGTGACACTTGAACTGAGAGCTGAGGGAGGAGAAAAGGGGTGGTTAGGTGATGGTGATGGTGGGGAGTGAGGGATACATTCTAGGCAGAGAGTACAAATGCCCAAGACACAGGCAGTTATGTTAAGTTGAAGCCCTATAAGCTTTGGAGGTCAGACATGGTCAAATATCAGCAATTTCATATGTTTCAAACCAGTGTTTAAAAAAACTCAAGCAAGTCTGCTGTGAATGGAGCAAACAGAAGGGAATGTGAAAAAAAAAAAAAAGTAAGGTCTTAGTGGTGGGAATATGGAAGGCTGGATAAGCAAGGTAAGGAGGCAGGGCTTTAACGCCAGGGCACTGGGGAACCATTGAGGACTTTATGAAAGGGAGCAGCAAAACCAGATTGTAGCTTTGAAAAGTCGCTGTAGTGGCTGTGTGAGGTGACTGCAGGTGTGAAGTTGGAAGATGGGTGGGGGACAGGCATCAGAAAGCCGTTTAAGTAGTCAGGGTAGGAAAGGACAGGGAGATGTAGCGTGGAAGGTTGTTAAAGAACAAGTGTCTGACTCCTGGCCCAGGGCTCTCCCCAGAAGCCTGGCTATCCCCTTTGCCCCAGGTTTGAGCATGGCAGGCCAGGCTATGTCCTGCATGAGTGGACCCTTCCCAGGGCCACCCATCTGCTTCCTGAATCAGCCATCAGTGGATGACACATCCACTATCTGCAAGCTCAGCTGGGCCTCCAGTCCCATTTCATGGTTCCCTGGTTGGACCGGAAAGCCCTAGGTGTGTTCCAAGGCAGTGAGCATTCCTCGGGGTGGGGTGGGGGATGGGGTGGGGTTAGGGGGATGGCTGCCTCCCTGATAGACTCACCCAGCCAGGACTTCTGTGAGTCTTCAGTATCTATGACAACCCAGCAGGGAGACCCAAGAAATGGGCATTGTCTGGTCTCGACTTTTCCCTTAGCAGCCTCCACAGGGCCAGGAGCTTCCCCGTGGCTGAGCTGAAACCTCTTCTCCCAGTGAGGGCGGAGCCAACTTCCTGTTCCTTGGCAGATGTGGTGGGAGGGGGCAGACCTCAGCCTGTAGGACAGGTGCAAGGGTCACTGATACCTAGGACTGTGGCAGCAGGGTAGGATGGCAGCCCCACACACATCTGGCTGGGCTCTGCTTCCAGTACCCTGTGCTAACGGTGTTACTATGTTCGTGAAAGTAATAATAGCGAATCCTGGATCCCTCGAAGGCTAACAATGTGCCAGATACACTGTGCTAAGCAGCTTCCAGACATTCAGTCACTTAATGCAGCAAATCTAAGAGGTGAGGACTCTATTTCCACTTTCTAGATGAGGAAGCAAAGCCTGGGGTGAGGAACACAGAGGGAGCATTTCATAGACAGGTGGCCATATCCTCAACACATCGTCTTGCTGTTGTTTTTTAGCCGCTCAGTCGTGTCCGACTCTTTATGACCCCGTGGACTGTAGCCCACCAGGCTCCTCTGTCTATGGGATTCTCCAGGCAAGATACTGAAGTGGGCTGCCATTTTCTACCCCAGGGGATCTTCCGGACCCTAGGATCAAACTCACATCTCCTGCATTGCAGGTGCATTCTTTACCACTCAACCTGGGAAGCCCTATGATTGCTGATGTTATTTTAAATAATGGACATAGACACCTGTCACAGTGCCAGCACACAGTAGGTGCTCAGAATGTAGGTTGAATCTGTTTATTCAGATTCGGGCAGAAAATGGGGAGAGTCGGCTGGGCCTGGAAACCAGCACGGAACAAGGCTCTTCCCAGCCCTCTCAATATTCATGGATCTCTAGTTCCCATTCCTCTAGCACAGGATTTTCTTAGCCCAGTCCCTCCCCTTTCTTTTGCACATAGCCTGTCTCCCATTTCTCTAGCCAGGACACCTGATTCTCTGCCCTCCCTGGGTACCCTTTCCTGGCAGCTGCAAGGAATGCAGGGACAGTCCTCAGTACCCCCAATTTGGGTGGGGAGTGAGGGGTATAAAGAGAGCTGAGTGCCGAAGAATTGATGCTTTTAAACTGTGGTGTTGAAGAAGGCTCTTGAGAGTCCCTTGGACTGCAAGGAGATCTAACCAGTCCATCCTAAAGAAATCAGTCCTGAATATTCATTGGAAGGACTGATGCTGAAGCTGAAACTCCAATACTTTGGCCGCCTGATGCAAAGAGCTGACTCATTTAAAAAGACCCTGATGCTGGGAAAGATTGAGGGCAGGAGGAGAAGGGGACAACAGAGGATGAGATGGTTGGATGGCATCACCGACTCAATGGACATGAGTTTGGGTAAACTCTGGGAGTTGGTGATGGACAGGGAGGCCTGGCGTGCTGCAGTCCATGGGGTCATAAAGAGTCAGACATGACTGAGGGACTGAACTGAACTGAGGGTTGTAAGGCCTCCATCCTTTAGGTCTTCCCACTGTGGTTAGCTCCGCCCAGCCATCAACTACTGGCAACCCCTCCCTTGGCCTGGCCCAGTCAGAACTCTACAGAAATCACTTCACCTACAGATCGGTTATCAACTCAAGGCAGGTAGGGCTATTTCCGACTCGCTATTTCCGACTTGCTATTTCCAAAGCGCATTGGTATTCTGTGCTTCCCACCTGGAATGCCCTCCCCTCTTTGGCTTCTTGCCTAATTCCTTCTTCCTTTTTTCTGTTGTACTTCATGTGCTATTCTGAGACTCACCTCTTCCAGGAAGCCTCCTCTGATGCACCCAGGCAGTGGGTCACAACCTTCCCTGAGCCTCCCTGGAGCCTTGCTCTAGTCCCCTTTATTGGTGCAAAAATATCTCCTTCCCCACTCCTCTCCCTCGTGACCCCAGGGCTTATAATATTGAGGCTTGTAGATCTTTTGTATTTGCCTCAGGTTGGTATATTTTTGTTTGTTTGTTTTCTTTTTTTTCCTGGCTGCATGGCATGTGAGATCTTAGTTCCCCAACCAGGGATTGAACCTGAGCCCCCTGTAGTGCAGTGTCTTAACCACTGGACCACTAGGGAAGTCCCTAGACTGTTTTTAAAACCTCATTATTAAAATAACAACAGTTTCTGATAGTTTATCCTCTTGAAAGACAAAACCCTTAGCCTGGAATTCAAGGGATTCTTTTTCTGAACTCTTTGGGGCTTTGCCCTTAACGTCCGTCAATTTGATTTTAAGTTGCATTCACTTTTTTGAGTTAGCCAACATTCAAAAATGGGGATGTTTCATATAAAATTTTGGATTTCCAAGTTCTTTTCCCACCATGTCACAGTCCCCACCTCTCCTTATCATGCCTGCCTTGTGCCAACACCATTGACTCTCATGCATGTGCCCTTTTACTTGCAGTAGAGTTAAGACGGAAGAGTAAAATGTTTTGTGTACCTGTGTTTTTATTATCAGGAATAAACAGAAGACAAAGAGGGCTGTTTGTTTAGAACATTTCTCTCTCACCAGCCTTGCTTCTCTTTATGTTTCCTGTTGGAACTTTTCAAAGACAAAGACCTTATCACATTCTTGTTTGTCATGCTAAAAACAGCTAGTGTTCATTGAACCCTTTTCTGTCTCTTTTTTGTTTTCTTTTTTCCCCAATTTCTTTTTAACCCTCCTGGTCGCCCTAAGATGGCTGTACTTTTCCCCACTTTCTAAGGAAGGGATCTGAGCCCCAGCCCGGTGAAGGTACCCCTTTGATAAGTGATGGTGTGCCCAGGATTTGGACGTCCATCCACCTGGCTCCCACTCTCTTCCCTGTGTATTCCCAGCATCTGCCCCAAGCGATGCCCACAGTGGGTGATTAAAAAGTGCCCGACAAATCTAATTGAATTCCAGAGTCACAGATGGGATGGAGCTGGGTGGGGAAGCTTCACCCTTTTGTGGACAGGGACATATTTAGGATGCTCCTGCATATTCCTTCCTTCTGTTGGTGCCTGGCTCCGAGCTCTTGCTGTGTACCTCTAGGGTAGCATCACCCAGAGCTGACACGTGCTGGGTGGAAAATCTGCCGTGGTCCATTCGCTTCACTGTGTCTTTGAGGCACCAGAGCCTGGTGCGGGCATCAGAGCTCTGTGGGAGGATTTAACAACCTCTGTCCTTGTTCGCTCCCTGTAGGGCTCACAGTGGTCACAGGCCCGACACTCTGACACAGACCCAGTGACTAATTGGGCCTGGATAATGGGTCACGGGCAAATATGCCCTTTCCCATCCTCCTCAGACTCCGAGGTGGGGGCTGCGAAGTAGGAGGCTCTGCACAGCTACTGAGCTACCGAGTCTGCTTGGTGGGGGTTGAGGGAGAACGGGGAGGGAGGAGGAGAATGTGCCCCCAACCAGGAAAGCATGAGGTGCTGGGCACCCTTGCCCTGGCCAGGTCTTGGGCGGGGCCCCCTACAGTGAGCATGTGGGCTGTCTGGTGCCCAGCGTCCCCTGTGGACGTTGTCAGGAGGTGGCTGTAGGAGGAAGAGTTAGAAGAGTGTCTGTAAACCCCCCCTCGCGGAGATCCTGAGATCTCATTATGCCTTCGGTCCCCTGGAGCCAAGTGGCAACGGGAAGCCTCAGGTTCATTTGGGAGATGTTTTCTTTGCAGCACCTCCAGCTTTCTGTACAAGTGGACTAAGTTCTGGACGCAGTGGGGGTGCTTACTTTCTCAGTATTTGGGGCTGGCTTTACCTTCTGCCTGCTGGGATGTGCTTTGGGCATATGCATTATCCCCCCAAATCCAGACTCAGGGATCCTGGGACTCAGACACTCTTCTGGTTTGAGATTCTAGATATCTAGTCTTCCTCGGCCAGGAAGCAGGCCCCTTTCCAGGGAGAGAGTATCCTTGGTTGAAGGTGTTGGGTGCAGTGTCTTGGCAGGGATGGGTGTTGTGGCAGGAATGAGGAGGGACTTGGTCCCAACACTACCCGGGAGGATGCCAGAGACCACTTCCCTGGGCCAAGTTCAGGCCTGCTCATGGGGGAAACTGCAAGGTCTCGATTTCCTGGAGATTGCAGTGGCCCTGGAGGTGAGATGGGGGCTCAGTTTCTGTGAAAGTCTGTCTACCTTCCTCCTTCCCAGCCTCAAGTAGGTCATGCTGGGGTCAGCAGACCTGTCATGGGTCAGCAGCTCATGTGTCTCCACTTCCTGGGATTTAGAACAAAAAGAAGACCATGAAACATACAAACACTCTCAGGCTCTGTGCTTCCTGAACCTGCTCGAAGTGTCTCCATCATGGGCCAGGGTGAGGCCCAGGTACCCTTGCTGGGTCTAGAGGAGAGAGTCCAATCAGGGCTTCTCAGAAGACCACAAGCTCTGTCTCTCCCTTGGGGGGTCTTTGCACGTGACTTGCAGGGAGATAGGGCTTTTCCTGTCTGTCCTACTCAGGGTGGACAGCACTGCCTTCAATGAGGACTCCTCATTGTTCCAACCCAGAGGATGGGCCGGCACTGCAAACAAACAAAGTGAGAGCTAGAAGACTAAAGCCAGGAGAAACATTATTGTAAGGTGAGTGCAGAGAAAAAGGGAGTGAGCCGGGCAGTCAGGCAAGAAAAGGAAAATTTATTAGAGGGAAATAAGAGAGAAGAACCAGCATCCTCCCTTTCTGACGGGGTCTTTCTTGTAGCCCACCAATGAAAAATTCTCTGAAGAGATGGTTAAATTTTAGCTTGTAGTTGAGTCCTGTGGTCACATAGCCAGAGGTCTGGAATCTGGTGGTCTCGTAGCTTTGAAAAGGTAGGCACCAGTGATAAAACAGAATGTCATTCGGGCAATTTGGTCAGTCTCAAGGATTACTGTGATTTTATTCTTTGTTTGTGAGGTCAACATAATAAGGCATCTTAACAATGAGACCCCATGTGGGCCTCATCAATTATAGCCGGTACTTATTGGGCACTTACTTTGCCAGATATTCTCAGCATGTCTCTGTAGTCTTCTTTAATCTTCATGATGCCCTTGTGAGATGGTGCCCTTATCCCCGTTTTGCAGATGAAGAAATTGTGGCTCAGAGCGATGAAAGGACTTGCCCGAGGTCACACAGCCAGGAAGTGGCAGATCCTGGATTCCAACCTGGAAGTCAGGCTCCGAGCCCTGGCCATTAGTCAACTCACTCTAGGAAGTCTCTGTTTACTTAGAGAAAACCTATATTATTCTTTAATAGTAATTTTTTCCACACAGACATAGAGAACAGACCTGTGGTTGCCAAGGGGAAGTGAGGTAGGGGAGGGAAGGACTGGGAGTTTGGGATTAGCAGATGTAAACTGTTACATGTAGGATGGATAAACAACAAGGTCCTTCGGTATAGTGCAGGGAACTATGTTCAATATTCTGTGACAGATCATAATGGAAAAGGATTTGTAATGTTTATGTACAACTGAATCACTTTGCTATACAGCAAAAATTAACACAACATTGTAAATCAACTGTATTTCAATAATTTTTAAAAAATAGTATTTTTTTTCTCAGATTTCTGGACCCAGAGTCCTAAGAGAATGTGGGCAGGAGTTTCTTGGGTTTCAGGATGCCTTGATGCTAAGATGGAAATGGGATGTTTAGACTCTGTTTTGACCCCACTGTTTTCACACCCCTGAATGAGCCAATGTGGGTGAATTCTTACTGAGAGATAAACAGTGGGTCAGAAAGAGGAAGCCAGTGACTGAGACAGAGACAGTCAGAGACAAGGAGATAAAGAGTTGAGAGGGAGAGACAGGAGAAGAAAAGGAGACTAAATGGGTTCTGGTCTGGGCATGATCAGGTTCCCTGGTGGGGTCAGAATATCCTTAAAGTCCAAGTGGCAGGTTCAGGTGTCCCTGACCCAGATGTCCACTTGGGATCACTTTGTTCTGATCCCACCAGTATTTCTGTACCCTCTGCCCACCTCCAACTTCTTAGCAAATATGCCACTGGGTGTGGTCTATCTAATGGTGGGTGAGTGCCATGTGTAAAATACCTAAATTGTGCCAACCTGGCATAGAATGGGGTTCAATAAGTTATCTGAGACAGTTTTCCTGGAAGAACCAGATCATCTAAATGGGATCCATGTGAAGAAATGTCTGAGAAGCTGCCAGAAAAATAACTCTATAGGTGGACACACCCATCCCTGTTGGCCTGCAGTTCATCTTGCCTGGTTTCTTTCCCCTCCGCCCTCCTCAGGTCTCTTCTTCCTTTAATAAATTCTGGTTGAGCACCTACTGTGCACCGGGTGGACTAGGACCTGGGTCTCGAATGATGACCAGAGAGACGAGATTCCTTTCTTCATGAGATCTTGTCTGTTCTACGTGGGGTTACAAACAATAAACACGTAAGCAGACAAGTAGACACATAGTTGTGAATAGCAGCAAATGCTGCGCATGAGGACAGTGGGGAGGCCACTCTGGTTTGGGAACAGGGAGGGCCTCTCGGAGGAGGTGACATTTAGGTTGAGGCTTGGAGAATGGGAAGAATCCACCAGGTGAAGAAGGGAGTGCATTCCAGGCAGACGGAAAGCATGTGTGAGGGTGTTGAGATGGGAAAGAGTGCAGAGTGGTCATAGAACAGAGAGAAGGGGCTTGCTGTGGGGGCTTGGTGAGCAAGAGGAGGGGCATGGCATAAGATGGCATGGGGGAAGTGTTTTTTCATAAAGCTCGGGGTCATTCCAGGGCTCCTGCTCCAACCTCGGCGTGTGTATCACTCCCACCACAGACCATGGGCTCCTTTGGTGCTCAGTCGCATTCTCCCTTCCCTGCATCCTTCTTGAAGCTGCTCTTGGTGAGTGACATCCCCTCCCAGCAAGGGGCCTCACACAAAGCCTGTCCTAAGCACATAAGACCCAGTGGCAGAGGAGCCATATCGCATCACTGGGGAGCAGAGCTCTCTGCAGGGTAGGGGTGCACTCTCTCTTCCAGGGGGGTTTATGTCTCCTGACAAATCCTTACCATCCAGGTAAGTGAACCCATGGAAGCCTGGAGGTGCTGATCATGCTGAGAGCAGGTGGGGAGTTAAGAAGCAAAGGTTCTGATTGGCTCTGTCCATGAAGCCCATGCCAGAATTTGTAGCTAGGTGTGGCCCACACATCTGGAGGAAGAGGACACAGCCATCACCCAGATGTTTCAAGGATGGGATACCAGGCCGTCCAATGATGGTTCAATCCATTGATGAATTATCTGCCATGTATTAGCGTCTGGGCTCAGGCTAGGAGCTTTGGGGGGTTCTTGGAGGAGAGACCACTGACTGGAGGAGTAGAATTCTCTTCCATTTGTCAAGTGCATTCACCTCTGTGTGTAGTGTCATGCTCCCAGTTGTGAGCTCTAAGACAGGGCAGGACTGAGGCTCCCCACATGCACATACAGAAACTGAGATTCACTGACGCCAAGTCACTCATTCAGAGTCACGTTAGTATGAACTGGATCAGGCAAGTCCTGAAGTCAGATCTGAATGTGAATCGTTCCTTCACCCTTTAGTTACTCTGTGACTGTGGAAACACAAAGTTGTTTAGCTGCTAAGTTGTGTCCGACTCTTTGTGACCTCATGAACTATAGACTGCCAGGCTCCTCTGTCCGTGGGATTTCCCAGGCAAGAATCCTGGAGCTGGTTGTCATTTCCTACCGCGGGGGATCTTCCCAGCCCAGGGATTGAATCCGTGTCTCCTACGTTGGCAGGCAGATTCTTTACCACTGAGCCACCAGGGAAGCCCTGGGAACACAATTCCAGCCTCATTTTTCTCATGTTTCTCTCAAATACAGAGAAGCATGGTAAGTGTTAAAGCATTTAGCTCTGGGTCTGGCAAACAGTAGGCATTTAATAAAGGCACAGCTCCATTTCCTTCTGGCCTTCAATCTGACCCCGGGCTGGCGTTTCCTAACCCACCACCTTCTTTCAGGTTCATCGTGGTGACCTTGCCCGGAGACATCTCCAGGTAGACAGAACATCTGGAAGACTGGCCCGTCTTTTCCCTCCCCATCCCGGTGTTGTGATGTCATGAAGATAAAGCCACAGAGATGTAACTGCCAGGGCTCAGTTCCCAGAAGGCCATAAAACACAGGCGACTCTGCCCAGTCCCGCTCACCGCAATCCAGCAAAGTGCTCCTCGCCTCCAGCACTTGGTTATTTTTTACAAAATCGCTGAACTAGCCATGTTAGCTGTATTGATCAATAAATTACTTTGATGAAAACTCAATAGGTATGGCCCCTCTTCCCCTGGCACTCATTCCCACACAAAGGAAGGATTTTACACTTTTCATATCTCAAAAATCTTGGTGCTAGCTCCTGTCCTACTTTTCTCCTCTGTGTACCACTCCCAGGGGCCGCTGCCCTGGCCAACACAGCCTGGACAGGGCTTGGAGATTTCTGGACCCACAGGCAGGGATTCTTTTGGGCCAGTGCACAGGGGACTCATGGAAGGAGTTGATCCATCTTCCCCAGCCTCAAAGAAGCATTTCACTTTCCAGGGCAGTGTGGACACACAGCCACCACTGCTGCTGGGCATCCCTCGTAATTAGCTGGCCTGCTGGGGGAGTGACAGCCAGTCACCACACTGGCCTCCCTGCTGGAAAGAGCCAGGAGCCACAGCAGGCCAACGGTCTTCCCTTAACTTCCCTCCTTCATTTATTCACTTGGCACTTTCTGAGACCCTGCTCCGTACTGTGTGTAATCTTATTGAATCCATACCAAAAGGCAGGCTTTTGAAGTTAACTTTTCACCCCCTTAGACATAACAATAGCCTGCATTGCATGCTTATTAGAAAAGGCCAGTGCTGGGCTAAGGCATGGGCTTTGGATGAAGCAGAGGAGCCATGCTGGTTATGAGCCAGACCCTGAGACCTCACTGCTTGGGTTCACATCCTGGCTCTTGACCTTGAATGCAGATTTTGAACTTCTTTGAGCTTCAGTTTCTCCATCTGTAAAATGGGCATGAAATAGTGTTTTCCTCACAAATAGACTAGATGGAGTTACTGTGGCTATGCTTCATATGCCTGGCACATATGAGCACCAAGTAAGTGTTGGATGCTTTTAGCTGGTGAGGGTCAAATGAGCTTATATGTGCAAAGTGTGTAGAACAGTGTCTGATACCTAGAGCTCAACATGCATAAGCACAGATCATCATCACCATGTATTATCTTCACAGCAGTGAGGTCAGGCAAGAACTGTTCCCCCCCCCATGTAACTGATGAGAAAGTGGAGGTTAAGCAGATCACCCAGCATTTCAGAACAGAGAGTTAAATAGAGCTGGTCTGACTCCAGCCCCAGATGTCTTTCTATAGTGCTGGACTGCATGGTGCCATCCTAGTGCTTTGGAGTTGGAAAGCACCTAGAAGATGCCCAGACCAGCAGAATGTACACGGTATAGATGTGAAAAACTGATGCCCAGAAAGGTGCAGTGACTTGCTGAGAACACACACACTTGGGTCAGTGACTCTTGGGTGCTTCCTGCATGCCTTGCAGCCGGTGACCACGTGTCCTGGGGTTGTCGGGCTGTCCTGGGGGATGATGAATAGCATCTCCTTCAGTCCAGGAGTGTCTTTAAGAGCTCTCAGACTTGCTGGGCTGGAATCCTGCATCCACCACTTCCCATTGATCATACTTCCTTTGCCTCAGTTTCCCAGACTATAGAAAAGGGTCAAGTGGGACAAAATGCCTGGTGCTCGGAAAGCACTTGGTTGACTTTACCTCTTATTTGTTCTTCTCAAGAATAAGCACTAAAATGAAAAGAATAAATGTCAATATGTAGTGCTCTAAATGTATGTACAGCCTGTTTGGGCCCTCTGGGAGATGGAAAGGGTAGAGTTCATCTCTCCTAATTTGAAGCTGAGAGAAGAGAGGTCCAGCTCTCTTTCGGGAACCCGTCCAGGTCACACAGCTGGCTGGTGAGAGAGGCAAGACCCAAACTCACATGCATGGAGCTGCCAAGTGGCCTTCTCCCCTACACCCCCCCCCCCCCTTTGTAAAGGCCCGTCTGCCGGGAAACCCAGCCCCCTGCAAAGCAGCTAATATACAGCAGCATGGGCCTCTCACACAGCTTCTTCCCTCTTCCAGGTGAGCTCTCAGCAAGCATTAAGCATGGTCTTGTCTTCTTTATTATCGAGACATTATCCTAACTCTGCCTCCTGCCAGACCCCTGCCCCTGGCCCCTCCCATCAGCCTTCTTGGGACTGTGGCTGCAGGCCAGGGGACATTTTTCCCAATTACAGCGATCGCCCAAGTTCCTGATTCAGCCTGGCTGGGCCCAGCCCCATTTGCATACCATTAGCTATGATGCTATGCATTATGGATTCATATTTAATTTTAGTATTTTTTAGAGGCAACTCTAACCTAATTAAAATCTTCTCCAAGAACCTGACATTTCTCCGAACTCTGGTAACATGGGTTGTGCACGAATGGACCACACACACACACACACACACACACACACACACACATCCCTCCAGCCATAGACACATAATGCCATTTCATCCCCAGTTCCATAGATTCTTTTTTAAATGAAAAGGAAAAAAAATGAAAAAAAAAAAAGTCTTTTTTCTCCAAGGTGATTTGTATGCAGACTTGGCCGTATGAGCCCCCCAGGGCTTGTGCCTAGAGAGGCTGCCAGAGCCAGGCTCCCTGAGAATCTGGGATAGTGGAGTAATGGGGACCCAGGCTCTAGCTCAGCCTTGACCCATCTCCCTCTGGGAGTCATTGATCCTGCCCTGGCCTCAATTTCCCTTTTCTTGAAATCACTGAGTTAAAATTCTCAAGTCCCACATCAACCCATTTCCACTCAGGCAATATGAAATGAAGTATGTGAATTTTCTTTTCCTTAATCAAATGAAAATAAAATAGCTGGGTGAGAAAGGGATGAATAGATGAGAGTACAGGGGCTTTTTATGGGGGTGAAACTCTTCAGTATCATATGACAGTGCTGGATACATGTCATTGTATGTTTGTCAAAACCCAGGAACATACAACACCAAGAGTGAACCCTAATGTAAACTCTAGGGTCTGGGTGATAATGATGGTCAGTGTAGATTCATCGATTATAACAAATGTCCCACTCTGGTGGGGGATATTGATAGAAGGGGAGCTGTGTGTGTGTGGGAGGCGCTTAGGGCATATATTGGAATCTCTATGCTTTCTGCTCATTTTTTCTGTGAACCCAAAATTTTTCTAAAAATATAATGCTTTATTAAAATTAATAAATAACTTTTTTGAGTGCGCACCATTTTACATGTGTCAAGTATTTTACATGCATTAACTAATTCCAGTTGATCCTTGAACAACATCGGGCTGGCAGCCCCCCACACACTTGAAAATCCTTGTACTGCTGTCTCTGCCTCAAAAACAAAGGACGTGATAAATGAGTCACCCAGGGGCAGGAAGTGGAAACACTTTGGATAGAATCGAGATTCAAATCCTATTTCTCTTGATTCCACACATTGTGATCTCTAATCAAATACAAGCATTCCTTCACATTTAATTGAAAGATCTCAGAAATGAAAATACAGGTTTTACTTTATTTATTGAGAAACAGCTACATATACGTGGACCGATGCAGTTCAAACCCATATTGTTCAAGGGTTGACTGTAATTCTCTCAACAACAATTTGAGGTTGATGTTATTATTATAATTACATCTCCACTTTACAGATGAGGTTCAGAGGGCCTCATAGCTTGCTCAGGGTCACACAGTGAGAAGATGGTAGAGATTGGATTTGGACCCAGACAATTTGACTCCAGAGCCCAGTCTTAACTATAACACAGCTGCCTCATCCTTTTTACCAAAGAAGAACCAGAGTGATGGGCTGGAATTATTTCAGTGTTCTAATTCTATGATAATGACTTAATTCTCGCCTGACTTGGGGGCAAGGTGTGGGCCACCATTCATCTCCCTGACATTTCTCAGAAATCAGCAGGGCGGGTGTTCTGACCAGGCTCTACTGGATGCAGTGGAGCTCAGACTAAACCTGGGGAGCTGGGCCATCCCTCAGCCAGGAGGTCGGGTGCGTGATGAGAGCGCAGAGCTCCTCAGGGAGCAAGGACCCTGGCCCAGCACCATCAAAGGCCCTCACCATCACCTGTCCAAATCCCTTGGTCATTCCACATGTGAAAGAGCCAGAAAGATGCATCTAGGCAGGTTACTTTGTTTCGGTTGGGTGCTGGGTTTGCAGCATCCAGGGAAGAAAATGCAGTATTTATTTTCTCCAACATTTAATTATGAGACATTTGAAATGTACAGGAAAGTTGCGAGAATTTTGCAGTGATTGCCGCTATGCTCACGTGGTATTTCTCTAGTTCTCATCTGCCTTGTGCTCTGGCACCATCCCGGATGCCCGTACAGTCATTTCAGTCCCCACACAGACCCCATGGAGGTTCCCCCATTGTACAGATAAAGACACTGAGGCTAAGACGAAGAAATCTGCCTAGGGCCCCTCAGCTCTGCTGCCATGAGAACACAAATTGCACTTAGAATTTTCTGACCCTAAGGCTGTTCTTTTTCTCTACTCTGTCCTCTGTTATCCCCACAAGATTTGGGAAGTCCTCTTGACAGTGGCAGGTAAAGCCCTCCCCACCCACAGTGCTCTGGGTGCTGGGAGGAGATGTGCATGATGATGGTCAGATGAAGGAATGAGAGATGGAAGTGAGACACAGGCTATTACCCTCAGGCAGGCTTGCACCGAGCACATTAACCTTTATGGAGATGGCTCCCACTTCTGGGACTGCTGGCCCACCAGGGACCCAGGGCTCTAAGGAGCAACCGAGCCCCTGTTGCAAGCTGGGCGGTCCCAGGCTTCAGGGTCCTCCCTGCCAGAGGTCCACTCCCACCTTCCCGTGGCCGCCTGCTATGTCTGCTACACAGTGAAGGCTGGGCGAGTGCTCTGTCCCATCACTGCCTTCTTCAGAAGACTTGCCTGGCTCCCACCATGCTCAGCCTCCCTACCTGGGTCTCTTCGGACAAGTCACTTCACCTCTTTTGCAGGACCACCATACTTAACTGTGAAGCAAAGAGGTAATCATTGGACCAACCGTGTGTGGTTGACGGTATTTCGAAAATGCCTGGCAAGTGCTTACCCTGGGCCTGGCACACAGTAGGCATGTAGTGTGACGATGTTCTCGTATTGTTCATCTGCAGCTTCCCAGCCAGACCCGATGGCTCCCAAATGCCACCACACGCTTGGTCCTTTGTCATGGTCCTCTCTGCCTGGGATGCCCTTGCCAACATCCATCCGGGTCAGCTCCCACCTCCTCCAGAAGGTTTTGCAAGGTCCCCTGGGTAGGAACTACTCCCCTTCTTACACTCTCCCTGCCACCTGAGCTCTTTGGTTAGAGGCACAGAGTCTGGCGCCAACCTGTCTGATTCTCACCTCTGTCACTTTCTGGTCGCATGATCTTGGGTTAAGTTGCCTCTCTGTTCTAGGCCTCAGATTCCTCATCCGCAAAATGGGCATGATGATAGTCCCTTCCTTGTTGGGAGATCTAAATGGGTTACAACACGAAAGAAGATTCACAGGGTGCCAGCATTCACACGGTGCCGGCACGTAGCATCTTGGAGCCCTGCGCATCGTGGGGTCGGCTGTGCTGTCTGCTGAGCCAAAATGACTGAGGTCAGCCCGCATGTGTGAGACCCAGCAAGGAGGAGGCGCTGCAGTGACAGGATGCTCTCAGCAGCGGAGCTCAGGGCAGCTGGCAGGCGGGGGCGGGGAGTGGGCCCCCGGCAGAGCAGAGGCAGGGGCCTCTTTCCTGCCTGGGGGGTATCTCGGTGAGAAAGGAGCTCTCAGGGCCATTGTGCTAGTGGTTCGGGGCTGTAGAGCAGAGTCTTGGTCCAAGAAGTGGCTCTGGGGACACGTCGCCCTGAGTTCCATTCCAGGCCACCCCAGGCTTGCACCGTGACCTTGGCCAAGTTCCTTAGGCCCTCTCAGGCCTCAGTTTTCCCTCCTGTGAAGTGGAGGCAGCGCTCGTCCCCACCTCCTAAGGCGCTTAGCACAGCAAAGCTGCAGCCCTTCCATTATTTGTGCTATGACTGCAGATGGTTCATCTCAGGCCTGGTCTTGACGGCCTGCCTCATCACACAGCCCCGCCAGTGATGGGGAACAGGGCTCTGACTGAACCCACCTTCCTGGTTTGCATGGAGCCTTCCTGCCCTTTGTCCAGAGTGGTTTAGATTCTTAACGAATAAGTTCACCTGGGTCCTGCAGAGCATTGACCAGGAAGGTCTTTGACTCCAATCTCCCATTAGCTGTCTCCTCCTCTCCTGCCGAGGCTTTTGCAGAAAATCATTTAATGTTTTCTCTGTGTTTAAAGAAAGCTCCGAGGGGCCATCGGGCTCAGCCTGGATGGCTTGATCTTGAAACAAAGTGTAGTTCCCAGTGGAACAGGCCAACCTCTGCTCTTAAGTAAATTCGGGGGAGCATTTCTGCACATGGCCCAGCTGGCTATATTTAGGCCTTGCCAGGGCTTTGAGTTCCTCCCCCACTGCATTATTAAGGTGTCTGGCCGCCTGAGAGGGCTGAGGCCTCCAGGGCAGCGGGAGAAGCCCCGCCTCAGTGAACACAGCTGGAGTTTGCCTTGCAAGGTGTGGATTCACCTTCCATCTGCCAGCTGTGTGTTTAGAGACAAGCATCTCTCTCCATCTCACTTCCGCCCCTCCCCCCCGCCCCCCACAACTCACATCCCCGTCCTTCTCTGTTGCTTCCTCTTCATTCCCATCTTTCTTGTCAGTGATTCTCAGTCTTTGGCATGTATTCACAAGTCACGTACCTCGCTCAGAAACCCTCCAGGGCTCCCCAGTTCCTGCACGATAAAGCATAACCTCCTCAGCCCGGCCTTCAAGGCCTTCCACGATCTGGCCTTCACCTACCTTTTCATCCTCATCTGCAACCGTAACCCCTTTGAGAGTGAGCTCCGTGGAGATCAAGCTTTTTATCTTTTTTATGTACCACAATATGCCCAGGGCTTTGGAGAGTGTCTAGAAGGTTGCAGGTGTTCAGTGAATATTTGCTGAATGAATGATTGAATGACTAAGCTGATGAATGAACGATACCATAATCCGCAGCTTGCCAACCTCATGTTTTCGCTTTGACCGCTATTGGCTGCCTGGCCAGCCCTCCTGCCCTCCTTGCCTACCTGTGTTCTATCCCTTACAGCCCAGATCCTGCCTGCTTCTTCTGTGTACCTTCCTGGTGGCCCTGCTCCTATGATTCCTGCTGCTAACTTTGACATCTGTTGTCAGATACCCAGTGCCTGGCTTGGTATCTGGCTTTCCAGAGGCCACACCTGCACGCACCCCTCTGAGGTCTAGAACAGGTGAGACTGCCTTTACCCCCAGCCTCCCAATACAGGCAGACCTTGGGGACATTGTGGGTTGGGTTCCAGGCCACCACAATATAGCCAGTATCACAGTGAAGGGAGTCATACAGATTTTTTGGTTTCCCAGTGCATATAGAAGCTACATTTACCCTGTATTGTTGTCAATTAAATGTGCAGTAGCATTATGTCTGAAAAAACTATGTACATACCTTAATTAAAAAATAGTTCATTGCTAAAAAATGCTAACCATCATCTGAGCCTTCAGCAAGTCATAATCTTTTTGCAGTCGTTACATCAAAGATCACTGATTACAGATCACCATGACACATATAATAATGAAAAAGTTTGGTATATTGTAAGGATCACCAAAAAGTGACCCAGAAACACAAAAGTAAGCAAATGAGTTTGGAACACAGCGCTCGTAGGCTTTCTCGACACTGGGTTGCCACAAACCTTCAATTTATAAAAATTACAGTGTCTGCAAAGCACAATAAATTGAAGCGCAGTAAAATGAGGTCTGTCTGTACCTTGGACAGTCCCTCTGTGGCCTTTAGTGGATGTGGGAGGGCAGAGTGGTCAGCTAGGAGGGGACTTGGACTGTCTGGGAGGGCAGAGTCACCCCTGGTGGCGGTGGAGGCTGGGGCAGAGACGCAGCCACAAGTAGGGGGTGGGGTCCTCTCAGGGCAGAGCATGATGGCCACAGGGGCTGCAGCCAGGGTCAGGCAACAAGGCCACCAGTGAGGCAGAACATGGGGCAGGGGAGTGGCCAGAAAGTGACAGAGCTCAGAGCAGGAATCCCAGATGCAGGTCGACTTTGGTGGTCCAATAGACAGCAGACAGAAGTGGGCCAGGACTGGGGGCTCTGTCATTGAATTAACTGTCCTTAAAGGGAAGAGGCTATGAGGCAGGTGTCTGAGACCAGCACTCCAGCCCAGGAAACAAGCAGGAGCCCTCACTACACCCAGGAACCAAGATGGGCTCCAGCCAGTCAAGGGGGCTCTTGATGGTGGGCCCATTCTCCGTAGTACAGGGTTGACTGGTTAAGTACTTTCTGTCTCTACCGGAGTAGGGTCCAGAGATCTGAAGGGCATGGACCTATAGGAGGATTCCTGGCGTCTAGAGGGAAGATGAGCCTGCTCCGGTTATACACAGCAGGTGTTTTGTAAACGTGGGCTTCAGCCACTGCAGATAATGATGTTTCCCCTCTGTGGTCACCACGCTTAAGTCACACCTGTGAAATCTCCGCTATTGGAAAGCTTTAGAGGACACAAACGTGCACACATACACAGACACACATGTGCACACGTACACAGAGACACACACGCAGTTAAGTAACAACAAGGGGACACCAGGCCTGGCACCTGGGGAGGGACCAGATGACCTCCCAATGACCCCTGAAGACCGCTGCTCTGAGCACTCAAGCCTGTTGATTCAAGGGGATAAATGAAAACAGGGTGATGCCATTTGGGCAGTGGGTTCAGAGGCAGGGACCTCAGGCTACGGCCCGCCCAGATCTTGAAGCTCACTTTCTCCCTGGTTCTTCTGGGGTCACTTAGCTCTCAGAAGGAACAATTGCAGTAGCAATTCTCTACTTCTTTGTGTGGTTCTTTATCCTTTTCAAAGTCCTTTTGTGCAGCGTTTTCAATTTGATTCACCCTCTGTGAGATAGGCTGGGATGCTTATCTCTGCTTTAAAGATAAGGAAATCGAGGCTCAGTGACGGTGCGGAGGCTTGTCCAAGTCCTGTTGGTGGGTGGGCTGTGGAACGGGGGATTAAAACCGGGAGCATACGACATTCTGCCCTGCACATTCTCCTCTTCCCTCTGATATGTGATTTTTTTTTTGAGAGTAGTTTCTTCCAGTCACGCTGCCTTGGTGTTTTCTGGTGCGTGCGTGTACATGTACATGTATGGATGTGGGTGTGTGTCTGTATGTTAGATGTGGCTCTGCCTCTGTGCATGTCTGAGGGGTGCTGAAGCCAGAGGCTGGCCAAGTGCTGCTTCAAGAATTCCATCGTCCCCTCCTCAGCCCTCCCTCAAGTTGACTTTGGGCTTCCTGATGGGTAGCAGGAGCCATTCCCAGCTCCCTCCCTCCTCTCCCCTCCTCTGCCCAGCTGGGGAAGCATCCACAGAAGGGTGGGGGAGCTGGGAAGCCAGTGGGGTGGCTGTGTGGGGAGGGGGAGACTAGAGAAGGCTTACTCAGTCCAGAGGGAGGCAGCTGATGGGGCTGGGTTCAGAGTTTGTAGAGACAGAGGGACTAGAGAAGGAGAAAGCCTAACCCTCTAGTACCCGCCAAAGGGGTCTGCCCTGGAACCAGAAAGGACACGTTTTAAGCAATGTTCAAAGGAGAAATTCAAAGGAATTTGGAGAGAGATGTGGATTTATTGTCAGTTGCTCAGAAAGGCCAGGAGTTGATTCAGGGGACAAATGATAACAAAAAAAGTGGTGATTCCACTTGGGCCAGGGGCAGGGAGGTGTGGGAGCTGGGAGCTTCTTGGCTGGACCCCAGACTCAGACTCCACCCCGCTCTAGATCCTGAATCTCAAGCACCTTCACCGTGTGAGACTGGTATCATGAGGTGGAGCAAAGGACCTTTCCCTTTCTCGTGTCCAAGGCAGACTCAGCAGCTGAACTATCATGGCGCTGATCCAAGAGGGCATCACTGATGTTTCCTCTTTGTGTCCAGAAGCGCTATTTGCACTATTTGGCTGGGCTTAATTTTTAATTGGTGAATTAATAACTACTTCATTTCATTCCACGAAAGTAATTTGAAGTTGTTTACAAGAACTGCATAGTTCTTGTACATCAAACATCATAAGATAGCTTAACTTATTGTTCAAAGAATTCAGGGGAAAAAAAAAAAGAATTCGGGGCCAGGAAAAAAAAAAAAAAAAAAAAAATATATATATATATATATATATATATATAAATTAGAAACACTATGTTTCCTAGGAGGAAAAAGAAAATGCTATACTGAAGTCATGACATCCATAACAGTTGCTGTAATTGGCCCGAACATTTGACTCTTTGCTCCCTGGTGGCCAAAGGGAAAAGAGAAATACTACTAGTTATATACGTTTGCATTTTCTATGTGGAAAAAAAAAATCACCCTAGTATCTCTGAGACAAAATTTAGCATTCATTAACCCTTCACCTGAAAATAATTATTTCATCTGGGGTTTTAAGAGGAAGATGCTGAGAAAGACAGTATCTTTCTAAAAAAATGGCAGTTGCAGATTTCATAAGACGGTGTCTGGTATTCTGTCTGCTCTGCTTCTCTGCTGAGGACATAATGATAGAAGACACAATGACAAAATGCCAGGAGCCTAGGCATGCGGTCCGAGTGCACAGCTTCATCAAGGATAAATCTGAGAATAACTGGAGATATTAGTGGCCAGTCTGCTCTTCTGCCTGTTCTCCAAAATGTCATCTGACGTTGGATTTGCGCTGGGCAAGAAGCGACCATCTCTGGCAGGACCTGGCATCTGGGCTGTTGTTTGGTTGGATGGAGGCAGCTCCGATTTAATTTCAAGCAGTGATTGTCAGCCTTCTCTGATTGATAATGATCACCCCCTAGTAACAAAATTTAGCATGTATCCCGATAAAGGTGATTTATCCTCTATAGATTGTCTACAAGTATACCCAGGTCAGTCTACTATGTACGTAATAAATCATACACCAGTATGTGTGATTAAAAAGGATGAGATGCAAATCAATGTAGGTGGAAGTTAATAATTTCCTCCTTTCCCCAGTGGGTTGTCTTGAATACTCCTTAACTGAGCGCATATACCTTTAGATCCTTCTGCAAGCCAAGGCTGCTCACTGAGAATGCCTGCAGTTCTTTCTGTACAGGCAAGGACAAGAATGGATCCACCAGGATCCCAGTTTCCACTTCCATCTGTTGGGATAACTCTGCAGCAGGCTCCACACCACCTCCCAGAGGTCCCCAGCAGTAGGCAATGGCCAGATTGAGCTCCAGCTGCCCAAGTGCAGTTTGCTTGGTGAGGCACCCATCTATCAGCTGCCTTCCTTTCCCCAGCTCACTCTCCTCTTCCCTCTCAGATACCCTCAGATCTGTTGTTGTTTAGCCGCACAGTTATGTCTGACTCTTTTGCAACCCAATGGACTATAGCCTGCCATGCTCTTCTGTCTGTGGGATCTCCCAGGCAAGAATACTGAAGTGGGTTGCCATTTCCTTCTCCAGGGGATCTTCCTAACCCAAGGACTGAACCCGCATCTCCTACTTGGCAGATAGATTTTTTACCATTGAGTCACCTGGGAAGCCCCAAACCTTGAGGTCACCTATAAATAAACTACCAACAGTCAACTCTCAGTCTAGGGTCCTGTCCCCAGGGAAATGCAAATTCCCTCAAAGTTTTCTTTTGAAGGATATTGAAACTTCTTTCTTTTCACTTCAACATGGAAAAGGGCCCTGGGTTTTTTTCTTCAAAACCAGTTCTGTGTCCCTTCCTACAAATGGACAAATGGACAGATCTATTTCTGGTGTGATGATTCTGGGCTGAAATTTCCCTATCAACCATCATGGGGCCCCATCTAGGAGTGGGGAGAAATTCCATAATGTCCTCCAGGAGGGCAGGCTGGTAGAGCCCCTCGGCTTCCTGCCTGGGGATCAGGTGCAGAACATTCCCCATGTAACTAAGTTAAGCTCCCTGCTGTATAGAGTTATTGAACATAAACTTGTTAAATTTAAGAGGACAACTGCCAAATGCAATTGATTTTTGCTTTAGAACAATTGATCTCAGACAATTCTTTCTGACAATAGGTAGATGAAGGACCACTTGTCTATCTCAGTCACTCCTGGTCTGTGACAATAAAATGAAGCCATTGGCTCATGGAAGCTCATCTTTCTGAGTGCAATGGGCAGCTGGGGTGGGGGGCATCCATTCACAGCATCTAAAGGCATTACAGTTCTGTAAGTCTGCATGAAGATTACTGGTTGGTGATCCCAGGAATATCCTTGGTATTTTTTGACAGATATTGAAAGTAGGATGTTACTTAGGCATTTTACTCCCTGACCTCTGCAGCCAGGTACCGCTGCCAGCTTTCCTGGCTGAGGATTAGGTGAAATCAGGGCCCAGCACCCTGCTTTGTTGTGGATCAGTGGATGTGTGTTACATGTGAATTTCAGAGATGGAAGACTCCTCACAGGCATTTTGACCCAAGAAAGGAATCGGGATCGAGACCACCCTTTTCAAGGCTCACCTTGCCTCCCACTCTGATTGCAGGGCCCTCTGAAAGTCCACTGCTGATAGGAAGCTCCCTGTCCAGGTGGCCACGGGGGGGAAGGAGGCTGGGTTTAGATTCAGACAGATGTGGGGTTGAATCAGGCCACACATCTTGCTGCCTGTGTGACCCTTGTCAAACAGTTGCATCTCTCTGGGCCTCAGCTTCCCTTTGCACAAAATAGAATGATTGCCTTACAAGATAGATATAAGCATTAAATGATAGGATCCATGTAAATCACTCAGCTGTGTGACCTTGTGCAAGTTACCTTGCTTCTCTGAACTCCATTTTCCCCATCTGTCAAATGGGATTAACAGCACTTACCTCCTAGGGTTGTTTTGAAGATTGAATTGATGGGATTTATGGGAATGAAACATTTGTCACAGGATCTGGCACATAGGAAGTGCTCAATAAAGTTGGCTGTTAGTACCGTAATTATTATTCACTCATATATATGGGCGAGATAATAAAAGTAACACTTGTCTTGTCAACCTTACTGATTCAAGGGCTGAAAGATCCAATGAGACAGTGGATTTCTGAAGGTCATTCATTCATCTATTCAGCAAGTCTTTCTTGAGAGCCCACTGTGTACCAGGTACTGTTCCGACAAATACTGGGGAGTGAGCAGAGAGTAAGACAGTCCTCACCCTCAGAGAGCTTGCATTCTATCGGGACACTGACCACGAGCATTATCGTTAAAGTAAAATGTAGCAGGTGCTTGATAATATTGAGTTTTTAGGAGACAAAATAAACAGGGATGAGGAATAGGAGGGGGGAGGAGAAGTGATGTGAGATCGTGGTTGGGTCCCCAGGGCCTCAGTGAGAAGGATGTTTGAGCAGCACCTTGAACATGTCAAAGGGACATTTGAGGGACAGTGACTGGTCCCTGCTCTGCAGATGCCTTTTGCAGGGAGTGGACTGAGTGTGCTGCCCCGAGTCCCAGCCAGAGAACCCGCCCGCACTGTGATGAGCCCGGGCTGCTGCGGGGATAGCTGAAAACTCTGGGCTGTGTGGGGTTGATTAGGTGACCTTTCCTTAAGGCCGCTTCCCAGCTGCTGCAGCCTCTTCAACTGGGAGCGGGGAAATAGCCTTAGATTTAGGGCCTCAGGGTGCTTCCCGGAAAGGACCTTTTCAGAAAGCAACCCTGAAGATCAGTTGCTGATGCTGCGCTGTCTCCCTGCCCTGGTGCTCACCTGGCTCCCCATACTCACACTTCACTTTTCAATTTTCTTCCTTCTGAGAAAGCAACATCCAGTCCTGGCCCAGAGAGATGATCTGCTTTTCCATTAGCCCCTGAAGCCATCTCTCCCACCTCGGTGCTCCTGGGCCGCTTCCCCAGGCTGTGCACCTCTGTTCCTAAACTCTGTGCTCTGATTATTCCTACAAGTGTGAAAGTCACTCAGTCACATCCGACTCTTTACGACCTCATGGACTATACAGTCCATGGAATTCTCCAGGCCAGAATACTGGAGTGCGTAGCCATTCCCTTCTCCAGGGGATCTTTCTTCCCAACCCAGGAATCAAGCCTAGGTCTCCTGCACTGCAGGCAGATTCTTTACCAGCTGAACTACCAGGGAAGCCCCTGATTATTCCTGGGTTGTCCTAATATGTGGGACTGGCTCACGTCCCCCTGCCCTTATGCAGTCAAGTCCCCAACCATGGGCACCTGAGCCTTCCACTCTGCATCCCACATCTCAGCACGTCACTGAGCTGTCCTCCCAGGTCTGGTATCTGTGGGGTCCTCACCCCTCCTTTGTTCCAACTCTCATACATACCACCCCACCCCTGCTTACTTCTGAAGTTCAGCAGAGCAGGGTTAGAGGGGATGTGATACGAACTGCAGACCAGGTAGGTGGCTGTCAAAGGACAGCAGGAGCTTCAGAAGCCCCTGGGAAGGGTCCTTCAGTGGTTCTGGGGGCCCCAAACCTTGCCTTGCTTCCCTTATTGCCTTGAACTGAAATCCTAACTGCCACTCACAGACTGGGAGAGGGGGTCCCTTCAACACTAGGATGTTAGGGGGCTGTGGGAGGAGCAACAGAAGGGGTAAAGGGGGCTTCTCTGAGCTTCAGACTCCTCTCCTATGAAATGGAGTTGATAACCCCGCATCATAAAGACATTGGGAGGGCGGGGTGAGATGGTGCAAGTGAAGTGCTGAGGACAGCTCTTGGCAAGCGATGGGGAGGGAGTCCAATAAATGACGGACAAGATGAAGAAGATGCTGCTGGTACTTGCCCATCAGTCATCTGCTTGTTCATGAATCATCCTAACAGACACTTATTAAGTGTCTTCTGCATGTAGGCCCTTGGCCAAGGGTGGAAACACAGACAGCACTGGTTATGCGGCTTATCTTGGGGAGGCCATGGTCTTACCGGGGAGGTGGTGTTAACTTACAAGGCCTTGTGGTCAAGCCTTAACAGCTGTGAGATGGAGTCCCTGGGAGACCAGCAGGAGGGCACAGTCAGAGAAGGGTTTCTATTTGAACTTGGTGGAAAAAGGCTCCTAATGGTTTTAGGCCATTTTCCAGCAGGAGGCAACATTTTTGGCTGCATCCTCCCATTCCCCAAATCTGGATCAGGTTAAGAACTGTTAGTTTTACTGGTGTCCTCCAATCAGAAACTTGGGCTTGAAGGAGTGGCATGGCCAGCTTTGGCCCTCATAACCCCATGGCCTGGACCGCAATGCCTCCTCCCACTCGTTCATTCAGCTGTGCCTACTATGTGCCAGGCATTCTATGCTCTGAATTTATGCCAGGGAGCAAAACATATCCGGGTCCCTGGATTAATAGAGCTTCAGGTTTATCCTGGGGGAGAGATGGCCAATAAAAAGAAGCCAGTTACCCCAAGCTCCTCCCAGGCTGGGCGTGGCCATCCCTGGCTCCTCCTAGCCTGGATTTGGTCCTGTCCTTTCCAGGACTCAGGCTTGTCCACCCTTGATGCCACCCAGGTTAGGTGTGGGACCATTCCTGGTCTTTGTTCGGACCTGACCTTCATGCTACCGCTCAGGCTAGGTGTGGTCACCCTGGCCCCTCCCATGCCGGGCCTGGCCACACTTATTTTCCCCAGAAGCAGCCTGAGTAGTAGGAGGTGGCGAGGGCTCTGGACTGAGTCCCTCTACTGCCCGGGGCTCTTTTACTGTCAAGGTTGCAGCCTGCCCGCCCCCCAGCCGGTGCTGCGGAGGGGGACCCTGGCTCTCCCTCAGTGTGTGTGGCGTTGAGCTCTGGAATTATATTTCCTGATTTAACAACTGCAAGTGTTTGCTGCAGCTTTACTGCCTTAAAAATGTTTTCTAATAATCCCCAGGTGTTTCTCTCACATACAATAGTCTGGCTTGTTACAGCCCAATTAAATCCTTATTTGAGACGCTTAATTAAAACTCTGAACAGAACAAGCCATAAAGCTCTCTCCTTCCCAGCCTCATGCCAAAAGTGCCTGTCCCTTCCCCTGTTTGCTGCGCCGCCCCCCACCCTCCTTTTTGGCGCCTGCCCCTGGCGTTTTCTATTTCCCATTAACTTGGTAGAGTGGGAATATCCAGTTTCCTGCCTGGGGGTTGGGCTGGGGCATGGACTCTAAGCTCTGTTCAGACACAGGGTGGGGGCTCCTTGAACCCTTGGTTCCCACCCAGAATTAACTTCTTCTGGCTCCCTGGAGCAGAGTTCTGCAGCCTCTGCAGTCTTGACATTGTGTGCCGGGTAAGTCTTTGCTGTGGGAACTGTCTTGTGCGTTGTAGGATATTTAGCAGAATCCCTAGCCTCTGCTCACTGGACCCCAATAGCATCCAACCCCTGAGTTATGATGACCAAAAATGTCTCCAGGCGTTGCTAAATATCCCCCCACACCAGGGAGGGTTGTGAACCACTGTCCCAGAGGAAGGCCCATCTCAACACATCCCAACACCATGGATCCAGGAGCCAGGACACAGCAGGGCAGCCCCTAGATGCTAATTCTCACCTCCTGCCGCCTACCCCCAGCTGAGTTCTAACTGTTGTTCAGTCTCTAAGAGGTGTCTGACTCTTTGCGCCCCCACAGGGACTGCAGCATGCCAGGCTTCCCTGTCCTTCACCGTCTCTCAGAGATTGCTCAAACTCATGTCCATTGAGTCAGTGATGCCATTGAACCATCTCATTCTCTGTCGCCCCCCTTCTCCTCCTGCCTTCAATCTTTCCCAGCATCAGGATCTTTTTCGATGAGTTGGCTCTTCACATAAGGTGGCCTAAGTGTTGAAGCTTCAACTTCAGCATCAGTCCTTCCAATGAATATTCAGGGTTGATTTCCTTTAGGATTGACTAGTTTGATCTCTTTGTGTCGAAGGGACTCTCAAGAGTCTTCTCCAGCACCACAATTTGTTAACATGAATTCTTCAGCACTCAGCCTTCTTTATGGCCCAACTCTCACATTCGTACACAACTACTAGAAAAACCATAGCTTTGACTGTATGGACCTTTGTCAGCAAAGTGATGTCTCTGCTGTCTAGGTTTGTCCTAGCTTTTCTTCCAGGAGCAATCATTTTTAATTTCATGGCTACAGTCACCATCCATGGTGATTTTGGAGCCCAAGAAAATAAAATCTGCCACTGTTTCCACTTTTTCCCCATCTATTTGTCATGAAGTGATGGAACAAGATGCTGTGATCTTAGTTTTTTGAATGTTGAGTTTTAATCACAAGCTGGAGTCAAGATTGCGGGGAAAAATATCAACAACCTCAGATATGCAGATGATACGACGATAATGACAGAAAGTGAAAAGAAACTAACGAGCCTCTTGATGAGGGTGAAAGAGGAGAGTGCTAACTGAATGGGGAGTTATAGGTGACAGAGATACCTCTGTTCCCCTCCAGGAGTGGGGATGCCCTGATACCAGGAAAGTGCTGGGTGGGGAAGCTGGAAGGAGCCCTGCCTTGAATGCAGACACAGATCTCTGCCTGAAGTATCTTCTTTGCTTCCATCTTCTTGGTCTCCTCCTCTCCTCACACTAGTACCTTAGCTTAGGACCTGATGTAGCCAGGCTCCTTTGAGTAGCCTTTCCCTCCAGGTAGAACCTCAAGGTAGGGTGACCAGCTTCTCCCAGTTTGCTGTACACTTTTCGTTTTAGCCCTGAAAACCTCACGTGCTGGGAGATTCCTTCTGAGAAAATCAGGATGATGGGGAAGGAGTGTCTATTGCTCATCCCACCGAGTGGTCCTTGAACCACCTGCCCTGGAATAATGAGTTGTTAGCCATAAGCCATGTGCCCCACATGCATCATCTCATTGCATCTTGCAGCCTGGAGAGTCTGGTGGTATTAGCTTCATCTTATGGGTGAAGAAAGTAGGACTCAGAGAGACTTGCCCATGGTGACCCAGCAAGTGGAGAGAGAGGATTCAAACCAGCCCTGCCTCTCCCTGTTCTGCTCTCAGAGGCTTTTTCCACAAGATCCCAGAAAGGGGGCACTTGGACACTTGGGGTTCCCATCTACAAAGAGTCTCTCTTTGAGCTTGGCTGTGGAGGAAAAGGGTCCGTTTTCCCGGTGCTGATTGCAGGCTGATGCAGAAGTAGAGTTGGTGGTGACAGAAGATCCAGACCCCCAGACAGCAGCTAGGAGTATCCTTGGAGCCACACAGATCCTCCAGTGAGTTTTTGACTTGCCTGCTGACAGTTCCAACTCCCAGAACAAAGAGAATGTGACCAGAGGAGCTGCCTGGGACCCAATTCTGACCAAACAAGAAGGTGGCTGGTGAAGGGGCACAGTGGGGTCCAGCTCTTGTGTGATGTCAGAGCAGGTGTATAGCCTGAGCTTTAGCAAGTGATGTATTAAAGCTCAGAGGACATGTCATGAGCAGCCTTCTGTGGCAGGAGACAGGGCTCAGAAACTTGGAGAAACTGCAGGTTTCTGTTTCCAAAGGTACAGTTGCCAATTGACCCCAAGAAATGGAAGGCTGCGGGGTGATTCCTAAGGAAACCTTCCTGGTTGCATAAGGGAGCTCTCTGGAGAGACTGGATTTATGGGGGTCATTTTCCAAGGATAGAAAGAAGGGAGGTTAATCAAGAAAGCACCTCAGAAGGAGTGTAATTCCTGGAGCCCGTCATTTCCCAGGAGGAATTTTGAATGCTGAGACTTTATGGCAGCATATAGAATATGTCTAGAGAAAATAAACATATGTCATAATAATGGCTGTTATTTACTGAGCACTTACTATGTGCCAGATACAGTGCTAAACATCCTTCTCACCATGCCAGGAATAACCCTCCCAACGGGCCAGGATTTAAGCAGTATTGGTCACCCTGTTTTTTCAGATGAGGAAACTGAAGCAGGCTATGGCACTTGCCCAAGTCAGACTGGTAGTTAGTGCTGGAGGCAGGGTTCAAGTTCAACAGACCAGGGTTCAAGTAGTGGTTTGGCTACTCTCTTCCTTGCTGTGTGGCCTTAGACCAGTTATCAACTTCCCTTCTCTTAGAATGGAGGTTGTGAGACTTGAAGAATTCATCCATGTGAATGATGATATGTCGACAGTGATGGGTGTATAGCTCATGTCCAATACATAGAAGTGCCCTTCTTTTTAAGAGACAGGTAACAGTAGCCCTTGAATGGGCTGTGGCATGGAGGCAGAAGGGAGCAAATGGCAGGCCAGAAGAAAGTGAAAAGTCTTTTCAATTTCTACTGAGAATGAGAAAAGACTTTCACGTTGATGGGTGACGAAGGACACAGGTGACACGTCACTCCTGTTTTGCTTTTGCTGTTGAAGGGAAGTATTGTCAGCCTGAAGGGCCAGCCCAGGCCTCGAGGAGAGAAACAGCCCCAGGGCGGGCTTTCCCAAATTCCCCCTGCTTGGGCACTGGGAGAACTTGCCACTGAGATGACTAAATCACTGCTGGTGACTTCTGGAGCACAGAGGATGGGAGAGGCCTGGGAGCCCAGGATGGGCAGATTTCAGAAGGGAGAGTAGTTTTCAGAAACTACCAATCAGGGATCTTGCTTGAGGCTGATGTTGGTGAACATGGGTTCACCATGAACAAAAACCAGGTTTTCTAGAAGCCCCATCACACGTCACATGCTGTTAGGTGTGAGGCCAATTTCTGCCAGCTGAAATTTTCTTGGAGGGGTCAGCAGACTGTCAACCAGGGGAAGGCATATGCCTGAATTCAGCAAGGAGAAGCTTCTCAAGCTCTCCTTGTGGATACAGTGGAGAAGTGCAGATGTCAAGGTGGGTTATACCTGCTCATTGATGATGTTCTGTCTACACAGAGAGGGGTCTCTGCTAGAGTGCCACTGGGCTCTGTCCTTGGCTCATAGGTCGAGTGTATGGGTGGCTGGAAGCAGATTCCCTCTCATGATCTCAGGTCATCAGGGTTTATTGCCATGGTACATGTGTGGGGGACCCAGTAAATGTGAAAGAACCAGGACTCCGGCATAGCAAAAGCTGAAGGGCGCTTGGGGTCCGAAACATCCCTGGGGACCTTCCGGAGCACCCCATAGACTGGACTCAGGTTCCCCGACCTCTGCCCTGGTTTCCTGACTGCCCATTGCCTTCTCGCCCTATTCTCTGCCTCACCAGCCGTGCCCGCACATCATTCCTGTGCCCTGTACCTGTCACTGGAGTGTGGCCTATCATGACCTTTCCTTCCTCCTCACCAACCTTATGGCCTTTCGGCTTCTGCTACCCATGGCTTCATGCTTAGCCAGGCCTCATTCAGATTCCCTTGAGAATGGATCTCACGGGGCCATCAGTTTTTCACATGAGGCCACTCCAGTGGGCTTTGGCCAACCTGTGGGTGGTTGCCAGTCTCAGCCAGTCATTTGAAGCCCAGGGGGAGGAGGGTTGCAGGGTCACAAGATACAAAACAGAGGTGCCCAAGGGCTGCCCTTTCAACAGACGTGGTGGATGGAAAGTGACCACCGTGAACAATAGTGATAATTGTTATTATTGATGGTGTGGCTGATGTAAGTGTGGTTATTAATTTCACATGTAATGTGAAATTGTGGGAAATTGCAATTACATTGGATGACGCAGCAACATTTCTAAGGGTCTTGATGGCTCTGTGATCTTCATGAAACCGCTCCCTCCCCTTGGGGGGCACCTGCCCAGCTCCAGTTTTTGGCGGCTCCTTCTCCGTCCCCACTGCTCTGCAGAGGTCACTGGCAGGGTCTCTCTGTTGCATTGTGAGCTCTCTCTGCTCTTCTATTTGTGAAGGGCTTTCCCCAGACTAGACCAAATCAAAGAAGGTTAACTGTCGTGAAGATAAAGCTGGTACCTAGCACACAGATTCGGAATCCAGAAAGTCAAAAAAGACAAAGATATGCTATGAAAGTATGTGTGAAAGAGTTTTAGGGGTGGGTTTTCCCCCCAGGAATCTTAGAATGATGCTTGGTGTGGTGTGGCAACTAGGGGCTGGAAAGAATCACCCTCCAAAAATTCTGAGCAGCATGATTAGAAATAAAAGAGCTAAGTTGGGAGGTGGTAGCACCACATTTTCCCCAGTGGCTCAGCAGTAAAGAATCCACTGCCTCTGCAGGAGACGCAGGAGATGTGGGTTTGATCCCTGGGTTGGGAAGATCCCCTGGAGAAAGAAATGGCGAAAGAGACCATAGCCAATACCGTTGCATTTTAGCTCTCAGGACCAACTGATAAAAGAGTTCTGAAGACAACAACAGCCAACATCTATTGAAAACCTACTTCAGGCAAGTCGCTGTTCCCCAAGTGTTCTGTGGATGAAGTACTCAATTTTACAATAAATCTATGGAACTGGAGCCATTTTTGTAGGTAATAGAACTGAGGAAGAGAGAGAATAAATAACTTGCTAAAGGTTGCTCAACTTAAAGTAACTTGAAACTTAGACGTTTATATAATTATTGGGGAAATTGGGAACAAGAAGATTTAAGTCAAATGGTGTGAAGGCAGAGCTCATGTTACATAACCAAGGAGCAGATGAATATCTTAAGAAATGCTTCTTAGTCTAACACAATTCTTGCATGAAGTGAGGGATCCTGTGCCCATTTGATGAAGGAGACCAAGGCACAGAGAGGTGAATTAACTTGTCCTAGGTCATAGAGCTAAGTAACAGAAAAGGGGATGCCCTGATTGTGGACCACACACTGGATGATGTGTGGGATCCTCAGAGGGGTCAGTGCAGCTCCCTGGAGGGAGAACCAGATAATGGCCGGCACTGCCCACCAATGGGCTTCCCAGGTGGCTCAGTGGAAAAGAATCCACCTGCCAATGCAGACGCCACAGGATACTCGGGTTCGATCCCTGGGTCGGGAAGATCCCCTGGAGGAGGAAATGGAAACCCACTCCCATATTCTTGCCTGGATAATCCCATGGACAGAGGAGCTCATGGCTTCATGCTCAGCCTGGCCTCGTTCAGATTCTCATGAGAATGGATCTGATGGGGCCATCAATTTTGGCCTGACTGCAAGGAGCCTCTGCAAAGAGATGACTACATGACTGCACACACACACACGCATGCACGCATGTCCACTGATGGTCAGGGTGACACGTGGGCTCAGTGATCTCCTGGCAGGCTATTTATTAGGGAATGCTTTCAAGACCCACCTCTGTGAAGGATGGGACAGGAAGCAGGTTTAGTAGAGAGAAACGTTGCTGCAACACAGTGGCACACGGGCCCTCTGCAATCCCATAAGAAGCTCTGGAGCTGGAATGGCCTTTCCAAACCGAACTGCACCGGGACGAGAGCACCGGGCTGGTACATCCCTGGGCTGGCCAGTTGTTCTATGTGGGCCACCCCTGGAAGGAGGCATGACCTTGGCTGAGGCAGTCCCCAGAGTGGGCTGCTGGCTGAAATCCGGTCTAGGCAGTAGGGGGAAGTGAGAATAACCTTTCTTCCTAAAGGGGATTTGGGCAGTATGTCTCAGTGTCCACCACACCCCCTCCCCGACTTGCATGTGTCATCCACACAGAGCTCAGCCAGGCTCACATCACATAACCAAAACTGTGAGGATGCTTACAGATAGCCATCAGATTTCCTGTTAACAAAAGGCTTTTGAAAGTTCAGTCACATTTTATCCTCCCAGATACCCTCTGAACAGAGAATTATTAATGTCCCCACTTGATAGAAAATAGGCTCACATGCTCAGAGTTAAGATATTGGTTTAAGGATGTACAACCAGCAAGAGGCAACATGGGGACTCATCAAATCCAGCCTGCTCCAAGTGCTTCTCACATAAGGTCCCCAGGGCTCTCTCACGGCATGTGCAGATGGCACCCTAGGTTTGCCCCGCTCCATCAGCCTCCCCAGCTCTTCCTCTGCAGCTGATCCATTAGACATCCTCTCCATGACCCCACCCCTAGGGCTTCATCACCCATGTCCCTGCTGATGCCTCTGGAGCTCCCATCCCCTCCCCGCCAAGATTCAGGTCCATGTTTGCTCCCTATTAGCCCACTCAGATTATCCTGAGTCACCTCAGACTTGCCATATCCAGCAATGACTTTCTCATCTGACCCCAGGGCAGGAAGGTAGCATGAGCTCAAGGCCTTGGGCTCAGACTGGGTTCTAATCCTGGCTCACCACTTCCTAGCTGTGGCCTTGGGAAGTGGCTTAGTCCTTTGTGCCTCAGCATTCTCCTCTGTAAAATGGGGATAAAGATGGTGTGCCCACATCCTTAGAGTTGCTGTGAGGATCAACTGAGCAAACGCACATAAAGGGCTGACAACAGGGCCTGGCGTACCATCAGTGGTCCAGAAACTTGAGCTGTTTTGACTATTGTTCATGGTGGTGCTTAAAGGTACCACCCTCCACCGAGTCCCAGGTTGAAACATGTGCTCCCTCAGTCCCCTCTCCTGATCGGTCTCTGCCTCCCCGTGTCCTGGGCATGCGCCCCCTCCTGGCCTTCCACATTGCCCCTGCCTCAGTCATGGGCAGTTTCCCTTCCGCCAGGACCCACTATTTCCTAGGATCCAACCTGTTATTCAGCCACCAGAATTGGACTTCTCTGACATGACTATTTGATCATGGCCCTCTTTGGCTGCCATTCCTTCTATGACTCCCTGTCCCCCTCGGGTTATGGTCCAGCTTCCCAAGGTGGGTAGAACTGGCCCCCTGCCAGTTCGCCCACACCTCCCTCCCCACCTTTCCCGGAGGCCTGCACATCCTGGAATCTTGCCTCACTCAACACCTAGTATCTCCCTTGCACATCCTGCCTTGTGACCTCTCTCCCTTGAGTGACCTTCCTTCCTTGAAGTCAGCCTCCCTTCCTTCCCCCAACTCTGCCTGGGACAGAAGATGGCATCTTGTCCCTCTCTAGGCCCCAAAGCCCACTCATTACTGGTGTTCAGTGAACTTGACCACAAGGAGAGGCACACAGTGGGGAGGCTGCTAGCTCCATTGGAAAGCAGGAGTCAGCTTTCTTTTGGGGGGCATCCCTATCGTCCCCTGTTTTCCCAGCAGACACTGGCCTACCCTGACTCCCCGATGCACTGCAGCCCGTCTGCCCTCCCGGCCAAGCCACACCTGCTGTGCTGGAAGCGGCTGGGCCCCGGCTGCCCAGCGCCAACCAGCACGGGGCCTCTCCCACCAGGTGTGCCTCTCAGCCCACAGCAGGACACAAGTCCCCCTGGACAGAGTCTCGTATGGGGTCCCAGGCCCTCCCCACCACCTGGCTGAGAACCTTCACTGTTACTGCCACATTTTTCCTGGCTGGCCAAGGGCTGAATTCAGAAGGGGCAAACCACCTGAGGCTGCAGCCCTCAAGGATCTCAGTGCTCAGCTGCAGAAAGGCAAATTCCCGGAAGAGCGCCTTTTGGACCCGAGCACCCTGAGACCTGGGTTCAAACCCCCGCCTCTCCCCTTGTGTGGCCCACACTCCTTCCCCTCCCCATCGTGGTTTTTCCTCTGCAAAATGAGGGCTCTTGCTGGGAAGTCCGTAAATCAGCCTCTTGTGCAGGTGAGCTGGTGGGAGCAGCCGGGGCACCACGGGAAGGATGTCTGCCACTGCACTACCCCAAGGAAGTGCGCTTGGGGTTGCCCACTTCCTCTCCCTGGTCCTGTAAAGCTCAGGAGTTAAAGAAGATGGTTTCTGTGGCCCCTTTGGGCTCTGGCCTCCGATGGTCTAGGACTCCTGTGAAAGGGAGTCTAGGAGAGGTGGGAGAAGGAGTAAAAGAAGTGATGCTTATGAAGTGCTCCAAGGTATACAGCACTGTATTAGGCAAGCCTTGCGTGTGTGAGCTCACTGAATCCTTCCAGCCTCTGGAGGGATGAGGGCTTCTATCCTTAGTCTTAAGACGGGCTCAGAGAGGCAAGGTGATCTGCCTCAGGTAACACAGCCAGGACATGGTAGTGCTGACCATGAAACCCATGTGCTTCTCTCAAGCAGCTCAGGGTAATCTACATACCCCAGTCTACTGTTCTCCCACACACACCAAGGACGGGGCAGCTGGGGAGCAGCGGGTGGACAGGTAGGTGGGGGCCCAGTCTCCACAGCCACACGGACTATGGAGGCAAAGTCATTGCCCCTTCCCAGGAGGCCCAGGGCCCCAGCAGAGCCTGGATTTGAGTCTAGAGCTAAGCAAGTCTCCATCTCATCTGGCCCCAGTGGCCCCCCAGGGCCCACTCTCCCCACTCCCTGGAACTCCGGCTCTCGCCAGCAGCCTGGGCCCTGGGCTCAGCGGCTTGCCACTGCCCAGTTGCTCCAGACCCCGAACCAGTACCCTTTGATGCTCTCCATGTTCTCGTCCACACTCACAAAGGAACTGTGTCATCCATTCCTCGAACAGATCTCAAGATCCTGTTAGTGCCTTCATTTGTCACTAGAGAAAATGAGTGTTGTTCTCCTTCTTTGTAAGTTGGACCCCAGCCCGGGCAGCTCCCTGGAATTCAAATATTAAAAACAGCAAACTGATGGAAATGTGCCTGGGTGGAGCCCTCCGGCCGTCCAAATGCTTCTCCAGAACTTCTGGCCTGTCCTCTCAACAGCCTCCGAGGCTGTCCAGAGCTCACCCCAATTCCCCCAGTCAGCAGGGATGCACGGACGTCACTGGTTCTTCCAAGCTGGTGGGCAAACAAAGCCGGATCTCGGGATGGGGGACTGGATGTGGACCTGGCTTTGTGGGGAAAGCCTTGCCCGGTGGACACGGCTGGCTGGGGTGAGGACAGGTGGTGCCCAGGCAAATGGGGCATCATGATTGTCAGAGCCGGTTTATATTTCAGAACCAGGACACCAGGCCTAGGGTAGGCAGCTGGGAGGGCTGGGCAGGAGCTCAGAGCTCAGCCTGGCAAGTCTGAGGGCTGTGGTCAGGACGGGGACCTGGAGGGCAAGCTGTGAAAGCCTCCTCATAGTGTCAGGGTTAAGGTGTGAGCTCTGAAGCTGTGCTGCTTGAGTTCAAACCCGACGGCCCCGTTACCTGGTGTAATGTCTTAGACGAGTTCCTTGACCTCTCTGTGTCAGTTCCCCTGTCTGAAAATTGAAGATGAAAATAATGGTATGTAGTCTGTGGATGCCAGTGAGGCTCAAAGGGGATACTGTCTGAAAGAGGCTTAACATGGTGCCTGGGATGAAGCAATTGCTCCAAAAGGGGGGTGTGGCTGCCCCGGCATTATGAGTGCTAGGTGGGCCAGGCGAGGCTGGGAGTTAGGACTGCTTCAGCATGAGGCTGGGGAGAGGGCAAACTCTGGCCCCAGAGGACATACAGGAAGAAGACCCTATGGACCCCAAAGTGGGTGAACACGAAGGGCAGCCAAGCTTTCCTGGGCTGAGTGGGGACCTGGTCTGTGTCCACTGCGTAGTGGGCAAGGCTGGGCCAGGAAGCGGTGAAGGACTGGGCTTGGTCTCCCCAGAAAGATCCCAACGATCAGAGCATGTGATTCACAGGGGCCATTCTGCGGACAGCTCCCTCCGTCACACCAGACTCCAAGCAATTAACCAGCCAGGCCCCTGGGAGGAGCGCTCCGCGGCAATCAGAGAGTAACCTTGACCTCCTTTGCACGCTGCTGCAGCCGCCTCCTGCCTCCTGTCTCCAAGGTGCTCGCGTGCTGTTGAAGGGCAACTCCTCCCCGGCGCAGGGAGCCCTCCTCCCCTGCCAGCCAGAGCGGTGAGCAAGGGCACCTGGGCCCGGCCACGAACGCTGGCACTCGGGTCTCCCACCTGGGACAGGTGGCCTTATTTGACCTTTACACGCTGAGAAATTGTTCACGTTCTGGGTATCTTTCTTAGAGATGCACAATGTCCTCATCTTGTATGTGTGTGTGTCTGTGTGTGTGCACAAGCCCACAGGTGTGCAAAGCAGGGAAGGGATGGGGTGTGTGTGTGTGCATAGGTGTGCAGAGGTGTGGACACCTGTTTGCCTGTGTGAGGGGAGACGGCGTGGGTGCTTGCGCTGATGTAGGAAGATGGACCAAGGATGTAGGAGCTGGGGGGGGAGTGGGGGTGTGTCTGGTGGGGAGGGGAGGAGGTGGGGCATGTGTGGAAGGGGAGGAGGAACTGTGCTGGACCAGCACGGGGAGTATGTCTGAGGATCACGTGAGAAAAGAGGCCTTGGAGGTGGGGGGAGATGGGGCGAGGGGTGTGTATGGCTTCGGTTTTAGGATGTAGTGACGGTACGCTCCCGCCACCCCCTCTCCACCAGCTCGGGCCTGTACGTTTCAAATACTTCATTGTCAGCCCTGGTAAAGCCTTTATTTATAAAGCGCGGGTGTTTCATTCAGCTTAACTGAAAAGGCCTTTAAATCACCGCAGCTGGGAGGGCTAATTGCAGTTAGAGTTGTCAAGGACTCTCTTGTCTGCTTTTGCCATCTGTGACATAGTGAATGCAAAGATCATTTTAAACATAGGCAGTTAATGTAGAGAATAATTTGAGAGCTTTAGATATTTATGGTAAATTATTTAACTTTATAGTTGAGTTTTATTGCCTCATTATTCCATGTGTAAAGAATCTTGGCGTTTCCTGTGACTCGGCACTTTGTGGAGTTTCACTTTGCAACACTCAGGAGTAAAGTTACTCCGCACTTAACGGGAGCTCTGGATCCATTGCAAGTCCTCCCACAGAAGGGACTCTGATCTTTGCCCGTCTGGCTGACAGCCACGGCTTCTCCTCGCCCCGCCATCAGGGTCTCTGGTGGACTTGGGTGCTTAGCAGAGCTTTCTGGTGCTTGTTACCATCAAACCAACCCCTGCTTCCTGCTGCCCCATAGGTGGGAGGCGACTCTGCCAACCTCAGCCCTGTGCCACCCCCATCCCTGCCGAGGACTCCATAGTGATGCCCCCAGGGCCAGGAGGATGGTACCCAGGCATGGGTTTTTATTTGCATTAAAGCTCTTTGGAACCTCTGTCCGGGCACCTTTTGTACCCTGAGTCCTATTAGACAAGCACTTGTCATCTGGATGTCATCTGAGTTTTCACTGATCACTGTTCGGAGTTGAACCTTCCCAATTACTTAGATTTCCCTTGGGCGGCTGAAACTTAACACTTCCCTCACAGAAGATTGCCTGTCTCTCTCTGCCACGGTCAGAGGTGGTCCTGCCCTGGACACTGCAGCAGAAGACATTGGCGCTATGCCCATAGGCCCTCGGCACCCACCATTCTGTTCGTGTTGGTAGGATTTTACTGCAAGTTCCCAAGACTCCTTCCCCAGACCAAAGAGCTGGGGTGCTGATGCCCCAGGAACAGCCCTCAGCCAATGGTGGATAGAAACTGGAGAAGTACCCCAGCTTCCTAGCAGCTCTGGTGGTTCAGTTGCTAAGTCGAGTCTGACTCTTGCCACCCCATGGACTGCAGCCTGCCAGGCTCCTCTGTCCATGGGATTCTCCAGGCAAGAATACTGGAGTGGGCTTCTATTTCCTTTTCCAGGGGATCTTCCCGACCCAGGAGTCAAACCCGAGTCTCCTGCTTTGCAGGCAGATTCTTTACCAACTGAGCCATGAGGGAAGCCCTCCCAGTTCCTCTGGAGGGATCTTTCTGGGGCACTGTCTGCACATCTCACAGAATGACCCAGAGAGCCTGAGCCCAAGTGGTCCTTGGTGGAATATACTCATCTACACTCTCATTCTGGGGCTTCCTCCCCTTCCCTGCCTCACATCCCCTTCCTTCACCAGTGTTTACTGGCATCACATTGCAAATAAAATACTTGAATGCAAATCCTTGTCTCGGGTCTAGGTAAAATTCTACCTGGCAGATGTACAATTGAATCCCAGCCCTGCCCACCTGCTGGGCTTGGAGCTGTGACCCTTGAGCTCTGTGATCCCTTCAAATCCCTGGCGTGACTCTGACTTTGGACAAGACATATCCACTGTTTGGGGCTCTGCTCTTGAGGGTTCAACTTTGATCAGGATTTCTGTGAGAGGGACAGGGACTGCTCAGCTAGCCAGAACTACAGTAGAGCTCCCTAAATGCACAGGCTGGGATTTCTAGGGGAAGGTTTTGTCCTTGGGAGGGGCCAGTGGGTATTTTCTGTGAGGCTCTGATTCTCAGTTCAAGGTCTAAAATGACTGTGTCAAGTTTGAGCTCCGTGGCCGGGGAGGATTTAGTTGGAACCCTAAAGTTATTAGCTGTGGAGCTAAAACTGTCACAGGACACCTGAGAGGTGTCAGGCTGAGCTCTCCCCCTCATCTCTGCCTGGGAGCCTGCCACTCATTCTGCAAGCTCAGTTGAATGTCACCTCTGCCAAGCCTTCCCTGCTCCTCCGGGCTTTGGCCGATGTGTTTGCACAGCTGTTTGTTTGTAGCTCGGTGGTTGCACTTATGACATTGTCCTGTCATGGATCTGTGTCCACATCTGGTCCTGAGCCAGACCGGGAGCTCATCGAGGGCAGGGACTGTGTTGATTCATCCTCCTTGTCCACAAGGCCCAGGGTCTGGCACAGCTATAGCTTCGGGAGCATGACCTGAACTAATGGAGGGATGAGTAGATGGGTGGATGGATGAATGGGTAGGTGGGTGGATGGATGGACAGACTTGAGGGGAGGATGGATGAAAAGACAGATGAGGAAAGGGAAAGGATGGGCTAGTGGGTTTGTGAGTTGATGGGTGGATAGATGAATGGATGGACAGAAGATTTGTGGCATTCTGAGTTCGAGCTTCAGAATCAGTAAACATCCACTTTCGCCAGTGACTCTATTCTCAAGCTGTTGGCTCCTTAGGGTCCTCCCTGGAAGTTCAGAGAGGGGGACATAATGAGTCTGAGTCCCTGGGGGTGTGGTGTGGGCTCCTCGAAGCAAACTGAAGGGTGAGGTCCCTTCCTCTTGACTGGGTAAGGAATAGTTGGGATAGGAGCTGTGATCCAGGGAAACTTCTTCCCCAGCCTTCTTCCGTAGCCAGCATCTTCTACCATCTCGGCCCCCACAACTTTACAAAGACCCCACAGCAAGGAAGGGGGAGGGAAGTCAGGTGGGAGAGGGTCTGCCAATGCGCTCCATTGCAGGTCCTATTTTGGGAGAGATTGGACAGAGAAAGTTCCCAAGTGTGACATGCCTGGGGGGCGGGGGCGGGGAGAAGGAGCCCACGTACAACTCCAGCTCTGCAACACAAGGTCTGGGAGTGGCAGAAGCCAGCAGCAGCTCAGAGGGCAGGAAGTAGGCGTGTCTAACGACAGTAGCTAAGGGTTTAGGCTGCAACCTGTGAAAAGCCACTGTCTGCCATTCAACAATTGCTGTCATGTGGGAGGAAGGCTGAGGTCCCAAAGCCTTTCCTCTGCCCTGAGATGCCGCAGGAGAGGTTACCCCATCACCACACTGAGACCATCCCAGCCATCCTGGGAATGGGCAGCACCCATACTTTTTGCCCAGCGGTGACAAAGGAGACCAGCAGGGTCAGAGGCATGTCTGCCCATGTGCATGCCAGTCTGCACACACATCTCTGTGCAGGACATAGTGCATTCGGGTATGGTATTCACCCTGCCTGTTCTTGCTGCCCCACCCCAGACAGCCGCATGAGCTCCGTGAAGACTGTGCTCTGGGCCCGAGTCCCAGAGTGATGGCAGCCCCTGGGGAGGCAGGTGGTCTGACGGGGTATGGCTGGTAGAGAGGATGCATCAGGGGCCCTCGCTGCAGGGTGGCCCTCGCTTCCAGCAGCTTTATTAGGGGTGGACAGGGACCTCTTGGCCTGCCTTGGAGCCTAAGGAGGGGGATGGGCAGAGCAAGGGCAACCCCTCCCCCACCCCTCCACCCAGAGCTCAAAAGCCAGGTTCTTCCTCCTGCTACCCTGAGCCTCTGTCCTTTCTCCATTCCCTGCTTGTTGATCCCAGGCTTCCTTCTGAGCCCCCTGGCCTGCCTCGTGGTCTCCAGGGCTAGAAGTTGCCCCTGTCCCCCGCATCCTGGACATCCACCGAGGGGGTGATCCTGTTTGGGGGTGCTCTGAATGTCAGTGCCCAGTGTCTTCTTTCTGCTTCTGCCCTTGCTTCCAGGAGCCTGTCCATCATGCTGCTCCCTGCCCGACTTTAGCTGTGTCCCAGCCTCCTTGTCCAGCCAGGTCCCTCCTCTGTCCACTCTGCCTGCTCCACGCTCTGCCTACCATGTCCCTGAGGCCTGGCTCGCCCTGATTCATCCTCAGCCTGCTCTCCATGTTCACTGTGGCCCCGCTGACCTGGGCCCCACACCCTCGCTGCCCACACGGCCACGTGATTCTGGTGTGGAGGTGCTACCCCTTGAGCTGGGCTAGAGGGGGCCACGTAGAAGGGAGGGGGTTTGGTCCTCACCCCAGGCCAGGCCCCCAAAACCCAGTCACTGCCTCTGTCTCCCTTCCCTCCTGGCTGCCACCTCCCACTCTTCCATCCCCGCACCCACCCTTCCCACCCTGAAAGCACCCCGTTACCCACTGACCCCACCTTCCAGTTGCCCAGAACCCAGAGTTTAGACAAACAGGGAGTAGCCACTTAGAGAGCTGAGGGCGGGAGCTCTGCTGTCCTCTGTCTCCTGCTGGAGCTCCTGGGTTCACCCGTCCCCACCAGTGGGGGTGGGTGCTGTCAGAGTGCATGGGTGCAAACGTGCAATGAGAGGGTCCTTGGGAGAGTGTGTGTGTGTGTGTGTAAGCATCGGCGAACGTGTGAGGCTGGGGACCCAAGGCTCCCTGCGGGTGGGCATGCAGGTGTGTGCAGACACGGGAATGAGCTGTGGCAGTGTTGTCCGTCTTCAAGCATCCATTAATTCAGTCTGGACTCTTACTGAGGGCCTGCTCTGTGTCACAGGCGCCCCGGGGGCAGTGTGGACAGAACCCCCAGCCCCATGGGGGTGGACAGCAGTGAGAAAGACAGACCGGAACAGGTCTTAGCACCCAGCACAGTGCCCGGGACCCAGGAGACGCTCCACCAGCACTTGTCAAATGAATGAATGCAAGTTAGACAGACTCATAAGTGTGTCATTAACTGTGGTCACCGACTTCAAGGAAGAGCCCAGTGCACCCCGAGACCATATGTCAGAGGAACTAATTTAAACCTGGGGAGGGGCGTCAAGGAGGGCCTCAGCTTTGAATGTTTCTTGCCGTGAGCTGAAACACGGGATGGAGCCGTAAAGAGTCCTGATCAAGAGCTCCAATTTGAGGCCTAGCTCTGCTGCTTATTTGCTGTGTGATCTGAGCCAGTGCCTTGACCTCTCTGTGCCTCCATGCATGTGAAAGGAAAATGACCATGGCTCCTGCCTCCTAGGATGGCAGTGAGGAGTAAAGCCATGAGAAGTGTTAAGACATGGCATGTAGTGAGTATTCTCCCACCCCGGGCGCTGAAAGAGGTGTGCATGCGTGTACCACTGGTACATGGGGATGTGAGAAGAAGCACGCACATGGGAGAGTGTAGGTGGCTGAGCGGGTGTGGGGGTGTGGGCTCATCCATGCCAGTGTGTGTTTGCGTGACTCTCATGTGCATGGAACAGGGCAAGTACACTGTGGCTGGGGAGGAGGCAGAGTGTGCGTGCATTCACGTGTGCACCAGGCCCAAAGAGGCGGGCCTCCCCAGAACCCTGGAACCCCGGTGTGTGTGTGGGGAGGAATATGCCAGCCACTTGGTGTGTGTGGCCCTGGGTGCACACCAGTGCGCCAGATTGGAGGGAACAAGTGATGGTGTAACTGGGAGAGAGCCAGCGCGCGCGCATGTGTGTGTGTGTGTGTGTGTGTGTGTGTGTGAGAGAGAGAGAGAGAGAGAGAGAAAGACAAGGATAAAGAGGGGGAGGAGAGAGAGACAAGCAGGGGTGGCCGGGGAGAGGGAGAGAGAGGAGGAGAGAGAGAGAGGGCTGGAGCTAGAGCCGCAGCAGCAGGTGGGCCCGGGACCGCCAGGGCTCACTCGAGACAGCCGGGTTTTAATTGTCCGTGGAGATGATGGGGCTCTGGGGAGATGTCGGCTCGCTCTGAGAGCTGCAGTCGGCTCCTTGCCCTACTTGTTGGCCAGCAGCCTTCAGCTCGCCTGCCTGGCAGCGGCTGCGCCCCGGCTTCCTTCCCCCTTCCTCATCCTCCCCCACTTCCTGCTAGCCTCCCTCCCTCGCCAGCCTCAGAGCTCCGTGTCTGACCCCTTCACCCTCCTCCATGCTAACGGGCGCCCTGACACCCCGGCTCCTGGCTGCCTCTTCCATCCTCCCAGAGTAGTGACTTGCCAGGATCTTCCCTCCAGCAGCTCGACTCCATCCCCGCAGACCCACTGGACAGCCGTCCTGAGGCAACGCTCCTCCAACCTGAACAGAAGGATCATTTCTTCTGCAGATCTGATTCTGGGGGCCTGGGGTGGAGTCTGAGACTCTGCATTTCTAACAAGCCCCTCTAGATCTGGTCCATGCTTTGAGAAGCAAGGACTTGAGGCCTTTGGGTCAGCTGTGAACCAAGGGCCCTTTCTCAAGAACTCCGTGTCCTAACCACCCCTCCCCTCGGGTGACCAGCTGAGCCAGGCCACCTCCTCTAGCAGCTGTAGAATCAGTAGCCGCATGTGAGAGCCCAGCTCTACACGGCCACAGCCCGTGGCAGTGCTTCTGGCCGGCTGGTCTGGGCACCTGGCCACTGGTGTCCTGTCTTGGGGAGCTGCCTCTCACCAGCACCACTGACACACTCCACGTGCCCCACCCGGTTCAGCTGGGCAAACTGAGATGTTGCCCTGAGAGTCTGCAGGACACGTGCCTTCTGGGGCTTCCTCACCTGAGCCGGCTGAAGGAGGGACTGCAGGAGTGGGATTCAGGAGCTGGGGGCCTGGGGGTGACTTGGCAACAAGATGAGGAAGATCCCTGCGGAGGACTCCTTCCCACCTGCAGTGCCTCCTCTGGGCACGCTTGCCACTTCACATTCCTTTGCCAGCACAACCCAGACAGCCTCAGTCACATGGCTCCCTTGTAACTGGACTTAATGTTACAAGTTCATTCACTGGTTTGTTGTCTGATCCTTGATGGGATTCTAGGCTCCAGGATGGACTTTTTTCGGTGTCATATCCCCACTGCGAGCACAGTGCCCGGTATATAGTAAGGGCTTGAAAATATTAACTGCATGGATGCCCTAGGCTGCCTGTATACCCTCCTGGAAAGAATAAATAAGAGTAATAAAGAAGAGGCACAAGTTGCCCCTCATCCTTATCCTTCCTGGAGGAACAACCAGGCTGGCTTCTGGGAGGTAAAATGGAGCGGATGACAAGCAGAGGCTGATCAGACAGGCCTGGCTGTGCCCCCTGCTTTGGCCACTATGAACCGTGTGGGTCTCCTAGGCTTAGTTTTCTCAGCTACAAAAGGGAAGCAACAGTCTCCATCTCACTGTAGTGATAAGTCTGAGAACATCATCTAAATGGAGTTGCAGTGATAGTTCCCTTTACTCTTTCTTTCATCACCTCTTATCCTGGCTGGCCACCTTACCACCCCACCTCCGTGGTCACTAGGCAACCAACAAAGGTGGTGCGGTGATGCCTGACTCACTCCCCTCCTGGAGACCCAGCTCAGAGTTCCATGGTCAAGGCAGGTGAGCACCTTCTAGCCCTGTCTCTCTCCACGTACCCTCCAGCCACTTGCTTCCATGGAGAAGCCCCAAATTAGCCCGAGTTGACCAAAGCAGCTCAAGTTAGCAGAGCAGGCATTAGTTCTGGAGCTAGATTGCCTGGGTTTTTAAAGTCAACCCTCACTTAGCAAGTGAGGGATGCTTAAAGCCTCCCTGAGCCCCAGTTTCTTCATCTGGTTAATGTGTTGTAAGAATGAAATAAAATCACCCGTGTCAGATACTTAGCATAGTGCCTGGTGTATGGTCAGCACTCAATAGATTGCAGCTGTGGTTATTATCTTCGGATATAGCTCATTGTTCTTATGGCCAAGCCAATGGGACAGAAATGGACAGGATGGATGGATGGTGGGAGCTTTAGTTTCCTCATCTAAAATTAAAAGAGCAGGACCATCTTTCCTATCATTTCCTGCTGCTATGGACCCTAAACTTAGTGTTCGTATCCCTTGCTAGCTATATTCTATACTCTCTTCTCTGGTGGGAGTGGGGGTCAGGGATGGAGGAGAGAAGAGCCAGCTCCACAGAGGGAAGCCAGACCATCCCAGAACTGGGGTGGGCGGGGCTGACCTCAGGTGGGCGGGGCCTGGAGCTCCCCTGGTGCCTGTTCTTAGCTCCTGCAGATATGGTGAGGTTAGTCCCTGAGTGTGCTTGGGCAGGGCTCATCCTTGAGAATGTCCAGGCAGGTCCGGTGTCCAAACCGCATGAATTGATCCTAGGAGCCAGGGGGCAGATGGTACCCCAGAAGGAGGGAGAGTGACCCAGGCAGAAGGAGCAGCAGGAGCAAAAATCCTGTGTGAAAGGAAGCAAGGCCCATTCATGTCCACATGGAACGCAGCTAGCAGGGCAGGGGAGTGTGGTAGGAGGTGGGCTGGAAGCCTGGCCACAGGCCAGACCACACAGAGCTCTGTAGTCCTTGGGAGGATTTTCAGTGTATCTTAAAAGCGATGGAAAGTGTCCACGGGTTTTAAGGAGGGCTATCCCAGATTTAAATTTTAAAAATATCCCTCTGACTACTGCATAGAGAACGGATTGGAGGTCCATGGTTTGGTCCTGCTGGTTCTGCTACAGTGAGGTTGTCTTCTTTAAAAGGGAGCTTTCCTAGGAAACTGAGAAGGACATGAGGAGACCCAGACATGCTGGAACTTGTGAGTTTGTAGAGTGTTGTGGTTAATTAGGTTTTTCGAGTTGCAGGGAATAAAAGCCCACTTAGGAGAACTCACTGTCAAGAGGCACGTGGATTGGAACTGCAACTGGAAGGCCTTGGGGATCCAGGGGAACCTGGAGAGCAGCTTCTCTTTATCTCAGTTTGCCCCTCTACCACCACCCTGTCTCAGGGGCAATGTGTTTCAGGCTTGTGAAGTCTGAGACCGCCTGTTCTCCTCCACCACCCTCTGTACCTCCTGGCTTCTCTGTGCCATCACTTGAGGTCCTTTCTGGCCTGATGAAAACCTCATCCTCTTTCAGTTGCAGCTCCTGCCACTGACCAGCAAATTGTTTCTATTTCTTAGTTCAAATACTCAAGAGAAGAAATCTAATTGGATCAACTCTTCTTTATGAGCCAGGTCATAGATTATTTGTCATTGGTTCAAATGCCTGCCTTTTTGTCTAATCAACTGTGTCCAAGGAAGATGTGATCCAAAGCATGGCCTCCAAGGCAGCAAGGGCTTTGTAGGCGGCAACCCCCCTGCGCCCCTTGGAGAGGGTACACATAACCTGCTTATTGCAGACCTAAAGCATTACCATGCTATGCCTTCTAGATCTGACCACTCAACCGGTTGAGCTGGAAGACCAAATCCAGGGCTTTGAACTCTGGCTGGACCAGAACTAGACATGAATCTCCACCTATAGGTTAAGACCTAACTTTGACCTGTTGGTTCATAAGTCTATGCCATTGGTTCCAACAAGAGAGTGTGAATGGTTCTTGGCGGTCCAACCCTACCATCAGACCACAAGTTGTAGTGAGGACTGGTGGATCTGGAGTCCACTTCTGTCTCAGTGCCTAGCCTATTAGACTGGGGTTGAATACCACACTTAGAGGCACAATTCAGTTTATAGAGGTTATCATAAGCAGTAGCAATTCATTGGTCCCTGACCGCCCCCCACCCCCCCACAGTGGGCTATGCTGCTCCATCATCACGAAGTGGCACCTGAGCATGGCCAATCCAGCCTGTCTTGCTCTTCGAGTATGCATAGTTCAACATCTCCAGTAGTAGGGTGATGGCAAATGGCTATAGGTTTTCATCCCTCCCTGCATCCAAGATAGAAGCAGTATGACTGCAGCATCTCCCATCAAGAGATGATGTCTATTTTAGTCAATAGAATTTGCAGAAGGGACATTGCGCCAATTCTAAACCAGACATTAAGACTCCTCGCCTGATTTTACAATCTCTCTCTCTCTTTCTCTCTGAATCCAGCTACTGCCATATGAATAAACCTGATGGGCCTACTGGGTGATGAGAGATGGGTGGTTAAGTCACCCCCATCACCCCAGTTTATAGTCAGTCAACTGCTAGTCATTAAATGAGGTCACCCTAGACCAGCTAGCCCCTGTAGACCACTGACACACTAGTGAGTTCTGCCTAGGTCTGCCTAGCCTGGCCCACATCAGTAGAGCCATTCAGTTGATCTGTAGACTGCTGATTGAGTGAAGTCACTCAGTCGTGTCCGACTCTTTGTGACCCCATGGACCGTAGCCTACGAGGCTCCACCATCCATGGGATTTTCCAGGCAAGAGTACTGGAGTGGGTTGCCATTCTCTTCTCCAGGGAATCTTCTTAACCCAGGGATCAAACCTGGGTCTCCCGCATTGTAGGCAGATGCTTTACCATCTGAGCCACCGGGGAAGTGCTCAGTTCAGCTCAGTCACTCAGTCATGTCTTTGTGACCCCATGGACCGCAGCACGCCAGGCCCCCCTGTCCATCACCAACTCATGGAGTTTACCCACACTCATGTCCATTGAGTCAGTGATGCCATCCAACCATCTCATCTTCTGTCGTCCCCTTCTCCTCCTGCCCTCAATCTTTCCTAGCATCAGGGTCTTTTCAAGTGAGTCAGCTCTTGGCATCAGATGGCCAAAGTATTGGAGTTTAAGCTTCAACATCAGTCCTTCCAATGAACACTCAGGACTGATCTCCTTTAGGATGGACTGGTTACATCTCCTTGCAGTTCAAAGGTTTCTCAAGAGTCTTCTGCAACACCACAGTTCGAACGTATCAATTCTTTGGCACTCAGCTTTCTTTAGAGTCCAACTCTCACAGCCATATATGACTACTGGAAAAACCATAGCCTTGACCAGATGGACCTTTGTTGGCAAATTAATATCTCTGCTTTTTAATATGCTGTCTAGGTTGGTCATAACTTTCCTTCCAAGGAGTAAGCGTCTTTTAATTTCATGGCTGCAGTCACCATCTGCAGTGATTTTGGAGCCCAGAAAAATAAAGTCTGACACTGTGTCCACTGTTTCCCCATCTATTTGCCATGAAGTGATGGGACAGGATGCCATGATCTCAGTTTTCTGAATGTTGAGCTTTAAGTCAACTTTTTCACTCTCCTCTTTCACTTTCATCAAGAGACCCTTTAGTTCTTCACTTTCTGCCATAAGGGTAATGTCATCTGCATATCTGAGATTATTGATATTTCTTTCGGCAATCTTGATTCTAGTTTGTGCTTCTTCCAGCCCAGTGTTTTCATGATGTCCTCTGCATATAAGTTAAATAAGCAGGGTGACAATATCAGCCTTGATGTACTCCTTTTCCTATTTGGAACCAGTCTGTTGTTCCATGTCCAGTTCTAACTGTTGCTTCTTGACCTGCATACAAATTTCTCAGGAGGCAGGTCAGGTGGTTTGGTATTCCCATCACTTTCAGAATTTTCCACAGTTTATTGTGATCCACACAGTCAAAGGCTTTGGCATAGTCAGTAAAGCAGAAATAGATGTTTTTCTGGAACTCTCTTGCTTTTTTTGATGATCCAGAAGATGTTGGCAATTTGATCTCTGGTTCCTCTGCCTTTTCTAAAACCAGCTTGAACATCTGCAAGTTCACGGTTCACGTATTGCTGAAGCCTGGCTTGGAGAATTTTAAGCATTACTTTACTAGTGTGTGAGATGAGTGCAATTGTGCGGTAGTTTGAGCATTCTTTGGCATTGCCTTTCTTTGGGACTGGAATGAAAATGGACCTTTTCCAGTCCTGTGGCCGCTGCTGAGTTTTCCAAATTTGCTGGCATATTGAGTGCAGCACTTTCACAGCATCATCTTTCAGGATTTGAAATAGCTCAGCTGGAATCCCATCACCTCCACTAGCTTTGTTCCTAGTGATGCTTCCTAAGGGAAGTGCTAAGCGGTAGCAAACGCTTATTGCTTTAAGCCACTGACAGTGGCTTTTACAGTGGTTTGTTGCACCGCAATAGCTAATTGATACATCTCCCTGCTGGGAGACCTCCAGGAATGTGTTAGTATATCCTTTTTAGTTTAGTCCCTGAGCCTGGGAGGTCCACTCCTGGAAGGCAGGACTTGAAACGTAGTCAGTCTCAAGTTGCAATGATGACTCTGTATATTGATAGATGCCCTGTAATCTGGGTGCGGTGTGTGCCAGGCAGCTGCACTTCCTGCCACTTACAGAGAATTTGCTGTAATGCATTGTGATGCATTAGCATAATAATTGCTAAGCATTCGCAAATGAATAGCTCACTGACTGATGGATTTTGTACAGAATCTGTGAAGGTTACATCGAGGGTGAAAACATTTCACTGTGTCAATGAACATACTTAATTTTTCTGGAAGTGCTATTTAAATTGCGTCGTGCTATGACATTAGCATAACAAAGACATAATGCATTCGTTTATGCTGTAGTAGGGAACACTGCCTTAATCAGCGGACACAATGCGGGGGCGGGGGCGGGGGGGAGGGAGGGTGGGATCTGTAGAGAGTGGCCTGGGAGCTTAAAAGAGCAGCCCCATTGGCTCCCTGCGACCATGCAGGGGAGGTCCCAGCCCTGCAAACTCCGCCCTCAGCTTTGCTCCAAGGGCCCTGGGGGCTCTGGCAGTGGGTGGACTCTTTATTGGCTTGTTTTCCTTTCACTGATTTTCTCTTCTCACAGCACTGGCCACCAAATCCTGCTAATGGGTGGGTGGGTCTTGGCTGTCAGTGAAGAAATCCTCAGGAGAATTAGGAAGCATTCAAATCTGGCAGGATTTACCCGCCCCCTTCAGCAGGGCAAGGCAGCCTCCCCAGAATCAGCCAGCAAGTCCCTGGAAGCTGGGTCTTGGGCCCTTGGTCTCTCCAGCCTTCTCCCCTAAAAGGGCCATCAGAGCTGTCATAGAAATAGCCTCATGAAGAGGATGGAGGATAGCTCTATTATGGTGTCTTAATTTCCTACATTTTCTGCGTATCTGGCTCTTCAAAGGGGAAGTGTTTGGGGGAAGAGAGAGCCTGCTGATAGGATATATTGCTTGGCAGGCCCTGAGCTCCCAACTTCTCAGTCAGCTGTGTACCGATTCTGGGTTTCATGGTCCAGCCCTGGTTTAAACAGATTTTTGCAAAACTTTCTAGAACCTTGAGTATAATAATGAATCTTATGTGTCTCAAAGAGGGAAACATAAGGGTATCAAAGCTTTAAAACAGTGGAATATGGTTTGGGAGAGGCAGGCATGATTTCATTTGCTGCTTTATAAGGACTCAGTGAGGTAAAGATTATTAACCCTATTTCAAAGCTAAGGAAATGGAAGCTTCACTAGGAAGTAATTTGCACCGAGCTGGCAAATGGCCCAGGTGGGATTTTAATCCACATCTCCCTAGTTCTGACACCAGAGGGAACATATAAACTGGCTTCTTGAGGGGAAAGGAAGTGATTGTCAGCCAGCCTGTTGGAGGGACAGACCAAATTGAGGACCACCCACAATTGCTACTGATCACACCCCATTTGAGCTCCTATGTATGACCCTGATTGTCTGAGGGAGCCATTCTGAGGATGCTCAACTGAGGTCCAGACTGAGAGAGGAGTAACTCTCTCTGTCCCAAGGCCAGGGGCCCTTCTGGCAGAAAGCATGTGACTCAGAAGTGTAACTTGGGAGGGGGTCAATCAGCCCTCCCTGACCCCTGGGGTGTGGCTCCTGGAGAAGGTCACTTGAGTGTCACTTGGGCTGGTGTGGAGTGGAGAGGGTGAAAGGAGGTTGCAACTCAGACCCAGGTGGTGACTCAAAGCCCTGGAAGGAGTGAAGAACCAGCAGACTCAAGAACCAAGGGGAGGGGATGGAATCAGCCCAAGCGCCATCCGCTCAAGCATAGCAGACCCTTGAAATACAGTTGATTTCACACCCCCTGAATCCCAGGTATCAATCCAGGGGGTTTTGAGGTCTGCATAGTGGCTGAGCTTCCTGAGTGGGCACCTCTACTTTGACCTGCCAAGGTCTAAGGCCCATGGGGATCAGGGAACAATTTGAGTGGGTCCCACTGGCTTTTTCCTTGGAGTCAGGAATTTCTCACTCTTTAAGGGAGCACAAGTCCTCCTGGAATCTGATGAAAGTTATGGAGCCTTTCCCCAGAAAAACACACGTTCATATAATAAGTTATATACAATACGAAGGACCACAAGTGTCATAAAGACTAATCCCCAGTAAGGCCTCCTGCCTTGCGATGAAAGAATCTGAGACTTAAGACCCTGCCAAAGGGAAGAGGCAGGGAGCCCTCCCATTGGCTTACCAGGACTCAGCCAGTTGCCTAGGTTGGCATTCCAGGGCTCATTTCACCTTCCATCTTCGTCTCTAACCAGCCCAGCACACATACCTGCCCACACCCTACATGCCTGTCCTCTGCTCCAGCCTGACATGACAGCTCACTGTCTCCAGAACATGCCACGGGTCTCTCTACTTTAGGTTCCTGCATGGGCTGCTCTTCTATTCATACTTCTGCTGCCAGAGCAAAACTTGTCCACTTTTCTGATAGCTTCTGATTCAATCCTGTTCAATGGAGCATGTATTTATTGAGTACTTTCCACATCCTCTGTGCTGGGATACAGAGAGGAACAGGTAAGATGAATCACTGATTCCATGTGACCAACAGGCCAGTCGGCAACCAGACAAGGAAATGAGCATTTACCGACGTGATGAGTATTATAAAAAGGCAAAAGTGGAGGGTGTTCTGGGAGCCGTGGGGGTGCTTCATTTCATGTAAGGTGAGGTTTCCCAAATTCTGATCATTTAAATTCCATCCTCACAATTTTTGCCACATCAGCATATCATCTGTATTATTATTTCTTTTTTTTTTTCCCCTTTAAACTCTAAATAGGCTCACTGATCTTCTTAGTCTTGTCCTAAGCAATATTATCTCTGAGGTCTTGGATATTAATGTAATATATATATATATATACACACACATATATATATTTAAAGTTTGAAGTTTTATTTATTGTGGTAAAATAGAAACTTTACTATAGTAAATTATAAATGAATATAAATTTTAAGCATTTTAAAATGTATGACTTGGGGGCATTAAGTACATTCATGACATTGCACAACCATCATTGCTATCCATTTCTGTATTTTTTTCATCATCCCAAACAAACTATACCCATTAAACAATAATTCCATTTTCTCCTCCTTCCAGTCCCTAGATACCTCAGTTGTACTTTGTGTCTCTGTGGATTTGCTTATTCTAGATAACCCATAAGGGCAGAATCTTAGAATATTGTCCTTTTGTGTTTGACTTGTTTCACTTAGCATAATGTCCTCAAGATTTATTCATTTTGTAGCCTATGTCTGAATTCCATTCCCTGGTGGTCCAGGGTTTAGGACTCCACACTTCCACTGCTAGGGGCCTGGGTTTAATCCTTGCTTGGGGAATAAGATCCTGAAAGCCATGTAGAGTGACTGAAAACAAGAAAAACAAACAAATTCCTTTTTAAGGCTGAGTAATATTCCATAGCTCAGTTGGTAAAGAATCTGCCTGCAACCCTGGAGACCTGGGTTCAGTTCCTGTTTCAGGAAGATCACCTGGGGAAGGAAATGGCAATCCATTCCAGTATTCTTGCCTGGAGATTCCCATGGACAGAGGATCCTGGCAGGCTGCCGTCTGTGGGGTCATAAGAGTTGGACACTACTTAGTGACTAACCACCACCACCAATATTCCATTGAGTACATATACCATATTGTTCATCCAGTCTTCACTGATGGACATTCAGATCATTTCCACCCTTGGGTTATAATGTTTGCTATTTATATTTTGATATATGTTAAAACATATGCATAACTATTAAAGTAAGAAGATAGTTTCTTAGTGATCATTTGTCCTGAGAGTAGAGCCCAAGATAAGGGCTTCTAGGAAAGGATTTGAGTACAAATGGTTTATTTGGGATTGCTTGCAGTGGAGCATGGGAACTGTCCACAACAGCTGTGCTGAAATCAGGTGAGCAGAAAGGATGCGGTATACTATATCATAAAGACTGCTACCTCATCTAAAGACATTTCTCATACCACATTCTATACTTCGGGAAAGAAAGTGATGTCTAAGCATCACCTGAAGAAAGAGTAAGAGCTAGTCAGCCAAGAGTGTGAGAAGGGTGTTCTTGGTAGAAGGAACAGCTCAGGCAAACACCTGGAGTACAGACAAAGCAAGGTATGTTTCCAGACCACAGCTGCTGAAGCAAGGAGGGGAGCAGAAAGATGGCTCTGTGGAGGTGAGCAGAGGACAGGCTACGGAGGGTCCTGAGTGCTGCAGTGATGTCTGTATGTTATTTTAAGAGCCATGGGAAGCCTAGGAAGGATTTAAGCAAGGTTTGTGTGATGTGACTGCCTGGTGTCTAGCCTTTCTTCCATTCTTCTGGGGCAGAGAGTAGACTGTCATGTGTCACTCACTTATGAATACCTGACTATCTTCCCAAGGAACTACAGTGGGAGCCCTTCGGGGTTTTGCATTCCCAGGGTCCTTTGGCATCTGGTACATGATCAGAGTTGATAGTGATGATGGAAACCCTCAGCCTGAGACCACCTTGGCAGGCTGCCAAGCCCCCACGTGTCTGGCCAGTTTCTTCAGTGTTAGAGAATCCTCCTGTGGACACACACATTCAACCCTCCAGTGTATTAGAGAGGAAAGGGTCCCATGGAACTGGGTCCCACTTCTGCCACCAGTTAAGAACCTTGAGCAAGTCATTTTCTTCCTGGGGCCTTAGTTGCTGGGCTGTTGAGCAGGAGTAATAGTGTTTTTCTTGCCTGGATTTGGGACAAGTTCCATGAGAAAAATTTACTAAGGGCATAGCAAGTATAAGTGCTCAATTGCTCAAGACATGGGGATTTCTTTTCTCAGTACCCTACAGTTATCTTGACTCTCTGAACATAACTTGGCCCAGCCTGTCTGAGGGAAGGGCCACATAACAATGGCAGAAGGAATGTCTCAAGATAGTGGGATCCCCTATTAGGACAGATCCCACCTCTCACTTCTCAAAAGTCTGATTCTACCCCTTCCATTCTCTCTGCAGTGCACCCTCATCCAGGGGCTGACTAGGGTGGTACTTTGCTTCCAAGGTGCTGAAGCCAGGCAGAGCTGGGCCATTCTACCTGTACCTGTCCACTTCAAGTCTGGGCTGGCTCTTTGGACGTAGACAGAATGGAGTCCTTGGGGGCTTCAAAGCAGCTCCAGCCCCAGGGAGGTTCTGACAGGCAATTCCCAGGGCTCCCAGGCCCTGCGGATTTCCCTTCAGAAATAATGGCCTTGTTGGGATGCTGAGCACGTGCAAAGCCCATACCAAAGATGGATCAGGAGCCTCCACGTGTGGCCCGGCTGGGATGATTATAGCCCCTAAGTAAATTGCCAGCGCCTCCTCAAGCCCCATTCTGCCTGACTTTGTGATTCATTTCCGTTCAGAGAAGTTTAATAGTTAGCAAGGGGGATGTCTAACAACAGATGGTGCCTGGCCCTGGGGAGTGGCTCTGCCGCAGACGTACTTTGCAGAGAGGTAAGCTGGAAATGTTCTCTGCTCCCTCCAAACAGGTGTCTCCAGGGTTCTGTGACTGTTTAGGTCTATTTGCATAATGTGGCTGCAAGATGAGTAGGAGGAATGGTGGATATCATCTTGGCGCACATGGGTGTTCGTGGCTCTGCTGGAGAGCAGATGCCAGGCAGTGGTCTCCTTCACTCTGTTATTTATCTGGAGGTCTTCAAACATAGAAGGTCAGAGCAAGAGGCATGAGAGACCACTCAAGAGCCTGCTGGGATTGAAGCAAGATAGCGCAAATGGGCTAGGAGCCTCCAGGAACATGTAAGAGGCCTCTGATGTCTAAGCAGAAACTTTTCCTCCAACCGCTTCTGAAAGCAGAGCAATTTGCTCATCTCCCATCCCCTTCATGGTACGGAGGAACAGCTCAGTCCTTGGTCTCAATTTTGGAAACCCAACTCAAAGTAGCTTAGATAAAAGGGGAATTGGCAGGCCCTCTGAATGGGACAATTGAGGGATAGGCTGGCTTCAGACTTAACTACACCTACAAAATCAGACTATGCCATCCTTTGGCTTTGCTTCTGAGAGGCCTAGATGTGGCCCCATTCTCTACCCTAGCATAGTCTTTCTTCCACTGGTGTGGGAAAGATGTTTCCCCTGCTAGCTCTGTCGTAAACCCTCTGATGGGCCTGGACTTGGTCACGTGCCCATCCTAGAGTTGATCTCTGTGGCAATGAAAATAACTATGCTGATTGGCCAGCTTAAACATTTGCCCACCCTTGTGGCTGAGAGAGAAAACTCTATGATTGACAGTCCCAGCAGAACCATAGGGTTAGAGGGTTTTCCAAGGAAAGGCTGCAGAAGAGCCAGACCAAACGTGTTCTGGAGGTCCAAAGAAGTGACCAGCCGTGATCACCCAGACGGAACAGAGAGTAGAGTAATCAGGCTTTGCTTGGCTAGTAGCTTTTCATGCCTTGGCATGGCTCCCCAGTGAGGGCTTGTTGTGATCCCATCATCACCTAGTGAGTTTCTACTGGGACTTATCCAATGAGCCAGGACTGTGTTAGAACAAAACACAGGGTGTTTATTTTTGTAGTAGTTGTAGGCTACTTGAAGAACAGATGTGAAAAATTAGTTGCAAAACTAAGAGGAATTAAGAGGTGTTGCAGGGTAGTTTGTGGAATTAAGGCATGATTCATTTCCTGGTGAACACAGCAGATCCACTACCGGGAATTAAGACGAACAAATAATCACTGTGAGATGGAATGGGTTTGGGGCTGGGGGGAGGGTTCCTGGAGGACTTGAGAGGGAGAGGTCTTATGAGTCAAATTTTCAAAGGTGAGCTGGATTTAGATAGGGTATTCCAGGCAAAGCAAATGGTGTGATGGTAGGACCTATCCAACCATTAATCCACCCACTCACCCTTTTATTCATTCTACAAGATACTTATTGAGTACAATTTATATGCTAAGAATTGAAGTTACAATGGTGATCAAAACGGTAGAGCACGTAAGGTGAATGATGTGTAGAATGACCCAACTGGGTTAGAGAGTATTGTGAAAGAAAAGGCTGAAAATGTAGTTTGGGTCAGACTATGGGAGCCTCAAATACCAGACATAGGCATTTGAGAATTTTTCTGGGGGCAGCCAGGCCTGGCATGATGAGGTGACCCTACTCAACACCTAAGGATGCCATGGGAACACCCTTTTAGGTCAGATTAGAGGTTTCAGGAGCATAGAGACCCTCCACTATGCTAACCATAGAGTGATCTTTTTCCCAGATCACAGAAACTGTGCAGTCAGTTGATAAGATTTTCTCAATCACCCCAACCCTAAGGCATTTTAATTAAACATTTGGTGCCTGCTAACACTGGTCCCCAGGAGTCAGGAGCGGATGACATGACCAATGACTATCCAGTTTTCAGATATCACACCTGACACCAAGCATCCTTGCCAGCCTGTTGACCTCACCCTTCATGCTATCATCGGTGAGACGACTTGTGTTATGTATCTTCTCCCTGCCAAAATGGGATTTCTTTATAGTACTTCATATTGTTTTGACAGAATCATAATTTCTGTTGGCTGAATTGTTCTTAGCTTATATGATAAAGTCCTGTCCAGCCACATTTTCTCAGAGTTCCACAGAGAGTGCTGTGATTTCTGGGTATGCCATACCCAGATGCCCTTGGAAAGACTTGTGTTGCAGCCTGAAGCCAGGGCTCCGTGCCTTTATTGAACTCTCTGAGCTCCCTGTCACCCCTTGATGAATTCCTACTTATCCTTCTAGTACCTATGCCAGTGTCCTCTTGGATTTGAAACCCTTTCTGATACCCTTAGAAAATAATGAATCTTTCCCCACCACAGGCTCACAGGGCACCTTGCACATAGCTCTACCCTAGTGCTAATTTCATTATGAGGGTTTTCATATCTGTACCTCCAAGGCCTAGGGACAGGCCTGGTACATGGTTGATGCCAATAGATGTTGAATGAGTGAATGAATGAATCTGTTAGTGATTGTGTGTGAAGGAGGTTAAATTTTCAAGGTCAAAACTCTGAAAACTCTGTTCCATAAAATCCCCAACAGCACAAAACCCAGCTCCTGTTCCCAGGTGGCAGACTCGAAATCAAACAGATCCCACTCACCTGGTTAGCTCCTGCCACTGACCTCACAGGGGACATACAGAATGCGGGTGACCAGACGTAGCCCCCGTGCTGGTTGCCAGGGCGGGGTGACCTCCCTGTATGAGTCCATTCCTTCCCCTTCTCCCTGGCTGTCTTGATGGGCCCCTGTCACTGTCAGAGACCTGCTCAGCCTTCAAGGAGGCTCTTGGCAAGAGAACCTCCAGGGCTGATTGAGGAGACAAGCTGGAGGATACTTGCCTGGCCTTCTGGAAAGTTTGCTTTGTCTTGGAAGCCCAGAGTAATTTGGGGAAGAGAGGGTGGCATTTGCAGTCAATTCCATTAATCTGGTTTCCCCGTAGGAAGCAGAGGGAGTAGAGAATGGGGGCTGGCTCTGCAGTGGGCACTCTGGTGAGGCCACTTAATTAGCTTGCATCCCTTGAGAGAGGATTGGAAAGGCTCACTGCCTCAGTTTTGTCTCCAAGATGAGTCATTCTCTTTCAAATTGTCGATCGTCAAACCGCAGCCAAGAGTGTGTCCTGGGTGGAGGGTCAGTGCCGTCCTGACCGGCATATCTGTTCCCAAGACACCTGCAGCTGGGAACTGAGGCCCATGCTGCTACCAAGTTACTGGCCTGGTTGTCTTAGCAAGAGCTCCATGGAGACCAGGCTGGCCCCATATGGAGCTGTTTCAGGAAGATGGAAGGTGGGGGTTCCAGGCTGAGAGGAGGAAGCTATTGAGACGGTGTCCCATTGTTGAACTGGTGAGATGTCTGTGTGTATATAAGAGAGTGAAAGTGAAAGTTGCTTGGTTGTGTCCAACTCTTTGTGACCCCATGAATTCTCCAGACCAAAATACTGGAGAGGTTAGCCATTTCCTCTTCCAGGGGATCTTCCCCAAAGTGAAAGAAGTGAAAGTCGCTCAGTCGTGTCCGACTCTTTGCAACTCCATGGACTATACAGTCCGTGGAATTCTCCAGGCCAGAATACTGGAGTGGGTAGCCTTTCCCTTCTCCAGGGGATCTTCCCAACCCAGGGATCGAACCCAGGTCTCCCGCATTGCAGGTGGATTCTTTACCATCTGAGCCACAAGGGAAGCCCAAGAATACTGGAGTGGGTAGCCTATCCCTTCTTCAGGGGATCTTCCTGACCCAGGAATCGAACCAGGGTCTCCTTCATTGCAGGTGAATTCTTTACCAACTGAGCTACTGGGGAAGCCCATATAAGATGGGTGAATAAGTCAGAGACCTTTGAAAAGGCAAGTGAAGCTAGTGTCTGAGCTGCCCAAAGCTTGACTGGAAACAGGTTAAAATATTCCTTGTTCTTGGGAGAGTCTCAATACTTAGGGGAAGGATGCTTAATCAACCCCCTTAACAAAGAACTTCTCACTTACCTTTTGGGAACATGTGTTATTCTCAAGGGCCACCAGTTATCTTTCCCTGCAGGGCAGTGGTAATGATGGAGGGGGCAGAGACGGAAAGAAACAGAGAAGGAGAAAAATAATGCTAGAGAGAGAACATGACCAGAGGGAGACAATATGAAGAGACATAGATAGAGAGGCAGAAAGAGAAAGATGTATCAGCAGGTGAAACTGTGGGGAAGTGAATAAAGGTGTTCCCATAGCCCGTGATGAAAGTTCCTACCTTCAAGAGACAGATATAGATGGGGTAGGGTGGTGGGGAGTGGGGGATCTGCTACCATCATAGAACACCTGCCCTCTGCTCTCCGTGGAGTAAAGAACCTGGAGCTGAATCTGGGTTTCTGTTCCCAGGTGCTTGGGAGCCTGGTCTTTCAGAACAGGCTCACTTGACAAGTATATGTCATTCATATACTGACTCTTATTAATTGAGTGGTTACTATGGATCACAGATCCATTATCTCAGTTAATTCTCACAACAAGGATATATTTTTGTCATTATTAGCCCCAGTCTACAGATGAGGAAACTGAGCCTTTGAGAGTTGAAATAACCTTCCTATCAGTGGCAAAGTTGGGCTCTAACTCAGGCCTGTCTCCAAAGTGTATCTTCTTTGCCCTTGTCTTTCACCTCTCATCATACACTTCCTGTGGGCACTGCCTAAAGACTCCTCTTGCCCACACCCCTCTGTGTCTGTCCGGCTGGATTTCCCTCTTGGTTTTCCCTCCTGCTTCCTCTTTACCTCCTATTCTGTCACCTCCCACATTCCCATACCACAGACTGTGGTTCTGAGTCCTGGTGTTGTCTTTCTCAGCTAGCCACAGATGACCCAGGGTCTCTGCTCCCTTAGGCCCAATGTGAGGCCCCTCAAAGGCCTAGAGCTGTGTATATGGTGTGACCCCTAGGTGGGGGGCCAACCAGCTCCTGCTGGGCACGGAGATGGGAGCAGAAAGCCAGAACAGGCTGGATGAAAGCAACAGTCAGAAGCACGACTCAGGGCTCTGTGGTGCCCAGTCAAAGGGGCCCAGGACTGAGCACATGGCCCCTGGTATCTCAGCTTTCAGTAGGGAAGGGACGACCTTCTGAAGGAAAGGGGCTAGGAAAGAGAACTGAGGACCAGAAAAGCTCTCCTATGCACCCGAAGACCTCTTCAACTCCATGACAGTACAGCTCAGACTATATTATCATTTTCAACTCATGCAAACTGGGTCTGTGCACAGGTGATCGGAGTGACGAGAGGAAAGTTCACTGGTTTTCCTCTTTTATCCTTAATACTTCTGACACCAGTTACTTTTTCCCCCCACACCAAGTAATTATCCAGTTTTCTGCAGACACTGACTGGGTATCCTATAATTTAACTCAATTTTGACCCTGTCTACTGGAGTTGGTATCAGATTTCATGGGTTAAGGTACTCAGTTCCAAAGACTGCCTCCACTTCAGACACCAGTCACAAGCAGCGGGTCCCCAGGATACCCTCACTTCTGTTTGACTTGGTTATAAATTGGGGGTTCTCACAACCTCCTCCTCAGGTTTGATAGTTAGTTCTAACAGTTCACAGAACTCAGAGAAACTTACTTATGTTTAGCAGGTTACTATAAATTAAAGGATATGAGAAAGGATATAGATGAAGAGCCAGAGGTACAGAGGACAAGAGCTTCCGTCCCTGTGGAGTTGAAGTGAACCACTCTGCTGGCTTATGGATGTGTTCACCAACCTGGAATTTCTGTGAACCCACACTGATCCAGAGATTTTTATGGAGGCATCATCACACAGACATGATCGATTATTACTCAATCTCTGGTGTGTTTCCCCTCCCAGGGCTGACCGCTCCAAATTTCTGATCATGGCTTGGGCTTTCTGATGACCGGCCCCTATCCAGAAACCCACCAAGAGTCATCTCGTTAGAACAAAAGCCATTTCTGTTGCCCAGTTAATTTCAAAGGATATGTAAGTTCTATGTAAAATACTCCTATCACCTCCATCACTGAGGAGATTACAAGGATGTTAGGAACTTTGTCAGGAACTGGGGTCAAAGATCAAATATTAGTAGGAGGTGGGGAGCAGAGACCAAATAAATCTTATAGAGTCACAGGTGACCCCTCAGGACAAAAGATAATTACATTAATACACAGTTGGCTGGACCTGCACTCTTGGTGGGTGCCTCTCACCAGCCAGCATCCCCTATGGCCCAGCATCTATTGGGATCATGGGCCATATTTCTCTTTCAGAGCAAAACTTGTGTTTCGGGTGGGGTTGAGAAGTGCCGTCTCAGCACGATGCTTCCCCGGCTAATATAGCAGTGTGAAGGCTCATCCCTGGAAGGGCAGATTAATCATTTCCGCCTGGAGTCACCATCCGGGCCAGATTTACGGTGGCGGGAGCATGGGAGCCCCCGACTTTATGGTCTTGTAAATTACAGAGCTGCTTGTGCAAGAGGCAGGCTGGGCTGTAAATCATGTGTAAGTGCTTGTAAATTGGGAAACAAATAGTATTTTTGCTTAAATTACCCTCTTTGCCACGTTTCTTAGGGAATCGAGGTTCCATAAAGGACCTTTAACCTCCCTGGGACCAGAATTCCCACTGGGACTCAATATAAACCATCTCAGAGTCTTTCAAAGCCACATCCCAGCTGGTCTGGAGGCCTTAGGGTCAAATGGAGAAGAATTGACTGCGGTTGTCATAAATCCCTCTTTTAGGCAGGCTTAATCCACATTCTCTTGGGACTTCCTCCCCACCCCCCCCCCCACCCGCCCCCGGCTTCGTTTCAAATTAACCCCAGTCCCAGCTGGCCCCTCGCTACAGCTAGTCCTCACCAAGGCTCTGGGAGGACAAGCTCACATGGGCTGCAGAGAATCCAATTTCATTTCTCCTTCTCCCCCACGCAAAGGCAGTGACTGACTGTGTGCCGGTAAGCGTGGCCTCTGTGTTAAGACGTTATCTGCTGGCTTTTTCTCATCTTTTCCCATTTCAATGAAATTACATTTATAATCTTTTTGCCTGCCTTGGTCAACTTTGAAGAGTCATTAAATTTGCTGATAGGCAGCCTGGCAAACTTTAATTGAATCAGGAATCATGGGCTCCTAGAAGGTTCAGCCTTCAGGGGACCTTGGGGACCACATAATTCAACTGCTTCATTTGACAGATGAGGAAATAGAAGCCTGGGATGGTTAAGTGACTTGCCCAAGGTCATACTCTGAGGGAGGGCAGCTCTGGGATGAGAGCTGAGCCTCCTTTTCAAGTGCGGCGACGCTTTCCACTCCACGGTGTGGGGCCCCTTGGATTTAGCTGTCACTTGTATAGCTCTGCTGGGTGATGAACCCTAACAGGATCAACAAGCCTTTGTCTTATTACTGGGAGAATTAGCTCATTCCAAATCCTTCCCCAGGAGACTGGGGCTGTGATGGGGGCTCCTGGCGGCTCTGGGGGCTTCCTTACAGGCTGTGGCATACGATTTTTGTCAGATGCCTTGGAAACTCCACTTTGCGAAGAGGTACTTGAAGCTTGACTTTGATGCTCTCTGTTATGGCTGCACTGATCACATCATGTGGGGTTGTTGCAGGGAGAGGAGTGGAAAGGATGTGAATAGCCTTGGATCCAGGCGGTGCTACTCACCATGAATGTGGTCTGAGACCTGAGCCTTGGTCTCCTCAGTTATCAAATGGGCATCAGGAGCTTTCCCTGGCAGTGTTACTGTGAGGACTACAACAGATACAGCATGAGAAAGCATCTAGGCACATGGAGAGCCCTCGTCTACGCTGGTTGTGTCAGAAGGGCAGAGATGTGGAAAGTGAAAAGTGAATGTGAAAGTCACTCAGTCGCATCCGACTCTTGGTGACCCCATGGACTATATATAGTCCCTGGAATTCTCCAGGCCAGAATACTGGATTGGATGGCCTTGCCCTTCTCCAGAGGATCTTCCCAACCCAGGGATCAAACCCAGGTCTCCCGCATTGCAGGCAGATTCTTTACCAGCTGACCCACAAGGGAAGCCCAAGAATACTGGAGTGGGTAGCCTATCAGCGGATCTTCTCGACCCAGGAATCGAACTGGGGTCTCATGCATTGCAGGCAGATTCTTTACCAACTGAGCTATCAGGGAAGCCCCCGAGATGTGGAGCTTTGGGTTTTAAGTGACCTGAACTTGTCTGCGGAGGTTCTATATGTAAAAAGAGGGAGAGGGATAACTGTGTGGAGGGCATCCCTGCTTATGTGGAGCCTGGATACTGGGGGCTGACTTCCTGTCCTTCGATCCTCATCAGTCATGCTAGCCGAGGCTGCCAGGCCAGAGATCATGAGCCCTCTCCACAGGGAGGTCACCTGAGCTCTGACAAATCCTGAACCTTCAGCCGGTACCTCTCTGGGCAAAACAAGGTGATGGGGAATCCTGTCTAGAGAAGGACTACGGGGTCATTCAGGGGGCCGACCCACTGTGGTAGGTGAGGAGCTCCTACAAAGGACGGCAGCCTCCCACTGCTCTTTATACATCATAAGGACTAGAAATTTAAAGCAGAGGTTCAAATCCCGGCTCCACCACTTCCCAGCTGAGCCACTTTGGGCGAGCTCCCGAACCTCTCTGAGCCTCAGATGTTCAAAGGGAGTGAGTCCTAGTACACAGCTCAAAGTGGCTGTGAGGCTCATTGAGATAATGCCAAGAAAGAGCTTAAAACGGTGTCTGCCACGGAGAAAGGTTTCCTCGACATTGTGGTTATTCGTGGAACTCCCAAGCCTCCTTCCGGGCAGGCAGGAAACCACTGGGAAGCGTGACGGGTGTGACTTTCATGTTCAGCCCGGCGTCCTGAGTGTCCTGGTCTCAGGAGGCTGAGCAGGAGGATTGTTTATTCCTGGAGCTGTTTTCTCCACCGCCTGCCTCCCCCAGACATACTTAAGGAGCCAAGCGGGCAGGAGGCACGAGGGAGCCCTGCCAGCCTGATGGAGCGGAAGACTGCGGACAGCTCCTGCGGACAGACAGATGGAGCGGCGGACGCTGGGCAGGCGGCGCCCTGCCCAGCGCCTTGACCCCAGGCTTGGCCTGGCCTGGATCGAGACCCTCCTCCTCCTCCTCTCCCACGTCCTGAGTCTCTCTCCTCCCTCACCCTGGCTGCTGCTGTCTCTTCTACCCTTCCTGTCCTTGCCTTTGCTCCTCCTCGCCTCCACCCACCCCACATAATTGTTGGCTGTTTATCTGCCTCTGTAAGCTTTTCCTCTTTCCTCCCTTCCTTTCTTTCCCTTTGTATGGTCTTTCTCCATCTGATTTGATCCTCCTCTCCGGCTCTCCATCTCTCTCTCTCTGATTTTCTCTTCTCTGCTGTCTCTCTGTCTCTTAGCCTCCCTGTCTCTGCTCATCAGCTGTCTCACTCATCCATCGTCTGGCTCCTTCTTTCTCTCTGTGCGCCTCTCTCTCTAAGGCACCCCCGCCTCCCCCCACCTGTCCCTCTGCATGAACTCCCTCTCCAGCCTTCGACCTGCTCCCCTCAGGGTTGATCAGCCTGCACTGTGGACATGCCTGGCTATGCTCGGGTCTCCCAGGTCTTCTATACCTGCTGGGTTGTTCAGCTCTCTTTCTCCTTCCCTGCCCCTTCCCCCAGAAGCCAGAAGCATCACTTCGATTCTTTCCTAAGTGGATTCTGGGCTGGGGCAGTATCCTCCTAGAGCATGTATCTGGGGGAGACCTTGAATCCTTTGGAGCAGAAAAAACAGGGACATGAACTTAGTCCGCTCTACCCATGGCCATTTTCTGAGCACAGACGAAGCTTCCATTTGGTGAGGATTTGTGGAGCCCACTGTATGCCTAGGACTGTGGGAAAGAGAAGAGAAATGGTGACGTGCCCACTTGCAAGGATCTTTCTACCTAGTTGTGGCTGAGAAGCTAATACATCCTTGTGGAATTGTTCAGAGGCAGGTACTAGGCAGTTAGGGAAAAAAGCCATCCACCAGGGAGTCTGGAGTTGTCAGGGCCAGCTCCAGCCCCTTCCCAGTCCTTCCTTGGGTCTCCCTTCCTTTAGAAACCCTTTCATGTCTTCCCTGACAACCTGGATCCAGTATTCTTCATCCTCATTCCAAGGGCACCTGTACTCAGGCTCTCAGACCAGTGGTCACAGCATATTGAAATCCCCTGGCTGGATTTCTCTGTCCTCCCCCATCAGGCTGGGGAACTCCCCAAGAGCAAGGACAGTTGGCTTTTCTGGTCAATGCCAGAGTCCCGCTGAGCCTAGCACAGTGCCTGGTGCAGAGAAGGGACACATTCTGAGCTCTTCATGAGAAAAGCTGGGGAAATAAGGAAATGCTACTTGAATTACAGCAGGACAACCGTGTTGCAAGGGTCTTTGCATCCTTCGGCAAAGTGATTTTGTCTAGTACCTCCCAGCTCTGCCATCTCCAGGCATTAGTGTTGGAGTGGCAGGACCTTGAGCTCGCGTGGTCCAGCCCTCCCAGGTAACAGAGGGGCATCTGATGCCCATGCTGGGCCTGGCGTAGAGGGAGCGGAGGGAGGAAGTACTCCCTCAGGGTTCTGCCTGGGGCCAGCATCCCTGCTTCCTCTTTTGGATGGCTGCTTCCCCGAAGATGCCACCTCTCACCATGCCTGTTGCTGTCTTTGTCTCTGCCCCTGGCTATCTCTCTGTCTGCCACTGTCCTCATCCTCTCCTGATTTTTTTTTTCCCCCTCTGATGGGATAATTATGCTAATAGGCCTGTCAGAACAGAGATAATTTGTGGTGGGCTTTTATTTCAGACTTTGGAATTCAGGCCGAGGCCCCTTTCCTGCCTGTTTCTGCATGCCCCCTGACTGGTGGCTCAGGATCTGAGCCAGCCAGGTCTGTTGAGGGAGGGGTGGTGGGCGCTCGGGGGCAGATGACAGGGTGAGGGTGTGGATGAGTGCATAGGTGTGCACATGCAGTGTACAGGGCCCACCTCTGCACAGGCACACACTGCATGAGATGCCTGCAGACACCAGCAGAACGTGGAGAGGATAATCAGAGCCAGTGGCCCTGTACACTGCATGTGTACACCTACGTACTCGTGTGCTTCCGGCTTCCGCTCTGGGGTGGGTGACCACTGACCACCCCAAAGCTGTGATAGTACTGACATGCACATGGTGATCCCCTGATACAGGCCAAATCAGTACCCTTTTTTCTCTGGGGCTTTGAACCTCATCCTCCACTGTAGCCAGTCCTGGGCTAGAAGGGGCCTTGGCATATTCACTCACTGGGTGCAGTCTGTCATGGCTGTGGGGAAATGGGGCTGGTATGCCAGGCATCAGGGCCAGAGGGGTAGTTCTGTATCCCTGCAAACTCCAAGGTCTAAGGATGCAGATTCCTGAGGACCCAGGTTTAGCAATGGGAGTCCTGGAGGTGCCAATGGAGTGAGCCCAGGGGCTGGACACAGAATTCTGGGCCACCCTGCCTGCTCCTGTTTCTCTGAGATTCTGAAATGGGTCAGGGGAGCATGGCCTCCACCGAGCATGGAACTAGAACCCCGGAGGCCATACATACCGCATTCTTGCCTCTAGTGTCCCCCTCCTTCTCCAGGGGCCCCCAGTCCCCTCACCTTCCTCTCACATTCATCCACTTGCCAATATTTATTGAGCATCATGAGTGTGAACAACCTCCAGGAGTTGGTGATGGACAGCGAAGCCTGGCGTACGGCAGTCCATGGGATCGCAAAGAGTCAGACACGACTGAGGGACTGAACTGAACTGAGCAGGGGCAAAGAATTGTGTTAAGCCCTGGAGTTACAGAGGATGCTTGTCTGATGGAGCACAGTGCAGACTCACAGCCACAGCACTCCTTGCCCCAACCTGGAAGTTCCCTGCAGAGTAAACATCTCCTTCTGTCTCTCTTGGTAAGAGTGCAGATCACTGACCAGTCTTATTCAGGGGCTGGTTTGTTTGACCCTCAGCTTCTATACCTGTCACGTGGGCATCGTGCTCCTTGCCTCCCAGAAATGTCAATGAGGTGATGGAGGGGTGGTGTCTGGTACACCATGGGGCTCAAAGCATGGTGGCCCCACCTCCACCCCACCCCCATCATTCTCTTTCTCCTACCACCACCCCCAATACACCCAGCCTCCTCTCTGCCCTATCCTGGCACTTGGCTGTTATTAAAAAAAAAACCCATCCAGCCCATCCATAAATTCACCTTTAAGGCTGGCCTCCTCTGCACCAGCCCAGCCCCTGTCCACTGGGCTGCATCCCCTTTCCTCTTGGCTCCAAAGGGCCAATCCATGCTGACCCCTCTGGGTGGAGTGCTACCCCCATCTGTCCTTCTCCAAGCATCTTCCTGCTCATCACTCCAGACCAGCCTGAGTCCTCCTGCTGTGCAGCGGGTGGAGGGGGATGGGTCTTGCCTCTCATACCCCCATAGGTGCTCAGCCTCACCCAGAGAGATGCAGATGAGTCCACTGGACAGTGTGCATTCTCAGGGCAGGGCCTCCGAGAAAGGGCTGGTTTTGAATGACTGCGTGATGGAGTAACTGAGAGATGGAGGAGTGTTATCTCTAAGAGACGGGATCCAGAACTTAAAAACAAACAAATGAACAAAAACCCTTTTATTTCAGAATACTTCAAAATATGCCAAAGTAGAGAGACTGGACCAGTGAGTCCTCACGTGCTCATCAGCTCAATTGTCAGCTCAGAGCCGGTCCTGTCTCATCGATTCCCCGCCTGCCTCTGAGTGACAGGAGCACCTGTGCTCCCTGTCCCTTCCCAAGGATGCTGGGGCTCTGGGTCAGGCTCATTTTAGGAGTCTTCCAAGACTGCCCAGGCAGTGGTGATGGGGTGCGCAGGCTGAAGGAGGGTGGCAGACGTGACCCCAGCAGCCCTCCTCTCAAAGACAGAAACCCGCCGACCACGACCACCGGCCACGACCACCGGCCAGCACAGAAAGAGTTCGTGGCAGCCCCCCCCTCTGGTGTGCAATTGGAATGCCGCCGTCCTGGTAAATTGTGGCGGTTTTGCAATTGAGGCTTTGAGTCATTTAAATGGCTGTGGGTGAGATGCTACACTGACTCATTTCATCTTCCTAAGTAACTTTCCTCTCTTGTGCTTGTGCTTACGCAGCACTGGGCGGTCTCATCAAGGCGGCTGCCAGACCCTGCTGCTCCCGCCCGCCAGTCTGCACCTCCAGCCTCCAAGGGCTTCCTCCCCCTCTGCTGCCCTGGCTCAGCGCAAGCTGGCTTAGCGGGAAAGGGAAGAGGTTGCTGTGGAAAGGCAGGTGTCAGAGCTTCCAGTGCTCCGCTCCACAGGCTGAGGACCGAGACGGATGAGCAGGACGCCTCGACTCCTGCCCAGGGGTTTTCCACATGACTCACTAGCTGTTGAGGGAGCCTGGAGGCCTGGGAGAGCAGGGAGCACCCAGACGCTGGGTCTGAGCACTGTAGCCTACCAGTCCTGAGAATCCTGTCCAGACGCCAGGACTTGGCTGTGAAGGTCTCAGTCATATCAGCCCCCCAGGGGTGACCAGCCGGAACCCCAGACCCTGGCCCTGTTGGCAGTGAGGGGACCCTCACGTGGAAGGCCTGCAGACACTCTGTGGCTGTGTGTGTGTGTGTACGTGTGTACGCAGTGCATCTGCCTGTGTGTGTCCTGATCCTAAATGCCCTGGTGCTTCGGAGGCATCCACATCTATACGGCATGTACCAGGGTGTTTTGAGCCTTCTGCTGTTGTGTCCGCGTATACATGTGCTTCAGCGTGTGTGTGTTCTGTGCTCTGAGTATATCTGATATCTTTGAGCACGCGCGTGTGTGTGTGTGCTCTGTGTGACTGCTGGAGTCTGTGTTTGTCCTAATATGCCTGTGTGTGGTCGTATGTGTGGGTGCCCCGAGCCTTGCTGTATCTAGGCAGTGTGTGTGGTGTGCATGTGTGAGTGTGCACTCTGGGGTGTGTCTGTTGTGAGTCTGCGCCGTATGTCTCTGCCTCTGTGTTTGGATGACATGAGGGTCTGTGATGACTCGGTACATTTGAGTTTCTCTGGGTGTCAGTGCCACGCGTGTGTTCACGCCTCCGTCAGCCTCTCTGCTTCTGTGCACGCTTGCATGCTAGCCCACATGTACGTGTGCAGTCCTGTTTCTCGGGGTGAACGGGGGTGGGGAAGCACAGTCAGGGCAGTGACTGGTCAGGCCCGGCCCAGATGTCCCACCCTGCCCCTTCCCATCCTGCTGTCAGGTTGAGGACGGCCCGGCCAGGCCCAGCCATCAGCCAGATGGGCTGTCACTCATCCACGGCCTCTATTATAGGAGGGGAAGCAGCTGGCTGGCAGGCAGATGTGTTCACCCCAAGCTTCAGTGAATCTGTGAGCTCGAGGCCCATTCTGGGTACCCTCTCCCTCTGCTGAGGGCTGTTGAGGGCTCCCCAGAGCTGGGGGCCCACGTGGGTGAAGCCTCTGCCCATATGGCCTGAAACATCACCATCCAACAAAGAGCCAGCTTGGGCTTTCCTGCCTGCTCTTGAAAGAATAGGGCCTTGCCCAGGGCTCCTATGGGCCCCTGCATGTGTGTGTGTGTGTGTGTGTACACTTAGGAGTGTGTCCCTCTGGGCATACCTGCAGGCCCTTGTCCATTCTTCCCTTGTGCGCTGAAGCACCTTCGTGTGGCCTGAAATTGTGTGTCCCTGCATGTCTCTTCTTGGTGTTATCCATGATATGTATGTGTATGTGTTTGTCCTCATGTGTATGCAGGATACACGTGTGCCTCTGTAAACATGTGTGCAGGGATCTGTCTGTGTGTGCGTGTGGTGGGGGGTTGTTAGCTTCCTTATACTAGCCAGGCTGTCTTTTGAAACTTTGCTGTGGTTTCCTCCCCTGAAGGGCATCCACAAACCTTTCTCCGTGCTGGGCCCTGGGAGATACAGGCAGGAGCAAGCAGAGTTTGGGTTCCTGGGCTTCTCAGGCTAGTGCAGTGGCAGCATCCCCGGCCTGGGACATAAGGCATGCTTGAGAGACAGGGGTGTTCTGCCAGGTCCACGTCCTCTGCACCTCCGGCCCTCTGTCTCCACCTGGAGAAGCCACCTCTGTCTTCGAGGATTCCTTCTGGAGCCCCCTTTACAGGACTTCTCTTGTGATGCCCCAACCAAAGACACAGCCTTTGTCCTCCTCATGCCTACGCGGCAGCATCAGACATCGTGCTCCTGGGAGATCTCTTTCCTTCAGGGACAGTAGGTTTTTCCCCAGCCCGGGCTGGGGCCAGAAGCCAGCGTGGGAGAAGGAGACCAAAGGCCCTCTGACTGCAGGGGCAGCACTCTGGGGAGAGAGGGGCCAGGCATGGCTCCCTGGTGCTCTCAGTCCCATCCTGGGAGTTGATGTTTGGCTGCACTATCCTGCAGTTTTCCTATTAAGACTGTTCATGCTAAGAGTCCCTCTTTGCATCCTCTGCAGGGAGTTCCATCAGGGCCACACTTTGTTGTTGAGCCAACAAAGCCCTCGTGAGTATCTCCTCTGAGCTCCAAGCCCCAAGTCTCCCACAACTTGCTCCACGTCTCCACGTGGAGACCACAAATGTGCCCAACCCCCAGCCAGTGGCACCTACAGGGCTCCGTTTTCATGGACTGGGAAGCCATAGTTTCACGGCTGACTCCTTCCCATCCATCTCCCCTCCCGGCACCTGGCCCATCACTGTCACGTAGGTTTCACTTTCTAAGGGTGCCCAGGACAATTTTCTTCTCTCCATCCTTTCTGCCACCTCCTGCCCTGGGCCATTGTGATTGCCATCTCTGCTGCTCTCCTGCATCTGCCCTGGCCCCACCCCTTCATCTGTTCCACCTGTGGTATCTACACATTCCATCATGGAGACCCCCTGCCTAAAGCCATCAGCGGCTCCCCACTATTCTTACAATAAGACCCTAGCTCTGTGCTAGGCCCACTAGTCCCTTCAGGCCATTAATTCCTCTTCATCCTGCAGGTCTCTGCTCAGCATCACACATCACACATTAGGGAGGACTCCTCTGACCTCTGCTTCTTCCCACTTGTGCCAGGCCAGGTCATCCTGCCACCTGCTCTGACCACACTGAGCACCTCTTAGCACTTGCAGGAACCAGAGTGAGATGCTTATTGGGGATTATCTATTTCATTAGCTTCCGACACCTCCTCTAAGGGCTCTGAGGCCAGGCCTGTGTCGGGGTTTGCCCAGTGCCAGCAGGGAGGTTCACATTCTGCAGACTGGGAGCTCGGCAGACATGTCCCAGTGTATGGGTAAGTGGAAGGAAAAAACGAGTGGAGTGAGCCCCATCTCTTCCTCCTTTCTGCTCCTCCTCCTCCAAGCAGTCCTGAGTCAGCCTGTAGAGCCCTTCAGAGGACAGTGTGGACACCTAATGGTTCACTGATGCGTCCTGTCACCTTGGTCTACCAGGAGAGCTTTCCCTTGTCACCTGGCTGCATTCCTTCTCTTCCTTCAGATCTTGGTTTTGAATGTTCCTTTCTTGGGGAGACCTCCCCTGGTATCACAGGTAAATTAGACCCCTCCTACCATTCTCTATCATGGTACCTTGCCTTTTTCCTCCTAGCACTTATGCAGTTGAATGTCATTCATTCACATATGTTTTAATTGTCTGTCTGTCCCACCAAACCATAAGCTCCATGAGGACACAGATCATATCTGTTTATTCCCCACTGGTTACCCAGAGCCCTCTTGGCATGCAGTAGATGCTCAATAAGTGCACTCATGAATGAATGAGAGATTGTGTTATATAATTTATTTTCCAATTCTGCAAGGGATCCATTTTAGAGATGAGAAAACTGAGGGCCAGAGAGGCTGAGAAGCTCACCAGTGGTTCGGAGCTCGTGAGAGGTAGAGTAGGGATTCAAACCCAGGTTTGTCGCATTCATTCATTCAGGGCCTGCCCTGTACCGGGGACTGGGGCACAGAGGTGAATCATCAGACTTGCTGCCTGGGAGATGTCTCAGGCCAGCTGAAGGTCTGACCCAGATGGTGGCCATTGGGAAGGACAGCCGGAGGTTGTGGGGGCCCTGCAGAGACTTCCTGGAGGAGGTGTTCTTTGAATGGGGTTTTGAGGGATGTGTAGGTGTTTGTCACTGTGTGGTGCATATTGCACAGCAGAAAGAGCACCAGACGGGATCTGGAGGCCTGGGCTTCACCCATCTACCATGCCTCCCAGCTGTGACTTTGGGAAACTCACTTTCTAGAACTGTTCCCACATCTATAAAGCAAGGTGGTTGGTTGTCTCTGCCAGTGAAAGGCTCAAGTGGCTGATTGGCAGGACGTTGGTTTTCCTTCACTCCTCCCCTTACCAAGGTCCTGGAGGGAAGGGCTGTTTGGAGGAGAGAAGCATGGGGCAGCAGCTGGGCTCACTTTCTGCCCTCTGCCCCCTGCCTCCCAGCACCCCACTGCCCGCTCCTTCCTCCCTCCTGCTTCCCTGTTCCTACTCCCTCCTCTTCTTCCTCATGCCCCTCCTCCTGTCCTCTCCTCCCTCCCCCCATCCTCCTTTTCCTCCCCTCTGGACCTCCTTCCTTTCCTCTCCGTCTGCCCTGCCCTAGGGGGAGAGCACAAAGGGTAGTCACAGTTAATTTAGGCTCAAGTACCTGGTCACCTAGAAACAAGGCCAGTCCCCCGGCACAGGGCCTCAGCCGTGGCCTCATTAATCTGTGCAAGACCAGCCTTGTCGGTGCTGATCTAAGTAGGGCAGAAGTCACACTGCTGTGGAGAGGGGACCTGGCGCTCTGGCCGCTTGGCCCCCAGCGGTCACATGGCCAGCCCCAGGTGTGCGGTGGGAGGAGGACAAAGAAGAAGCAAGGAGAAATGAAGACCCTGGGGGTGTCTGTTGTCCCTTCCTCCTTGTGTCCTTGCTGCTGGCTTGAGGACTCCTGGGCTTCTACCGTGCCTTCCTTGTATGTATCCGTGACCACACTCCACTCTTCCCAACCTTCCCCTCCTCCCCGAATGCGGGGCTATGTTGTCCCCCCTTCAGAGGGTGATGTGGAGATTGGGGTCCCCAGTCCCCACCTCTGCTCACGAACACAGACCCTCAGACAACTCCTGTGTCCAGCCTCGCGGCTGCACGCCTCTGCCACGGAAGTGCTGAGTGACCCCAAGCAGCTTGGCTCCCTCCACAGAGCCACCTCCTCCCAACTCCAGACCTTCTCCTCCTCTGGGTGCTGCTCTGGGACATTTTCCCCATAGGGCTGAGTACACTGCCTCTGTCCCGCCTTGGCTAATATGTTTAGAAGAACCTCTGACCCCAGCCTGCAGTGAAGGCTCTGCCATGCCCCACCTTAGGTTTCAACTGGCCTATTCACAGTAGCATCACAGGCCCCAGCATCCCTGGGGGGGGCAGGGGGTGGAGGGGGGAAGTGTGGGGGGTGTGTGTAATTGGTAGGTGAGTGTTTAATTGGTAGGTGAGAGCACATGATCACTTGTGACATCAGCTTCCGCAGATTGTGACCCCCAAAGCCCTAGTTCGGCTCTGCAGTGGGGGGATACAGCACGTTTTCATCCAGACAGCCCCTGAGGATAAACAGGCAAAGGTCGTGAAGGCTCTTGCCTTTCCCAAAGCCAACTGTGCAGCAGGCTGGAGGGGACCAGCTGTGCCACCATGTCCATCATGCGTTCCTCTGCTCTGCACAGCCCGCCAGCCGCACAGCCTGCCTGGCACAGCCCAGCCCAGAAGCAGGTTGCCGAGTCTATTCTAGCTTTGCTTCTGAAAATCTGATCCATTCGGAGTGCAGGAAGATGGATGTAAACACTGGCCACAACCTGACTGCCCAACTGTTGGGATTTGTCAAGGGAATTATGGAGCATCTACATTTTTTTATGGGAAAATATTTTCTTGAATGGAAAAATATTATTTTATACATGGAGAAATGACTTGAAAGGACCTGCACCACAATACAGACAGTGATTTTTCTGGATGGTGCAGTTATAAGTGCTATTAATTTTTTTCTTTCTATTATTCAGTGGATGTGTATTTTGTAAGGAGAGATGAGTATATTTCAGAGTCTGAGTCTGAATGCCAGCTGATCGAGTCTCAGCTGTGCTGTCTTTGGCAAGCCAGCTCTCCTTTCAGAGTTCCAATTTCTACACCTCTAGGACTGGGTAATAAAAATCATTTCATATTAACATTGTTCCGAGAAAGAAAATGAGATTGTGTGTGTGTGTGTGTGTGTGTGTGTGTGTGTACATACTGAAGCAGAAGCTGGTACATATTTAGAGCAACTCCAGTATGATGGGCACATAGGTAGCCTGGATTCAAATCCTGAGTCTGATACTTACCAGCTGTGTGGGTTTGGAAAAGCTGCTTAACCACTCTGCACCACTGTTTCTTGTCTGTAAAATGGGGTTGTTATAAGGGATAAAGCATTAGAAACACAGTTGTGTCTGAGTCTTTGTGACCCCGTGGACTGTGGCCCGCCCGACTCCTCTGTCCATGGAGTTTTCCAGGCAAGAATACTGAAGTGGTTTGCCATTTCCTACTCTAGGAGATCTTCCCGACCCAGGGATCGAACCTATGTGTCCTCTGTCTCCTCCATTGCAGGCAGATTATTTACCATCTGAGTCACATAAAAGGATTAATATATGCAAAGCAGTTAATATGGTGCTTGTATACAGCAGGTGCTCAATAAAGGCTAGCTGTTATTCTGGTTCTTATCATTTTATTATTGAATATGTATTCTTTCACTTTCTTTCCAGGCCATTAGGATTCAGAGGCTTGAGGAGCCACAGGGGTCACCTTTCTCAGAGAAGGTTCTTCCCACCAGTTTCAGAGTCAAGGAGACGGGGGTCCTCTGGGAGCTTCCGTCAAGGGGCTGGAGGCCACCAGGAAAATTGGGGTTCTCTGTACTAGCTGGGGTCAGAGGTCAGATTGGGGTAATGGGGTTCAGTCTGGGCTCAGGTTAAGGACTAATTTGGGGCGCAGATCTGTCTCGCGCTCTCCAGTGGAACCACAGTCTGGACTCTGACCCATGCTGCTGGCCGGGCATCCAGAAAGGACCTTGCCGTGGGTCCCAGCCTCACTCTTGAGTGAATCCATCCTTTAACTTGTTTCAGCCGCCCCACAGGCCCCGTGATACCCGCCTTCCCAGGCAGGCTGAAGCCCCCAGCAGTGCCCTTGACCTGTCCTCCCCAGGAGCTGCCCACTGTGTCCTGGTCTCTGAGCATCCTCCAGCGCGAGGAGCAGGCAGCTCAGCTTGGGCGCGGGGGAGGAGCATAACCGACCCGCCCCAACCAACCCCATACCCGGGCCCGACCTCCCTGTATTTTTAGAATCGTTCCTGCCTGTCCACCTGGTGGGCAGTGGGCTGGAGACAGGGAGGCCGGCCGCCCCTTTCCCCAGGCAATGACAAGCTGATGGAAGGCCCAGATGCTCCCTAGAGCCAAGCTGGGCTCCAGCGCTGGCCCTCGCTGGTGATGAGCGGGCACGGAGCTGTGTGCACAGATGGCCCTACATGTGCTCATAATTTGCCAGAATAAATAGTTATTATTAATCTCCCCTGTGCTTTCCTTCTTCCCCTTCCTCTCCCATTTACTGTTCGTCCCAGGCTGATGCGGAAGCGCTTGAAGGCAGGGCCTGACTTGTACTCTTCTTGCTGCCCCAGTGCCTGGTTCAGGACTGGCACACAGTAGGTGTACTCTCAGCATGAAGCCAGGCACATAATTGCTCCTTCCTCATCCCTCCATGATAAGAGCTCTTCCAAACAAGATCTGTACACAATAGGGTTTCGGCCAACTCAGGTTGATGCTTACAGTAGATGCTTTCTTGGCATGGAGCCTGGCATAGAGTAGGGCCTCTCCCAGCATGGGACCTGGGTCATAGTAGAAATTCATCCAGCATGATATTGGACACACAGTAGGACCTCAGCCAACCCAGAGTTTTGTTGGGAATAGGTAGGTTTCAGACAAATGTTTATCAAATCAAGTTTTCATCCTCTCTGCTATGCTCAAGAAATACTTACTAAGTACTTAGTATGTGCCCAGTTTGGTACCAGGTATTGTGAGGATTGCTTCTTGGGAGAAAAGCTGTGTCAAACTTAGATGTGCTATGCTGCGCTGAGCTGCTTCAGTCATTTCTGACTCTTTGTGACCCTAGGGACTGTAACCCAGGCTCATCCATCCATGGGATTCTCCAGGCAAGAATACTGGGGTGGGTGGCCAGGCCCTTCTCCAGGGGATCTTCCCAATTCTGGAATCAAACCCGCATCTCTTATGTCTCCTGCATTGACAGGTGGGTTCTTTACCACTAGCACCTCCTGGGTAGCCCTATGACAAACCTAGACAGCGTATTAAAAAGCAGAGACATCAGACATCACTTGGCCAACAAAGGTCCATAATAGTCAAAACTGTGGTTTTTCCAGTAGTCATGTAGGTATGTGAGAGGTAGACCATAAAGAAAGCTGAGAGGTGAAGAATTGATGCTTTCAAACTGTGGTGTTGGAGAAGACTCTTGAGAGTCTCCTGGACAGCAAGGAGCTCAAACCAGTCAATTCTAAAGGAAATCAACCCTGAATATTCATTGGATACTTTGAATTGAATATTCATCCAATACTTTGGCCACCTGATGTGCAGAGCCAACTCATTGGAAAAGACCCTGATTCTGGGAAAGATTGAGGGCAGGAGAAGGGAGTGACAGAGGATAAGATGGTTGGATGGCATCCTTGACTCAATGGATATGAGTTTGAGCAAACTCTGGGAGATGGTGAAGGATAGGGAAGCCGGGCCTGCTGCAGTCCATAGGGTTGCAAAGAATCAGACACAACTTAGCAACAGAACAATAACAGCAAATTATGAGGGGAGCAGGGTAGGTTAAGACAGGGACCATTCATTCTTTCTTAAGGAACCTACAGCCAAACGATGAAGCATTAGCCCTATACAAAAGCCCCATCACAAGGTGGACTGAGTTGGGTGCAAGAAGGGAGAGCTGCTTGGAGGAGGAGGTACTGGAGATGGGTCCCATTTCCTTTGTCATCTAAAGAGCAGAGGTGAGTGATAGAGTGGGTGGGGCCTGTTAGAATAGCTGTTAATTCTCACAGCTGTAGGTTGGCAGGGTGGTCATTCATTTATTCAACAAGTGTCGAGTGCCTGTGATATGCTGGCACTGCTCTGAGCCCTGATGACATGGCTCAGAATAAAAGCCTCCCCGCCTTTGTGGGGACGGCAGATCGAAAATCCAGTGTATTAGATGTCAGCTGGTGATCGTGCTTTGAGGAAACATAAAGGAAGGAAAGGGGACAGAAGACGGGAGGGGGTGAGCTCTTTTGCAAGGTTAGACATGATGTGATATGATGGCACTTGAGCTGGAAGCTGATCCAGTGAGGGACAGAGCATGTGGGTTAACAGGGGGAGAGCCTGGCAGATGTAGGGAAGGGGTGTGGAGGGGGGGAGTGCTGATTAAGAAGGGCCTAGAACACCAGGGTGAAGAGTCTGGACCTGATTCTGTCATGGCAGCCAGCCTTTGAAGGCCTTTGAGCAGAGGAGGGATGTGATCAGAGCCTTAGGAAGGAGAACTGGCAGAGCTGGAGGCTGAGGCCAGGCAGGGGCTGTGTGGCCATGGTCTAGGTGGGCGATGACAGGCCAGGTGATGATGGGGAAGGGGAGGTGCAGAGGCCATAGGTTTTTAGTGGTGGCATTGGTTGTGTGAGATCAAGGGAAGGGGAAAAACAAGAGGCGGTGAGAGTGAACTCTCGCTGTGAACCCCTCCACAGCCTCCCCTACAGCCTAGAAACTCCACAATCTAGGTCCCCTTACCTCGCCTCCTCTTCTTTCCTCTCCCTGCATCTTTCTCCATCTCCTCTGTCCTTCACACCCCTTCTGAGCCAGCCTCCTTGGAGGAATATTAAAAGTCAAATTGTCAAGGTCTTCGTGGGGACCCCGGTGGCCTGATGGGGCAATGACCACATCAGAAGTAGTTAAGTGCCCTGTTTTTTGTGTCAGACAAAAAAGCGTTTGCATCCCAGCTCTGCTGTTGACAAGCCTCACGACGGTGGTTGAGTTAATATCCCTGAACCACTGAATCCTCAGCTGTAAGATGAGAAGATGCCAGTGCTAGCAGGGCCCAGCACAAAATCCGAGTTCCACGAGTGTGGCTGTTGCTCTTATTGCTGTTATTTATTAAACAAATGGGAGGCTGTTAACATAGGTGGATCCTTCAGACACTACAGCCACCTTCAGAGAGGTATGACTGATTCGGAATCAGGTCGGTCTGCCCAGGTCACTCCTGATGCTGAGCACACCCAAGTGTCCAAAGTCCCCACTCCAGGCAGGCTGCCTGGAAGCCACTCAGGATGGCCTTTCTGTATCCCCCAGCAGGCACCCAACCCTCAGTCTCCCTGTAGAAGGCCCAGAGGACACTGCAGACCTTTTGATGCCCACTGGAGCTGCAAACTCTGGGTTGTCCCAAGGCCTGGAGCTCAGCCTGCACTGTGTCACCCTTGTGACCTGTGTTCCCTCAGTTCTCCTAGGGTTTAGCCCTGCCTCCCAGCCCAGCATCTCAGTTGTCAGGGCCTCCATGGAGGTTCTGGCTGCAGAACTCACTTCTGGTCTGGCCTGGGCTGGGCCTCAGGGCCAAAGCTTTAATGGTGGAACTTTTGGCACCTGTGCTATCCACTGGCCCATGAGTCCCTGGTTCTTTACCTTTACCCCTAGACTGAAACTTCTTGGGGGCCAGGAATTTGTCACCCTGGACAAACCAGGATACCCAGATACCCAGATGGTAAGACTCTTTGGGGCACAACAAGGGTCCACGAGGACCCACGGGAACGAGAGAAGCATCCCCATCAGGCATGGGCTGGTAAGAGCAGGACATCCAGTGCTGCCACACATCAGCTGTGTGACCTTGGGCAAGTCACCTCACCTCTCTGAACTTCTTTTTCTTTATCTCTGAAGTTAAGTAATTCCATCCTTCCAGGGCCAGTGTACTGATTAAATGAGATTATAAACAGCAAAACCACCTTAAAAGTGCTGGGGAATACTGGTTGTGGATCAATACCTGAGTCAGTAGACTCAAGCCCTGCCTCTGACTTGATGGACAACTTTGAACCATCCATACACTCTCTCTCGGGTCCCCAGTGTTCTCCTATCTGTTGTGTGAAGGATCAGTTTAAATGATGTTGCAGGATGAGTCTTAATCATGTCACAAGTCCCTGCCAGTTCTGAAAGTCGGTGATGGACACCTGGACATTTCTGTCCCCCGTGGAAACCCCAAGGCCTGGGAGCCCCTCCCTGCCCAGACCTGGTCCTCAAGACTGGTTCAGGCCCCTCTCTAGCTGCCCGGTCTCATCCGCTCCCCCACCAGCCTCTCTCCACACCTCTGCCCCTTTTCCCCTAAATGGATGTGTTGTCCAGAAAACTAATTGCTGTGACTCCAGTGTTTATTTGGAGACAATACAAGCCGATTGAAACTGCCGCATCAGGAGAAATATGTTCCACTTAGATCTTTAAATTAGCTCGGCACTGGCCGTTGATGAGGCTGGCCTGGGAGAGGCATCTGCCCTCGTGCTCCACTGATCATTGGCCACTGCGGGCCATTTGCTTAATGAACAGTGTGGCCAGCGGCCAGGGGGCAGGACCAGCTGGGCACACCTGCTGCCCACGGGCTGGACTGGCTGAAGTGGCCTCGCTGTGCCCTTGCCTTGGACTTCAGCTTGGCATCCTGCCCTTCTGATCGAGGAGGACACTAAAGTCAGCTCAGTCACTGCTAATGGCCCTGATATAAAGATGGTCCCATTACTGGGTGCTTCCTGCATCCCCTGCCAAGCAGGCTGAGCTCTCTGCAGACATTACCTCGTTAAAGATTAGAGCAGTCTACAGAGGTTGGGTCTGTTGTTCACCCATTTTGCAGATGTGGAGACTGATTTAGAAGTGCAAGGCAGTCACGGGAAAGGACAGGAGGAAGGGGACTGAAGCGGAGGATGAGGACCATATACTTCCTGCCAGAAATGTCACAAGGACCGTACCCTTAATGTCTCCAAGGCCCCTTCCTCTTCCCTTCTCTTCCTGTGGCCTCGGTCCTGGGAGCAGTCTCTCTGCTTCCCGACAGTGTGTTCTGCTGCCTCTCCTCACCCCTGTCCTCCTCTGCCTTCCCCTTTTCTTCTCCCCACCTTCCATCCTTTCCCCTGCTCTGATATCCTGCAGTCCTCAATTTCCTGCTCCCTCACCCCAGATTCCTGTACTTGCAGACTATGGAAGGCAATGGAAGGCTGCGACCCTTTCAACCTGAAGGGCCTTCCAGCAAAGATGCCCCTTTGCCATCTGTCATATCCATCTCCAGGGAACGACATTCTCAGATATTGGGGATTCACCTTGCCTCCCAGCTATTCTGTTTACTAGCAACCCGCTAGCTCTGGGAGTTGCCCTTGTCCTTCCTCTCCTTGTTTCCTCCTGTGGTTATTCCAGGCCCTCCCCCTGGGGATGGGGTGAGATGGATACATCAGGGCAGCAGCTCTTCAAGGGGCCCCCTGGTTTGGGCCAGCTGTGTGCCTCCCTAGGGGAAGGGGGTGGGGTTGTAAGCCCTGGGAGTCAGTCACTCAGTTCTGTGGATTCCTCGGATGCCTGTGTGAGATGCAGGTCCTGAGCTGGCTTAGGCCTGATGAGTAGGTGTGAAGGGGCAGAGCTCTCAACTCTCCCAGAACTGCTGCACCTGCAGACCTAGCTGAGGTCTCTGAGAGTCAAGCCTTCACCTGCAGCCAGGTACTTGGCAGTGACCTGTGAGTCCCTCCAACAGGTTGGGGCCAGTGCCTGAACCAGCCCAGCCTGGCTTTGCAGGGCTGCCTCCTAGACTGTGAGCTCCTCTAAGGCAGGGCACAGGTCTTCCTAAACCCCTTGACTGCTGTCCTGCACCTAGTGTAGCAGTAGACCAAGAATGAATGAATGGTAGCTAATTATCATTCATTCAGCCACTGTTCATTCATTTTTCTTTTCTTAATTTGCTCATTTATTGTCTACTCTTGCCAGAAAGTTTCTGGTCCAGATTCTTAACATGTAATTACCTCCAGGGCCAGACTAGGGAAAGACTAATGAGGTGCCTCAGGCACAAAATTTAAGGAGACACTTACTCTCAGGGTCATGCGAGTACCTGATTAGCTCAGTTCCTGAAAATGACCTTGCTGGTAGGTATTGTAATTTCCATTTTAGAGATGAGGAAATGGAAGTCAGAGAAAGGCTAATTACTTCCGTGGTCACCTGGCTGGTAAATATTTGTTCCCAGGTCTATGTGATTCTAATGCCTTTGTTTTTTTCTTCTGAATGGCCCTCGGTTTCCCTGCCCTGCCTGACCTCTGAGCAGGGCCCCCAGCACTGGGGAGGGAGGCTGAGTTGCATCCCCTTCCCTCCCTGTGTTATGCTCGCCTCCAGCCCGTCTTCTGAACAGACGGGCTGTCTGTCTGGAGTCTAGTCCCAGCTCCTCTGCTTAGGGGATGACAGTGACCCTGGGCAAGTTACTTAAACTCTCAGTGCCTCAGTGTCCTTCTCTGTAAAAAGGGACAGAATAGTAGTGTCTGTTTCATGGGTTGCAGTGAGGATGCAAATGAGTAGGGATATAGATATGTACAGCACTTAAGACACTGCCTCCCACATAGCACACTTCGTGGACGTGTGAGCTGTTATTTTCAATAGCTGAGAAATCTATTATCACCTGGAAGTGGGGAGAGTCTGCAATGAGCCCCAAACCCTCTGCACACTGAGCCCTCAGTCCCCACCTCCCCAGGGTCAGCAGCTCTCGGGGTGTCACCTCAACTCTCCTGGGATGACAGTGCCCAAGAGTCTTTGGGAGGTGGAACCATGGGGGTGGCTTTGGTCCCTGACACTCCAGTTCCTCTTCAGCTCTGGGAGAGCGAGCAGCTTGCCTGGCTCCTTCCAGCTTGAGCTCTCCTGGAATTCACAGAAGGTTTGAAGAGAGAGAATTCACACTTCACTGAAAATGTGTTTCAAACAATTAGCAGGTCTTTACCGGAGGAGCCTTTGAAGTAGGAGCCCAGACCCATCTCTGAGAAGGATTTCCCCAGAACTGACAGGCTGGCAGACAGCACCACCAGCTCAGCCCTTCCCCTGGTGCCAGGAGCTCCTGCAAGTCCCTCTGTGTGGCGACTTCAGTGTCCTCGACAGCACAGAAGGCTGCCGCTGCTGTAGGTTGTCCCATGGGGCTGGACTCCCACTCGCATCCTGTGTTAAGTCCACGGGACTTTTCTTTTCTCCAGATCTTCCTACGTATAGGCCAGGGCAGCTGAAGCCTTTGACTGTGAACTTAGACCTCCTGCATCCTTAAACAATGCCTAAAACCATCTGTAATTATTAGTTGAATAAATGTGTGCATTCCTCCAATGATTGGCCCCGTAGCCTGGGGCCAGCCTCCGTCTGCCCATTTGCAAGCTAGAGACATTTGCAAGCTAGGTGGGGTGGGGAGGGAATGGGCTAACTGATCTCTAGAACTCTCAGCTAAACCTTAGTGTCCTTGGAAGGGCCCTGGTGGCAGTGGAGTGAAGGTTGGATCCTAATTCTGCTCCCTAAACTTTTAGCTGCATGATCTTGAGCAAGTCAGTGAATGCATCTCAGTTTTTCCATCTATGGAAAGGGTAAAATAATCCCCTTTATTTTGTAGAGCCGTCTTGAAGATGAAATGAGGAAACACCTGGAAAGTGCCTGGTACAATAAGTGCTCTGGATTTATTGAATACAGCTATGCTTCTCATTGTGCCTTTTCTGACCTCTTCTTCCTGACCCAAAGTGACCAGTTAGCTATGGTGGGAGGGACCCTTTATGCAGTATCTCTCCCCTACAAAACCGAGGGGAGGAAGGACAGAATGAGCCAGCAAAATGGGAGCTGAAAGGGCCCATCCGCATTCTCATGGCCCACGAAGATGCCTGCCTCCCCCCTCCCACCGCCCCCCAAGCCTGGGTCTCTAGGCTGCTGTTTGATTCCCTCTCCCTGACATTCCATCCATCATCATAATTGCTTCTCCTGAAAAATGAATTTGTAGTTGATTTCTTCAAAAGAGGGAATCAGCCAACAGATAAAAAGGTTGTTTTATTTAATTTACATGAAGAGGCTGCCTGCTGCTGCCCAGCTGTGCCGGCGGGGCTTGCGGGGAGGGCGCCCGAGCGTGCAGTGGGTGTGCACAGGTAGGCATGGCCGTTCCCTGGCTCGGGGCCTGCCTCCCACATTGCCAGGATCCTGGCCCCAGAGATCAGATCCTTGGTGGTCACTCTGAGCTGAAATCATTCTACTTTAGTAGGTCCCTCGCCTGCCCCACATATGTTGTTCAGGGGCAGGACAGGGCTTCTAGACCAGGAGGCTGAGGGTCATGAAACTAGACACTTCATGAGGGCAAAACTCAGGAGGTCAAGGGCTCTGAAAGGCCAGGGGCTCGGTACACAGGACAAACATCAGTAAGCTTTCTCAGGAGGAAGGAGTATTTACATAGTGTGTGTGTTCAGATTAAATTGGGAACCCCGGGCTCCTCTCTGAGATAGATTTCCTCTATAAGGGTGTCATGTTTCCTCTCTAACTCAGCAAACACCCGGTGATTCTCCCTTGTGTCCAGGGCATGGCTGGTTCTCTCCAGAAGCTTCTCAGGTAGTGAAAGTGAGCTCCATGTTCAGGAGAAACCCTTAGCGGAGGGTGGAAGTTAACGGCCAAGGCAGAGCCACCAAGGGATAGAAGTGGGAGCAGGCAGGAAAGGCACCTGAAGACATGCTTTCTTCTCTGCCAGAGCGCCTCAAGTGCTGAACAGTGATCAGGGAGATGGGCCCTGAGGTCTTCTGGGGCAGAATGTGGTAGGATCCCTCATGTTGTTCCACATCTGGAGAAGACGTGAAACATCCATTCTGGCATCAGGATGCTCCAGGGATCCAGAGGCTTGGGTACTTCACAGATGCGGGGCATATAACTTATTATCTAAACCTGGACACTTCTGCAAGTGGAAATGGGTTCTATTAACTACTCCAGGACAACAAGTGCAAACTAGAACTGTCCCCAGTGAAGCAGACATGTGATTACTCTAACCATGTACTGAATGTGATGGGGACTTAGGCCAATAGGGCATCCTCCCAGGAGTTGCCAAAAAAGAGCATTGTATATTTCTGGAGAGAACCACAGCACATCCTTGGGGCCACAGACTGCCTGGAGGTGGAGAAGCAGCTGGGGCAGAGCAAGCAGGCGTTGAGTTTCACCTCTTGGGGCTGCTGATTAAAGTCAGTTACTCTCTCTGGACCTCTGTCTCCTCTCCATGAGATGCTGAGGATCTTTTATATTGACTACATCCTGTAATTGTCTTGTTCCTTCATTTGTTTACTTGCTCTGTCCCCAACTGCCAGGTTAAGTCTCGAGGACGGAGACCTTGTCTGTCTTATTCACTGCCATGTCCCCAACTTCTAGAATGAATAGACACTCAGTAAGGGGGACACAGATTTAAGGGGCCTGTGAGGGGGGGTCTCATCTGTACATTTTCAGGTTCAGGAAGATGACTGTGTCAGGGTGGTCCAGGACAACTTTGGTGAAGGCAGGTGGTAGACCAGTTGTCTTCTGGGAGCTCCTGCTTGGTTTCTGCTGCTATTTCCTTGTCCCTTCCTCTGACTCATATGGAATTCCTCTGCCCCTCTGTAATATTCTGTAATATCCTGTATAATATTCTGGACACACAACGTTGGTTACAATTATTAAGGTAGGTTTAGGGGTGGGACAGAGCAGAGGGGTCCCTGATTTAAAACTTTGTGAAGATGACAACAGGATTATCAACAATGACTAAAAACACTACCAGTTAGCTTAAAGAGCGTTGTGAACAGCCACTGCAACTCACCCTGGTAGGTTTCTAATACTCATTTCTACTTCTTTCTCCTCAAGGGCTTGGTGAGAACCCCTGCCTGAGATATGCAATTGTACCATCTGAACTGCTCCCCTCCCGGAGTTACCCCTGATCCCATGTGGACTCTCTTTGTTCTCCGAGTGGTTCTTGTTCCATGGGCTCCAAGCCAGAGTGTGCAGCCTTGTGTCAACATGGCCCTCTTAGTGTTTGCAGAACAAATTGGTCCTCCACTTGCAAAATGCACACACCCAAGTGTGGGGTCTTTCTCTATTGTTCTCTTCGGGAGAGTTTCTTCCTTTGCAGCAATCCCCCAGGAGGAAGGCTGTTATTCTGACTGTGTCAATCCCCATTCGGGTTGTGCTATTCCGCAGGCACTGGGCCTCTCCCACGGGCTCCCTCTCTGGTTGCACCATCAGCTTTCTGGTCCTGCTTCTTGTGTTAGAGGGACATTAAGCCTTGATCACAAGTAGTGGAAAACTTGTACGTGTCAGTAGAGGCCTTTATTGGCTCATGCAGCCAAACACAGGGAGGCAGGGGCAAGTCAGTACCCACCCCCCCGCCCCGCCCCACCACACTGTCTTTTTCTTTCTCTGTCTCTCTCTGCCTCTGTCTCTCTGTCTCTATGTGTTTTGGGTCTCTCCCTCTTTCTTTGTCTCTCTCTGTCTCTCTGTCTTCCTCTGTCTCTGTCTGTCTCCCTTTATCTCCGTCTCTTTTTATTATGATTTTATTTACTTATTTATTTATTGGCTGCACTGGGTCTTTGTGGCTGGCGTGGGCTTTCTCTAGTTGTGGCAAGTGGGGGCTACTCTCTAGCTGCAGTGCATAGGCTTCTCCTTGCGGTGGCTCTTGTTGCAGAGCATGGGTTCTCAAGCACAAGCTCAGTAGTTGTGATGCATGGGCTTAGTTGCTCTTTGGCGTGTGAGATCTTCCTGGAGCAGGAAGTGAACCCATGTCTCCTACACTGGCAGGTGGATTCTTTACCACTGGGCCACCTCTGTCTGTCTGTCTCTCCCTCTCTCTCTGTCTCTCTCTGCCTCTCTCTCTCTGACTCTCCCTGTGAGTCAACTTCATTCTTTCTAGCTGGTGTCCCCAGGAGGCCCGAATCACAGCCTCAGAGAACTCCAGGCTTTCAGCTGTTATAGTCTTACGTCAAAGAAAAAAAAATGTCTTTTCTCTCCCATCTCCTGTTTGAAAGGCACCAGGAAAGGACTTAGTTGATTCACCTTGGAACCACGGACCCCGCAACCAATGGCTGTGGTCAGGGAGTTGACTCAAGTAAGAGGATAACAGCCCCCATCCAGAATGCTGGCCGAGAGTCGGGGGGCAGGAGGCGGCTGCCTGAAGGAGGTGGCAGAGTGTGGGGGTGACACAGACGTTGCTACTGGGGGAATGGAGTGAGCTGGGCAAAATCACTCCAGTTTATGACTGACACACAAGTGGGGTTTCATCTCCTGGCCTCTCAGCAGGAAGAGCGTGGAGAGTCAGTCCAGGCTGCAAACACATTTCTGCAGTGAACAGAAATACAGGCACCACGGAGTTCCTGACTGACACCATCGACACACTCCCTGGCAGCCGCAAGGCGAGGCTTCACTGTTTAATCAAGGCAACCCCTGCTCCTTGGTCCGTGATTCAGCGCTGGGCTCCAGGGGCCTGCCTGGAGCAGAAACACCCCAGCGCCCTTTGAGGGAGAGGAAGTCGAGTCTGTACCCCCTTGTCTGGCCCTGAATGGGGCCTGTCTCCCCATCCACTCTCTCTCGGCCTGGGCTGGGTGAGAGCCAGCCGCGGTGGACCCAGGAGGCACTGTCCATCAGCCCTCACTCGTGCCCCGCCCTCCAGACCCAGCCCTCCGTCTCTCTGCTGCTTTGCCTGGGGTTGCAGCCTGCCTTGAAATGGTATGTTTTCTCTCCTAGTCCTTGAGCACCTAAAGGCCACGGACTAGGTCTTGTTTGTTGGTTTGTCCTAACACGTGACATAGGGCAGGGCACCCAACATATCCTTAAGGGGATGCTTGTTTATTTTTTATGAATAAAAGAATGTGTACAGGCTTGGAAGGCGCGCGGGCAGATGGGTTAGCAGAGGGCGAGGTGTCCAGCAGAGACCACACCGTGCGGCCTGACTAGCATTTATCTGAGGGCCTTCCAGGCTGCCTGCACAGTGTGTTGACCTCCAGCTGGGTTGGTTCATGACTGTAGTGGCCCTTGAACCGTTGTGAGTAGCTGTGGAAGTTGACTGTTCATTATAAACCTGAAATGTTCACAGTTAGAAAGGCTGTTTGTAAGAGCTAGTTTCCCCCTCCCTCCATCCCTCCCTCCCTTCCTCTCTTTCTCTTCCTTCCTTCCTTGGAGCCTGACTCATGTCTTCAGCTGGATCGTCGATTCCACAAGGCAAGAGCTAGGCCTTAGCTATGTCTGCTCCCCACCTCCAACACCACTCTAATCACATGGGGATGTGAGGGGCCAGGCATGACTCTGGGGTCATTTTTCTCCCCGAGATTTCTCTTTCATTGAATCACAATGAACTCAGGCTGAGTTTATTTATCTGGGGGATCTGAGACAGTCATCCCATGATGAGGAATAGCATACAAAGCCTGATAATAGCTCCATCTTCCAGCATCAAATGTTGGACCTCAAAATTGAGCCCAGTTCCATCTATGCCCCAGAGTGAAGTAAGATCTCATCCTCCTCCTCCTAGATATTCCACTGATCTCCGTAGCTTTCTGGGAATCTGATTCACACTGAACTGGTTGATCACTGAATCAGGTGTCGCTAAGGTACATCACCCCATCGTGCACTGTGGTCCAAGGATGGGCGTCAGTATCCTCCTGGGAGAGCTCATCCCGCAGGGCTGGTCCATTGTTCCAGCTCACCAAGATTCTTCTATCCTGATTTCCAGCCATCCCTCCGGCTTTGTGACATGTTTCTCTTTTGATAACAAGTTGGGGGAAGAAATAGAAAGTCCACCTTAGGTCTTTTAGCATAAGTTATATTTTCCAGTACAACACTTCTCGGGAAAACATAGAAAGAGGAAAGAATGGAGCTGTCCAGGACTCTGGTGCATCTCCTGACTGGTTATGCAGTACCTCCTCTCCCATGCCCTTCCTTGGTCAGAAGCCCAAGGCACCCCCAAACCCAAGGCCCCTTTGGTTCCATCACCCAGTCTTGTGGATTCTGGCTTTTCCTCATCCTCCAGGCCTGCACACCTCTCTCTTACAAGCACCCAGTATGGTGAGGAAGCAAGACTCTTTCACCCCAGGCTTCCTGGGGAAGGGTGTGTATCCAGCCTGTACAACTGCCCCTCCACTCCCCTCTCTGGGGCTTCCCTGGGTCTTTCCTGACACGCAGCCCAGACAGATAGACAAGAGGCCTCTCTGCCCGCTGTGACTTCGTGCCTCTGCTCTCCTGTTTGCCAGCGCCCATGATGTCACTCTTTTCCTGGTCACCTGAATACCTTTCTGAATCTCATCTTCTCCCTGATCCTAACCCCATAGTTTTTTCCTGCTCCGGCCATGATGACTCTCTTTCAGTTTTTGAACAAACCAGGCTCCTCCCTTTCTCAGAGATTCCACAATGCTGTTCCCTCTAATGGAAGGCTCTTCCAGCTATCCATTTTGGCTCTTTTTTTTTTTTTTTTTAAGTTAGCTGTGCTGAGTCTTAGTCAGGGCGTGCAGAATCTTCATTGCCACATGCAGGCTCTCAGTTGTGCATTCGGGATCTAGTTCCCCAACAGAGATAGTTGCCCCCTGCCTTGGTTACTGGACCACCAGGGAAGTCCCTTGGATAACTTATGTCTCAACTCAAACGTCACATCTTCAGATAAGCCTTCTCCTCCCTGCCACTTTTTGTTCTTTTCCTTCAGAGAATTTATAACAAATTGAAATTATACGTGAATGCTGCAGAGGTAACAGCTCTCCCCAGTGCCACACCGATTCAGCCTCGCCTGTGAGCCATGCTCTTGGTTCCCCTCCCTGGTGTCAGCGCCTCCTTTTCTTCTCCTTATTTGGTACCTTCCCTTCCAGGTCTCTATTTCCTACTGTATTTGGACTAATTTGGCCTCTTGGTTCATAAACCCCTTCCTCCTCCCCATTGCCCACCAGCCAAACAAACGGTGTAAAAGGATCAAGAGAGTATCTAATACGTGCATTTGTGTTGAATACATATATGCAGGTGTGTTTGTTTGATGACATCCTACTGCTATATTGCAAGTTTCATGACACTTTCATGTCTTCAGGGATACTTCATCACCACTGTATTCCCAGTGCCTAACATGATGCCTGGTACATAGTACAGGGGTTGATAAATATTGTCAGGATGAAAGAATATCACATTTCTGTAACGAAACTCATAGTGACCTCAATTTGAATGTTGAGAACCCCTGGATATCTAACTCTGGATGGGTGCCTATATGCCAATCAGAATGTTCCTGTGGTATAATAAGAAAGATATATGTGGTCTTTGTCCCCAGTTCTTGACACAGAACTCCAAAAAATCTTGGAATTTCCAGAGTGGTAAGGGTGTTGAGGGGCTTCCCTGGTGGCTCAGTGATAAAAGCCTGTAATGCAGGAGACTGGGGTTCGATCCCTGTGTCAGGAAGATCCCCTGGAGGAGGGCATGGCAACCCACTCCAGTACTCTTACCTGGACAATCCCATGGACTGAGGAGCCTGGCAGGCTACAGTCCATAGCGTCACAAAGACTTGGTCATGACTGAAGCATCTGAGCATACATGCATGCTAGGGTGATAGGAGCGTCTTTCATTCCAATGAGGTAATTACCGGGGGGCTCCTTGTAGCTTCAGGATGAGGGGTGGTTGCCAGAAAGACCAAACCTTGATTAGAAGCTTGGAGCTTTCTGTCCCACCCCCACCAACCTCCCTCTGGGAAGGGAGAGGAGCTAGAGATTGAGCTAAATCACCAGTGGCCAGTGAGTCAATCAACCATGCCTGCGTAATGAAACCTTTATAAAACCCCTGAACCATGAGGTCTAAAGAAATTCCGGGCTGGTTAATACAAGGAGGTACACTTTCTAAATAGTATCCTTTGTAATAAACCAGTGACAGTAAGTCAAGAGTGTTCCTGAGTTCTGTAGCTGTTCTAGTAAATCAATGACCTTAAGGAGGGGGTTATGGGAACCCCTGATGTATAACCAATGTGTCAGAAGTCCAGGTAGCCCAGGATTTGCAGCTGTCACCTGAAGTAAAGGCTTGAAGTAGGGAGAGACTTGTGGGAACCCTTAACCTGTGGGGTCTGGACTAATTCTGGGTAGTCAATGTCAGAATTGCATTGAATTGTTGAACACCCAGTGGGTATGGGAGAATCAGAGAATTGGTTAGGTAGAGGAAAAAACCTTCAGAGTCACCATAGCCAGCGGACATTTCTAGTCTTCTTAACCTCCTGGGACCGGCATTAGCATCCAGAACTCCCAACCACGTTTGGATTACACTCATCCCATTTAGGTAGGGGCTCTTCTGAATCTGGAATAATGGGAAAAACCATCTCCTCTCCTCCTCCCCTCCCCTATGGTTTCTCCCCCGCCCTGCCCCCGTTCCAAGTAAAGATAAAGAGAATGACTGAACAAGCATGAAAGATATGGAAACTTCCCCCCTGAATGATCCCGCTAATGGTAAATTGATGGGATTGAATACATTGGAGTCGGAAATGATCCAAATATATGCTAATGAAGCTGAATATGCATTATTTAGAGTAAAACAAACTAACTGCGAGTCAGGAAATAAAGTAGGTGAATTATTAGTTTGGCAACTCAAAGAATCGGAAAACTCAAGCACCGTTCCAGAGACAGGCAGAGGCAGGCAGGAAAATGTGGTTAATGAATTCTAAACCAATTAACCGCAAATTGATGGCACACTCAAAGACTCGCCACCCCCGACTCAACTCCCCCAGACTACTTTTGAAAATTTAAAAAGGAAACGCTGTTGCCGTGCACTTTTCTTGTTTCTGCTTCCTACCTGTGCTCCCCTGGAAACTTGAGTGAAACCAGAAAAAGAAGAAAGGTACAAAACTACAGATTCCAGAGATGGGGAATAGGGCTATTTTGGCTACAGGGGGAGATAAATAATGCAAAAAGGATTTTCTCATTTCTTCTTTGTCAAAGATAACCTTCCTCAGACTGAAGAAAGGAAAGCAAGTCTTGATGGAGGAGAGCTAAAGTCCCAGATGGAGAAGAAAATATAAGAACACACCTTGCTTGTCCAGACTAGACTGCCCTGGCTGAATTCTACCCTGGGGAACAAAAGATATACACGTTAGGTCCTGGTGAGACTGTGAGACTGAGGAAGTCACAAGGAAGAGGTTAGAACACAGAAAGTGGCAAAGATGGAGTCCGTAAGTTTCAAGGCATTGGATGATGATCATCAGAAAATCTCAGGTTCAATTCTTAAAAAAGTGTAGGTTGTGAGGTCTTAGGAAATCGAGCAGTGATTAGCTGGAACCAGCATGGGTTCCTCAGGTACGAGATCTTTGCCAAAAGGGCACCTTTCTTGGTGAAGGCTCTCCTGATCTCTTTAGAAAATAGCCCTCCTCACTAGCCCCAACCCCTATCTTGCTCATCCCCCACTGGCTGGTTTATTTTTCTCCATAGCAGTGTATGTCATCCAATACACATATATAGTTGTCCCTTGATGTGCTTGAGGGGCTGGTTCCAGGACCTGCTGCAGGTACCAAATTGCAAAGATGCTCAAGTCCGAAAGTCAGCCCTTTGTATCCGCAGTTCCACATCTAGGAATTCAATCAGCAGCAGGTCAAGTCATACTATATGTATTTACTGGGGGGAAAAAAATCCATATATGAGTGTCCCACACAGTTCAAATCCCTGTTGTTCAAGAATCAACTGTATTTACTTGTTTATTTTCTTCTCCTCCCACTGGACTGAAAGTTCCATGAGGACCAAGACTTTGCCTGGCACCTGGTAGGGGCTCAATAAATATCTGTTGGATGAGTGAGACCTCCCCCTCATTTCACCTTCACCCATATTGGCCACACCCTCAAGGCACACCTGTCCCCACCCACCCACCCTCTCACAGACAGAAATTCTGGAACTGAGCTGGAGGGCAGCCCTGGGGCCCCTGCTACTCAGGTCTTGACCTCTACGGCACATAGCCTGTCCACTAAGAAATATGGCTCAGTGGACTCTGAATACTCAGATTGACTATTCATCCTCACCCTATGTAGGGCATGAGGAGGGGGCGGAGGAGGACAAGAAGCCCCCGGGGAAGCTCTTTCTTCCTCTAGAAAGAAGTAGAAGCTTGAGAAAAGGGGCAAGGATTCTCTCCTCCCCTGCACTCCATCTAACCAATTGAGGAAACGGAGGAGAAGGCATAGCTAGTGAGTTCTGACACTCAGCCCTGTGCCCCTTCTACTATACTCTGCTGTTCTGAACTTGGAAATAACGTTGGAGAAAAGTGTGTAAGACATACGAAGGACTTCTGCTGCCTCAAGCCAGCCAGAGCAACTGGAGATATTCTGCCTTTGATTAGGAGAGAGTCACTCAGTTATCTGTGGGTAAATTAACTGGCTTGCAAGTAAACATGGGAAAACACATCATAATACAGAAAATAATGGGGCAAAGGGCAGACGTGGAAAAAAAAGTCAAATGATTACCGATCAGTAACAACCTCCTTCTTTCAGAAGATGCCAAGTATGTGTGGAACACATACTTACATGGAGGTCGACACTGTGCCCTTGGCAACATGGAAACCTCCCCTGCATTGGCAGTCCATTCCGGCAGCACGTGGTGAAGACAGAGAAGTGAGGACTGCATGAGTGACTCTCTGTGACATGTGTGGACTGAGGTCTGACACCCTGAGCCCAGTGGGGTCACCTGCAGAGGTGAGGGTTGGCAGGGGTGGGGGAGGGGCTGCTTAGTAAACCAAGCCCCTGAAGCTGCTGGGCTTTGTCACCTTGGCCCGGGCAGGCTGCCAGACTGTTTAGAAAGCAAAGAGCTCAGCCTGCTCAGTGACAGACCGTGTTAGTGTAAGCTTTGTTCTCAATTCACACACAAAAAAGATAGCTCAGATAGAAGCAGACAATGTAACAGACTGCAGAATGAATGGTAAATGTGTTTGTACATATTGGATGTGACTGTAACAGAATCAGCTGACATCAAATGTGTCTTTGGCATGTTTTGGGTTTTAAAGTTAACAGTGACTTGGGGTTCTCTGTGATCTCTTTCCCCCTCCATTATCCCAGGACGTTCATTCAATATAGATGTATGTGCCAGGCACTCGGCTAGAGATGCAACAGTGAGCACAGATATGGTACCTGGCCTTGGGGTGTTTACAGGCAAAACCTGATGACAGATGCACCTGGCAGAGTGACCATGTGACCATGTGTGACCACCTCTCTGTTGTTTAGTCACTAAGTCGTGTCTGACTCTCCGTGACGCCTTGGACTCTAGCCCTCCAGGCTCCTCTGTCCATGGGATTTCCCAGGCAAGATTACTGGAGTGGGTTGCCATTTCCTTCTCCAGAGACTGCCTCTCTACTCTAGTGCAAAATGAAAGGAAAAGGTAGACTTCAATTAGGAAGTGGAGTGGATGGATGTGAATTGGCAATTTGGAAAACAGCATGGGTCTTGTTTTAGCCAAGAAGTTTCTTAATGGAGGAGGTACCACTGGCTGTAAAGTGGTCATCACGGTGACTAAACATTTGTTGAAGATCGAGGCCCTGAGAATATTGCCTCCATGTCCTCTGACTTCAGACTCCTGAAGGGAAAGGATGCAGAACTCCAAGTGTCCATGGTAGCAATGGGCAAAGAAAGGCAGGGAAGGCCTTTGAGATGCTCAGATATCTCCTAAACCCCCCTCTTTGGTGGAAGAGGGAACTTGTAACACATCTGAGTCCCAAGGGCCAGAGCTGACTGCAGCATCACTTGCCTGGGAGTGGCATTCACCGAGTTTCCAGAGATTGGGTGCAAACCACAACTCCGGGTTGGCTTTCTATGCCTGGAGGATCTATAGCATGATAAAAATTAAAATGAGGATTAGATTAAGTCACGTAGAAACTAATTCAGTCAAGTTAGAGTTAAGGTCAGTCATCAGGAAATTACCAGCATCAGAATCCGAGTCTGAAGATCCTTCATCTTTGCCCTGGAGAAGGAGGAGCAAGCCAAGAGGCCAGTAGGTAAATGGGATGCTGGCCCCCAAAGAAGCCCCAAGCATAAAATGGGTTTATCCAGGAAGAGGAGAGAGCAGTGAAGCCAGGCTGTCCCAGTAAACACGGAGGTCCAAGATGGGTCTTGTCTCTGGGGCTGCTGGACAGGGTGGAGAGGGAGAAGTGGGCTGGCAGAAGGGTTGATGCCAAGCTTCGGAAAGATCCAACCAGAACCAGACAGGATGAAGGAGCAATGGACAGTCCACTCCTGAGAAACAGGGGCTAACAAGAGCGGTGTCAGCCCCAGCCAGCCAGCTGAGGAGCAGGCAGGACTCCTTGCTGGATGCCAGAGACACAGCATCTGAAACCCAGACAGAAGGGGATGTGCACGCTTCTCTGTGGGAGTGGGTTGGAGGAGCTCTCATCTGGTCCTGCTGCCAAAATTAGGAAGGCGGACTCCCTCCAGATGTCTCTACTCTTGGGCATATGGCAAAGGAAAACCCTCTCCTATCAAGGCGAGAACAGTCATTCACAGAGTGCCAGCCCTGTGCTGGGCACAGAGAACAGAGCAGGGAGTCAAACCGTTACTACCCACATCCTCATGAAATCTGCAGTCCAGTAAGGGAGATGGTGAGCAAGCAAACAGCACATGGATAAGTAAATTAAGTGCTGTGAAAGACACAAACAGGATCCAGAATGAAGACCAATAGAGTGACTAAACCTTTAAGAAGGTGATCAGAGAGGGCTCTTGGAGGAGGGTGATGTTTACACTGAGGCCTGCAGAATAATGAAGACTCAGTCTTGCCTCTCTTTAGGGGACACTGGGTCTGAGATGGAGCTTACTTCAGCAGTATGAGCGGGCTGGTGGCATTTCTATTTCTATTCCGTCTTGCTCCTTATTGAATTCCCCGTTTATCTTGATTTTATCATCATCTCAGGTTTACTGTAATAATTTGACAAATTTAGTTTGTAGGGAGGAAACATGCTTATGGAAACTTGTGACAGGTATTTTGAGCCCTAAAGACTGAGTGCAGGTGAGACCTTGAAACTGGCCCCACCAGCCACTCATGACAGTGACCAGAAAGGCAGCCCCTGTGTCTGGAAGGACACAGTCCTTGTGAGTGCTCTGTACAAATTCAAGCTGGGCCAGAGATATGGGGTCAGAAGGCAGCCCGGAGTCCACAGCTCTCCCATCCTCAGGGGCAACGGTTCCACTGCCCCTCAGGGGCAACGGTTCCACCCCGTTTGGAGAGGGGTGGGTCTCCAAATCAGGTTTTTAGGAGAAAGCTCCTAGGGGTCCCAACCACAAGAACTTGAGAAGCCCTGAAATAAAGGAGCCTCTTCAGTTTTGTTTAACCCAGAGTTCTCTAAACTCACTTGACTATGGATACCTTTTTGTGCCTAATGTTTCCAGGAATTCATGCCCCATATCATATGTTTGGGGAACTACTGTTCTAGGGCAAATATAAGATTTGAAATTTACTAGTGCACTGTAATCTTATACCTGTGTTACCCCAGGGCCTGTTTGGGTTCAAAATATGTCTAGATTCATTCATCTATCCATTTAACCACATTCCTGCCTCATCTCCGCAGGAACCCATCCTGGATCCCAGGAGGACAGAAATGAATCAGGCAGTCCCTGTCTTCAAAGGCTCACAGTCCAGTGGGGTTTAGCAGGGTAGTTAGGATGAGCGCTCAGATGTTATAATGCCTGATTCTGAAGCCCAGTTCTGTCCCTTACAAGCTGTGTGACCTGGGGCGAGTTCCTTCACCTCTCTGATTTAGTCCTCTCATCTGGAAGTTGGCACTAATAACCATGACATCTGGCCCACAGGGAAGGTTTTAGGATTCAGTGAAACAACAGAGGTAAAGCACTGATTGTGTGCCCGGCACATAGTAAGTATTGAATAAACACGAGCAGTTCTCCTTATGTTTGTTGTCCTTTCTGCGGAGTTTAATGTAGGTGCCATTTTCTTCAGGAATTGTTCTCTAGAAGCTGTGTCCCCAGGCTGATTAAGGTGCCCCTATTCTCTCCTTCTTTGAGAATATCGTAAACTTTACCTCCATCAGGAGCATCTTCCTGCTGCATAACTGGGGACAGCGAGGGGCCAAAGCAGAGAGTATAAGAGGATGAATGAAGAGGTAGGGGTGGGGGCTTTATTTTTTAATTTTTACTTTTTGGCCAGGCTGAAGTCTCGGCTAGATTCCCTGGGAGATGGGACGCCAGGGAGGGTTGCAAGTAAGGGTGTAGACAGCCAGGCCTCCACCCCAAGCCTGGCTCAGCCTGTCATCAAAATGATGTCCCACAAGGAAGTCCTTACCCACTCATGAGTAGGATCCTGTTCTAAGCCCTGTGTTGGCAGCCAGTGGTTTTGCATGGCAAGGTGGGTAACATCATTGCTTCCACCGCCTCATGGCACTGCCGCTTTTGTTCAGACATGTCCAGTTTACCAGGTAACACCCTTCTTTGTTCACCTGGGCATCCACAGTGAAAGGTTTGAGTGATGGTATGGAAACGGCTGTGGTTCCTCAGGCCTGCATCCCTGGGGTGGAGGGAGCGGGGACTAAACCCCGGTTTAGACGTTCCCTTGCCTTCTTGCAGCTGCAGTGCACACTCAGAGGGGCTTTGCAGAGAACAGCTGGTAAATCTGCTTCGGTGCCTGCTTCCCCCTGCCCTTCCCTGCGCCCTGTGTGGGTGGATGCCTCTTCATCAAGACACAGCTCTGAAGGAGCCTCCAGATGACTCCGAGGCCCTCCCAGCTCCCCAGGGGCAGCTCCCAACCCGCAGACCTGGCTCTGAGGCTCCCTAACCTCCCTCCCAGCCCATTCTCTTTGAGCAGCAGCAGCCTCGTGCCAGCAGCTCCAGGGGGGTCCAGGCGAGGCCGGGTGTCTCCCCCTCTGCTCTCTTTCCCTCTCACACACAATTCTGCAGGCGGAATTCTAGACAATCTCTTTTTCTTCTTAAATCTGTGAAATCAGGAACCAGAGGGCAAACTAGGGCTCTGGGTCTCCAATTATCTCTCTCCCCCTGCCTCTCGGGGAGCCTCACACTCTCCCACTCGGCTCCAAGCAGTCAACAGCCTCTCGGAACCTGTTGAAATCTATTACCGACCTTTGGTCTCATCACCACAAAGGAGCTTTCTGCAGCGCGGAGATGGATTAAACAGAAATGAATTGGCCAACGAAGGCTTTACGACCCTCTCGGTTCTTCCCTTCTTTTCCTCCCCCCTTCTCTCCCTGTATCTCACTTTTATTTTTTTATAGAAAGCCAGCTGGGCAGAGCTGAGATAAGGCAACGTGGCCTGCATGGACGGAGGTCACAGATACCTGAATGAAATTCACTTTGTTCATTTTGCAAACTAGGACACTGGCAGTTCCACAGCACGGGGCCTGTTAGTGCTAAATTCATCGTGTCTGGCAAAAAAGAAAATAAAACAAAATGAAAAGCCCATAAAGTTGAACCGTTAAATATTTAGGGCTCGTGATGAACAGCATGTCATAATATTTGTTGAATTGCATTTGCTATTCAATGCATCTTTTCCACTTATGGCCCCAGTTTGGGGAGGTAGATGGAGGAAAACTAGAAGAATTGGGTTGCGTCAAAAATGAAACGTGGGCTTTAATTTAACCTCAAAAGACAAATCTCTCTGTCTGCACATCCTGAGCTGCACGGCTGTTAGCGCTCTTGAACGGGGGTCTTCGCCTCCCCTGGAGCCTGTCTCGGTGTTCACACACAGCTCCGCGTGTAATTAAGCAGATGCTTTAAGACGTTCGACTTAAATTATCAAATGTCAGGACATGACGCTTTATTTGTGTATGTTTTCCTTGCTTAGCAAATCAGGCAGTACCTGGGGAAGGGGGATGTGTTTGCTCAGCTCTAGGAAGGAACATATTCCTGTTGCTCTGTGTCTGAAATTCTACTCTTAGAGGTTTGCTTCTTGGCTTATTAACTCTTTTCAGGCACATTCCCCAGGAGAACCCATGCAGACTCAGTTTCTTACCTGGTCTGAGGATGGGTTAATAAGATTTTTTCTTGACAGCAAAAAATGAGAGTGTATATGAGAACTTGGGGGAATCTAAGAGGTGATGGGGGGCTGGCTCTGGCCCAGAGACAATGAAAGTGAAAGTGTTAGCTGCTCAGTCATGTCCAACTCTTTCTGACCCTATGAACTGTGGCCCTGCTAGGCTTCTCTCTCCCTGGAATTCTCCAGGCCAGACAAAATAGTAGATTCCTTTTCAACAGGCCTGGGAGATCTTGCTGAAGAAGTTGGGGTGGTGACAGGAGAAAGAAGGAAGAGAAAGAGAGGGAGGAAGGGAGGAGTCCTTCTTCCTCAAGCGTGTAACTTGTATATCAATTACCAAACTTTTCGGAAGCACATACCACCCTTCCCCGCCAGCACCATCCCTGCTCTGTGGTACTCACCATCTAGTTGGGAAATTTGACTGCTCCAGACTTGCCTTTTTGTCAGGAGCCCAAAGGGCCAAGGCTGAAGACAGAGTCAGATCTTCCTTGAATAGAAACACGGCCTCAGAAATGCTTGGCACTGACCCTAGGAGCCACTCTGATCTCAGGGGTCAATCAGAAATGGTCTTAAGTGTCTCTTTCCAATCACTACCCAAATCATCATGCATGACCTTGGGAGTCAGTGAGGAATGACCTTGAAAATTACTGAGAAGTTGATCGAGAGCATCACTTTTTAGTGACCTTGGGGACCAGCAAGTAGTGACCTTGAAAATCAGTGAGTAGAAATCTGGTGACTCAGTGAGTGATGACGCCCAGTGGAGGGTGCTCAGAGAGGCCTAGAGGCAGTGGGTCAGACCAGGTGCCCAAGTGGGCAAGGCCAGTGGGGGCTGAGATATGGCTGATGCTTAGGGGTCCCTAGCCAGACTCCTACCACACTAGCACTGAAAGCCTCTCTGTCCCCTGGGTTGCCTAGACCCAGGTAGTTTTTTGCTGAGCTGCCCAGGGCTCTGGAGAAGTCCAGGCAGCAGAGTTGAGCCCTCCCTCTCCGTTGCCAGGCTGTTGTGCCAGGCTTGACTCATGGTGGGGGCCATACCGGCTGCACCATGAGCAGAGCCCCAGCCCTTGGGAGGGCCACTCAGCAGGGCCTGGCTGCAGCTGAGCTCCCGATTTCAGCAGACTTGTTTGTTTCCATACAGCGTCTGGGGCTTACTGCCACCATCTGGACTTGCTCCCTGTCAAAGCCCACTTTCTCTTGCCGGCTGCCAGTGCTGTTATCAATAGCAGCCAGGTAGCCTGCTGGCAACCTGGGGAGGTTGTATGGAAAGGACTCGGAGCACGTGGACTGGCTCCCTGGGGGCAACGTGTCCAGGCGCCTGGGGGCACTAAGGCAGAGGGCGTGTGGGTGGGGAGGGAAGTGCTTGGGCTGTGTATGTGTGCGTGTGTGCAAGTGTGTTTCTGTGAACAAACGTGTGAGTCCAAGTTTGTCTCCATGTGTTTGTTCATGTCTGTGTGTGTCTGAGTGTATATGTGTCTGTGTGGGGGTGGGCAGGTGTGCGATGGTGTCGTGAATGGGAAGAATGGAGTCAGCCTGTTGGAGACTCAATTTTATCTGAAAAATGGGACCATGATAACACCTCTCATCTAGAGTTGTCAGGAGACTTGGACTAGATAGCACCAATTAATCGTTTGGAAATAACACACATGGTAAGCGCTCAGTGTATATGACATATGGGTTTGCGTGTGCATGTCTGTGTGTGTGCATCTGTTTGTGTATTGATGGTATTTGTGTCTCTGGGTCCCTGTGTGTCTGGGGAGTAAGTCTGCGTGGATTTGTATCTGAGTTGGCATGCTGTGCCCCATGTGAGAAGGCGTGTGCACGTGTGCTGGAGGGCCCGGCGCCTGCTAAATATTTGTTTTGCTGGGCCCTAGGGAGCAGAGTTGGCAGAGTTGCCAGCACTGCGTGCAGTGTTTCTGACAGCTCGAGCGCGGCCTCCAGAAGTGTGAACTTTCTCAGGGTAAACAGCTAATGATACTGTGATGCTAGCGCTGACCCCCTCTAGGGCCTCCTCGCAGGCTGGGAGTGATGAGGAGGCTTCTGGCTGGTGCCTCCCTCCCACTCCTTCAGCGTGGCACCTACAGCCAGAAGTGTGTGAGAAAGAATGGTGGGGCTCAGTAGCAAACCCACACCCCTCCCGCTCCCCACCCTGCCTGCGGCTGGCAGGCTAGCGATGGAAGAGGACGGAATCTCCTGGCCAGTCTCTTCCTGCCCTCGGCCAGTCAGCACCTTGGAGAGCTCCCGAGCCATGTTGGGGCGAGTGGGAAGGCTACAGCACCAACCCGGCTGTTAGTCCAGGTGCAGTCAGGACTGGGGCTGTGGGCCTGCAGCCACTTCAGGCCTCTGGATCAAGGGAAGCCCTGGTGGGGATGTGATTACTTGTTAATTTATTCAAAAACCTCACTCTTGTCTAAATTGGGTCACAGCCTCTGGGAGCTCCTGAAACCCTGGCAAGAAACCTATTTTGTTGATGAGAAAAGTGGCCCTTGATCCTCTGCCCTATAGCAGCACCCTCCCTGCCCCTCACTCTGCTGCTGTCTCCTGGCTGCGCCTGGCCAGAACAGGGCTCCCTCTTTTACACCACTCTGTGTGCACTCATATCGGAGCTCTGAGTATGTGTGTGTGTGTGCGCAGGCTTGCTTGTGTGCATGGGTCCCTGGATGCAGATGTGTGCCGGTCGGGGTCAGCCAGTGCCTAACAGCAGAGACGTGTGAGCACCTTTTTGTGCTTGGGTGTCACAACAGGGGTTTTCTAAAAGTCATGCAAGGGCAGGGGATGTCTGGGGCTCAGCTCTTACTAGGTTATCTGCTAAGAGTAAGGACAGGGTAAACACCAGCTTGTATCCTAGAAGCCGGTGATGTGGGAGAAGCAAAAATTGGGAGGAGAGTGTTGAGGATTGTTTCATTCTCTTCCCCAATTTACAGATGAGAAAACGGAGGCCCTGCCAGGCAGTTGGCGTGGGTAAAGTTTGTTGGAGCAGAGCCAGAGCCATATCAATGATCCTATTTCCTGCACGGTGTCCCCTCCCCCCAACCCCAGTGCCACCCCACCTCATGACTGGTCCACTACCTGGCCTTGAACCACCCCCAAGGCTCCAGAAAATCAGGGTCAAAGACTCCAAAATTCTCAGGTCTCCAGTCAGGCCCAAGGAAGCCCCCTTAGGTCTCTCTTCCCTGCCTTGCCCCGTGCCAAGCAGCTGAGGTCCCTCTAACAGATGGGTCAGGCCCCCACCCCCACCCCCTGCCGCTGCTGCTGAAGAGAGAGAACCTTTCCAGACAGCCCCTGTCTGTGTTTCATTACAAAGACGCAGCCATATTCCATTAATTCCTCATTTGCTATGGGCTGAGCGCTGATATGTACATTTTTACCTGGGGTGGTTTTAATCAGTTAATTTAACCAGAAGCATTAATAATGTATTTCTTTGCCACTCGACTGCCCATCTGTTGAACAACTTACCTGTTGGAGAGCAATGTCACCTCCTGTGACTCGGAGCCCTCGGCTTCCCAGGAACAAGATGAGATCCTGCATATTTAATGGCTTTGCAGACCAAGGGTGAGAGCTGAGAGTGCTGCTCCCTGCTCGGCATGGGCCCCAGGCTGCAGCTAGCAGCATGGCCTGCCTTTACCCTGAGGTCCAGATAAACACTACCTTCCCGCCTGTGATCATGCTTCGTGGATAGATTCAAGATTGCAGGAGAGGTTAAGGAGTGGAGGCTATGTGGGCCAGGAGATGCCAGCAGGCGGATCCAGCACTCTGAGTGCCTCCTGGCCTCTGCCTGGGCCGGCAGCTGCACCCCTAAGCCTCACTTCCCTCCTTCACCTCTTGGATCTATTGGAAGGACTCAGTGAGGAAGTCTGTGCAAAGTCCAGGCACCGGGCCAGGCACAGAGTAGCTCCCCAGATGAGGTTTACTTCCCTGGGTCTGAGTAAGCCCATGGCCCCATAGAGTCAGGACTGATCCTAAGGAAGCTGAGAGTTGGAATTACCTTAGGGAAGGCAGGGGTGAGACTCTGTATAAGTAACCGCCAGTCTGGGAGGAGGAGCAGCAGCTGGTCAAAGCTCCCTTTAGAACTAGGCCTGGTGGCTCAAACGGTAAAGAATCTGCCTGCAATGCAGGAGACCCAGGTTCAATCCCTTTGGGTTAGGAAGATCCCCTGGAGAAGGAAATGGCAACCGACTCCAGAATTCTTGCCTGGAGAATCCGATGGACAGAGAAGCCTGGCAGGCTGCAGTCCACAAAGAGTCAGACACAACTGAGGGACTAACTTTCACTTTCATTAACCATTTAGCTGCTGGTAAAAGATTCCAGGGAAGGGGTTGAGGCTGCAGCAGCACTTTCAGAGGTTTGGGGGTGCTGTGTTGGCTGAGGAGGTCAGGGGGTGCCAGCCATAGGACAGAAAATGTGACCTGGCCTCCCTTAAATCTCGCCTTTCCTGGGCTTCTCAGCTTCACGTTCCTTCCATAGAAACCAGGAAGCAGCCAGAGCTCTGGGTGCACCATCCCCCTTCAGAACCCACCCCTCTAGGCCTGACACTCAGCCAGCTCAGGTCTGCGTCCTGTTTCCCCACAGTCCTGGGGTCACTGGAGGGTGGCGAAGACACTGTGCTCCCACCTCGTGGCTTGGGATCCCAGTGCACTCACCCTGGCCATCAGCTCTCAGCCTCCTTCACGTCTACGGGGCCCTCACGAGCAGCATAAAAGCAGAGCAGATACTTCTCTGTTCAAGAACTTCCCTATCCTGAAGGACATTGACTTCACTCCTAGAAGAAAGAGCAGACAGATGACAGGGAAAGGCAGGTAGGTTAGGAGGGGACATTGGACCACAGGTGGCCAGAAGGACTTCTTCCCGAGGGGGCCAGGGATGGCGGGCAAGACCAGTTGGATACCCTCAGGACACAGCAGGGCCAGGTCCTTGGTGAGAACTCCCCTTGCCTTGGTCTGCTTTGATTTCATAAATACTGAAACACCACTGATGGTAAGATGCGTAATTTGATGTACTTCCCTAAGAAAGAAAAAATGCCACCAGTTAAACTATGACACAGTGCCTTCTTATCATCTATTGCAAGACTCATCTCCATTTCAGGGATGTTAAAATGTGGAGGGAAAAAAAAGTGTGATTTGGAATCAGTGAAATATGGTCATAGAAACAACACTCACTGCAGTTTATCAAGTTCTCTGCTGAGGGCTATCCGAGCAGCATCTCTTTCAATCCTCCCAAGCCCTGTGAGTCGAGCTATCGTTCAGAGAGGTTAAGCAATGTTACAAGGTCACACAGACAATCCTAATAATACTTAGTGTATGACTAAATGCCAATACTAGCAAGATCACTCTGCAAATCTATAGTTAAGGACTTTGAGACACCTAGAGCTTGACAAGCTTATCTGAGTTCATACAGCCTGTAGGTGGCAGAGGAGTTGGGGCTGGCTGACCTCTCTACCATCCTGTGAGCAGCTAGCAGGGGCGAAACTGGGCCTCAAATCCTGCCCCCTGGAACTCCAGGCTGTGCTCCTAGCCACTGGGCATCACTACCTTTTTTCAAGAGAAAAGGGCACCAAAGAGGATGGTTCTGCATAGGTGTCTACCTACAGGACTCATCCTCTCTCTGGCCCTCCCAGGCCCCTGGAGGCTGCTCCTCACTGCCCACCCCCCTCCTCTGGATGGGCATTTGCTTTCCCTCCTGACTGGCCGGTAGAGGGTGATTCCCACCTCTCTGGCCTCCTTCAGAATCCTAAAAGCCAGTGGAATGAGAGGGAGCAGCAGGCAGGCAGAGATGAGGCAGAAACAGAGAGCGAGAGCTGCCTTCGAAAACTCACAAATTGGTCCCAGAGAGAAATGGAGTCTCTTTTTTGCCCATCAGCTCACTTCCCCAACCATTACCCAGCAAGCAGAGTAAGGGCCTGAGCTGGAGCAAAACCCCGGCATGGGTGTGGGGAATGGTATTAGGGCAGCCGTGGCTCCCTCTCAGAGGGGCAGGGACACCCTGGGAGCCAGCTTGGGCCCAGCCTCCTTGGAGGAGAATTGGGCAGGAACACACAGCCAGTGCCTGGGGGAGACCTGACCCTGCTAACTTCAGGTGGATGGGAGGGTCCAGGACCTGCCTGATGCAGGGAGCAGGGGCGGGTGCTGGAGAGACAGACCCAGGGGGCTGGGGTCCCAAAATCTACCCCATAGCAGATAGTGGCTTCTGGGGATCAGTCATGGGCAAGAGGTGGGCTTGGAATTATAGATTCAGGAATCGGGGCCTTATCCCAAGCTGCAGGCAGAGAGCAGCGAGGAAGGAGAATCAGAGGAACATTCACTATGTGCCCAGCCCTGGGCCAAGAGCTTTAGGTGTATCACTTGCTCTAACCCACCCAGCAGCACTGGTGAGGTGAAATTCCCATTTCACAGATGTGAAAACTGACATTCAGAGGGGATGAGTAATGGCTAGTCAGTGGCTGAGCCTGGATGTGAACTGTACCAAAGCAGCCTGGCTTCAGACCACTGTGCTCTGGTGCTTCTAGAGAAATGAGGCATTAGACAAGCAAGCCAGGCCAGACAAGATGAGCTCCCAGAGCTGGACACACAATCAGTACAGACTAACCTTCAGGGGCTAGTACACTGCGGCTCCTGAATTCCCTCCCAGCCCTGCTCAGCTGTGGTCCTTAGTCCTCAGTGCAGGGTAGGGCTGAGTGTGGGGGAGGTAGGGGTGGGGACGTAGGCTTTGCTTCTAAGAACTAGGAGCCACGCAGGTTCCCACAACTGCAGCCTGCACATTTCTGCGGACAGCCTGGGTGGAACTGGCTGTCCGGCTCAGAGGGGTGTTTCATCCTTCCCCTGCCTCACATACCTCTCTTCTGAAAATGAGACTGCTCGCCAGCCTGGGAGGCCCTCCCGCTGTGCTTCCCCACAAGACTCTCCACTTTCCCACTGCCGGCCTCACTGGCAGCCCCAGTGCGTGCTGAAAGATGCTATGGAGATGCAGTCACAGGGCGTCTGCTCTGAGCAGGGCACAGCAGTGCTGGAGAAAGGAGCAGCAGCTCCTAGAAGCAGCGTGTCTTTCTGAGTCAGGGACTAGAAAACTGATAGCTGGGCGGAGATGGCCTGGCCAGGTGGGCCACGACCACGTCTGGTCCCTGCCTGCTTGCTCCAGTCACCAGACTCTTCCATGCTTCGCGCCTGCTGTTCCTCTGCCCATTCAGTGCTTTTACTATGCTGCTTGATCAGCTTCTACTGTCTCTTCGAGGCCTTGCTTAAAAATCACATCCTCTAGGAAGCCTTCTAGGATTTCTCCTGGCTATTTTCATTCCCTAAAGCACTTTATATTAATCACAACAGAACAGCCATCACTCTTATTGTTAATTATTTCTTTGACTCTTTACCCCTTCAATCTGTGAGCAACCCAAGGAGACAACTACTCTTATCCAATTTTTATATAACCTGCACTGAGAAGGTAGCAATAAATGTTTGTTGCATTGAACTTCCCTGGGGAAAATCATTAAAAAAAAAAAAAAGAACAGTCCCGTGTAGATACTTGCTATCATCTTAAGTGTTAATTCTTCTCCTAGCTTTTATAACAAGAAGGCTGGCACTTAAAATGCAGGGAGATTGTTTGCTTAGATCAACACTAGAATTCTAGAAACAATCCTTTAACACAGAGTAGGTTTTCAGTAAACACTTGTTGAATTAATTCATGAATTAGAAAAAGGCTGCTCTGAGAGTTCAGACACACAGGGACCAAGATGTGGGTTGTATTCCCACCTGCTCCCTGGTAGCTCAGCTGGTAAAGAATCCGCCTGCAATATAGGAGACCCCAGTTAGGTTCCTGGGTTGAGAGGATCCCCTGGAGAAGGGATAGGTCACCCACTCCAGTATTCTTTGGCTTCCTTGGTGGCTCAGATGATAAAGAATCTGCCTGCAGACTTGGGTTCAATCCCTGGGTTGGGAAGATTCCCTGGAGGAGGGCATGGCAACCCACTCCAGTGTTCTTGCTGGAGGATCCCCATGGACAGAGGAGCCTGGTGGGCTGCAGTCCATGGGGTCACAAATAATCGGACAGAACTGAGTCACTAAGCATGGCTCAGCACTGTACTGGACACAGGATGACACTTTCCTTGCAGGTCCTACAGTCTAGTTGGGGGACCAACACGGAAACAGTGACAGGTAAATGTCAAACCAAAGATTGTGCTGCAGTCAGGACATTCCTGGGCACACCTGGGATCCAGATGTGAATGGAGAAGTTACTACTCTATCTAAGTCTGAGTTTCCTCATCCATAATATAGTGAGAATCTGATATTTAGGGATATTGTAAAGATTAAACAAGATGATGCTCATAAAGCATTTGGCACAGTACCTAATGCCTGAGAAGGCATCAAATACTTTGTCACCATTAATAAGGAACATAATGTCATGAGCAAAGGCATAAAAGTGTGGAAGTTAATGGAGTAGTTGAGAAACTGATGGGGAGACATGTACATGGGGAGACTCAAAGATAAGGCAGAAAGGTCGATGCGAGCCAGATTTATGAAGATGTTGAAAACCAGAAAGAAGACTGGGCCCTGATCCTCTGGGCAGGAGGAAGCCAGGGAGACTGAAGCTGAGCACTGGCATCGCCGAGTCTGTGCTTTGGGATCCCTGGGGCTGATGTGTGGAGGGTGGACTGGGAAAAGAGAGGGTGGGGGAGCATGAAGGAGCTGGTGCCACAGTGCAGGACGTGGGCTGGAGGGTGACGATGGAGATGGAAGAGACAGACCCCAGAGTCATTTGGGGGCAAAAAGTGAGGCAAGAGATGGGGCTGGGAGGTGCAAATGATACCAAGGTTTCTAGTCTTGACCACTGAAGGGTATTGGTACCCTTCCCTGAGATGGGAAGCTCAGAGAAAGCATAGTTTTGGGGAGAAGATGCTATGTTTGATTTCGGAAATGTCGGGTGTAGATATCTTTGAGAACTTGAAGGTAGATCTTAAGACAGAGATCCTTAACCAGACAGAGGTCCATTTCTTACCCACAGCCTGGAGGCTGCCAACCTCTCTTCAAAGGCCATGTGGAGATAGGAGTGGTGGAGAAGAACCCTCTCCTGGGCGAAGATGACAAGCAGCCCACTCAGGCATGAATGGGCCCATTCTAGAAGGGGGCATTGACTTGGTCTGTTTTTGTGGAAAACAAGCTTTCATCTGTCTTATTCTCATGGCCTAATTCCCTCTGCTTGTAAATACTCGAATGTTTTTGTTTTTGCTGTTGTTAAATTATAACCTTTAAGGCAGTGGAAGAATTAGTTGGAAAAGATTGAACCCAGATATAGAATGAGAACCCCACACCATAAATCTAGCAGTGCTAATTTGTGGATAACCTACAGACTTAAGGACTCTCTGGAAGCTCGTGTTAATTACCAGGTGAGATCCTTTCCCAGTTGAGGCTTAGGAAGGACATTCTTTCTTGGTTCTGGGCTAAATGCTCATTACCAGCATGCTATTTACAATCTTAGTATGTATTCTTTGAAAAATCAGAGCAGAGCATGATTCCTGGATCTGCAGAAATGTGCAGTTTTGGACAAATCAGTAACTTCTCTGAGCCTCCATTTCCTCCTCTGAAAAAATGAGAATAATAGTAGAATCCCCTCATCAAGTTGTTATGAAGATTAAATGAGTTAATGAGTGGAGAAGGCTTAGAACTTAGACTCAGTAGGTATTAGTGGTTCTTGTTACTGTTATTATGACCCCTGCACTGCTTTTGGTTCCCTTGCTAATTCACACCAGATGGTGATGCAGAAAACTCTTGTCTTTGTGTTTGTTCAAAGTGCAGGGTTTAGAGGAGGATGTCTTTAAGTTTGTATTTTTTTCTTCCAGTTTTATTGAGACATAATTGATATACAACCCTTGTATACAAGTTTAAGGTGTAAAACATAGTGATTTGACTTATTGTACACATGTCAAGAATTGATTACCACAGTAAGTTTCGCAAAATCCATAATCTCATATACATGTAGAAGAAATGAAAAAGTATTTTCTTCTTGTGATGAGAACTCACAATTTACTATCTCAACAACTTTCATAGATAAAACATTCTGCAGTGTTAATTATATGTCATGTTGTATGTAATATCACTAGTACTTATTTATTTTACAACTGAAAGTTTGTATCTTTTGACCACCTTCATCCAATTCTGCCTTCCCCAAATCCCTTGCTCAGGTAACCACATATCTGATCTCATGAGACAAGTGCTCCGGCCTGGTGCACTGGGAAGACCCAGAGGAATCAGGTGGAGAGGGAGGTGGGAGCGGGGATCGGGATGGGGAATACGTGTAAAAAAAGAAAAATAAATAAATAAATAAAAAGAAAAACTGAAGTAAAGTTGGTTTACAATATTGTATTAGTTTCAGGTGTGTAGTAAAGTGACCCAGCTATTTTTTTCAGATTATTTTCCATTAGAGGTTATTACAAGATACTGAATATCGTACCCTGTGCTATATAGCAAATTCTTGTTGCTTATCTATTTTATGTACAGTAGTTTGTATCTGTTAATCCTATACTCTTAATTTATCCTTCCCCTCCTCCCTTTCCCCTTGGGTAACTTTATTTTCTGCCTGGAGTCTATTTCTGTTTTGTATTATATATCAATTCATTTGTATTATTTTTTAGATTCCACATAAAGTGATATCATATGATATTTCTCTTTCTCTGTCTGACTTACAACACTTAGTATGATTTTCTCTATGTTTTCTCTATGCAATCCATCCATGTTGCTACAAATGGCAATGTTTTATTCTTTTTATGGCTGAGTAATTTTCCATTGAGTATATATACCTCATGTTAAACTAATTATCTGTTGATGGACACTTGGGTTGCTTTCATGTCTTGGCTATTTTAAAGCATGCTGCTATGAACATTGAGGTGTATGTATCCTTTTGAATTAGAGTTTTTAGTCCTTTTAGGGTACATGCCCAGGGGTGGGATTGCTGGACTACTTCTTGGCTCTAGTTTCTGTTTTTTAAAGAACCTGCACACTATTTTTCATAGTTTCTCCACCAATCTACATTCCCACCAACAGTGTAGGAGGGTTCCCTTTTCTCCAGCATTTATTATTTGTGGATTTTTTTTTTTTGATGGTAGCCATTCTGACTAATGTGAGGTAATATTTCATTGTGGTTTTAATGTGCACTTCTCTAATAATTAGCAGAGTTGAGCATGTTTTCATGTGTCCATTGATCATCTGTATGTCTGCTTTTGAGAAATGTCTGTTTAGGTCTTCTTCCTGTTTTCTGTTTGAGTTGTTTTTTTAACATTGAGTTTTTTGAGCTGCTAGTATATTCTGGATATTAATCCCTTGTTGGTAGCATCATTTGCAAATATTTTCTCCCATTCCATGGGTTGTCTTCTCATTTTGATGATTTCTGTTGCTAAGCAAAAGCTTTTAAGTTTGATTATGTCCCATTTGTTTATTTTTGCTTTTTTTTTTTTTTTTTTTGCCTTGGGAAACTGATCTAAGAAAATAATGCTATGATTTATGTCAGAGATTTTTTTTTTTCCTGTGATCTCTTTTAGGATTTTTATGATGTTGTGTCTTATATTTCAAATCATTTTTGTATGTGATATGAGGGGGTGTTCTAGTTGCATTGGTTTACAAGTAGCTGTCCAGCTTTTCCAACACCACTTGTTGAAGAGATCGCCTTTTCTTCATCACATATTCTTGCCTCTTTTGTTGTAGATTAATTGACCATAGGTGTGTGGGTTCATTTATGGCCTCTTTATTCTGTCCCATTGACCCACATGTTCATTTTTGGGCCAATACCATGCTGTTTTGATTATTGTAGCTTTGTAGTATTGTCTAAGATCTGGAAGGATTATGCCTAAAGCTTTGTCCTTTTTAGTCAGGATTGCTTTGGCAATTCTGGGCCTTTTGTGGTTCTATATAAATTCTAGTATTATTTGTCTAGTATTATTTGAAAATTGTCAAGAATATCTTGATAGGGATCACATTAAATGTGAAGACTAGTTTGAGTAGTTTGACCAGTTTAACAGTATTAATTCTTCTAACCCAAGAGCATGGAATATCTTTCCATTCATTTGCATCAGCTTTAGTTTCCTTTACCAGTGTTTCATAGTTTTCAGTGTATAGGTCTTTAACTTCCTTAGTTAAATTTATCCCTAGGTTTCTTTTTTTGGACATGATTTTGAATGGGACTTTTTAAAATACTTATCTTTCTGATATTTCATTATTAGTGTAAAAAATGCAACAAATTTCAATATGTTAATCTTGTATCCTGCTGCCTAGCTGAATTCCTTTATTAGTTCTAATAGCTTCTGTGTGGAGGCTTAGGGTTCTCTACATAAAGTGTCAATGTCATCTGCAACTGATCTCTTTTTCTACAAGTTTATTTTTGAAATATAATTGACCTACAAGATGGTGTTAGTACCTGATGCATAAAATAGTGATTCAATATTTCTATATGTTACAAAATTATCACCATGATAAGTCTAGTTAACATCCATCACCATATAGGGATATTGCAGCATTATTGGCTGTTATTTCCCATGCTGTACATTTCATCCCCATGACTTATTTGTTTTGTAACTGGAAGTTTGTACCTCTTAATTTCCTTCACCTGTTTCACTCATTTCTCAACCCCTCTCTCTGTCTGGCAACCACCTGTTTGCTCTCTGTGACTATTTTGTTCTGTTGATTTGATTTGTTTCTTAGATTCCACATATAAGTGAAATCACCTGGTATTCATTTTTCTCTGTCTGACTTGCTTTGCTTAGTATAATACCCTCTAGGTCCATCCATGTTGTCGCAATGGGCAAGATTTCATTCTTTTTATGGCTGGGTAATATTCTATTATATACACGCACCGCAACATTTTTACACATTCATCTATCAGTGGGCACTTAGATTGCTTCCATATATTGGCTATTGTGAATAATGCTACACTGAATATTGGGGTGCAGATATGATTTTGAATTGGTGTTTTTATTTTCTTTGTAAAAATACTCAGAAGTGGAATTGCTGGACAATATGGTAGTTCTGTTTTTAATTTTCTGAGAAATGTCCATACTGTTTTCCACAGTGGCTGCACCAGTTTACATTCTCACCATCAATGCACAAGTGTTCCCTTTTCTTCACATTCCTGATAACACTTATTTGTTGTCTTTTTGATAAGAGCCTTTCTGACAAGTGTGAAATGATAGTTCATTCAAGTCCTGATTTGCATTTCCCTGATGATGAGTGATATTGAGTTTCTTTTCATGTGCTTGTTGGCCCATTTTTCGATTGAGTTGCTTGTTTTTGTGATGTTGAGTTGTATGAGTTGCATGAGTTCTCCATCTATTTTGGATATTAAACCTGTGAATATTTTCTCCCATTCAATAGGCTACCTTTTCATTTTGTTGATTGTTTCCTACACTGGGCAAAATCTTTTCAGTTTGGTGTAGTCCTATTTGTTTACTTTTCCATTTGTTTCCTTTGCCTGAGGACACATATCCAGGAAAGTGTTCCTACGGCCAATGTTAAAGAATGTACTGCCTATGTTTTCTTCTAAGAGTTCTATGGTTTCAGGTCTTATATTCAAGTCTTTAATCCATTTTGAGATAATTTTTGTATATGGTCTGAGAATGCAGTCCGGTTTCATTCTTTTGCAAGTGGCTGTCTAGTTTTTTCAACACCACTTATTGAAGAGGCTGTCTCTTCCTCCATTGCATATTCTTGCCTCCTGTTTTGTAGATTAGTTGACCATACGATTGTTGGCTTATTTCTGGGCTCTCTGTTCTACTCCATTGAGCTATATGTCTTTTGTGTCAGTGCCATATGGTTTTGATTACTGTAACTTTGTAGTGTAGCTTGAAACCAGGGAGTGTGATAACTCAAGCTTTATTCTTCTTTATCAAGGTTGTTTTGGCTATTTGGTCTTCTGTGTTTCCACACAAATCTTTTAATTATTTTTTATAGTTCTGGGAAAAAGAGTACCATTTGTATTTTGATAGGAATTGCATTTGCTTTGGTTAGTATGGTTATTTTAATAATATTAACTCTTCCATTCCATGAGAATGGTGTATCTTTCCATCTGTTTGTGCCATCTTCAATTTTTTTCATCAACATCTTGTAATTTTCTGAATACAGGCCTTTTGCCTCCTTAGTTAGATTTATCCCAAGGTATTTTGTTCTTTTTGATGTAATTGTAAGTAAGACTATTTTCTTAATTTCTCTTTTTGATACTTTGTTGTTATTGTTTAGAAATGCAATAGATTTCTGAATATTAATTTTATATTCTGCAACTTAATTCATTTATTAGTTCTAATAGTTCTTGTAGTATCATCTTTATGATTTTCTATGTATAGTATCATGTCATCTGCCAACAGCAACAGTTTCCCTTCTTCCTTTCTAATATGAATTCTTTTTTTTCTTTTTCTTGTCTGATTGCTGTGACTAAGACTTTCAATACTATGTTGAATAGAAGTGGTGAAGGTGGTCAGCCTTGTCTTCTTCCTGATCTTAGAGGAAATGCTTTCAGCTTTTCTCCTTTGAGTATGTCATCTGTACATTTGTCAGATATGGCCTTTATTGTGCTGAGGTATGTTCCCTCTATACCCCCTTTGTTGAGAGTTTTGTTTTTTTTTTATCATAAGAGGATGTTGATTGTGTCAAAAACTTTTTCCACATCGATTGAGATGATCATATGATTTTATTCTTCAGTTTGTTAATGTGGTTTGGCACATTGACTGATTTGTGGATATTGGACCATTCTTGCATTCCTGGAATAAATCCTACTTGATCATGGTATGCGAACCTTTTACTGTATATTGAATTTGTTTTGCTAATGTTTTGTAGAAGATTTTTGCATCCATGTTTATCAGTGAGATTAGCCAGTAATTTCCCCCTTTTTTGTGGCATCTTTTCCTGGCTATGGTATCAGATGGTGCTGGTACTGTAGAATAAAGTTTAGAAGCATTCCTTGCTCTTCAGTCTTTTGGAATCATTTCAGGATTGGTGTTAGCACTTCTTCAAATGTTTGGTAGAATTAACCTGTGAAGTTGTCTGGTCCTGGACTTTTGTTTGTTGGGAGTTTTTAAATTACTTATTCAGTATCTTTACTGATATCTGGTCTCATTCTATTTTGTATTTCTTCCTGATTCAGTCTTGGGAGATTTTATATTTTCAGGAATTTATCCATTTCTTCTAGATTATCTATTCTATTAGCATATAATTGTTTGTAGTAATCTCATATAATTATATTTCTCTTTTAACTTCTCTTTCATTCAGATTTTATTTATTTGGGCATTCTCTCTTTTCTCCTTGATGAGTTTGGCTAAAGGTTTATCAATTGTATTTATCTTTTCAAAGAACCATCTCTTATTTTCATTGATCTTTTCTATTGTTTTTTAGTCTCTATTTCAACAACAAAAACATGATTAAAGACACAGACTAAAATAACAGTAGGAATATAGACAGCCTCACCAACACAATGGACATGAATCTCAGCAAACTCCAGGAGATAGTGAAGGACAGGGGAGGCTGGCATGCAGCAGTCCATGGGATTGCAAAGAATGTGACACAACTTGGCAACTGAACAACAACCACATGATCTTTGTTATTTCTTTTATTTTATTAAATTTGGAGTTTGTTCTTTTTATATTTCCTTTAGGTGTAACCTTAGATTATTTATTAAACCTGTATTTTAAAATAAATTTTAAAGTATTTCACCATGGCTGTTGACAGTCTATGCAAATTTTAGGATTGCAACTTTGTGTATGATGTGAAATAGAGGCCTAGTTTTATACTTTTGCATGTGGCTGTCCAGTATTTCCAAGACCATTTATTGAAGAGGCTATCTTTTCTCAACTGTATGTTCTTTGCTTCTTTGTCATAAATTAATTGTCCATTTATGTGTGGGTTTATTTCTGAGATTTCAGTTCTGTTCCATTGATCTACATGTCTGTTTTCTGGCCAATACTATGCTATTTTGATTACTATAACTGTGTAATATAATTTGAAATCAGAGAATGTGACACCTTCAGCTTTGGTTTTTTACTCAGAATTGCTCTAGGTAATTGGCCTTTTGCAGTTCCATGTTCTATTTTTTGTGAAAAATGTCACTGAAATTTTGATAGGGTTTATATTGAGACTATGTTTTGCTCTAGGTAATATGGACATTTTAATTACCAATGTTAATTCTTTCAGCTCATGAGCATGAAATATATTTCCATTTCTTGGTGTTTCTTCACTTTCATTCAAAAATGGCTTATACTTTTCAGTGTAGAGGTCTTTCCCTCCTGGTTAAATTTATTCCTAGATATTTTAGTTTTTGCAGTTGCAATTGTAAATGGGATTGTTTTCCTAATTTCTCTTTCTGCTAGTAAATCAAAATGGATCAAAGAGTTGAATGTAAGGCCTGAAACCATAGAACTCCTAGAAAAACACATTGGTGGTTTGCCCTTTGACATTACTCTTATCAGTCTATCTGGATACCTTTCCTTAGGCAAGGGAAACAAAAGCAAAAATAAACACAAGGAGCTATATCAAACTAAAAATTTCTGCACAGCAAAAGAAATTGATAAAACAAAAAGATGTCTACCAAATGGGAAAAGATATTTGCAAGTCATAGATCCAATAAGAGATTAATATCCAAAATATATAAAGAACTCAGTGATGAAAATACCAAACAACCTGACTGAAAATTGGCAGATTTGCACATGAAAACATGTTCAACATCACTAATCATCAGGGAAATGCAAATCAAAACAATTAGATGTCACCACATGCCTGTTAGGATGGCTGTGGATGAAAAAGTCAAGAAAAAAGCACTGGAGAGGATGTGAAGAAAGGGAATCCTCATGCATTGTTGGTGGGAATGTAAACAGGTGGAGCCACTATGGAAAACAGTATGGAGGTTCCTCAAATTATTAAGAATAGAATTACTGGGGCTTCCCTAGAAGTCCAGTGGTTAAGATTCCATGCTTCCACTATAGTAGATAAGGGTTTGATCCTTGGTTGGAGAACTAAGATCCTGCATACCACACATCGTGTCCACAAAAGTGATTTTTAATTTAAAAAAATAGAATTACCATGTGGCCCATCATTTCCACATCTGGGTATTTAACTGAAAAATAAAAAACCACTAATTTGGAAAGATGTGAATGTTCAGTCGCTCAGTTGTGTCCAACTCTTTGCGACCCCATGGACTGTAGCCCACCAGGCTCCTCTGTCCATGGAATTTTCCAGGCAAGAATACTGGAGTGGGTTGTCATTTCCTACTTACTCCAGAGGATCTTCCCAACCTAGGGATCAAATCCACAACTCTTGCATCTCCTGCATTGGCAGGTGGATTCTTTACCACTGTACCGCCTGAGAAGCCCACAGAGAGATATATGTATTTCTATATTTGCCACAGCATTCTTTACAGTAGCCAAGATGTGGAAACAACCTATGTGCCCTCAGCTGGTGAATGGATAAAGCAGGTATGGTGTATGTAACTGACCCTTGAACAAAGAGGAGACTCGGGACACAGTTGAAAATCCAAATATAACTTACAATCGACCCTCCATATAGGTGGGTCCTCTGTATCTGCAGTTCCACGTCTGCTGATTCAACAAACTACAGATGTTTTATGTATGAGATGTACTATTGAAAACAATCTGCAAAAGAGAAAAAAGAAAACAATCTGCATGTCATTGAACTCACACAGTCCAAACTCATGTTGTTCAAGGGTCAACAGTGTATAGAATGGAATATGACTCAGCCATAAAAAAAAGATGAAATCTTGCCATTTGTAACAACATTGAGGGTAAAAAGTAAGTGAGGTGAGTCAGACAAAGACAAACACTGTATGGTTTCACTGGAGTGTAGGATAAAATAAAATGCATAAGCTAAATCAAACAAGAACAAGTACATAGATAACAGAGTAGCAGTTACTAGAGGAGAAGGAGGGTTGGGGGGGAGAGCAAAGTGGGTAAAGAAGGTCAACTGTGTGGTTATGAATGGAAACTAAATTTTCGGTGGTGAGCACACTGTAGCTTCCCAGGTTGCTCAGTGGTAAAGAATCTGCCTGCCAATGCAGGAGACACAGGAGAAGCAGGTTCGATCCCTGGGTTGGGAAGATCCCCTGGAGAAGGAAATGGCAACCCACTTCAATATTCTTGCCTGGAAAATCTCATGGACAGAGGAGCCTGGGGGGTTACAGTTCATGGGGTCACAAAACGTCAGACATGACTGAGCATGCATGTGCACACACATGAAACTTATATAAAGTTATAAACCAATAAAATGAAAGAGATTGCAATTTTTCTCTAGTCCTGGGAATGCACCTGCTGTCCTGCCTGTTACAAACTGCCTTGGGCTTTTCTGAATGGCTGTGACTAGAGTGGATTATGAGTCTTTCTGGCTTTTGGCAAGAAGTGTTCAGCTTTCCAATCTCAATGCTTTCTATAAGGACTCTCCCCACCACCACCTAAAAGCCCCAAATTATATTCTTACTTTTTGTGCTGTCCCCTTCTATCATTTGTTGTTCAGTCACTCAGTCATGTCCAACTCTTTGCAACCCCATGGATTGCAGCACGCCAGGCTTCCCTGTCCTTCACCATCTCCTGGAACTTGCTCAAACTCATGTCCATTGAGTTGGTGATGCCATCCAACCATTTCATCCTCTGTTGTCCCCTTCTTCTCTTGCCCTCAATCTTTCCCAGCATCAGGGTCTTTTCCAGTGGGTCAGTTCTTCCCATCAGGTAGCCAAAGTATTGGAGTTTCAGCTTCAGCATCAGTCCTTCAAATGTGTTCAGGACTGATTTCCTTTAGGATTGGCTGGTTTGATCTCTTTGCAGTCCAAAGGACTCCCAAGAGTCTTCTCCAACATCACAGTTCAAAAGCATCAATTCTTTGGTGCATAAAGAAAGCTCAACCTTCTTTATGGTCTAATTCTCACATCCATACATGACTACTAGAAAAACCATAGCTTTGACTATATAGACCTTTGTCTGCAAAGTAATAACTCTGCCTTTTAATATGCTGTCTAGGTTTGTAATACCTTTCCTTCCAAGGAGCAAGCATCTTTTAATTTCATGGCTGTACTCGTCATCTGCAGTGATTTTGGAGCCCGGAAGTAAAGTCTCTCACTATTTCCATTATTTCCCCATCTATTTGCCATGAAGTAATGGGTCTGGATGCCATGATCTTCGCTTTTTGAATGTTGAGTTTTAAGCCAACTTTTTCACTCTCCTCTTTCACCTTCTTCAGGAGGCTCTTTAGTTCCTCTTCACTTTCTGCCATAAGGGTGGTGTCATCTGCATATCTGAGGTTATTGATATTTCTCCTGGCAATCTTGATTCCAGCTTATGCTTCATCCAGCTCGGCATTTCACATGATGTACTCTGCATAAAAGTTAAATAAGCAGCCTTGACATACTTGACAATATATAGTATCAACAATATACAGCCTTGACATACTCCCTTCCCAATTTGGAATCAGTCCATCATTCCATGTCCAGTTCTAACTATTGCTTCTTGACCTGCATCCATTTTTCTCAGGTGCAGGTAAGGTGGTCTGGCATGCCCATCTCTTTAAGAATTTTCCAGTCTGTTATGATCCACCCTTGGCTTCTATCTTGTCAAGGCATAAAAGACACCATCCATGTGTCACCTCCTTGGAGTTTTGTTGTATAGCCATTTCATGCTTGCTTATACTTGTCTGTTCCATACATCTTCCTTTACAGCTGAGAAATACTAAGTGCTTGCTATGTGCCAGGCACTGGAAAGAAAATAATGAACAAGCTCTTCATGCTCAAAGAGCTTATATTATTGTGGTAGGGGTGGGGGACACAGGCAGACTCTAAGCTATATAACAGATATTTGAGATCATTTCAACCTGCATTAAGAGCTTTGGGAAATAAACGGGGTGTTTCAGGGATAGAGGTCTCCCCTATTGTTTATCTGCTGTGTGCCTGGTGTGTGACACATGGGAGGTGCTCTCTGAGTGTTTGGAGAAGGAAAGAAGGGCTGAGCAGATGACTCTCTCCATCAGTGGTGTCTGTGGGAGGTAAGGTCACTTGGAATTCCTTTGTAGGATCTGAGAGCTTACGATGCAAGCAGTCTCATTTCCTAATGATCATAATTAAGTCAGAATCTCTTAGTTCAACCCAGTGCCTTGGGGAGAGAGGCACAAAGCGTTGGGCTGATGAATTGGCTCCCCACGCTTCCCTCCCTGCTGTTCTCCCCCCCAGTTGTGTGCCCACACCTGCCCAGGTGCACACAAACACACATAGACACAGGCTAATGAGAGCCCAGCAGAGTAATCACACCTCTAAGCTGTGTTAAAACAACCTGTCCCTGACGTCCCAGAATCAATCCAGTAAAAAACCAAACCCATCACACCGGGCCCCTGGTGTTAAATAGACAGAATACTTTCACCATCATACTTTGTCATACAGTCTTCATTCTTTCTGGTGTGTCTCTGGTTCTCAGTTCTGGGGACCAGCTTCTGTGGGGCAGACTGACCTATGAAGGCTTTAGTCCTGAACCTCAAATAGCTCACTCCTCAGAAGGAGGAAAAAAAAAAAAAACCAAAAACTTTTGCCCAAATCACTGTAACGCAGCGATTCCCAAAGCATGTTTTCAGTGAGATGCTCTGCCAAAAAAGGTTTCCACGGTTGTCAAGTAAGCTTGGGAAATGTCACTTACACTCCCCACCTCTCAGAGGCAGCGCCCAAGCACAGTACAAGCCCAGAGAAGTTCTGCGGAAAAGAAACTGCTCAATCTTGTTTAACTTGTAGTTTCCCAAGCATAAGGAGGATGGTAGCCTCCCTGCACACTGACTGCAGTTTCCCTAAAACAACCACACACTTTCCCCTCCAGCCAAGGTAGAGGTGCCCACGCTCTGTTCTACCCAAGGCACCCTGGTAGATGGAGTCAGAATCTGGACAGGGAGAGAAGAGAAAACAACAGGGCATGTCTCCTGAGCAGGAGAGAGGAAGCCACTATTCCTTGGCTGAGGAACCCTGGCTCCCTCAACTGTGATCCAGGCACCACAGGGCTGCAGCCTGAGCCTCCCTGATGAATAGGGAGCTATGGAAGGGTCCAGAAGAGTGCCAAGGAGATCTGAACTCTGCAGGAGGCCAGTCCAAACTCACAAGCTGAGACCCCAGAGGTCAAAATATGTGAGCAGAAAGTGGACTTGGAGCAACTTGGGCTGCATTTGTGTTTTCTTGTTTATTTTTAAGCAAGGAGGGCCTGCAGTGTGGCTAGGGTGAGAGCAGACAACCGTACTAATATTTTCAGCATCTTGAAGTCCTGCCTTTAAGAGCTTCCACCTGGGAAAGGTGTGCCCAGGAGGCCCATCTGGGAGAGCTTATCCCAGTCAGGAGCCTGGTGGGGAATTGAAGGGGGGTGGGCAGGGCCTGCGGGGCAATGTTTGTGCTGCTTCAGAATCAAAACAACATGTGTTTTCCTCCACCAGACCCCTTTCTGTCACTCCAGCAGCATTGTCAGAGAAGAAACAAAACAAAAGAGAAATGGAGGTTGATTCTATAATTAGTGCAGTTTCTTCACTGTTCATTCAGGATCTCCAGAGATCAATTAGCTTGCTTTTAAGCTAAAAGGCATCTGAATAAGTATTTAACCTGCATAGCAATTGATATTTAAAACAGATGAGGATGGGAGTAATAATGCAGAACGGGCTGGCTCCTTCCTCCTCCACTAATTTCCCAGGTTCTGCTCCCCCTGCCCCTTGCCCCTGCCCACGCCACAGCCCAGTGGCCTTAGATTGGCCTGCTGGCATTCTCAGGGCAGGGCTGTGAGCGGGAAGGCTGGCACTGGGGGGCTGCTGGAGGCAGGGCGATCTTCCAGATGCTAACACCACTATGGAGCAGGGCCCAGGGTTTGGAGAGAAGCTTCGGTTAGGGCTACCTGTAGGGTCTACACCCCGCCAGGGAGAATCAGGTCCTTTCTCTACAGCCATCCAGCCGTGTCACCGGGCACATGGCACCCTATCTCCCCCTGCAAGGGGCAGGCACCCCGAAGTGTGCCTACTGAGGACACCTCAGCCTCAGCTTCCACCTCTAGTAAGAGCCAGTCATGGCCAGAGCTGGGGAGGGGAGGAGCTTGAAAACTGCAGGACCTGGGTGTCTGCCCTGCTGGGCGTCTCCATGCAGGTGGTCTAGAGGATGTTTGTGTGTGTTTTGCTTTGTCACTTAAGTATCAAAGTCCTGAGTAGGAATTAGCTTTTAAAAGCAAGTAATGGGCTTCCCTTGTGGCTCAGCTGGTAAAGAATCTGCCTGCAGTGTGGGAGACCTGGGTTCGATCCCTGGGTTGGGAAGATGCCCTGGAGAAGGGAAAGGCTACCCACTCTGGTATTCTGGCCTGGAGAATTCCATGGACTGTAGAGTCCACGGGGTCGCAAAGAGTCGGACATGACTGGGCAACTTTCCCTATCAGTGCATCCCATGCCACATTTGGGATAAACACTCAACAGTTACTCATCTTGGGCTTCCCTGGTGGCTCAGACAGTTAAGAACCTGCCTGAAATATGGGAGACCTGGGTTTGATCCCGGGGTTGGGAAGAGCCCCTGGAGGAGGGCATGGCAACCCAGAAGCAACCCACTCCAGTATTCTTGCCTGGAGAATCCCCATGGACAGAGAAGCCTGGCAAGCTACAGTCCGTGGGGTCGCAAAGAGTCGAACATGACAGCACAGTATGTGTGTGTGTGTGTGTGTGTGTGTGTGTGTGTGTGTGTGCGCGCGCACACACTCATGTACTTATGTATGTATTTAATTAACAAATCTGTCTCGACATCCTCTCTGTGCTAGATAGCGTTCAACATGGGGGGCAGGAAAGAGATGCCTGGCCAACTAAGCTCTGTCCACACCCCCACCACCACCACAGATGACCGCAACCTGACAGGGAGGGAGCCGGGCACAGGATACCCAGCACGTGTGAGGGTAGAGAGGATGCGTTTGGACCTCAGGGAAGGCATCTTAGTTGGGAACCCCTGAGAGCAGGCTGGCAACAAGAGTTAGGATGTGAGTAGTTTATCTGGGAGATGATTCCAGGAAGCATGGCGATGGAGCCGGGAAGGGAGATGGGCAAGGAGAAAAGCCAGTGAAGGAGTTTCATCAGTGGGCTTGTGCTGTGGGCGACTGGGGCTCAGCCTAGCTGTGGACCTTTGAAAAACTGCATGGGTCATGCCCCGGAATTGCACGCTGAGGGGTAAGGATGCCAGGGTCCATTCACCCGCTCCATGCGTCCTCAACTGAACCTCTGCTGAGCTCAGCCCCCCGGCTCTTGTATCCTGTCCTTGCTGGTCACACCTGTGCCATCACCAGAGAATGTCCAGGATACAGAAAGCCCCGGGGGGGGGGGGCGGGTGGCAGAGGAAATGTCTGCAGGTGGCCCCTGGGGGTGGAAGGAGGACGTAAAGGACAGTGCCTGTGACACAAGGCTCAGGAGAGAGATATGGAAGCCAGGTTTAGAAGGAGGAAATAGAAGGAAAGGCGAGCCAGGCAGAGGAGGAGCACACGCGAAGGCAGGGTGGCATGAAGAGGAGGGTGACAAGTGTGATGGACGGAGGTGTCCTGGTGGAGGAGCTGAGGCTGAGGAGGTCGGGCTGGACCAGGAAGGGCCTCGAATGCCAGGCTTACGGCAGGTCTTTTCTGCTGTGGGCGCTTTGTGCACGGGGCAGGCTGTGTGATGGCTCTGCCTGTCCGGGAAGTGAGGGAGCCCCACCGGGGACTTGGAATTCAGGATCATTGTTCCTTCGGCCCCTCCAGCAAGGGCGCTTATGGCCCCCTGGGCCCCGCCGCTGCAGCCCCGTTCCCAGCAACCCTGCTTCAGCTCCTCCACCTGATGACAGCGCATCGGTCATCAGGGTCTCTGGGCAGCACGGGAGCCTCCGGCCATCCTCCCGACACGGTCGATCCTGCAGTATTTGACTTGTGTGTCCCCGAATTGTACAGACGAAGCTCTGCATATCACCAGATCAATTAAAACAACTGCCAGTGGGCCCCAGGACTCCATCAGGAGCCCTCCCCTGGGCCCCCACCAGGATTGCAAACCTCTCCTCTGATCTGCTGTTTTTCTGGATGCCTCCATCTCAGTTTTAAAGGCCTCCCGCCACAGCTTCCTTGTCACTACATAATAATAATTTCTTGCCCTTATGAGGGCTTGCAATATGCCTAAGATGATTTATGCCATTTAAGCCTTAAAGTAGAGCTATATTGTAAGTGCTATTAATATCCCTGTGTTCAGTTGATCAGACAGAGGCACGGGGCAGGGAAGGGACTTGCCCAAGGTCACACAGATGGGAAGTGATGGGATCAATTCCCATCCAGGCAGGCTGGCTGCGGAGTCCACAGACTTGACTGCACTCCCACCCTGGTCCGGGATCCGGGGTCTTCTCTGACGCTCCCTCTGCCAGGCCCCCACCTCCCTCCTTCACCTAATCCCTGACCAGCCCTGGCGATAGAGAAGCAAACCCAGCAGCTGCCCTCCTGCCAGGCCCCCTGCTTCACTCCCTCCTCTCGGCCTGCCAGAGCCCAAGTCCTCATCCCCGGGAACCCACCCAAGGCCATTCTCCTGAGCGGAGAGGATGCTGCCTCTTGCACAGAGACATCCATGACTCCCTCTTCTCTGAGCCTCCCCAGCTTTCTGTTCACATGGACAGTTTTTACCCTCTTACTCCACAAGTCAAAAAATGCTTTGATTTGTGCCCCTCCTCTTGTTTCTTCTCCTGAGCTGTGAGCTCCTGAAGACCTGGGAGTATTGCCTAATGTCTCTCTGACTTATCTAGTGCCCAGTGGGGTTCCTTGTGAAAGGTTTTAGCCTGTAAACTGCTTGGGGAATGAATGAATGAATCAACAAACCCACAGGAGGGGAGACATTCATACTCCTTGTCTCCCTTCCCTTGCCCAGGACCTCAGAAAGCCCATCCCTGGCCCTTTTCCACTGGGCACTGCTTACCTTCTATAAACCACCTACTATGCCCAGCAGGGAAAGCCAGCCAATGTGTCCCCAGCTCCTTCCGCTGAGACCAGGAAACAGAGAGCCCCAGAAGCAAGTCCCCAGGCAATACCGGGGCCCCAAGAGCTGGCTACGGTCTAGCAGAGAGCAGAGCCTTGTACTTCCAACCCACAGGCTGCACAGAGCTGCAGGGGCCCTGGCAGGGAGAAGAGAGAACCCTGATCAGAACAGACAAGGAGGCGGCCCCGGGAAGAGGCTGTTAGCAACCACCTTGCTGATCAGTGTCTCAATTAATCTCTGTGACACCTTGGAAACTTCAGAAAGAGAACAAAGCAGATTAGAAAAAAAAAGAACAGACTCAGGCCCCGGAGGACAGATGGTAGCTGGGCCCGGTGCTGGGAATGCGAGTGTCTCCTGGGACTCGGCTGCCAGACAGACAGTGGCAGCACGTGGCAGACCGTACCTCAGTCTCACTGCGGCTGGGGCTGGGCTGGCTGGGCCAGCTCTTGCTTTGGCAAGGGCCAGATTCAAAAGCACAAAGTTGTTCAAGAGAAAGGAAAATCTCAAGATTCCAGACCGGCCCTAGACAGTCATGAGGCCATGAGCTTAAGTCGGGGACTCAGTCTTCTGCCGACATCGGCCCTGGGACCTGTGTGTTGGAGACTCTCCAGGGCCACCTGCCCCAAGGGAGTGTGTGTTGGGACAGAAGGAGGTGTGGGGTACCTCCTGGCCCTTCACGATGAGACGAGACAGGACAGCACCGGGTTGTGGAGGTCACACTCAGCTTAACACAGGCCCCATAGCTCATCTGAGAGGCGGACCATGCTTCCATTTGGGCACATTCAGGGACAGAAAAGGCCATCTTAACAGTAAGGGCCTTTATGCTCAGGGCAGTCAGAATGTTTCTCGAAACGTCTGACAACGTGTCATGATATAGAAGGTGCAGTGTTGGTTGAGCTGGCCCAGCTAGTTCGAGTCCTCCGCCCCTACCCGGCCCTGTGTTTCGCTGTCTGCATGTGAAGTTAGTTTGGAGTGGTGGTTTTCATGCTGTCCCTGGTGGAGCCCTGGGAAGGGCTATGGAGCCTTCTTGGTACCTGTGGCATCCAGTCTTTAAGAGCCCAGAGAATAGAAATGTGTTTGGGCAGTGTGGGCTGGTAATCAAGCTCTCCAGGAAAATGAAGCCCTCCTTTGTAGCACCTGCTTGTTCCTGTGGTGTAAACAAGCTCACCATGCCTGATTTCAAGCTGCCAACGGTTTAGCGACTTGCTTTCAAAACTCCTGAAAAGTTAACAATTGTCCCTAACAAGCTGGCTTTGGTTGCAGAAGAGAATTTACTGCATAGTAATTGTCACAACATCTTTAACCTCCCTGGACTCCGTTTTCTCTTGTGGGAAATGGGATGATAATAGTGTCTATGTAATGGGGTTGTAGGGGTTGTAGAGGTTCTTGTGAGTGTTAAATGAAGGGGGTGGAATGCACTCAGCATCATGCCTGGCACATAACCAGTTGTGTTGTTGTTGTTATTATTATAGTTGGTGTTATTTGTTTTACCCATTGGGCTTCCACTCAAGGTTTTGTTGGAAGAAAATGATCCAGCTGCACCCATGCTCCCTCTGCTAACATCTTCTGGGACCCATGCACGTGCGCACGCACATATACACACACCCCACCCCATTTCCTCAGCAGCCCTGGTGTCTCTGCTCCATTTTATTAAAGCAGAAAGCAGTGACAATTATTTTCATAATGAACTGGCTCTTCAAATTAATGCCAATTACACTATGCAATCATGATTAAGATTATGCATTAATCAATGGTGCCAACCTACTTATTAGCCTCTTTAAATAACGATCATGAGGAATGTATAACGATCGTGAGGAATGTATGGGAAGGAAGAGAATGGAGAGGAGCCAGTTGGATGGGGGAGCTGCCTCAAAGTGGGACGGGGTGCTCTCTCCAGAAGCCAAGACTCAGAGCAGACTTTCTTCCATGGGGCGGAGCCTGAGTCAGAACCCAAGCCTATCAGGCCCTGAACTTCCAGACTTCCTGCTCTCCAGAGCCCCCTGCACAAGAGAGAAAGATCAAGAAGACCCAGAAAGGAGAAGGGAGAAGAACCCTCAATAGTTGAGAGTTTTTCAATAGATAAGGTTCGGTGCCCCCTTCCCTTCCTCCGAAAGCACTGAAAAGTGAGTGTGGTTGATACTTGCCTTGGATCAACATCACCCCTGTCTTTGGTCAGGTCTCTCAGATGCAGAGCCTGAATCAAGGATTCAGGTGCCTAGGGTTGATGCAGGGAAGGGTGTGCTTTAGGAAAACCCTGTAGGGGAGCGAGCACAGCAAGATAGAGAAGGGGACAGAGCGGGGCAGCCTTGGGTAAGATCTGGTCTCTGTCTGATGCAAGGTGGCAGTGTTGGGAAGGTCTCTGAAGCATACATGCACCACAATTATACCCACCCTGAGACAAGGGGGCCACCCTTTATAGTGATACTGCACCCCAGTATCACTCAGTTAGGGCTTCCCTGGTGGCTTAGCGGGAAAGAATCCACGTGTAATGTAGGAGATGCTGGACACTCAGGTTCGATCCCTGGGTCAGGAAGATCCCCTGGAGGAGGGCATGGCAACCCACTCTAGTATTCCTGCCAGGAGAATCCCATCCCACCAGAGGAGCCTGGTGGGCTACAGTCCACAGGGCCGCAAAGAGTCAGACATGACTGAGTGATTGAACACATCATTCAGTTATTGCCTGCACTCTGCCCCCAGGGCAGAGGTAAGAGCAGTTCTCTAGAGAGAAGGATAGCCTGTGAACGGAACCACGATTCAAAACCAGGTCTGCTGCATCCAGAACCCACTCTCTGAACCTCTGTGCTGTATCTAAATATTTGCTCTCTGGGTATCCCAAGACATTCAGACTTTAGGGGTCACCTTGCCCCTAATGTTCAAGTAGGATGACCCAAGCTTGCACTGTGTTTGGGGGAGAGAGATGGGAGGACAGCCTCTCCCTAGCATCTCTGAGATGCCCTAGGGCTTAAGTTTCTCATCTCTTGCTCCAACTTCCTTCTCTGCTGAATTTTCCATGCCCTCTCTCATCCCAGCTCCTACACCTCTTTTCCTCTTTCTGCCCCAATTCACCCTGTGCCAGGCTTTGCCCACCTTCCTTCACTGTCCCCAAAGAACACAGCCAGGGGCAGTTTTCTGTGACCGGCTTTGATAAACGATGAGGCTCCTGTAAGTAAGGAGATGACAGCACAGCTCAGGCCAAATGGGCACTAACGTGTCAGCATGGACTTTCCTGCCGTGAGATCATTTGCCTTTGGTCCTGGGACATACTGTCCTTTCCTTTCTCCCTTTTGGGCACACTTCCTATCTATTCTCTTTCTCTTGGGCCCTTCTCACCCATCCTCCCCACACAAACAATCAACAGCCTACCTTTGTTTCTTTTGCACAGCAATTCAGTACTATAAATGTCTTTTCTTCTCCATCCAGGTTTTAAGGTGCTTTTACCTCTAAGATAAAGGCTGCCCTTCACTTGAAGAGGATACAAATTGCAGCCCCTGCTGGCCAAATCCACCCTACCATCTGTTTTTGTAAATAAAGTTTTATTGAAACACAACTGCACCATTATTTACATATTGGCTACCTCTCTCATGCTGCAGTGGAAGAGTTCAGTAGGCCTTTCTGGCCCACAAAGCCAAAAATATTTACCACTGCTTCTTTACAGAAAATGTTTGTCAACCTTTGACCTAGAATGTAGAAACTCAGAATTTGTTTTGTTTTCTTCTAAATAGCATTGTTTCACCCCTTCTTTAATAACTACTAAGTCCTGGCCACATCCCATGCATTTAGCTACATTGTTTTCTTTCTTCCTCGCAGCAATCAACCTTGGAAGTATGAACCCCATTTTGCAGATGGAAAAACTGAGTCTTGGAGAGTGTAACTCCCTCCTGTGACTAGAGCTGGGGTTTGCACTGAGGTCTGGCTGTCTCTGGAGCCTAAGTTGAGAACCACTCCACTATTGGTTCTAACAGCTGACTACCACATGTATGTGCTGGTTATGGTCATCTGTTTAGTGTCAGCTGAGTCCGCCTTGAGAGCAGGGGCCCAGGAATGACTTCTCTCATTCCAGAACCCAGTGACAGGTGGGCACATGGCAGAGACCAATGGGAATTCATGGAACTGAACGGTGTAGCCTCTGGGCTTGGGTCTCAGTGACTTGAGACCCCCTCTCTCCTTTCCCCTCCAACCTGCCACCGTCTGAGAGGCAGGCAAGGACATGTGAAGCCCTAGAAATGGCCCTTTCTCCCATGTCCTTTGACTTTCATTTGAGACAGGACTTGTAATGGCTAGTTTTCTCCCTAGACTTTCTTGGGAAAAGATTTTTTTTAATGTTTATGTTTTAAAATATTAAAAATAATATGTATTCACTGGAAGTAATTTGGAAAAATCAAGAAACTACAAACAGCAAGATTAAAAGTATCTATAAATTTCTTCTTCCCAGAGAAGCTCACTGGTACCATGGTACAAATCCTTCCAGTCTTTTTTCTATAAATGTAGTTACGTGCTTTTTATTTGATAAATAGGTTTCATACTGTAATATTACTTTGTTGCCTTTCGGGGGAAGCAGGATGAGCATTTCCGGTATCATTAAGTATTTTTTAAGAGCATTTTTTAAAAGCTTTTTTCCTTATTACCAAAGCTCTTCTTCATTGCAGAACACTTGGGGGAGAAAAGCACTAAGCAAAAGGAATCCATTATCTTTTTACTTTCTAGAGAGAACCTCTGTTAACATTTTGGTGTATGCCCTTCTGGTATGTCCTTTTTGGTTTTAATTGGAATTGCATTAAATTTATAAATTAATTTGAGGAGAACTGACATCTTTACAATATTGAGCCTTCCCTTCCAGGAGAAAGTTATGTCTCTCCATTTATTCAAGTCTTCTTTTATGTCCCCCAGTAAAGTTTTGTAGTTTTCTTGATATAGGAATTGCGCGTTTATTGTAAAGTATTTTATTTTTTTGCGGTTGCTTTTGTGAATAGGGTCTCTTTTTTTCTCTTGTAATTCCTCACTGTTTATTGCTGATTTATAGGAAGGCTATACATTTTTCTATATACGTTTTTATGTGCTGGCCCCTTGATGAGCTTTCTGTTTATTTTCTACTAGGTTTTGATATGATTCTCTTGAGTTTTTAAGAAAATGGTAATAAGCATCTTCAAATAATACTGTGTCTCTTCTCTGATTGCATGACCATGATTTGTTATTTTTACCTTATATACCATGATTTTGAAGGCAATTTTATCATGGAAGATATGCTTATATAAGCTTGTGCTTAGGGAGAATGGGATAGTGAATCCCTGAGTACTTACACCTGGACCAACAACCCATGACTTTTCCTATCCTATCTGCATTCCCTTCACTTCTACTCCGCCCATATTATTTTGAAGCAAATCCCGAACACCACATCCTGCCATCCTATACCCTGACTGTTAATGCCTGCATGTTGTTCTGCCATATGGGTGGATTTTAATACATTGAGCAGGCTTCTGCTTTTGAACATCGAGTTGTTTCTATTTTTTCAATATTATGTCAAAAATATCCTTATACATAAATGTTTATGTGTCTCTAGCTCTCTAACTTTTTCTAAATTTATATCTGTAGAAAATGGAATTACTGGATCATATGGTATTTTGATCACTTATTTTCCTTTAAACACATACACACCATCACATGATGGCTTTTCTGATTAGAAATATAACACATGTTCACTGCAGAACTTTTTGAAAATACAGAAAAATACAAAGAAGGAAATTAAAGTCATCCACAATCCTTCCACTCAGAGAGACCTACTCTTAACATTTGAGGAGGTATTCTTCTCATCTTGTTTTATGGATGTGCCGCACCCCCACACAGACCCACATGCATGCACACTACGTGTTACAAACTGTAACCCTGCTGGAATACCAGCATAGGGGTGGGGAGAACAACAGATTTATTTGTTCACTCTTTTAAACATTCAAAAAATCATTTTTTAAAACAATGAAACAACAACCTGGATACCCATCAACTGGTGGTGAATGGGTAAATAAAATATGGTACAGCCATAGAAAGTAATACTGTTTAACAATAAAGAGAAATGAAGTACTGAGACATGCTGCAACATAGATGAGCCTCAGAAACATTATGCTCGGTGAAAGAAGCCAGATGCAGAAGACCACCCATAATATGATTCCATTTAAGCGAAGTGTCCAGAAAAGACAAATCTCTAGAAACAGAAAGTAAATTAATGGTTGCCTGAGGCTGGAAGATGGAAGGGACTGAAAACAATGATTGTAAGTGGGCACCGGGGATCTTATAGGGTTGCTGGAAATGTTCTGAAACTGGATTGTGGTGGTTGTCATGCAATTTAGTAAATTTGCTAAGAATCATTGTTCACCTAAAATGGTGAATTTTGTGGAATTTCTTCATGTAAATAATACCTCAATGAAGTTAATGTTTTTTTTATGAATAGAGGTTTATATAGGGAAAATAAGCAGAAAGAACAATTTAAGAAATCTATTACCTAGGCCTCTTTACTGGTGTTGCTTTGAGATGTCTTCTCTTCTTTTGTCACTGACATAAATCCCTCTTCATCTTCCTTTTAGTCTTCCTCTTCTAACGTGGGGTCACACTGCATCTCTGCTTTATAACTTTTGTTTTTCACTTAAAGCTATATCATGGATATTTCCCAATCATTAAATATATAGCTATTTCCATGTAATAGTAAATGAATGGCAGTTTTTTGGGTTTTTTTTTTTTTGCCATTCATTTACTATTTCTTTGGTGTTGAGTGTCTCTAGATCCACCTCCTTCCACATGATCTGTGTACCCATTGTTGAATTCAGTTGCTAGAAACTGAGGTGGTGAGTCAAAGATCTGCGAGTTTTTATGGCTTTTTAAATATTTCTAATAGCCATCAAGGAAGGAGGATGTACTGGTTCCTACTTCTACCAACAGTTAAGCAAATGTCTGTTTCCAAACACCCTAGACAAAGCTGAGTGCTATCATTCATTTTATGTTTGTCAATGGGACAGTCAGAAAATGGTATTTCACTGTTGGGTCAAACTGAGTTTATTTGATTATTAGTGGGGATGTACATTTCATCATGTATTAATAGTTCCTTTGTATTGTTCTTTCCTTTTGTGAAAAAGCCCATGTTTGCTCTTTGCATATTTTTCATTTTGAGTGTTTGTCTTTTTAAAGAGTTTTAAGTGGTTTTTGTAAAATTAGAGCATCAACTTTTACATGTTACTGATATTATTTCCAAGTTTGTTTACCATTTAATTTTGTTTATGGGGGTTTTTTAGTCTACACATTTTATACTGTCTCTATGAAGTTATCAGTCTTTCTCCTACGATTTCTGACTTTATTGGAAGGTCTCCTCCACCTCAATATTATATAATATTCACCTATATTTATTGTCTTTTTGGTTCTTTTATAGTGTTTTTTCCCCTTCTTTCCCTTACTTCCTTGCTATTTAATCTTTACTCCATCTGAAACTTTTTTTTGATACATGGCTTAAGATTGGAATCTAACTTACATTTCTCCCAAATAATTGAATAATTGTCTAAGCACAATTAATGAATAATTCATCTTCTGCCTTCTTGTTAGAAATAGCCATCTTTATCATGTCTTAAATATTTATCTCTACAAGAGCCTCTTTCTGGGGATTGTATCTCATTCTATTGACTTATCTGTGTTTTCATATGCCATTAGGGCTTGGTTTTAATTATTTTGGCATCATGATATATTTTAAATCTGCCAGTGCGAGTCATCTCTCTTCTCTGTTTGGGTTGTCTTCTGTTTAGTCTTCCAGATGTATTTTAGAGCTGTTTTGTCAAGTAAAAAAAAAAAAAGATGTGTATATATATGTATGTATACATATATATTCTATGATTCTGATTGGAATCACATTAAACTGAAAAAGTAATCTAGAGAAAAACTGACACCTCTGTCCTTGACCCTGACTACCCAACATGACATGCTTCTTCATTTAACATGCCTCCTATTTTTATGTCTCTCACCTAAGGTGTTTTGTTTTGTTTTGGGTTTTTTTTGCCATTTTTAATATTGAAGTTGATTCATGATTAGTTATTTAATATTTGCTGATATTGCAAAGAAAATCCTTTTGCCATTAAGTTTTTACAGGTTGTTGTTTACTTAAAGTAACACTTAATTTGCGCTCACTGGTCATTGAACTTGAATCTCCTACTAGTTTTTACTGGTTTTCATGTTTAGGGATTATTTTAAGAGTTTTTAGGGAGGCATTTATATCATTTGCAAATAAGAACTTTTTTCTTCCCAAGAGGTGTGCCTCTAAGTCATATTTCCTGCTTATCTCAATGGTTAATGGTATAATGTAACTCTTCACACACCTCCTCTTTTTTCTTCCTTTAATGAGCATGCCTCTTGTGTTTCACCATTAGTTGATATTAAAGGCCAATTTGAGCTGAAGATGCTTCAAGTAAGTATCTTTTCTAGAGCTAGATTATTAAGCATTCTTAACAGCAGTAGATACTGAATTTTATCAAATGCCTTCCTGCATTTTGTGAGTTGATCATATTTTTCCCCTTTGAATTACTGATGCAATGGAATGATATTCATAGATTTCTTTATATTGAACCACACCTTACATTCCTGGAATACTACTCTGTGATCATGGTATGTTATCCTTGTAGTAATATTCTGGTAGATTCTACTTGCCAGCATTCTACTAAGAATTTTCATAGCAGCATTCATAAGTTGGTCAGTTTTATTTTGGCTCTGTTTGTCAGTCTCTGTTATCAGGAATTTGCCAGCTGAGTGAAATGAACTAGAAGAATTTTCATATTTCTTATGCTCCGGCACAATTTCTACATAGGGGAATTATCTGGCATATTATTGAATATTTGGGGGAAGAATCTTGTGCATAAAACCTTCTAAGCCAAGCATATTTCTTAGCATACCTCCTCCTTCACCAGCACACACAATTTTACCCATCTCTCACAGGAGGAATCTTTGAGTATGCAGACGGCCCCAACGCCCAGGTCATGAACGCCGAGGAGCATGCCTTTCGATTTTCTGCCAACATCATCAACCGAAACAGGACTCTGCTGCCCAACACAACCTTGACCTATGACATCCAGAGGATTCACTTCCACGACAGCTTCGAGGCCACCAAAAAGGGTGAGTGTGCTGCCCCCACTGTCCTCTTTCTGGCCGTGGGAGGCATAGGTCTGTGTTTGTTGTCCAAGGTCCTTAAAACAGGCCAAAACTCTGGGTGGGTTTGGGGATTAGAGCCTTTTCTGCCTGGCTTTTGGACCAGCCTCAGGCCCAGTTCAGCTTGGGTTGTGTCACCTCCCAGGAGCAGTGGTTTGTCCATCAGGAGTTCCCAGGCCACAGGCAAAGGCCATAAAGGGCCTTGGGCAGGGGTGGGGTATGAGGGATGGAGTCTGAGATGGGTGAGGAGGCACAGGTCTTCAAAGCCTCCGAACCAAAGCCAGCATTTTCACATTTATTTTTTCTTTCATTGAAATCCTGCCCAGTAAATCAGTATTTAAAATATATATAAAACAAATTATGTAGAGATTCAAACATGCAACATTTACTTGCCATAAAAAGACTTGCTAAAAACAAAAACAGCTGTGTCTGTGGCTGCAACAATTTGACCCCAGTGATGGATGACACTTGAAGTCTGACACTGACCTTAGCTTAAGTATGTTTCCTTTTTTTTTTGGCTGCATAATAACAGTAAAACCATAATTCACAAAAATAATTAGAAAATATAGTCAGTTTTCACCATACCTGAGTTTCAAAAAATCAAAACTAAAATATTGGGCCATATTCTTTCACATTAGTGACATGTTTACAGTAAACTCTAATGCCTGTACAGAAAGGACTGGGGAACTTTATTCCAAGATCCTCATGGAAAAATCATGGTAATTTGTCAATACATGAATGAGCTACCATTTTCTGATGTGGCATATAGCACATCTGAGCATACAAGTATGCTCTTTTGTCTTTTAAAAATACCATATACATATATTTAATTGGAATTTAACTTAAAGGCCTAAATAACTTTGGGAATAACTTCCATAGAACCCTAGAGTTCCATGGAACTCTATTTTAAAAAGCCCTCAAACCTAAGGAATCTCGGTTCCCAGAGAAGCCTAGGTCATTCCTTCCATAATATGCTTTTACATAATATGCCTTTTCTTCTTCAAGGCCTTTATCACAATTTGTAGTTAAATCATTGTGGGTGTTTAATGTCTTTCCCTTCCTGGCCAACACCATTGAAAAGAATGTTCTCTCTTATTAACTGATATAGCCTGGCACCTAAAAGGCTGGCATATAGTAAGTGCCCAATGAAATGGCCATTGAATGAATCTGTGAATGAGTGTTATGAGGATAGGGCACGGGAGGCTGAGCATCACTGCCCAGGACCCCTGTCAGCTGAGCTGACTGTGTTATCCCTCTTGGGAAGACAGCCCATCCACAAGGTCCCCTTGGTCTTTCTAAGGGCTTCCCAGTAGCTAATCAAGGTCTCCTGGGCACTCAGGTGCAGACTTGCCAAGGTGCTGCCTGCTCCCAGCTCTTTTCCAAAGCCCCATTGTAAAGTAAGCATCTCCGTACAGAAAGGCAGAGTAGCATGGGCTTGGAGCTAGACAGCCTGGAGTTGCACCCTGTCCACTCTGACATTAGTTGTGTGACCTTGCACAAAATACCCAGCGACTCAGTTTTTTCATCTACAAAATGGGCACACCTCTGTGATTAGAGCAGTGTCTGGTTCATACGAAGTACCATCAGACTTTGTTCCTATTACGTTGGCTGCCTTGCTGTCCACCCACTGAACCATCAGGTCAGGGGCCTTCACACCTTCAGGCACTTTCCCATTGGTGGTCCATCTTGCCCACCCTGCTCCTCCCTGCCTTGTGAAGGTCGAGGGGTCTCTGACGTTGAACACAGCTGTCACTGAGGTTTTTGAGGCCACTGTCTCAGGGCCAACCTGCACACAAACTAGAGGCACCCGCCCTGCTAGCCTTGAAGAGTGGTCCTTCCCCATCACTCCATCACTCACCTTCTCTGGTGCTGGCCTGCTCTCCTCCCTACCTCCATCCTCCTAGCCATCTCCCAGCAAGCACTGCGGCCAACACCGTGTAGTCAAGTCTCCATCTCCCTGCTGAGAGTCCACGCTGGCACCCTCTGCCTGACCTTGTCCAGCTGGAAAATGGCTGACCTCACTCAAAACTGCTCAGTGAAAAGGTCAAAACACAAAACCGATACCTGGAGACAGAACACAGAGGCCTGTGTGCACACAACCACCCCAGAGGACTAGGCTGTGCCTTCTGGCCATTTTCCCTAAAATTCACTAAAAGACTGTGATGACGCTCTAGTGGTGCACAAGCCATTGAGTGCAGAGACCTTGCCCAGCAGTGAGCCTGGAGCAGAGTTTCAGAGCCTGCCGAGGAGCTTCCTCCAGTGGGAACTCACCGTCCCACACTATGTGGGATTACCTGGTGGCGGGTGAGCAGGCCCGAGATGCAGACACTCAGCTCTGAAAGTCCAATCAGATTGGTCCAAGTGACCAAAGCCACAGCCCCTCCCCAACCTACAGGAGGCCACATGACTTGTTTGTGGGCCTGTCTAGCCCACCACCAAGGTGACCCACCAGCCACATCTGCATCACTTGCCCCTCAGTCTCTGAATTCTAGTCGTCCCTGCCATCCTCAGGACACCATGCTTCCTCCCACCTCAGGACTTTTGCACATGCTGTTCCCTCTGCTTATATTTCCCTTTCCCCATCCCACCTCTTTGTCTAAATAACTCCTCCCTCTCCTCTCAGCCTCCTGGTCCTCAGGGGAGCCCTCCCCAACCCCATAGACAAGGTCAGATCTCCCTGCTTCCATCTCGTAACACCCTGGACCTTTCTATCACATCTCTGCCCCCTGGCTGTGTGGATATGGGTGTGTGGGTATTTTATGTGATTGCTGTCCATTGCTTCCGCTCAATGGCACATCAATATGCCTCCTCAATGACGTAAATACAGAATCATGGTTCTGGTGGCATACACTAGTTTTGCTTGTTCTTGAACTTTCCCTAAGTAGAATACCAATATATCCTTTTCTGAGTCTTGCTTCCTTCACCCTTCAATAGATCTTGAGATTTGTCTCTGTTGTCAGATGTAACAGTAGTTTCTTGTTCTTCATTGTCACGTAGTATTCTATTATATAAATAGGCCACAATTTTTATAAAGCAAATTTACTGTTGAACATTTGAGTTGTTTCCATGTGAGGCCGCAGAGTGGTCCTGCTACGAACATTCTTGTCGATGTCTTTTGGCGCACGAACGCACACATTTTTCTTTGGATGCATAACTTGTTGTTGTCCAGTCACTTGGTCACATCCGACTCTTTGAGACCTCATGGAATGCAGCGTGCCAGGCTTCCCTTCCTTCACTATCCCTCAGAGTTTGTTCAAACTCATGTCCTTTGATTTGATGATGCCATCCAACCATCTCATCCTCTGTGGTCCCCTTCTCTTCCTGCCTTCAATCTTTCCCAGCATCAGGGTCTTTTCCAACGAGTCAGTTCTTCGCGTCAGATGGCCAAAGTAATGGAGTTTCAGCTTCAGTATCAGTCCTTCCAATGAATATTCAGGGTTGATTTCCTAGGAGTGGAAATGTGAGGTCATCCAATGAGCATATGTTTAGCTTAACAGTTTTCCAACTAATTGCTGTACCAATTAGCACCCCATGCCCCTGCAGTAAAGCAGGACAGTTGTGGTTGCTCTATGTCTTTGCTAACTTGTGGTGAAGTATGTTTTATTTTTGGTGGTTTATGTGGCAGATGTCTCAGTGTGGTTTTATTTTGTATTTCCCTGATGACCAGAGTTATTGAGCATCTTTTCATATGCTAATAGATCATTTAGAGCTTCTCTTTCTTGGAGTGTCTTTTGGAGGCTTTCAACCACTTTTGAAAATTGAGTTGCTTGTCATTTTCTTATTGATTTGTAGGAATCTTTATACATTCTGGATATGTGTCCTTTGTTGCATATACGTATTGCATATATCTATTGCCAGTGAGCTTGCCTTCTCACTCTCTTAGTAGTATCTTTTGAGGAGCAAAGTTTTTCATTTCAAGGAGTCCAATTTATCAATGTTTGCCATTATGGCTAATGCCTTTTGTGTTCTGTTTTTTTCTATCCTAAGGTCATGAAGATATTCTCCTATGTTCTCGTCTAGAAGTTCGATTGTTTTGTCTGTCAGAGTTAGCTTTATGATCTGTCTCAAATTGATTTTCTGGGTAGGGTGGGAGGTATGAGTTGAGGTATATTTTTTCTACATAATGCTGGTGGGAGTGAAAACTGGTTTAACTTCTCAGAAGAACTGTGTAGAAATACACAGTGTGTGTAATATATGTGTGTAAGGATGTTCCTAGCCACTTTCTTGTTAATAGCCAAAGTTGGAAATAAATGAAAAGTCCATCAACAGCAGAATGGATAGATGGGGGGAGGTACAGCTATACAATGGAATTGAATCAGCAATAAAAACAGAACCAACTCTTGCTATGCATACCATCATGGATGAGGCTCACAGACATTGTTGAGTGAATGAACAGTGATTACTTTTCATGGAGGAGGGAGTCCAGTGGATATAAACTGGAAAGGGGAAGACAGAACCTTCTTAGTTGTTGCAAATGTTCTGTATTTTGATCTAAGTAGTAGTTACAAGAGTACAGTTTTATATAAAAATTCGTAGAAGTCTATGCTTAAAATTAATGCACTCCACTGAATTATGTTATATCTCAATAAAAAAATTAAGTGGCTCCTGTCTGCCATCACTCTTCCTTAATGTCCTTCTGATAACACACCTAAGACAGACCCCTGCTGTGGTTAGAATCACCGCTGTCTGACCCTGAAGGCATTTCTGCTGTTGGATCATACTCCCCATTGGGTACCCTCTATCCCTCAGGGAACCCCATGTTCTGTGATCTTTATTTTTCCTTTTGATCTTTGGTTTTTAAAAATGTATTTCTTGGGAGCATCATTAGGACTCTTCCAGGGGGGTGAACTTGGGCCTCATTCTAATTAACCCAAAGATAATTCATTTTTTCTAGGCAGAGGTTCTCATCACAGCTGGACCCAGCCACCTCAGGCACTGTGGGCTGAGGGGATGCAGAGGCAGAGAGCCTGGCACCGCCTGCCCGGCCAGCCCTGGTTGAATTAGTCCTTCCCTCCACATGAGGCCCAGAAGGTCTTTTCCCATTAACAGGGACATTCACTTATTGTCTTTATTTTGAAATGTTTTGTGGAAAATTAAAAGAAGAGTGACTGCCAGGCGGAGCCTGAGCCAACAGCTCAGAGAGCGTCTGTGTTTTCTTCCAAGCCTGACCAGAGTGAGCCTGGAATCGACCCAGCCCTCCCCAGGCTCCTCTGCCTTCACTTATTCTCTGGGCTGCTCAGTTCCTTTTAAGACACAAATTGATTGGGATAATTTTTGCTATAACTACAATTGCCATGGAAAGGGGGCGGGGGAACTGCATTCAGGCTGTGGACTCCTGCAATGACTGTGAACCACTGAGTTACTGTAAAATGACCAGAAAATGGATTCAAAATTGAAGTCACAAATAATGTAATTACTGCTGTGTGTGTTCAGGGCTGCCAGAACAAGAGTTGGCTGCTTCTCTGGAAACATCTGGAGATAAAGCTGCTGCTGCTATAACCCTACTCTTGTCCCTTTGGGGCAGCAGTGTTCTTGCAGGCCGGAAGCCCCTCAGAGGGTGGAAGGAACATGAAGGGGATGGGAAAAGGAATGTGGAGAGAGGCCACAGAGAAGAAATAGGTGAAAGGCAGGACTTATGCCTCCTGTAATCCAACAGTGAGATCTGGTCATTGTACCTCTGGCAGAATGAAACCCAGTGTGGTCACTGTCATCATATCACACTGTCATCACCACTATCAACACCTCAACTCCAGTGCACATCACCACAGTTACTGTTACCACTGTCAGTCATGGTATCACCTCCACTTTTGAAGCATCAACACCACCATCATCACCTTACTATCATCAGCAGCATCACTGCAGTGGCAGCAGCGTCTTCATCATCACCAGTCTCATCCATGCCAACATCATCACCACCATTCCTGCTATCACTGTCTCCATTACAGTCATAGCATTAACATCATCATGACCACCAAAATTGTTTCCAACTCCATTCACATCCTTCCCAACATCACCTGTCATCATCACCATCACTCTCATGTCTTCAGCATCCTCATCGTCACCTTTCATCACCACCCACGTCGTCACCACCATTACTGTTATCACCATCCACATGGTTATCACCTCCTCTCTCATCAGCACTTACACCACCATCTCCGTTCCTACCATTATCATCACCATTACTTGCATGACATTGACATATTTATCATCATCAATCCCCTCATCACCATCCACCATTATTACAGCATCATCACCACTCCACCCCCACCAGTGTCATCACCATGATCATCAACAGCCTCACAATATGGCCTTAAGACACCATCATGACTAGCATAACTGTCACTATAGTTACCTCTACCATCTCACAGTCAATATCAGAATCATTTCCTTCAAGATCCCTCTTACAGCTCTCTGCCCAGCCGGCTCTGTGCCAGCCTGCAGGCCTACATGAGCCTCTGCCCTGTGCCATCCTCTGGAGGTACAGCCACGCTGCCATGGTCATACTCCTAGGCCCTGTCTAGGGGTGACAAATAAACAGCTACTTGTAAGGGGTGTGGACAGAGCTTGGACGTAAGAAGTAGGGGGTCCATATGACGAGTTCAAGGCCCTTTATGGTTCAGTAAGAAACCAGTGGTCAAAGAGGAGGGGGCGGGGAGTGGGGGAGCTGGCCCCACCTCTTCCCACATCACTGAGTAGACGTCTCCATCCTCACCTGACTTTCCAGGTTGTTTTGAGCATATTTGCCAAGGTAGAAGGAAAGGGCATGTTTTATAAAACGGTTTGTTAGCTTGACTTGAAGTATTTAAATATTCAGCTACTTGATATGTGGGCCTCTATTTGTTCTCTGGCCCTGGGCTTTGCAAACCTTAGGGGTAGGTCAGAGCCCAGAAGGTCTTTCCCAGAGGCCCTTGAGGCAGCCAGGACATGTCTGAATCCACTATTCATCCACGTCTCGCCTCCTCCCACATGCATCACGTGTTCATAGATGTGCACATTGTGTCATTCCCATGGCCACAAGCTGGTGCTTGTGCTCATGCTGTGTTGAGGGTTGCAAGTGACAGAAAGCCAAATCCTAACTGGCTTAAGCAAGAAGAGAACGTATTGGTTCAGGTAACTGAAGTCCCGGGTGCCTCTTGATCATGGGGCTCATACTTCTCTCTTTCTCTTAGTTCTGCTCTCCTCCACAGTGTCTCCATTCACAGGCAAGCACCAGGGTGTTTCTGTGAGCACTGGAGGCTACACTACCTCCAGATCTCACCTCCTCGCAGCTCCAGTTATAGCAGGAAGTTCCCCCTTTTCAGTGAGAGGTCTCATGCCATCCCATTGGCTCCAACTAGTCACATGACCAGCCTCCAAACCAGTGACTGGCCTGGGGGTGGTGAGTGAACAGTCCAGCTAGAGCCGGTAGCCCTACCGCTCAGAGGCTGGCAGTGGGGAAGGCAGTGGAACCCAAAGGAAAACTAGAGATAGTTGCCAGAAAAAGGGCAGTGGCTCCTGGGGAGCCCTCCCCGTGACCGCCCCTGAGGTCCCACTTTATGGCTCTTTTAGGCCTAGCCCCTGCATGAGCCTATGCCCTGCCACCAGCTGCCCTGGTTCCTATTCATTTCATGCTTCTGCTGTGCCCATGGTTTCTTGCCCTTCCCAGAAGCATCTGCCTTCTGACCTGCCTAAGCCCTTGGGCGTCGCCCAGGACGAGTAGCTGTTTGAAGGCAGGGATTCAGCCTCCATTCACTCAGCAGTTGTCAATTAAGCACCAGATACTGTGTTAAGCACTCTTGATACAACAATCATCATTTCTATTTCATGAGTGCTGTGCTGTCTTTTTTTTAACTGAAGTATTACAATGTGCTTTACAATGTTGTTTTAGTTTCAGGGGCACAGCAAAGTGATTGAACTACACACACACACACACACACACACACATAATATTGAGTATAGTTCCCTGTGCTGTAGAGTAGGTCCCTATTGATTATCTATTTTACACATAGCAGAGTATATCTGTTCATCCCAAACTCCTAGTTTATCCCAACGTCTCTTTCCCCTTTGGAAACCATAAATTTGTCTTCTGTGTCTGCGAGTCTATTTCTGTTTTGTAAATAAGTTTATTTGTATCATTTTTTTTTTCAGATTTCACATATAAGCAGTATCATGATATTTGTCTTTCTCTGTCTGACTTACTTCATTTAGTATGATCATCTCTGGGTCCACTTACATTGCTGCAAATGGCATTGTTTCATTTTTGTGGCTGAGTAATATTCCAGTGTGTGTGTGTGTGTGTGTGTGTGTGCGCCTCTGTACACCACATGCTCTTTATCCATTCATCTGTTGATGAACATTTAGGTTGTTTCCATGTCTTGGCTACTGTAAGTAGTGCTGCAGTGAACAATGGGGTACATATATCTTTTTGAATTAGAGTTGCCTCCACATACATGCCCAGGAGTGGGGTTGCAGGGTCATTTGGTGACTCTGCTTCTAGCCTTTTAAGGAACCTCCATATTGTTTTCCATAGTGACTGCACCAATCGACATTCCCCTCAACAATATATACTCATTATCTCATTCAACCTTCCTATGATTCCCTAAGGCAGGGACTATTACAGCCCCAGTTTTAGATGCAGAAACTGAGATGCAGAGCTCATCAGTGGTGCAGCCTCAGAGGGGTCATCAGGATCACGGCCCCTCGTGCCCACAGTGCCCGGCTGCCTGACAAGACAGCGCTGACCCCTGTACTGTCCTTCCCTCCCTCCTCCTGTCGCAGCCTGTGACCAGCTGGCACTGGGGGTGGTGGCCATCTTCGGGCCGTCCCAAGGCTCCTGCACCAATGCCGTCCAATCCATCTGCAATGCGCTGGAGGTGCCCCACATCCAACTGCGCTGGAAGCACCACCCACTGGACAACAAAGACACCTTCTACGTGAACCTGTACCCGGACTACGCCTCTCTCAGCCACGCCATCCTGGACCTGGTGCAGTACCTCAAGTGGCGGTCGGCCACCGTGGTCTATGACGACAGCACCGGTGAGTAGCCACGCCTGGCCACACCGAGAGCAGGAGGTGAGGGTGGCAGAGCCCCAGGATCAGGTTCTTTGCTGCTCGTTCAGCTCAGCTGCCCTGTCCACACTTGGACCCCAAGCCTCATCCAGTCACACTGATGCTCGCCCTGCACTCACCCACAGCCCCATGCATACCAGCCACACTCACCCAAGCCACTTCAGACCACCCTGAACTGCCTCCGCCCCAACCCTGGCAGAATGCTCCAATCTGCACTCACACCTGCATGGCCACACCCACACCTGCCTACACCCTCACATTCACACATTCTCACCAGAAGCACACACACCCAGCTCTGCACTATGGGGCTGTGAGTGCAGACTCTGGACTCAAACCAAACAGTGCATGATGCCGGCTGACCCTGCACTTAATAGCTGAGCATCATGGAGCTATTTCCTCTCTGCCTCTTTCTTTCCAAAGACTCAAGTCCCAAGACGTTTCTTAGCCCTGCCTCTTAGAGAGTGACCTTGGCAAGTCACTTAACCCATCTGGCCCTGCTCTGCCACATGACAAGTCAAGAACTATAGCAGCCAGTTTGGAGAGAGGGCCCTCCAGCTCTCAGCTCCCTGTGATTCGATGTCAACTCTTGATTACCTCCTAATGGGGAGTCAGGGTAGTGGGCAGAGATTCCCTCAGAAGAGACGCTCAGAAGTTGTTTCATTAACTCGGGATTCAACAAGCATCTCTTGAATTCCTGCTCTATCTGAAGAGCCAGACAGGAGATCCTGGGTGGCAGAGACCCCTGACCCCTGCTCACTGCCCCAAACCATCGAGAGGCAGTGCTGCCCAGCTCCAAGTCTCAGCCTGTTTTGCTGCAGCCCTGTAGTTTTGTCTGTCTTCATGTACCACTATGAATGAGTGTCTGTCTTGGAGCCTGTTTCTGCCTCCAGACCATGAACCTTCTGTGCTTCCGGCATTTAGCACAGCACCTGGTATAGTGAACACTGTTTAAATATTTGTTGAATTGAATTGAGCTGAAAATAAAATGGAAATAAACTATAATTAAATATGGCAGGAGATGGCATGTTGGGCACTGGTAAGGAAGAAGACATAAAGATGAAGTCATCCCGTCTTCTTTTGAGAAGTTAGTCATATTGAAGGGGAGTGAGTGCCCACCCAGAGCTCACTGGTCTTTTCCAGGCCATCAAAGCTAAGAACCAAGTGGCATGTTTATACAGTCAGAGCTAGAGGCACTTGGTGAGGGGAGACTCCATGACCTTGGCTAGTGTGGGCTGACACCAGAGGAACAGCAGTGTGAGCCTGGCCTTGAGGATGGGTGGACAGGAAGAGGAGTCATGAAGGCATTACCCGAGGGAGGAACAGCAGGGGATCCCAGTATGGTAGGTGGGAGGAAAAGGTCAGATACACAGTGAGTATCAGGCTGTGGTCTCTGCAGTCTAGCTTCAGAGTTCAGGCTTTATCTTGTAAGCATCTGAGGACCATTGGGTGTTGCTCAACAAAGAAGTAGAATAATAAAAGCAGAGTTTTAGAGGGTGGCACTGACAGCTAGGCAATTTGGCCACCTGATGGGAAGAGCTGACTCATTGGAAAAGCCCTTGATGTTGGGAAAGATTGAAGGCAGGAGGAGAAGGCGATGACAGAGGATAAGGTGGTTGGATGGCATTACCAACTCAATGGACATGAGTTTGAGCAAGCTCCAGGAATTTATGATGGACAGGGAAGCCTGGCGTGCTGCAGTCCATGGGGTCACAAAGGGTTGGACATGACTGAGCAACTGAATTGAACTGACAGCAATGTGCAGAGAGTTAGAGGGAGAATGTGGAGCAAGAAGACTGGGGTAGAGGTGGCTATATTGGTCCAGGCAGGCACAAAAGGGTTGCTTGGAAGAGAACTTGGGGCCAGTATGGGAGAGAAGAATTGGATATCAGCAGATCATGTTGAAATTATGTAGGAGTGTCATGGGCAGAGTGGCCACAATAGACACTGACATAAACTGCTGCGCAGCAGGACTGGGGCCTCCATATGCTGAATGCGGATAGAGAGAGAGGCTTTGCAGAGGAAGATGCTGTGGCATCAAGGTGGTTGCCAGTGAGACTGGTCTAAGCAGATGCTGAGATCTGGAACCTCCTCTCCCCATGGATGTCTAGCTCTGACTATATGTACACAATACCTGATTCTTGGCTCTGATGACCAGTGGCTTCTGGGTGGGCACTCACTCCCGTACAATATGATTCACTTCTTAAAAGAAGATGGGATAGCATCTTCATTTCTTCACCTTTTCCAATGCCCAACACACTTTTCCCTTCAGTATTTATTGTTTAATTCAATTTTGATATTTAATTCAATTCAACAAACATTTTATTTATTTTTTTTCAACAAACATTTTAAAATGTAGGGTAGTCAGTAATGGAGCTGGTTTAGTTAAGAAGACAGTTAGTACTAAGTATTCAGGGTTGGATTCAGTCAAACAATAATATAACTTTGATGAAGAATAGTAGTAGTAAGAAGTATGCTCCCAGAATCAGGATATTTCAAGGGGACAGCTTGTGGGTCATCAAACCCATGAATTGGGAAGCACTTGACTGTGTTTGCTTTGGGGGTTGTTTCCATTAGGATATTTTGGCTGTAAGTAACAGACAACCCAACTCAAACTGACTGGAGCAGTAGCCACTTAGTTATCTCACTGACAAGAAGTCTGGAGATGGGCCTTTCCAGGACAGGTTTAGGAATTCATCAGAGTCAGGATGCTGGATCAGTGTCACTGTAGTTCCCTTAACTTTCCCCCTCATGGTCACAATGAAGATGCCGCAGCTCCAAATATCAGATCCTCACATGATGATACCCCAGGCAGTGGGAAGGAAAGAGATAGAAGACAAAGCGATTTTTCTTAATGTGATTTGTGCCTGTTCAGGGAGGAAAATCCGTCTCCAAACCTTCCAGCCTTCCACCCCATACAGTTCACTGAGTCTGTGCCCACTATCCTAAACATCCCATTCAGATAGGAATGGGACTGCTACTGACTGATTTCACCTACCATGAGTCATTCCTTGGGGATGGCACACAGCCACGCAAACAAAATCAATGGTTCTCTTAATATGCTAGAAGAGGGGACATCAGTTACCTATTTCGATAATAATTCTGTGTAACAAACCACCCCAAAACAATGTGGCTTGAGATAAAAAGCATTTGTTTAGCTCACAAGTCATAGAGTCAATGACTGACTGTGATTGGCCAGGCAGTTATTCTGGTCTCAGCTGGATCACTCCCCTGCCCGGGGGTCGACTGAGTGTTGGCTGATCTAGACTGGCCTTAGCTGAGATGATGGGGTAGCTGGGCTCTCATCCTCCAGCAGGATACCCCGTGCATGTGGTCATGATGATGGCAGAGGTGAAAAGAACAAATCCAGGGTACAATTCCATTTCAAGTATTTGCTTTAGTCATGCCTGCTGACACCCCATTGGCCAAAGCAGTTCACACAGTTGAGCCCAGTGTCGTGGGTAGAACAAGTCACCTGCCCAGTCAGAGGGCACTGCAAAGTCACACGGCAAAGGATGGTGATGTGGGGAGGGGTGAAAGCTGGAGTTATCACTGCAATCCACTACAGGGAGAACTGCTTTAAAATGCACCTGGGATCTAAAGAATAGATATGACCAAGTGTTGACACAGACAGGTCAATGGCATGAAAAGAAGAGTTGTTACGTACAGTTCCCTAGAAGCAGAAGGGGGCACACCATGGCACCTAGGGCCACATGCAGGGCTGGTCAGGAGGTAGGAGCAAGGGGAAGACACAGGCAAGAGCCTTTATTACTTATTCCCTGGTGGCTCAAGTGATAAAGAATTCTCCTGCCAATGCAGGAGAAATGGGTTTGATCCCTGGTCCAGGAAGATCCCATGGAGAAGGAAATGGCAACCCACTCCAGTATTCTTGCATGGAAAATCCCATGGACAGAGGAGCCTGGTGGGCTACAGTCCATGGGGTCACAAAAGAGTCAGACACGACTGAGCGACTGAACAACTATAATATTGTCCCTATTACTACTATGTGGAATTTGTTAGATGCCAACATCCCATATGGGGTAGGAAGCAAAACACAGATTTGGGAGTTTGTGACTGAAGAGTTTATAATATGACTTTGGTGTGCCCAGGAAAACACAGGGTACTAGGGACACAAACAACTTTGGTCATTAGTTTGGCCCATGATTTCAGGATGCCAAATCATCAGTTACAGAATATCAAGAATGATTATTCCAGGGACCAACAGTGTTTGCCCTTTGAATTTTGCCATGCAAACCTAATCTGTGCAGAAAGCCAAATTTATATCAAGAATGAAAGGAAGGGGCTTAGAAAAAGCTAGGGTAAAAAAAAAAAAGGCCTAGCCTAAGAGCCTAAAAGATTGGGTCTTGAATTTTGACCCCATTGCTAACATTCTGCAGAATCTTGGGAGGATCACTTAACCTTTATGGGCCTCAGTTTCTTTATCTGAATATTGGAACCAAAGCACCTACTCTGTATGTCTTCTAGGACAGGGAGATGGTTAAATAAGGTAATGAATGCAGAAGTGCTTTGTAAGTGAAAAGTATAACTTCAACAACCATGATTCACTGCAGATATTTTGAGAAAGATTGATTAGGGAAGCAGCCAGGAAGGAGTGCTCATCTCAGGCAAACGAAGAACCTAGTCCTTTGCTGGGATGGGCAGGATGAGCCTCTGATCTCCTTCGGGAATACACTGATGGGAACGAGTTCTGACACTTGCTGCAAGAGAATGTGGGTCACTGTGCATTACACAGGGCGATGAACTTGGCTGACAAGAAAGCTCTGATGGCTCTCCTCCAGCAGCCACACTGTCCCTGTCCTCCTGTCCTGGGTCCCCAAAGCCCACGTGCCTACTGATGCTCTGCCTGGGTCTGGAAACTAAGCCCGTAGGAGCAAAGTGTGCACTCAGGGCCTTGCAGAGTAACAGGTGTGAGCAGGCAGCAGCATTCAGCCAAACCAAGGGCTTCCGGGATTCATTGAGGAGGGAGGGTAAGGATGGGGGGTGTGTCTGGGGGGAGCTTGCGGCCCTTCCCTCCTCTGCTAAGATTACCTGATATCCCCTTCCTGCCCCCATCAAGTCTGGTATTAGGAGGTACTGGGGTCCCTGTTTGGTCCAGATCCCTCCAGGGCTCCAGAGCCCTCTCCCAGCCACACACCTGGATCTGAGACCATCCACGGGGCCAGGGGTTCGTGATGCCCACAGTCATGGCAAAGTTTGTTTGGAAGCTCTTTGGGAGGCTTGGGTCCCAGAGAAATATTTCTGTCCTCCCCAGCAGAGATAACTCCCTGGTAGCTCAGATGGTAAAGAATCTGCCTGCAAAGCCAGAAACCCAGGTTCAATCCCTGGGTTGGGAAGATGCCCTGAAGAAGGGAATGGCTACCCACTCCAGTATTCTTGCCTGGAGAATTCCACAGAGGAGCCTGGCAGGCTACAATCCATGGGATCACAAAGAGTCGGACACTAATGAGTGACTAGCGCACACCACAGCAGAGTGGAAAGAAGGATACCAATCAGCTTGCTTTCCTGATGTCCAGCCTTCAGGAATGGGAATAAGGGGCTCAACAGACCCGGGTGTGTGTGCCAGAAGTGGCTTTGGAAGCCCAGACTTTTTGTTGGAAGGCTGGCAATGTGGGCTGTCTGTGTATGAGGACTCTGTCCAGATAGGAACACTGCAACAGCTGATCGTGAACTTTAATCCATCGCAAGCTAGCTTAAGGAAAAAAAGAAAAAAAAGCAGGGGATGGGGTTGAGGGCTGGATTCTGTTGATTTCCTTTACTGGAAAGTTCAGGAATGATTTTAGCTTTAGAGTTGCAAACGAGTATCTTTAGGGCTTGGGCTTCCCAAGTGGCACTATTGGTAAAGAACCCGCCTGCCAATGCAGGAAACATAAGAGATGCGGGTTCAATCCCTGGGTTGAGAAGACCCCCTGGAGAAGGGAATGGCAACCCACTACTTGCCTGGAGAATCCCACGGACAGAGGAGCCTGGCAGGCTACAGTCCATAGGGTCGCATAGAGTTGGACACGACTGAAGCGACTTAGCACACACACACATCTTTAGGGCTTAATTTCTTTCTGTGTGTCCTGACTTCTGCCCTGTTGGAATCCTTCTCAGGTTCTAAGTGGTGACCTCCAGACTCACTCCCCACCAACCCCAATTTGGAGTTAAATTTAAAGAGAGTTATCTCTTACCCGTTGCCCTGGCACAATTCCTGGGAGTCATCTGATAAGACCAACTGGCATCTCACATCCGTCTCTAAGCCCGTACCTATGCCTCAAGCAATGTGTGTGCTGATTGACCAGGGTGGGGACAGATTCTGTGTCCCTAGCGTGGGAACAGATCCCTCCCGAGTCACGTGGACGGAGTGTGGGGGAGGAGTTGTTCCCTGAAGGAAAATCAGAGTGCTGTTAGCGGGGAAATGGAGCGTGGCTGAGTGGACAGTGCAGCCAGGATGCAGACACCAAGCCCTGCGTATGGGCAGTGAGCCCAGCAGGCGGGAGGGGCCGGCCTGCCTGGGACCCTGGCCCAGTGCTGCCGCAGCCCTCCCTGAGGTGGGCGGGGCTGTAGAGACCAGCAAGCAAGCAGGCTTGTTTCCAGGCTAAGCACAGAGGAGTCAGCAAGAAGGGACCTCGAAACAGGGACGGAAATGAACTTAATTAGACCTAAGCAAGCCATTTGTCTCCAGGAAATGACATTCAGTTTTCCCTGGAAGTCCCCAGATTAAGTGGTTTTGCAAAATGCCAAGGTGGAGGATGGATTTTTCAGTGTAGAGAGAAGAAAAACAGTAGCCAGTCCAATTATGGAAATTGGTGTTGAGCACAACCAAAGGGCCAGGCCCTATGCTGTGGGGGGGCGGGGGGTGAAGAACTAGCCCCCCTGATGTTGAAGAGCTTGTGACAGGACAAGGAGAGTGAGATGAGGTCAGAGGAGGCGAGTACTGAGGGAGGAGGCCACCGAGTTGGTTGGGGGGGGGCGGTGTGGCAGGATGGGAGTTGGGTGGAGACATCTTCTCCGGGCAGAGCAGTAGGGGTAGGCTTGGTGGAGGAGGCGGTTGCACTGAGCCTGGAAGAACGGGAAAAGTTTACAGAGGGAGCCTGCTCTTGGGGGTTGGGGGTGGGGCGGTGACTCAGCACAAATACCGCCTGGGCTTACCTGGTCCAACAGTTGGTACAGCTGAGCCTGGAGCTGCCACTTGTGCCGCATCCTGGCAGCAGGTTGCTGAGGCTGTTTAGGAAGATTACGTCCCGTCCTTTGCAGTGTTGTAGGGGGCGGGGGAAGGAGGAGGAGGTGGCCTCTAATTCAGGCTCCATAAGCCTCTACATCCACTGGGTTAGAGAGAGCAGGTGGGTGGAGTCAGTGGGGATTTGCTAGCTGTCTGTGCCTGCTTTTGAATCTACAGGTGTGTACACATTATCTGTGTACACACCTTTACCTACATGTGTACACATGTGTCTATCAACCCAAGCATAAGTCCTGTCTGTATCAACATGCATGTGTCTGTGTAAGCATGTGTTTGTATGTGCACACATGTCTGTGGGTGCACGGGTCTGTGCCCCAGTGTGCCAGGGCCTGTGTCTGCACACGTGTGGTTGTGTCCATGCACAAATCTCCGTGGGCCACACGTCAGTGTCTATGCGTGGTTGTACACCTGTGACCACCCGAGTCTGTGGTGTCTGCAACTGTGTGTCCATGTGCTCACGTGTGTCTTTTGTGCCCCGGGACCTCTCAGGGCTCATCCGACTGCAGGAGCTCATCATGGCCCCGTCAAGGTACAACATCCGCCTCAAGATCCGCCAGCTCCCCCTTGACTCTGACGACTCACGCCCGCTGCTCAAGGAGATGAAGCGAGGCCGGGAATTCCGCATCATCTTCGACTGCAGCCATACCATGGCCGCCCAAATCCTCAAGCAGGTGTGTGAGCGCCAGCCAGCGGGAGGGAGGGTTGGAATCTGCCTGCCATTTGTCCCAGCCACCCCCATTTCCCAAACACAGGCCTGATGTCAGCCAGATCTGAGCTCGATCCCTAGTCTGCCTCTTTCTGGCTATATGACCTTGGGTGGTCACTTTACCCCTGTAAGCCTCAGTTTCACCAGCAGCAAAATGGGCACAGTGGTCTTGACACTCCGACTTGGTGTGAGGATGGGATGAGACGATGCATCAACTGCCCAGCCAGGCCTGGAGCACAGAGGGTGCTGAGTAAAGGATAGTTTCCACATCACCTTGATGCAAGTGGGAAGCAGGGGCTACTGAGGGGGCATAGAACACTTGAGGAAGCACAGAGAGACTCAGGGGTATCGGAAACAGTCTCCAGACTGCCTCTTCCAGCCACGAATTCCCTGCGGCCTGTGGCACTCGGGGTCACTCTCCCATCACTGGGAGGTTTATCGAGGCTCCGCGTGCCATCTGCTCAGCTCTGCAGTGATGGTGGGGGAGGAGAGTGGCTTGCAGTTCTGGCCGCGCCTCCATTCCCGGAGAGCCCAGCGTGGCGTGCTGGGAACCAGAGCGAGCTCTGCCAGCCACCCAAGAAATCAACAATGAAATCGCTCACAGCCCCCTCCGGGGGTGTCGCAGCTGAAACCAAAACCACTCTGATTCGAGCCAGTGCTTTGTGTAAAAGGCAATTGTGTGGTCCCAGAAAGCATCCCTGGTGATTGGAGGAGGCAGTCTGTGAGGCCTTGACGCATGACCCCGGGAGAGGCAGGTGGCAGGGAGGGGACGCAGGGATGCCGGGGGAGAGGTGCCGAGCTGGGGCCAGGAATCTATTCAAGGCCTGACACCCGCCCCCACCCCGCCAATCCTGCAAGGGGTGCCAAGCGGAATAGCGGCCTGGGTCTTCCCCGAGGAAGCCCCCCCCCCAGGCACCTTCGCACAGCAGCTAAAAACTCGGTTGAGCGCATGAATCCATCCGGTTCCTGCCCTGGGGCGTGGTGGACCTGAGAGCGAGTGGCCCCGCGGTCATCCCCTGCTCTATAGATGGAGTGAACGATTCCTCCTTCCTCTGGTTCTGGAGAATTCGGTGAGACGAGTGAAGGCAGGAGTTCGTCCTTGTGCCCAGGGCACGGTCAGCACTGCATGTGGCACATCTTTAAACTCAAAGCGGAAGAAGCAAAGCTCCCGGAAGTCCCTAACCCTCGCATTCCGGCCCATGGCGCCCGGTGCCTCTCTCCTTTTCCAGGCACGTGGAACCAGGTAATAAAGACCACCACTGCTCATGTTCACTGAGGATGACTCTGTGCGTGTACTCACACCCCTGGGAAGTGGGGGCGATTATCCTGCTTGATTTACCAGCAGGGAAACTGAGGCTCCAGGGGAAAGTCCTAAGCCTGAGGTCACCCAGCCAGAAAGTCAGAATTCACTCCCCAGTCTGCTGACTTGGAAACCCCTAGAACTGAAAGTGGAGATTCTGTGCTCAGCTTGACCCTGAACTAAACCAAGGTGAGCGTGATGGTAGACCGAGGACTGCTGGAGCCTTTCACCTGCGGATGCAGGCTGTGAATCCCCTCCAAGACCGGGAAGAGATGAGAGGCATTTTCAAAGTATACTTGACCTCCTGACATTTCCCCCTGAGCACTATGTGCGCCTGCATTCTGAAGAACTCTGTAGAAAATGCATTATGGTCATTAGTATTATAGATTATAGACTTCTAATAAAATACATAATATAAAATGTAGACTTCACGATGGTGTGTGATAATAATTCATGCAGCCACGTGGCCTGCTGTGTGGTCAGCCAGCACCCGGGAAGCAGAGATGTCTCAGTGCTTCCCACTGGGGAGCCTCAGACCAAGGATAGACCTTGCTCTTTAGGTCTGGTTGGGTTGGTGGGGTCTGGGCTCCCACAGACATCTTTCCAGAGCCAGGACAGTGGGTTCAGCTGAGTGGAGTCAGGGCACTAGAGAAGCCAGTGTTGGGTGGATTCCATCAGCATTTCTCCGAGTGCACAGACCCAGAGATGCTTCCTAAAAGGCAGACACCTGGCCCCCACCTGGCCCTGCAGAATTTGGCATCTTTGGAGAATGCGGCCCAAGATTCTGCACTTTAATGTGTCCCCTGTGATTTTGCTGCACACTCCGGTGTGAAGTCCCTAGCTGTCTGCCAGCCGGTCACCGTCACAGTCAAAAGGTAGTCTCACAGGACATCCCACTCCGAGCATCCAGCCTCCCCCAACCCACCACCAGCCAGCCAATGCTGCCCCTGTCCTCACCCCCAGCCCCCCAGGGTAAAGAGAAGGAGGGGCTTCTTGGGTGTTCCCTGTAGGGCGCTAATGCTTTGCTCTCTCACAGGCCATGGCTATGGGCATGATGACCGAGTACTACCACTTCATCTTCACCACACTGGTAACGTACCTTCAGGTCCTGGCATGGGTCAGGGTGGGGCTCCCTCAGAACAAGGTCAGCCTTGGGGGGCGGGGGGGACAGTTGCTACAGGATATTCAGGCTAGACTTGCTTCCTAAGGCTGTAGGCGTAACCCCAGACAAGGGCACAATTTGTCTCTGTGGCCCACCCACTTTAAGAAGGGGCATTGTGTTGTGACTAAGGGTAGGGACTCTAGAACCTGCCAGTATGAACACAAGCCCCTCTGCTCGCTGGCAGAGAGACCTTGCAGAAATCAGTTCTCCCTCGACAAAACGGGCATGATCGTAGCTCCTACCTCCTAGGACTGTTGTGGGAACTGAGTGAGTTCACACACTGATGCACTGAGAGCATTGCCTGGCTCGTGTGAAGCGCTGTTATTAAGACAATGACCCTTGGCCCCTGGCCCACGCACCTCCACACAGGTCTCAGGCCTCACACAACAATAGGAGCTGCCACTTTGGATTCCTGCGGCATCCACACTTAAGTCTGCCCACTCACCGTCAGCCGGGCCAGCCCACCTGCAGGCTCCAGATGGGTCTTGTCCAAACCGTGAGACCATTTAGGACCATTTAAACCCATTAGGATAATTAGTTGTGGTCTGAAATCAGCAGAATAAAGAGATCCCTGTGCCAAAGGGGCACCGACTCCCAGCCACCCTGTCTTGGAGCCAAATGCCCTCAGATGTCACTGGGCCCCGGGTGGATTCTTCTGCCCAGCCCAGGTCTGGGGCAAGTGACAGCGTCTTTAACCATCCTGTTGATGCAACCGTCTCCTGAAATCTACATCGGACTTGCTGCTGCAGCTCTGCAGGCCTCTAGCTGTGTTCCTTCATTCACCCAGCACCTGGCTAACATTCCTTACCCAGGGCCTGTGCTAGATGTCTCAGGATGCCTGATGCTGAGGCCTGCCCTCAAGGAATTCCCATCCTGTCCAGTCTGCATCTGTACATCAATTCATTCAGCAGACTTGTGCCATCATATGCCTGGACAGATTGCCGTGGGGCACAGTGCAAGGAGGCGTCAGATGCCACAGGGCTGGTGGGAGGTGGGGAATTTCAGACTGCCTCTATAGGAAAGAAGATGCTTGAACTGGGCCTTGAAGGGTCAGAGGGAATTCACCAAGGAGAGAGAGGAATGATATTCCACAGAGAGGAAACAGCGTCAGCAAAGGTCAAAGAAGGTTAGCTCTTCAAGGTTCATTCTGGTTGAGTCAAAGTGTCAGTTGCTCAGTCGGGTCTGACTCTTTGCGACCTCATGGACTGTAACCCACCAGGCTCCTCTGTCCATGGGCTATTCCAGGCAAGAATACTGGAGTGGGTAGCCATTCCCTTCTCTAGGGGATCTTCCTGACTCAGGGATCGAAGTGGGGGCTCCTGCATTGCAGACAGATTCTTTACCATCTAAGCCACGCTCCTTTATGTACTGGTTGATTGCCAGAGCCAATTGTGTTCATCTCTTCCCAACTCCGTATTCAATGACATCACTCAGGTAGCTTGAAATTAGCCATGGCAGGAGTATTCATACTACAGAAGTTGGCAGATGCTACAAATAAAAGACACTTTCCTACCATCCCCTGAGAGCTGGTTATTAAGCATTTCCCAGCACACGGCTGCCTCTCTGCACCCCCAGCCACTATACCTTGTACTCATGTCTGAGTCACCTTGCTCCCTCTCCTGATCCAGAGCTCAGATCTGGGGACCTGCCAAGAGCCATAGTGGGAGAAAGGGATTCTGGAAGCTGGTGACTGAGACCAGGCATCTTCTTTCCCAATTCCCTTTTGGAATTCTATTCACCCAAGCTGGCTTCTCTCCTGGGAAGGTCATCGGAGGTTGGGGATGAAGCCATCAGATCCCCAACATTCCATCTGAAGCTAGAAGCAGGGAAGAGGAGCAAGTCTGGGAAGGTGGGCACATTCCAGGGATCCCAGGCTCCCTCTCCAGGTGTAGCAGCCCTGGCATTCCCCCACTGGGCTCCTTGGGTGCTGAGACCTCTGTGCCCTTAGGGGTCCCCACTAGCCCTGTGCTAGTTCAACACGTTCTTCCCACACTTCTGTCCTGCTGGCTCACCTCCCTGAGTCCTTTAACAGAGGAGTTGCTATAACAGAGCCTTGGAGTCCCCGTAGGAAAATACAGGGGAGGAGCAGGCAGACCTCCCAAGGTGGCCGTGGTCCCCCTGCAGACCATGCCCATCCCCCTGTCACATTACTGTCCAGCACAGTGATGGGAGAGCAGGTCTCAGAGGCACAGATAAGGATGAGAGTTGTTGCTCCACCACCTCTTGGCTGTGCCCGTGGGCAGATTGCTTAACTTCCCTGGACCTCAGTTTCCTTGCCTTTCAAATGGGAATAATTTGTGATGCCTCTAGGGGTGCACTCCGGGAGTTGGTGATGGACAGGGAGGCCTGGTGTGCTGCAGTCCATGGGGTCACAAAGAGTCAGACACGACTGAGCGACTGAACTGAACTGAACTAGGCCTCAGGGGTTTCCCTGGTGGCTCAGATGGTAAAGAATCCGCCTGCAATGCGGGAGACCAGGGTACGATCCCTGGGTTGGGAAGATCCCCTGTATTATTCTTGCTGCCTGGAGAATCCCCATGGATAGAGGAGTCTGACAGGCTACAGTCCATGGGGTCGCAAAGAGTTGGTCATGACTGAGCGACTAAGCACAGCTCACAGCTATGCCTGAGAGCCCACATTTAGCCTCTTTTGGTTTGAAACAAGCAGCAAAACTCACTCAAGTAGCCTCGAGTCACTGGGACTCAGGAATGAACTGTGAGGCCGTAGAGCAGACGTGGGGGTGGTCCTGGATCCAGAGCAACTCTGGGCATCATGGGTTTATGGTCCAAGCCTCTGCCCTGAGACTCAGCCAGGCATCATGGGTTTATGGTCCAGCCCTCTGCCCTGAGACTCAGCCAGGCTCCTCCATTCCCCTCCCTCGGCCTGATGCTCCCTCCTCTCTCAGCCTCAGCTCCTCCCTTGTGATCTCTGTTCCCTGGAAACTTCAGCTCATCTCAGCTGCCCTGGGATCATCACATCCCAACAGACGCTCCTTTCGGTCTCTGCCACTTCTCAGCATCTCTTTGTCTGAGTGTTACCCACCTTCCCCAGGTCAAATTTCAGACTGGTCAGGTACCAGTCAGGGCACTATCTAGGCATTTGGGGCTGGACAGTTCCTTCTGGAATATCCTGCCCAGTATACAGGATTTAGCATCCCTTTCCCACTTATTTATTTTCAGGCTTGCTGACAAATAAATGCCATCCCCACATTTTCTAATGTCCCCCAGGATAGGGGCTGAGTCATCAGCCAGTTTGTAGCACCCCCCCCCGAGAGGTGACCCCCTTGGCTAGCCAGCTGAGGTCTGACGGTGGGAGGCAGAGTACAGTGGATTCACAGAATCTAAGGCTTGGCCACCAAGCAGAAGGATTAGGGCACTGAGCGGTCTCTTTAGAAGTGGCAGAAACAAAATCCACAGATCTCATTCACCGGCCCTGAGTGTTGCCCCCTCATCCACTGTGTCCACACAGGACCTGTGCTTAAGTCTTCTCTGGGCCTTGCTCCTAATCCTGGCTCCAGACAGTCTATTAAAATCTCCACCTGGCTCATGCCCTCATTCCGAGACCAGAGGGGTGTCCCCTCAGGGAGCTGAAGCTTTGAACTCTCAGCCCCATGGTCTGACCTGACCTTCTAGGCAAGACCCTGGGGGAGGTATAACCCTGGTGACACGGGTGGCTCCCCACATTAATGACGCTGCCAGCATGGGGTCAAGGTTGGCGGTCTTGGAGGGAGGGGCAGGGCCAATGTATCCTTGCACCCTGGGGCAGTATCCTAGCCACAGAGAGTGTCTTCTTTCCCTAAATTTTTATGTTTTTGTTTTTTTGTGGGGGTGTTGGGGGGTCTTTGCCTTGAAGCATGTGAGATCTCAGTTCCCAACCAGAGATCAAACCCACACACCCTGTAGTGGAAGCGTGAAGTATTAACCACTTAATGCCCAGGGAAGTCCCTGCTTCCCCTGCTTTTGTGTATCCTCAGTTCAATCATTCATTTACTCACTATCCAGCAGCCATTTACAGACGCTGTCAAGGTCCCAGGTACCGAGCCAGACACTTAGGTGGGGGGTGGGGGGTTGTCTAGAGATGGATCCAACACAAGGTTCACCAGCTGGTAGGCTTCCTCTGTGCATATAAGAATCAAGGATAGTGCCCAGTTTACCTCTGCATCTCCAGTGACCAAATAGAGCCTGGAATACAGTAGGTGCTCATTCATGCCTGAATGAATGAATACAATACAAAGTAGAAAGTAGTCAGTGAAATTAGCATCCTCATAGCAAGAGTGAAGACCATGCACTCTGGGGCCCATCTGCCTGAGTTAGAATCGAGATTTCTTCCACTTACTTGGGCAAGTTACTTCACCTCACTGTGCCTCATTCCCCATCTGTAAAATGGCCACAGCAACAGTCCTGCCTCTTAGAACTGTTACGCTGAGCGTTAAGCAGGTATGCTGACATCAGTAAAGTTCTATGGAAATCGCATGGCATTTAGCACTGTAAGCAGAGTACATCATGAGAAACGCTGGGCTGGAAGAAGCACAAGCTGGAATCAAGATTGCTGGGAGAAATATCAATAACCTCAGATATGCAGATGACACCACCCTTATGGCAGAAAGTGAAGAGGAACTAAATAGCCTCTTGATGAAAGTGAAAGAGGAGAGTTAAAAAGTTGCCTTAAAGCTCAACATTCAGAAAACTAAGATCATGGCATCTGGTCCCATCACTTCATGGGAAATAGATGGGGAAACAGTGGACACAGTGTCAGACTTTATTTTTGGGGGCTCCAAAATCACTGCAGATGGTGACTGCAGCCATGAAATTAAAAGACGCTTACTCCTTGAAAGGAAAGTTATGACCAACCTAGATAGCATATTAAAAAGCAGAGACATTACTTTGCCAACAAAGGTCCATCTGGTCAAGGCTATGGTTTTTCCAGTGGTCATGTATGGATGTGAGAGTTGGATTGTGAAGAAAGCTGAGTGCCAAAAAATTGATGCTTTTGAACTATGGTGTTGGAGAAGACTCTTGAGAATCTCTTGGACTGCAAGGAGATCCAACCAGTCCATCCTAAAAGAGATCAGTCCTGGGTGTTCATTGGAAGGACTGATGCTGAAGCTGAAACTCCAATACTTTGGCCACCTCATGCGAAGGGTTGACTCATTGGAAAATACCCTGATGCTGGGAGGGATTGGGGGCAGGAGGAGAAGGGGACGACAGAGGATGAGATGGTTGGATGGCATCACCGACTTGATGGACATGAGTTTGAGTAAACTCCGGGAGTTGGTGCTGGACAGGAAGGCCTGGTGTGCTGCGATTCATGGGGTTGCAAACCGTCACACACAACTGAGCGACTGAACTGAACTGAACTGAAGAGTTAAATAGATCGATAAAATAACTCCTGCTTATATTTTTTACGTGCTTAGCATACCCCATTTCATCCAAAATTCAGAACAACTCTCCTAGGAAGGTATGACTTTTCCAGTTTTACAAAAGAGTAGAAAGTGAGACTCAAAGAGTCTGCTCAGGAAGAAAGTGGAAGAGCAAGTGTTTTGACCAGTGGGGGCTGTCTGACTCCAAAGCCCTCTGCCAGGCTTGTAGCAAGAGCCTTCATGCAGTGTTGCCTGGCTTCCTCTGGGTGGCTCAGGCTCAGATTCCACAGGACATGATGGCCCATCACGTGATTGACACTAATTGGGGGACAAAGCCTCCACAAATCCCTGCAGCACCCACACTTCACAGGCTCTAAAGCCCTTTCTCCACGTTGCTGATTTTCCTTTTCATGGGGCAGTTTGTGACTGATGGGGAAACCTGGGACCAGAGAGGTTGAGTGAGCTGCCCCGAGCCCCACAGCAGATCAAGGACAGAAACCCTGGCTCCTGACTTCTTTTCCAGCCTACTACCCTTCCTCCCCCCACCTCTCTGAGGGTCAGGGAGAGCCGATCCTTCTAGAGACACAGTTGCTCCAATATGAACAGTTCTGCAGTGGAATATGTGTGTGTTGGAGGGGGCAGGTACCAGGGCATCTCCCAGCAGCTCCCCATATGCCAGGGCATCAGCTATGTCCCCCGGGTCCCCACGTCCTGCTTCTGTCTCCGGCTCCAAGGTCCTCCTTCCAGCCCCATTGGCTTAGGAGTCTACCTTGTGATTGTCCCTCTTGGTGCTCATTGGTCAGTCGAGGCTGTATTTGGGAGGGCAGTGGCATTTGACATTTATCTTCTTTGCTTTAGGAAACCCATGTCACCAATTCCTCGCCTCAAAAAAATTCTCCAAACTTGCTTCTCCCACGCAGAAGACATTTTAATTACCCCAGCTGCCATTATCTGTGCCAGCCAGCTTTGAGCCATTCCCAGATAACCCCACGTTAATCAGCCCCAGCTGAGCCCCTGGTCCATGTCATGTGTAGGTAAAAGCCTGGAGGTGAAAAAAGAATTATAATAAATTAATAGATAAGCAATCACAATTAATGCCACTTCCCGGCAATAACAGTTATATCATGGGAAAGATATTTTCATCTGTCATTCCTTAAGGCAATGTTTTCTGAGCTTCAGCTTCTACCCAGTCAGACCCATGGGGTGCTAATGAATTAGTCTATTATGTTATGCTGAATGTTTCTAAAAGGTCCCTCAACGATACTGAATTCAATGTGTCAACATTTGGCATGGAGAACAGCAACTTTTTGCCAAGCAGCAAGGTTGTGCACAGTTCACTGTGTACGGCACATGGGGTCTCAGCCCAGCGCAGTTTGGAGAAAAAACTGGAGCCAGACAAAGAGGCCTCTTTTCCAGCTGCCCGTTGTCACTGCCCTCAAGTCACAGGGATGGTGGCACTCGGTGCCACAAGCGCTGCAGCACTTTGCAGCTGAGCCCAGGCTGAGTGACAGGGATGAAGATGACCCCAGCAGGGACACCCCATCATGCCCCCTCCCAGGCTGTGATTGACCACAGCCACTGTGCGAGTGTCAGCCAACCCAGCACTGCATCTGGAAACTGGAAGGGCTGATGTCACCAGCACCCGAGGCCCACCAAAGCCGGAGATGCTGCCCTCCCCACTAAGGCCAGAGGGCCTCTGGTCCTCAGGGAAGTGAGCCAAGTCAGGGAGGCCCTAGGTAGACTCGTGATGGGAATCTTTCAGGCTTTAGGTATCAGCACTGAATTGGAGAAGAGGCTGAGCCTCATTACAGGGGAAGAGGGAGAAGGGCGCCCTCTGGGGGCAGATCTCAGCTTTTCTTCTGTGTCCCAGGCAATTCAGCTCTGGCCCCAAACTTGCATTTACCACTCTACAAAGCAAAATTCCCTCCATCTCCCCAGACCCACCTTCTTCAAAGGCAGTTTAGGGAAGATCTGTTGTTTCTAAAGCAGTCCCCTGAGGGGCTCATCCTCCACCCCAGGCAATTTACCAAATCACTCCTAACTTCTAGCCCCATAGAAAGCTCCCTCTGAGAGAAGGTTATGAAATTCTACTCTCTTATTTCCAGGCTCTTCCCAGAGAGCTACCCAGCTAGCTGATCCTTCTATCCACTGTGATTGATGGGAGTATTTGGTATGGGAGCTTCTAGGGGAGACCGTTGCAGACATAGAGAGTTATCATGTGTGGGATGGAAGCCAAAATGTCCCAAGATTAAGAGCAGAAGCACCTTTGACCCACCCGATCATGTATCTAGAGTAGTAGTCAGGGGAGGCCTCCCAGAAGACGTGACACTTGAGCTGAATCTCAGAGTGGACCCACTCAAGAAGGGTTGAGAAGACAGATGTTCCAGCCCAGAGATAGATAGAGGAGCACACACAGAAACACTGGCACAGAGAAGCCGCATGATGGGGAAAGGGGCCACGAGGAACAGGGAAGGGAGACGGAAATGGTTTGGTGCTCCTGGGGCAAAAAACTGAGAGGGGGTGGGAAGAAAAGTGAGGCTGGAGGGGTAGAGAGCCTCCCAAACTACACTAAGGAATTTGTGCTTTATTCTGAGAAGGCAAGAAGGAGCCATTGAAATATACCAAGCAGGGGAGTGGCAGGGCTGGGTTTTTCCCTCAGAAAGACCCCTCTGAATGCTATGAAGAGGGTGACTGGAATATCCACTGGGTGGGAACTGAGGGGTGGTCATGGTCATGGGACAGAGGGAGGGCTTGGGAGCTGGCAGGCTGGGTTTGACACTGTTCCTCCCAAGTGTACAACCGTGAGCAAAAGACCTAACCTCTCTGCGACTGAGTGCCTTCCTCTAAAATGGAGTGATATTAACACCTTTCTTGTAAAGCAGAAATGTACATTTAGTGAGTTAGTATACATAAAGCACTTAGAAACTGTTCTGAGGTTTGTAGGTGCTCAGTAAATGTTAGTTCAACGTGATTGTTTTTATATTGCCAAGAGGGTAAGGCAGGAAAGATGCAACTCAGGTCTGCTCGTCTCCTCCAAGAGCCCAGTCGTGTCCTGGGGGGCAAGTCCAATAGCTGTCACAACCTGCTTCCAGAGAAGGCAGAATATGAATATTTATCAGCACTTCTGTGATGTCTACCATGCACCAGACATGTTCTAAGCGTGTCTATTCACCCATTTCTTCAGGATGACCCTGTATGGCAGGTGCTATTTTCATACCCATTTTGCAGATGAGGCAGGTGAAGTAAGGAGAGCAGATGGCCTGGCCTCACAGTCTGTGCTCATAACCATCACCTGGGGCTGCCCAGTGACCCGTTCTCAGGGAGCCGCTGTCGGAAGAGAGGCCTCTTTCCTGTGTGTCCCCTGCCTTGCTCTCCCTCTCTGACTCCACAGGTCTCCCCATCTAAGCCCAAAGCCATCCCTGTGTGTTTCCTGGTCCGGGGTAATAGCTTAGATGAGCGGCTTCTCAAAACACAGATTGCAGCCCCACCCCACATTCTCAATGGCCCATGCTTTCCAAAACAAGTTCTCCAAAAGCAATACTGATGCATATCTTGTGTTTGGCAACCACTGGGGACATAAACACGGGAATTTTTAAATAGAACAGACACTGGGTACTAGTAAATGTATACAACCAGCTGTCCAAAAGCGGGGAAAACCCAGATTTGTAGTGCTTGCCAATTTTCATGGTATGAATTCTCCCACCATGGCCAATGTCAAGCCACCAACGAATGTCACTGAACATAGAGTCGGGAAATGCTGATGATTAGCTCTTACAAGCCAATGGGAGCCAGCTCCAACACCCCACTGAGCTGGACCTGGGAACAATTTCTGCACTGCTTCCATGAGCTCTGACACCTTAGGCAAAAGCCACTTCACCCCTCTGGTCCTTCTTTCCTCTGCAAAAAGGTAATACTACTGAATACCTACTTCACAGGGGATCGTGAAAATCAGATGACAAACTCCACTTGAAGGGCGGAGCACAGTGCCCACCCTCCACTCCCTCCTCACTGAGACTGGGGCCACACAGACACCCTCTGGCCAATTCTACGGGGATTCCTCCATCTACTTCCACCCAGCCCCTCCCCCATCCCAAATCCTGGTCTTGAATCAGGGCCCCATTTGAGCAAGGCTGGGACTAAACGTTCTTTCCTGGGCTCAAAACTGCCCCCAGCCTCTCCCCTAATCGCTAAACTCTTAAAGAGGAAACCAATACTGTGTATTTCAGAAGGAGGCCAATCGGAGTTACAGGAGGAGTTCTGCATGAATTAGGAACATCTCAGAGACCAGAGGAAGCCAGCACAGAGTCAAAGAGCTGCTCTGTGGGCTCCAGGTTTTATCCCTCGTTATCTTTCCATGAACCGTCATTGATTTAACTGAAGCTGGGACTGTGATGGGGCCAGATGTTTCTCCTGATGACTGCAGCCACAGAGAGAACAGCACACTATCCCTGGCCATTTTGACCCAGCATTGGACAGATGGACTGAGTTGAGGGACCTGGGAAAGATGATGGGCCAGGTTGCGGGGGTGGGGGGTGGGGGCGGAGAAGGGAGGGGAACAGTGGAAGGCAGCTGGATGGGAGGAGAGTGTGGAAAAGAGCAGACAACAGATGAGGAGGACCTCAGACTAAGACCTTAAAACTCATTTTCCCTACTAGTGGAATTAGGCCCATCTAGATTATCAGCGTATATGTTTCAAAAAGTAACATGACTCTTATGCAAATATAGAATGAACAGGAGTCAAAGATGCATTCAACTTATGAACAAAGGAACCAGTAGGATGACAATGCTAGCTCAAAGAGCATTTGAAGGATTGAGTATTTATAGGTATTCGGTGTAGGGGGAACATCATATAAGTCAGCTAAGTTAGGCACAAAATGGATTAATGTCCTACTGGGCAAGAAAACCACCAGCTTGGGGATTATCTTTTCTATGGGAAAAAGTCTACACATTAACTCAGAATCTGGGCCTTTAACCAGCGGCTGACAGTGCAGTCAAACCCAGGTGAATTCTCTCAGAGAATTGCACAGTCCCCAGGGGGCCTGGTGAGTGATGTGTCCACATGACGTTGGAAGGACGTGCTGGTATCTGTCTGCCTTATCTCCAAGTTTGGGAAGTTTTTCTTTCTTTTCTTCTTTCTTTTTTTAAAATTGGAGGATAATTGCTTTACAATATTGTGTTAGTTTCTGTTGTACAACAACATGAATTAGCTACATGTATATGTAAATCCCCTCCCTCCTGGACCTCCCTCTCACTACCCCCATTACCCCTCGAGGTCATCTCAGAGTACTGAACTGAGCTCCCCATGCCACCCACCTCCTGCCATCCCTTCTCAGCCTAGCATCTGGCTCCTCCCTCTGTAGCCAACCCCCTTCTTCTCCCCACCCCCTGCCCGGACCAGCTCATGATGTCCCAGAGCTGAAGCTAGGTTGCCCCCATGCATTAAGATCTGTCTTCCTGGCTTTTAGACCCCTGCACCAAACTGGATGTGACCTAGCCAACAGGCTGACTGCTCCTAGGATGCAGGGTGTCAGGGGGCCTGGCTGGTGATGTGGAGTCGAGGAGAGAGAAGAGAGCACTGTACTCCTTCAGTCCCAGGCACAAGAGTCTATTTTAATTCTTTTTATTGAAGTATGGTTAATTTACAACATTGTATAAGTTTCAGGTGTACAACAGATGATTCAGTTATGCATGTGTGTGTGTGTGTGTGTGTTAATCACTCAGTCGTGTCCAACTCTGCAACCCCATGGACCTGTCAGGCTCCTCTATCCATAGAATTCTCCAGGCAAGAATACTGGAGTGGGTTGCCATTCCCTTCTCCAGGGGATCTTCCCGATCCAGGGATCAAACCCTGGTCTCCTGTGTTACAGCAGATTCTTTACCATCTGAGCCACCAGGGAAGCCCCCTCAGTTATGCATATATACCTATATATCTATCCTTTTTCAGATTCTTTTCCATCATCAACTATCACAAGACAATGAATACAGTTCCCTGTGCTATTCAGTAGATCCTTGTTGCTTATCTGTTTTATATATTGTAGCGTGTATCTGTTAATCCCAAACTCCTAATCCATCCCTCCCCCACTTCCCCTTTGGTAATCATAAATTTGTTTTCAGAAGAGACAATTTTAAAATACCCTCTTTGGGGGGATAAAATCCTCCCTCAGCCTCCCTCTGGGTAGCTTGGAGATGCCGAGACCCAGTGCCCTTTGTCTTCCCAAAGGAGGCCTCCCCCATCAGAGGAGGTGACGGTCATGACCATTATCAAGCTTCTTTGCTGTTCCAGGCTGGGCATTTTATATGAACTGCTTCACTGGGGCCTATAAAGCAGACACAATCCCCGTTTTGTAGATGAAGGAACAGGCTGAGCGGTGTGTCTGAGGTCCGGCAGTGAGTCCGTGGTGTCAGCCACCAGGCAGCCGGGTCTGGCCAACTCCAAGTGCAATGCTCCCGTGAGCGCTCCATCACCACCCCCGCCCCGGGCCTCCCTCCCCAGAACTCTGCAGGGAGCTACAGCCCTTCTGGGGCCCCAGTAGGGAGTGTGGGAGGTAGGGCTGGAGCTCACAGCCGGGTCACATCTTTGTTTATGGAAACTCTCTCTGTCAAGGATCTTTACGCGTTAGACCTGGAGCCCTACCGCTACTCGGGCGTGAACCTGACGGGATTCCGGATCCTCAACGTGGACAACCCCCACGTCTCGGCCATCGTGGAGAAGTGGTCCATGGAGCGGCTGCAGGCGGCTCCCCGGGCGGAGTCTGGCCTGTTGGACGGAGTGATGATGGTACTGCTGCTGGACGCACCAGACCCGGGCTCCCCTCCCTCCCTTCCTTCCTTCCCTTCTTCTCTCCCTCCTCCCCGTTTCTTTTTTTCCCTCCCACCACTTCCCACTTTAAGACCTACCCTGTGTCTGCTAGACCTTAGGCCAGGGGCCAGGGACACACAAAGAAATCAGACGCAGCCCCCACTCCCCCCACCCAAGTGTGGGAGTGCAGGCACATAAACAGACGGTTACAGAGAGTGGGCATAATGTCCTGGACGTGGAGGACTTTCAGCTGTGGTGGGCAGGAAGCTGGGGAGGCTGGAAAGGTGAAGGTGTGGGCAGGGCCAGGCAACAGAGAGACACCGGGGGTGGAGGGCCTGGCAGAGAAGATCTGAGCTGCAGAGGGAGGGAGTCAGGTGTCGGCAGAGCTGCAGAGACACCCCGAGCCCAGCCTCTCATCAGGAGCCAGGACAGGGTCACCTCCAGGGCCTTTCCCTCTCCAGGACACCGGGCCTTTGGTGGGGGAGATACAGGGAGACAGGGAAGGGTGGGCTGAGGACTCTCAGGGCCCGAGCCACTCTCAGGCAGCCCTGGGCCTCCCCTCCAGACGGACGCGGCCTTGCTGTATGATGCCGTCCACATCGTGTCTGTATGCTACCAGCGGGCACCCCAGATGACCGTGAACTCCCTGCAGTGCCACCGGCACAAGGCCTGGCGCTTCGGCGGCCGCTTCATGAACTTCATCAAGGAGGTGAGTGGCCCCCGCACCCCCCACCAGGGCCATCTCCTGGGGGCCACGGAGCAGTCAAGGGCCCAAGTTTGGGAGTCCAGTCCATGTGAACTTGGGCTGAAGCTTGTTTCCTCAGGTGCAAATGCGCTCAGCAGGGCCCAGTCTTACAAAGTGACAGAGAGGCTGCATCCTTGGCACATAGTAGGTGCTCAGTAGGTGGTCAGCATTGTCAGCAGGACACAGCCTGAGCTTTGAACAGCTGAGCATCTTTGCCTCCAGCTGTGTGACCTCAGGCAAGCTAGAGTACCTTGCTGAGCCTCAGTTGCCCCATCTGTAAAGCGGGTATGAAGCATGCCCATCTCATGCAGATGCTGTGAGGACAAAATGAGGCATCATGTGGACAGGCTTAGTGCTGAGGGCAGAGGCAGCTCAGTAACTAGTAATCAGCCCCACAAACTCCTCTTCACATCATGGGCCCATCAGCCTGCGGTCCCTAGTGGGACCTGGCTCTCCTGGCACCATGGCAACTGTGAAGAAATCCCATCCGATTCAAAAAACCAGAGAACATGTCCTGCCGCCGAGAGGATGACCATGGAGACTCACAGTGCCCAAGTTTCCTTTCAGACTCTCCATCACAGTCATCCTTACGAAGGCAGAGTTTATTGTTCCCATTTTACAGGTGGGGACACCCAGGCCTGGGTTTGTACCCTGGCTCCATGACAACAAGCTGTGTGACTTTGGGGGAGATGATTAACTCTTGAATCCTCAGTCTCCTCAACTGTAAAATAGGTATAGTAAGAGTTCCTGCCTCAAAGCATTGTTGAAAAAACAGTGTGAAAAACCGTAAGCAAAGCACATAGCCCAAGACTGGGCAGAGTCAAGTCCCAGTAATGGTAGATGAGGAAGGCACGTAGAGGTGAGATCTAGGCGTGTAGGGGTGAGATCCCTGGGTCAGAAGGAGTGACCTGTCCAGGGCAATGTCAAGTGCAGTTAGGAGAAGCCCCCTAGGAGGGCTTTGCATAGACCATGTCTTTGTAGCCATCACAATGAACCAGGAATGAAGCAGACTGCTTTGAGAGTTCATTCAATTCATTTACTCAAAAATAGCTATGTGTGTGGGTCTGCTGAGTGGCCAGCACTGAGCCTGTGCTGGGGATCCAGTGGGGTTAAAACAGCCTGGCAACTGCAGACCTCACCTCCCAGGGAGACGTCAATCAAGGCCATCCGTTAGTGAATGTAATCCCATATGCAAAGGAAGGCAGCACAATGAGGGTAAATAACAAAGAAACCCACCACTCAGCAGACAGGGCTGCTTCCCTAGAGATCCCAGTTCACCATTACTGCTTGGGACAAGGGCAGTGACACCTCCTGTATTTTAGAATGACACTAAAAGGCATATGGCTTTAGAGTCTGATACAGATGCCTTTGGGCTTGTCTCTGCCTCTTCCCAGCTGTGTGGTTTTATACAAACTCCTGGACATTGTCGAGTGTCAGTTTCCTCGCCTGGGAAACCATGTCGTAGTCCCCGTGAGGGAGCATTTAAGTCCTTGGCACCGGTTCCCTAACCCCTAGAAGGGACTCTGGTGTCAGTTGTTTTGGTAGAAGAGGACCATGAGGGTTCCTTCTCATCCAGCCCCTCAAAACTGTAGAGGAAGTCTGATTATCCAATGCCCTGAGCCAGGCCTGGCTGGCCTGCACAGTCATCAGCTCGTTCTCGGGGAGCGTGGAGGCCTCACACCCCACCCCCTGAGCCTCCTTCCTCTGCAGGCCGCCAACACAGTGGCCGGAGACTGGCGTGGGTTTCTCAGTGACTGGGGCCACAACTCTAAGACCCTTACGAGCCAGACGTAAGTGACTCTGAAGCTTTTTAGCGGTGTGACCTTAGACAAGCTACTGAACCTCTCTGTGCCGCAGGTCCTCCGGCACAATGGAGATAACAGCAGTGTGGTCACAGGTGTGGGTCATGATGTGTGAAGTGCTTCGGACGGTGCCTGGCACAGAGCAGATGCTGAGCTGATTAGCTATTACTGTTTCTATCATCACGACTGTCTTTACAGGGGCTTCTTGCTCCCTGGTGGGTTTCCAGCTACAGAGGATCTCCAGGCCACAGAGCTTCAGAGAACCCCCTAGAGTGCTCGAGGCTCAGTCCTGAAGCCCCAAAGGGAGCAGATGGCTTGCAGAGCAGAAAGGCGCCTCCCACCCCCAGACTGACGTGCCCTGCTGGAGTATCCAGCCCTCCTGTTGCCTGGCCCCAGCCCAGTGAACAGCCCTCACCACACACTCTCCTTGACACAGTAGTTTCAGAAACATCTTTGTCTTAACTCCTTGTGGGGGAAGTGGAGACCGAGGCCCAGAGCCGCTGTGGGGCTCCGCGACAGCCCCAGAGCTGGCCACCCTCAAGACCCAGGCCCCCTGACTGAGCCCAGCACCCGGTCTTCCCTCAGACCATTTCCAAGTCTCCCGTCTCCTCATCTGACTGCGTGACAGTAAATCATTTTAAAGACTTGGCATTTCCGAGAGGAGCTGGAAAATACCAGGCCGGAGTTCAGAGCTTGTGAAGCATCTTTCATTTAGCGAGTCCTGCGCGGCAGCTGAAAGGGGCGGGAGGGCTGGGAAATGTCACGGGGCGGAGCTCCAGCGGCCCCCTGGCCTGGCCCTGCCCCTGCCTGCCCGCCCACAGACAGGCCGCACACCTGCTGACATTTAAGTCCTCTGGAGCTGACGGGGAGGAAGGCTTCCGTCCAGCGCAGGTTTGAAGACACCAGCTATGATTTCCCCAGGGGCCCCGGGAGGGAGCCTGAGGGGGCGGGGCCCAGGCAGAGGAGGGGGCAGATGGAGAGACTGGGGAACCTCAAGGGAGCGGAGCTTCCCTGTGAGGTCATACACAGTGGCCTTCACCTTCTCTGATGCATTTTTAATTTAAGTAAAATAGTGTATGGGCTTCCCTGGTAGCTCAGAGGTAAAGAATCCGCCTGCCAATGTAGGAGACGCGGGTTCGATCCCTAGGTCAGGAAGATCCCCTGGAGAAGGAAATGGCAACCCACCCCTTGCCTGGAAAATCCCATGGACAGAGGAGCCTGGCGGGCTATATAGTTCATGGGATCGCAAAGAGTGAGACATGCCTGAGCGACTAAACAAGAACAAAACAGTGTATAATATGTAAATTTCAGGTGTACGACATTATAGCTCCACATCTGTGTACGTTACAAAGTAGTCCCCGCTGAAGGTCTGGTTACCATCTATCACCATACAGTTGACCCCCAACACTTTATGCCCACCCCCAACCCGGTGCCTCACTGTTAACCACCAATCTGTTCTCTGAATCAGAGGCATCTTTAAATCTCCATCCCCAAGTCCAGTCCGCAGTTTCCTGGGCTTCATAAACTCTCCCCACTCAACGTGGACACCGTGACCCCAGCCCTTCAGCTCTGCTCAGCACAGAGGGGATCTGCCTGGCACCATTACTTGGGACCTGCAGAGCTCAGTCTCTCTTTGAGCCTCAGTGGCCATGACTGTGAAAAAGAGGCAAGCATGACACCCACCTGATCAGACTGTGATGCAAACCAGATGAGCTCATGCAGGGAAGTTAATCACGGACAAGCCTTCTGTGATAGGGTTTCTAGGGAGGCCTGGGTGGTGGCCCACGTGATCATCCTCCCCCCTGCCCCAGCCAAGGGCCAGCTCTAATCCAAAGGAGCCCCACAGGAGGAAGGGACAAAGGAGAAATCAGAGCTGGGGTTTTGTGTTCCAGGCACTGTGCTAAGCCCTTAATACACCTTTGTCACCACCTGTGAAATAGGTCATTGTCCTCTTCCTGAAGCTCAGAGAGGTTGGATGCCTTATACATGGTCCATGTTCCACCCACTTTTGATTTCCAGCCCCCTGGAGCCCTTCGAGGTGCACCCCTCTGCCTGAGCTAGCATAACACACGCCATCTACGTCCTTATACACAAGACTTTACAGTGCCAGGTGGCTGCCCAAGTGCTTGGAGATTCCCATGGGTTTTAGCTTCAGTCTACAGATGGGCCTTCAGGGATCCAGGAACCCATGAACTTGTGTGTTATATTGTGTAAGCTTGGGTGCTGGGGAAACCTCAGCCATGGAGAGGCTATAGAGCCTTCTTCAGAATCTGCAGGGATCATGACCCCAGTGGGGTGAGGCACCTACTGAGCCCATCTCCCAGGGCTGCTGCAGAGGCTGCATGGGGTGAGTGGTAGGAAGGTCCTTATAGCGCTAATGCTCGAGGCCCACCAGAGAGGTATTGGCTAGAAGGGGAGATGGCAAACTTTCTGTACAAAGGGCCAGATAGTAAATATTTTGGACTTTGCAGACCAGGGCTTCCCAGGTGGCTCAGTGATAAAGAATCTGCCTACCAATACAGGAGACGCAGGTTCGATCCCTGGGTCAGGAAGATACTCTGCAGTAGGAAATGGCAACCTACTCCAGTATTCTTGCCTGGAGAATTCCATAGACAGGGGCGCCTGGCGGGCTATAGTCCATGGTGGTGGCATACATACCATCTAATGGGTGTCACAAAGACTCAGACACAACTTAGAAACTAAAAAACAACAACAGACTGGACAGTCTCTACTGCAACTATTCAACTCTGAAGCTACCGCACAAAAGCAGCCAGAGACAATAGGTAAATACATGGGTGTGACTTTAACAGGAAACGGACCCAGGTGTATCACCAGCCATAGTTTGCCAATCCTGGCTTTAGAAGATGGAGCCCATCTCAGTTTAGACCTGTACCTTCTCTGAACCTCTGCCTGCCTCTCTCTGTTCATGATGCTAAAAGCAAGAAAAAGTAGCAAAAGCTGCCATTTATTCAGGGCTCAGGTTGTACTTATGGACGTGAATCTGAACCAACTCTGGAAGACAGTGAGGGACAAGGAAGTCTGGCATGCTGCAGTTCATGGGGTTGTAGAGAGTCAGACATGACTTAGCTATTAAACAATAAAGACAACAGGTTGTACCAGGCACCATTCTCAGTTTTTCATGAGACCTACTTCATTCTGCCCTCATAGTGTTTTGGTAAAATGGGTACTGTTATTAGTTCCATTTTACAGATGAGGAAACTGAGGCAGCACGGCAGAATGAAATCCCCAGGTCACACAGCTAACTGAAGTTGGACCCTGTATTCTGACCCCAGTTTTTAACCAGGACATGGGTGGAGCTGGGGTGAGAGACCTGCTCTTTCACCCCTGGCTCTCTGGGGATTATTCTGAGTGTCTGGTCCTATAGCCAGAGCTGGCTTGGCCCCTTGACTTTCTGCCCCTCGGCAGGTCTCACCTGCCACAGTCTACCCACTTGCCTCCTTGCCCCTCCCTGGGGACCTGACATGGACCAGACTCCCCCCTTCTCATGGCTTCGAGGCGCGCGGGGGCTCATCTGAGCGCATCTGAGATCGATGTTGTACACGAGAAGGTGCAAGTGTAACGCTGGCTAAAGAGCATAATAGAATTTATGGAAATCGCTGGCTCGCACCACAGCCCTAGCAATGATGGAGGTGATTATTAATTAATCATGGTCTTGGGGGAACAGTATCAGTGCAAGGAGTAATTAAAATGAAGCATTGTACAGTTGTACCGAATGATGATTTATGAGCCCGAGGAATTGCCGCTCTGCCCTCTCCCCTCCGGCAGGCTCAATGGGAAGGATTAACTGGACGGATTGTTTTCAACAAAACCAGTGGCTTACGGACGGATTTCGATCTGGACATCATCAGCTTGAAGGAAGATGGCCTGGAGAAGGTGTGTGAGCTCAGGAGTGAGAGGGTGGGCCAAGGAACAGGGGCTTTTAAATCCCCCACGATAGATCCCAGGCAGAGACCCTGAGCAAGGGGGCAAGACCCCATCCAGCTGCCCACTCTGGGCTCAACATGACCCGATGTGGCCACTGCCTTGGCCCCTCCTGGCCTTCTCAACCTGGAGGGATGCAGAGCCCAGTGGCCTGGCCATGGCAGATACTCAAATGATCACCCTGTCAGCAAGGGCCATCAGAGAGAGGCTTAACCTGGGAAAGGCTCATGGGACAGACAGACCGTCTCTAGGTCCTCTGTCATGGGGCAGAGGGACAAACGTGTCCTTGGGTAGGAGAAACTCTCTAATGACCCACGGATGCCTGCCTAGGGAGTAGTGAGCTCACTGTCCCTGGAGACATTTCAGCAAAACTGAACAAAGGGATTGCTTGTCTGGGAGATTGGAGGTGATTCTTACCCTTGGAGAGAGGTTGAAGCACATGGATTCTGAACTCCCCATGCTAAGTTTCTAAGGCCTCTGTGATTCCGGGAATTACAAGGAAAGCAGGCCCACAGGGCTGGCCTCCCATCCGGCTACCATAGAAATGATCGTAATGGGGCCAGTTCTGACCCCTGGGAACCATAAGCAATATTGTAACAAAGTCAGGCTGCTGGGCTTAGAAGGGGTTTAACATCAGCCCTGATTCTCAGCATTTCCTCGGACCTCAGGACCAAGGGCTCAGCCACACCCACTGGTCCCTGGGAGCCACCAGGGCACCTCTCCAACCCTGAGAGAGGGGGTGTATAAAATGCAGAAGTGGAGGGGCCACCCCTGGGGCCTCTGATCCTTCAGGGGCCCTTGATTCCTCTCCTCTCTTCCTCTGCCCTCCCTGGCCCAGGTCTCTTCTGTGGATTTTTTTTAGCACCCCAGCCTAGCTTCCCACTTCCACTCCTGGACCCTCCGTCCGTCCCGAGTGCACACACACAGATGAAGTTACCCAATGCACAGCTCTGCTCTGCCCTGGGACTGTGCGTGGCTCCCCAGTGCCGAGGCATTCAGCATCTGCCTCTCACCCCGGCCTTGAAGAGTCTCCAGGAAATGCCCCGATTTCCTCTCCGGGACTAGTCTCCACTGCCCCCCAAACATTCCTCAAGGTCCAGCCACACGCTCTCCCTCCTGCACCTCTAGGCCTTGGCCCATGCCGTCTCTCTGGTTGTAGGAATGGCCTATGCTTCCTTGGTTTGTTCCCACAGGCACAAACCCAGCTCTGCCTGGGTTGTACTTTGTGGCCAAGGTGATGCCATTTAGTCCTGCGTTTCCCATGGACTCACGGGGCCACTGTGCTGAGGCCAGGTGGCCGGGGCAACCTCACCACTCCCCTGCAACTCTTTCAGCCACTTACAGCACCAGTCCCCTAAGGACAAGGTGCTACACCCTCTGCTCCTAAGGTGATCAGCCCTGTTGGTCTAACTTTGCTCAAACTATAGCTTATCAAGCGCTCTGCCAGCTCCTATTTAAACTCCTGCAGTGCTGGGGAGCCCGCTTCCCCTGCTGGCAGGACCACTGTAATAGTTGTCACTCCAGTAGCTGTCTCATTTTTGCTCTCTCAACTGTCCATCTCTGGGGATAGCCTAAAATCCTAAGGATGGCAATTAGATGGCATGTATGCCACCCCCTCCCACTCTCATATCAATGGTCGGCATCAGTAATTGCCCATCAGAGCATGTTTGCCATCTCAGCCTACCCACGGCTCCTACCAGCCCTCCAGCAACTGCACTCAGACCACAGCTAATACTCAGGAAAACCTCTCTACTATGCCTAGACACCGGCTGACCTGCAGAGGCCCCACCAGAGGCTCCTGGTCACAGCCTCCCAGATCGTGGGCAGAGAGTCTCTGAAAGCTGGGTCCTCCTCGGTCTTAGCTGTTCTCCCATCCCCATGGGACATGGGGTAGGAGTTCAATAGCTGCTTGCTGGAGCAAGGGTTCCTGCTGGTCACCTGGCTGCCAGCCAGCTGTTTGTTGAGAGCTTTCTGCACCCAGGCCTGCCACTAGGGTCCCTCATGCTGGGGCTGGGCTCTGCGCTTGGCCCCCTTGAGAGATGAGCCGACGCTGTCTGCTTGTTTTCTCTCCTCTGGGCTCTGGAGGGTGAGGTCTGCATAGAGAGAGATGCTGCCCGGAGAGGGTGCTGAGCCCGCAAACACAGCCATTCTGCCTCTCATCACTTCTCTCATCACTTCTGTTTACTAAGCCGGGTCATAGCTGATCCAGCCAGCTCCAGCCAGTGGCTTTGGGGGGATTAAGGCCGAATTACCCAAGCATAATTACATGTCTCTCTGCTATCTCCTTTGCACAGCTCTCTTAATGGGATGTTTGCATTCGGCCTCCCTGTTTAATTGATTAGGTTTCCTGAGTGCCATCCCCCCCGCCCCAACCAACTGGGCCAAGGACAGGATGGTCAGGCCAGAACCTCCCTTGAGAGGTGCTGAGATGGGCACAGAAAGGGGCAGAGTTGGGTCCCAAAGGATCTTCAAGAGACCCAGGGCTTGAGACCCATTTGTAAACTTGATCTTCCCTTGCCTCCTTCCAGCCCCAGGCCTGACATCCACAAAGGCACTATGTTGGACTAGAGATTATGCGACTTCAGCCAGAGCATCTGCCAACTTTAGGTGTAAAACTACAAAACAAACTGCCTTCAAATCCAGTGGCATCCACTGCCCTCTGTGAGGGTTTTCCCTCTGTCTGCCACCCCCTGAAATAGCCGCAAAGACCAGCATCCTGCCCAGACTGAATTCTTGCACAAGACACATCTCCTTGTCCTTCCGCACATGCCTAGGGAACATCTCCCTCGCTCCAGGCCCTGTCCTGGGCTCTGGAGGGCATCTGGCCCCAGAGCTGGCACAGGCTGAGACCCAGTGAATGAGCAGCTGGTGCCTAGCTCTTCCCTAGGAGGCGGGAGCCGCCGCCCCCCACCCCCGCCCCGCCCACCCCACCCCTGCCCACACCCAGGCTTGGGATGACTCTGACCCAGGGCAGGACCTGACCCTAACACTAACTTGACTTCATGGCATCTGCTCCACCCCAGGCTGGCTTCCACTGTGCTCCCTAGGCTATCCTTATCTTCTTCTTCTCCCTCTGCATTTCCCTTCCTTCTGGGATGGGTTTGCCAGCAGATGGAGAGGGAGGACAATTCAGGAGACTCAGCATCTTGGGGGCTTCCTCTGGGAAGGAGGAAGGCAGCAGGGTTGTCAGAAAAGTTGGCTCAAAACTTGTCAGCGATGACGATGCTCCTGAAAGGTGGGAACAAGATGAGTTGCTTGCTGATGTGAAGAAAGGATGGAGACACTGTGGACTCAGCCCCTGTACTGCGTCTGTCTGTCCATCCAGGTGGGAGTGTGGAGTCCTGCCGAGGGGCTCAATATCACGGAGGTCGCCAAAGGCCGAGGCCCTAATGTCACCGACTCTCTGACAAATAGGTCTCTCATCGTCACCACCGTGCTGGTAAGAGCTGCAGCCCTGCAGGAGGCCCCCTGTGAGCTGGGAGATGGGCTGGCCGTTGGGGCTAGAGGGACCCCTCCATCACCCCGCCCAGCATAGACCAACTGCCTCTTATGGGGCTGCTGAGAGGCTGGAAGATGAGGGAGGGGAGCTGCAGAAAGCTGGAAACACTGAGGGTCCCTCAGAGAGCCCCCAGAGAGAAGTTGAAACATAGCAATACTGCTCGCGGCCACAGGTCAGAGACACCAGGAGGTAACTGGGCTGTCTCGTCCCAAAGGCAGAGTGGGCTGGCCCTCCTGCCTGGACCTGCTTGGCCAGCCCCTGCTCCAGAGAACTGTGTGTTTGTATCCCATCCCCACCCGCTCCCTGAGCCCCTGATGCCTGTGTGGGAACTGTGATGGGTGGCAGGAAGGAGGGGTGACCTGCTCTCTGCACCAGGACCTGAGTCTGCTTCTTCCACCCCAGTTCCCAGGAAAAGGCCCTTCCCAGCAGTCACCCACCCCAGCCTGGCAGGTGCTATGGTCATACCCAGAGAGCCCAGTGGGTGCAGTGGGCCCTCACACGTGCCACCCCCGCAGTATCCTGACCCAAGTGCTCCTGGCCATGGCCATTCTCCCTGCCCTCCTCCCTCCACTGCCCAGCACTAAATAGCGTGTCCTTCTTCTGACCATTTAAACCCAAGGAATTGCTCCTGGGGTCTCCCAAGCTCCGTGCATCTTAGAGCTGAGGGTGAGCAGGACACCCAGGCAGTTGGCCTCCTTTGGCCACCACTGTGCCCACTCCATGTGCACCAGCCCCTCCTGGGAGGCCTCCAGGGTGTCCAGAGGCTCAGGACCCACACTCTCAGAGGCGCAGCACTGCGCTTGGGACCCAAGCTGGACCAGGGGGCAGCCTGGTCACAGCCCAGTGGATTCTGACCAAAGACCCTTTGAGGACAATCTGGCCCCAGTCAGCTTCTCCTTGTAATGAAGCAAATCTGTCAGGACCACGAGCTGAGGATAGTCTCAACCCCCAAAAAAAGGGAGCCCAACCCAGTTTGCAGCACTTAGAGTAAGGCTGTCACAGAATGGAACCCGGGAGCAGGGCTGGGAACCCCACTCTGGGCCTTCCATGGCGCTCAAACAAGGCTTTCCCGCCTGCCTCCCACCAGCGGCAGCTCAGCCAGGCCCTGTGTCCTCTCTCTAGTGCTAGGTATTTGCTCAGTGACTGGGTGTTGGACACCATGGAGGAAGAAGGGATAGCGCATTTCATTCTCCCAAGAATCCAGTGAGCAGTGGACTCCAGAGGCACTGTCTGAGGAGCAATTTTAACCTTGGACCTCATCCTCAGTCTCCAGGCTTATGACTATTAAGACGATCCACGTTAAAGGTGATGGAGCCCTAAGAGTTCTGAACATGTTGCTGATGGGGCCAGCAGAAGGCTGGGGAGACACCTCCCCACCCCCGCCTTTTGGGAGTAGACCCCCACCGGTATCTTCCCCAAAACCACACATCCTGCCTGCCTTACTGATGGACTTTTTGTTAACTAAATAAAATACAAATATCAAACTATAAAACCAGTGAGTCAAAAGATCTCATCAGGAACAGGGGAAAAAGTATAAAAAATAAATTAAAGACTAAAAATAAAATAAGCTATAAAGATATATTGGATAGCACAGGGAATATAGCCAATATTTTATAATAACTATAAATCGGGTATAACCTTTAAAAATTGTGAATCATCATATTGTACACTTATAAGTTATATAATAAATAAAAAAGAATAAAGCAAAAAAGATTAAAAATAAAAAGACATAAATAAAAGGAGCAAAAGGGATAGAAGGAAGAGTGATGAGCAATTAAAGGAATATTGATGTGGATAAAAATAGAAAGGATAAAAGGAGAGTTGAAGGAGGACAAAATAAAGGTTAAAAGGAAGGTAATAAAGAGAGAAATGAAAATAAGGGATGAGATTAAAAGGAAAGCTACCCAGAGAGAGGAAAAATTAAAATAAATAATTAACAGCTCCAGCTAGAGAAGGTGAAAAATGTAAAACCGAAATGTCAGAAAGCAAAAGGATAAAAGTGTGACAAAGCTAAAATATAAAAGGGTAAAAATAAAATAATAAAAAGGTGGTAAAAGATTAAAAGCGGAGCTGCATAAAATGTGAGATATAAATAAAACACTTTTCATAAGACAAGATTAAAAAAAGGTAGAACTGGTATGCTCGGAGAGATTAGGAGAGATGATTAAATGAACAGAGATGATTCAGCCACAAAACAATACTCTCATGTAACAGGAGAGCTAAAGATAATACAGCAGAAGGATGCAAAATACACACCCTTCAAAGACCACAGGTTAAATTTTATTAAAGTGGCAGGAGCCTGGTTTAAAGGGCATAAGGCCCTTCTTCCCCAGAGCCGCAGGGCATTTGTGTACACCCACAGGGGCAGAATCCCGCAGACCTGCTGTGCTCTTCTCACAGCTTTTTAGCCAATACTAGAAGCTTCCCTGATAGCTCAGTTGGTAAAGAATCCACCTGCAGTGCAGGAGATCCCGGTTCGATTCCTGGGCTGGGAAGATCCCCTGGAGAAGGGATAAGGCTACCCACTTCAGTATTCTGGCCTGGAGAATTCCATGGACTGTATAGTCCATGGGGTCGCAAAGAGTTGGACATGACTGAGCGAATTTCACTTTCACTTTCAGAAGCTTCTTTCGGGGCTTCCCAGGTGGCACTAGTGGCAAAGAATCCACCTGCCAATACAGGAGGAATGAGACACGGGTTCGACCCCTGGGTTGGGCCGATCCCCTGGAGAGCGGCATGGCAACCTACTCCAGCCTTCTTGCCTCGAACATTTCGTGGACAGAGGAGGCTGGGGGACTACAGTCCGTAGGGTTGCAGAGTCACATGACTGAAGCGTGGAAGCTTCTTGCCGAGGTCCCGACCCGCTGCGCTCGTTTGCTCGCTGAGGGCCCCGCTGGCTCCCAGCACCCTCTAGAGAAGGAGGGAAGGCCCCTTGGCCGGCAGCCTGGACACAGCTCCATCCGGCCCCCTGCCCCTCATCTGGGCAAACATGAGCCCAGCAGCTCTTGGGGACATGCAAGAGTGACCAGAACATGGCAGTCAGACTGTGAGGTGCTTAAGAGACTCAGACCTTTGATTTGAGTGCTGGCTGTAACGTTCACTAACTGTCTGATCCTGAGAAATTGCTTTGTCGATCTGTGCCTCTCTTTCCTTATCTGCAAAAGAGAGGTGATACTAACTGTATCTACTTCATGGAGTTGAAAGAATGAATGATTAAATAGAATAAATGGCACAGGGGACTTCCCTGGCAGTCCAGTGGTTAAGACTTCACCTTCACCAGAAGATGTGGGTTCGATCCCTGATCAGGCAGCTAATATCCACATGACTCATGGCCAAAGAACCAAACATAAAACAGAATAGTATAACAAAATTCAATGAAGACTTTAAAAAACGGTCCCCATCAAAAAATATCTTAAAAAAATAAATAAAAATAAATGGTACAGGCTGGATGCTGTCAAGTAATGGCTGCTATTGGTATTATTGATTACAGATCCAGTCCCCAGTAAGCTCAGGTTTAATACAATAAGCATGGTGAGTGTTCTAGAGAAAACCTCTGCTTCCGTCCACAAGCAGGGCCCTGGACGTCACTGAAGATTGGCCCTGACTGTGGTCACAGAGGTTATCTCTGCCTAGCACAGGCTGCGTCATACACGTTGAGCTAGGGTTTGAATGCCCTTCAGGCCGGGCTCTCCGCAGACCCCACCACGCCCTCTTGCTCACTCTCGGCTGCCTCTTACACAGGCAGTTCCTGACTGGTCCCTGAGAGCACTGGGGTGCGAGCCACTCTCTTGGCTCTCATCTCCTGCTGACACGTAAAACTTCGCATCCCAACCACCACCTCATCCCCTGCCCCAGCGGAGGTCTGAGCCCCTAGCACTGACATTGTGATAATCCCCTTCCCCGAACTCCTTTGCCTTGACCCCAGACGTGGCTGCTGACCCACTTGAAGCAGATATGCCACCATCTTAACCACATTATGCAGTGTCAGATATTCACAGGGCCTGGTAGTGAGACATGGTCCAGCTCTCTCCAGCCCCACTGCCCAGAGATCATGGGGAATTGGGTCTGCTTCTTCCCTGAGAGAAGCCCAGCCTTTCCTGGAGGCAGGATGGGGACAGAGGATGTGACACACAGCCTTTACACTGGTCTCCAGGAAGCTCTCTGTGTCCAGCTGAAAATGTCCTCAGAGTCCCCTGAAAGTCTCAGTGTGGTCTGCGTGTCCCAGAGCCCGGGGTGGGGTAGGTGGGGATGTGATGCTCTCAGCCTGGGCTTTGGAGGACAACACCACCAGTTGTGTGGAGTGACCCAGCCTGGCCCAGCCCAGCTGCTCTGGGAAAAACCCCAACCCCATGCTTGGCAGCCTCAAAGCAGGGCCAGCACCTCCCGCGGAGAGCACTGGCCCCTGCCTCTCTGGAAGTGTGTTGTCAGGGCAACGGTGCTTTGAGTGACAGGCCGGTACCAAGCCTGAGTAAAGGAGCATCCACCAGCTTTGCCCCAGAGAACAGGGCTGGACCTGCGCCCACGCTGAGGGGGTCTCTCCTCCTCTTCTGGTCCCTAAAATATGGATGTGGCAAAAAACACAGGGAGGTGTAGGGGCTGCCCCCAAGCTTCATCTTTTCTCTCGCATCCTGAATCCCGGGGTTAGGTGCTAAGAGCTCATTACCCTGGAAACACAGATGGACAGAGCCTGGACCCCGCCCTCTCTGGCTCATCAGAGCCACAGGCTCTTCCCCCTTCTTGGGGCTGAAGCAACAGCAGCAAGAGGCTGGAAGCCTGCCCTCCCCGCCCACTCCTTGCCAGACCCCAGCTTCTGCTCAGGTTTCCTTCTTCCATGAGCTCATGAAAAATTCATCTGCCCAAACCTCAGCTCACACACTGAGAAAACACACTCAGCTCTCTCCTGGGGGCCCTGTTCTGGAAGGTTCAGGGTCCTTGGGGCCACTGAAGTGAGCAGCTGTGTCGGCATGCATGTGGATACCTGTGCGGGTGTGGGCTTGGCTATGCACAGGGGTGTCTGGATACAAACCGATGGGTGTGTGTGTGCCGTGCGTGCACTGTGACCTGTTTAGACTCAACTGCCAGGCAGGCCAGACCTATGCACCCAGTACAGGAGAGGGGAGGCTACGGAGGCCAGAATATGGGCTGAGAGAACCATTCCGGGCCGGGCCGGGGACCTTTCTGGGCCCTACCTGCTGGGAGGGCCGGACTCCTAGCGCTCTGCCCTGGTTCTAACTGCCAGAAGCCAAGGCCTGAGGGCCAGGGTCCTTGACCTCTGTCTCTAAGCAGGGCAGAACATCCGAGAACGTGGTGTCTTTATGCCCCTGGCGTTGTGTGCATACAGAGTGCATGTGCATGCAGATGTGTGTTGAGATGGCCTAAGCCAGAAGGACTTGGGAACGCAGCTCTTAGGTAGCTAACCCTTGGCTCCCCACCCCCCAAGACCCCCTCTTCCAACTCCACAGGTCCTATCACTGGGAGAATCTTAGCACCAGGCCTGGCTTTCATGTTGGTGAAGCTCGACTAAGAAACCAAGAGCCCTAGCAATGAAAAGTCAGAAAAGGTTATTTTTCAGGACCCTTGTTTCCTGTGACTTGTTGCAGAGAAATATTACCCCTGTTCTTACGGCTGTTCTCCCAGAGCAATAGGAGAGCGTGAAGTTATGGAATTGAGGGCACCTTCACTGAGCAATCGATTAGCAGCCGAGAGAGCTTGTGAATTGGCTGTCTGGACATTTCCAGTAATAAATTGTGAAATAGTCCATGAATAAGTAGTTGGCGGAGTTCAGAATTACCCCCTAGGAGATGTTGCAGGTCTAGAGACATTACTAAGGCGAGCACCATTTTAATGCTCTGGGCTTTGGCTGTTAAATATGTATGCCATCCGCAAAGCACTTCCCGAAATTAATGGCATTTTACAGCTGCTCCGAAGGCTGCGTATTTATATGGAGATGTATAGATTCTGGGGCTTGGTGGCTTCACAAATGAAGTGCTAATTTTAGAGGATAGGGCCAGGGAGGGGCTGGGAGATAGGGTCAGGAAGTGAGCCATCTCAGGGACCTTTCCTGAAATAGTTTTCCGCTGCTAGCTATGATTTTTAACCTTTGGTGGCTTTGGGCATGGTCTCTAGACTGGAAAGGTCACTGCGGTAACAGGCCACGCAGTGCACAGAAAGACAATTATGATATTCATAATAATAATATTGCAGTTTATATTTGCCAGGCACTAAGTGCTTTACGCAGATTGACCCATGGAATCCTCCCAATAATTCTGTAAGGTAGGTTCTATTATTACTCCCATTTTACAGAAGGAGGTCGATTTCACTTAGGAATCTATGTGTGGTTGGTGATTCTCCTGGCAAAGAAGTTACCTTCTCTTTAATTCGTTCCTGAGCTAACAGCAGGGCCACCTAGCGCGGTGGTGTAGATTTTCACTGCACAAGAGCATCTGACCTACAGCTGAGACAGGATTGAAATCTCCACCCTGGCCCTCTCACCAGGCCCCGTGCTGGGGTTCCAGACAGCAGCATCCACACTAGCCTAAGTCCCCTTTTCTCCAGGCAGTCCCAGCCCCTTCCCAGCACCTCCTAGACTCTTTCCTCCAGCCTTGTGAGTTGCCTGCTAGGTTGGGGGTGGGGATGGGGGGCACTGAAACTTCGCATGGAGTCTAGTCAAAGGACCCAGATTTCCACCCAATGAGACTGCAAAGTGGTTTTCTCAGAACCCCTTAGGGGTACAGACACTCCCTTGCCCTTTCTCTGCAGCATCCCAAGGGACTGTTGAAACTCTAGAGTGAATCAGTCATGGGGTGGGACAGGATTTTAAGAGCTAGTGTTGCTGGGGAAACAGGGCCAGAGAATGAGACTACCTTCTGCAGTGGGAGCCCGACAAGAGGCTGCTGGTGGGTTTCTGCACCTGAGGACCCCTGATGAAGGCCCTTCAGGCTCAGCCAGCTCCAGAGTCCAGTAGTGGCAAAGGAATGGCCCCATTCTCTCATCACCACTTGAGAGAATGATGTGCTTAGTCGCTAAGTTGCGTCCAACTCTTTTGCAACTCCATGGACTGTAGACTGCCAGGCTCTGCTGTCCATGGGGATTCTCTAGGCAAGAATACTGGAGTGGGTTGCCATACCCTCCTCCAGGGGATCTTCCCACCCCAGGGATCAAACTCAAGTCTCCCACACTGCAGGCAGATTCTTTACTAGCTGAACCACCAGGCAGGCACCTCCAAATGAGGTATGTGCTCTTCTTATGGGTCCAAGGACATGAGCTTCCCAGAACAAGTGTGTTCTGTCAGCTAACGATTGTCGCCCATCAGCTGAAGGCTTGAGACATTCGGACACATGAGGGTGCAGAGGTGGCTGAGGGGAAGGTTACGGTCCAGAAAGGCCAAGGAGCTACAAGCAGGAAGGACTGGACCTGGACTCCATCTGACTATAGTTCAACTCCTGTGTGACCTTGGGCAGCTTACTGACCTTCTCCAAGCCTCAGTTTCCTCATCTATCAAATAGGGATAATATCACCTGTCTTACAAGCTTCAATCAAACAGGTTATGAAAATGTTTGTCAGTGCCTGATGCATAGTAGGAACTCAATAAATGATTAGTCTGCTGAGTTCAGCCCATACATTGCAGTTCCTCACTCTGTGTATCTCATGCTAGACAAGATCAACAGCTTTTTTCACCATTTTCCTGTCTCTATTCCTAGTTATTGGGCTTCCTAGGTAGCTCAGCTGGTAAGTTCAATTCCTAGGTTGGAAAGTTCCCCTGGAGAAGGGATTGGCTACCTACTTCAGTATTCTTGGGCTTCCTGGTGGTTCAGACAGTAAAGAATCCGCCTGCAATGCAGGAGACCTGGGTTCAATCCCTGGGTTGAGAAGATCCCCGGAGGAGGGCATGGCAACCCACTCTTGCCTGGAGGATCTCCATGAACAGAGCAGCCTAGCGGGCTATAGTCCATGGGGTCGCAAAGAGTCAGATGCGACTGAGCGACTAAGCACAGCACATCCCTAATTATTCTTTATGGGTTATCAGTGTTTATTCTAATGAGAAATCAGACAGAGGTGGGCCCTTTGAGAGCCCAGTGCTGGTTCCCCATCACCTGGGAGGGAGGAGCCTGACATGGGACAGCTGCAGGTGCAGTGTAGAAGACAAGCCACCTTTTGAGGACCCCCCCGCCCACTAGGGAGAGGCACCACGTGACTCAGGGCCTCTGGCACGGTGAGGTGGTTAAGAGCTCCCACTCTGGGATCACACCAGCCTGAGTCCAGATCCCCTCTCTATGGCAGCTGAGTGACCTCTCACAAGTCACCTTGTTTTCACCAACTTACTCTCTGCATCTATAGGATGGGGTTATTAGTATCTATCCCAGAAGGTTGAAATTAAGACTAGCAAGGTGACACCAGCTACTTCCACTGCTCTGCCGGGCTCTTCACTGGGTCCTCCACAGGCACCACTTCATCTGCTGACTTCCTGGTGCCTGGCCCGTCCACATGTAAATGCAAACTGTCATAGTTACCAGGAATCACCGGCAGATCCTAATGCCAGGAACTAGATCCTTGGAAAGAGAGAAAGGTATCAGGGAGCGGGTAGGTCTAGTCTTCTTATGCAGGAGTTGGGGGAGATGGGACAGGCTTCCCCTGGTGGCTCAGACGGTAAAGAATCTGCCTGCAATGCAGGAGACCTGGGTTCGATCCCTGGTTGGGGAAGATCCCCTGGAGAACAGAATGGCAACCCCCTCCAGTATTCTTGCCTGGAGAATCCCATGAACAGAGGAGCCTGGCGGGCTACAGTACATGGGGTCACAGTGAGTCAGTCGGACATGACTGAGTGACTAACACTTTCACTTACTTTCTTGGGGGAGCAGTCAGGGAAGAAACTTGATGAAGGCCTTCTGGAGCAGTATGCTCACACTTGAGCAGACGTCAGAAGCCTCTGGAGGGCTTCTCAAAGCACACATTTCCAGGCCCCACCTAAGAGTTTCTGGTTCAGTATTTCTGGATGGGGCCTGAGAATGTGCAAGTCTGACAAGTTCCCAGGTGATGCTCCTGGTCTGGGGACCACATTTTGAGAACCACCAGCCTGTGTTGATGGTGCAACAGAGAGAACGTGAGATTCAAAATCACAGTCTTGAGTTCAAATTCCAGTTCCACTAGCTTCTAGCTCTGTGAACATTGGGACAATCAAATCCATAAGGACCTACCGAGTTCTGCAGGCACGTCAGTAGGTGGCCATCTGTGAGGCACTAACTGGGCTTTCCCTCTCCTGGCTTAGCGGGCCATTCTTCTGAGTCACCCCCAAAGATGGCTTAGAACACCCTTGCAGAGGCCTGGGCCCAGGGTCTCTGACCCCAGCCGGCCCTGCCCCACCCACTCAGCCTCCCTCAGCCCCTGTCCCATCTGTCCCCACAGGAGGAACCCTTTGTCATGTTCCGGAAGTCCGACAGGACCCTGTTTGGGAATGACCGGTTTGAGGGCTACTGCATCGACCTGCTCAAGGAACTGGCCCACATCCTGGGCTTCTCTTACGAGATCCGGCTGGTGGAGGATGGGAAATACGGGGCACAAGACGACAAGGGCCAGTGGAACGGCATGATCAAGGAGCTCATCGACCACGTAAGTGGGGTGGGAGCACCATGGACAGGGCCGTCCCAGGGGCTTGGCCAAGTCCTCTATGCACATCAGGATGGGACGTCCTGGCAGACCGCAGCCCTGGGGCAGGGGAGATGGAGACAAAGGAGACGTTGGTACAGGCTCACCCAGCACATTCTAAACATTACCTGCCCTCCAGCTCAGGGCCTTCGCTTTCCAGAAGGTTTTTTCTATCCAGGGCCTGCTAATGATGCAAGGACATGATCTGTACCCCTTATATTTCTTCTCTCGTTTATCCTTACAACAACCCAATGACATGGGTACTGTTATTACCACCCATTTAACAGATGAGGAGGCTGAGGCAGAGAAAGATGAAGGCTCCCAGCTAGTAAGATGTGGAGCTGGGACTGAGAGTGTCTTTTGGAGGCTCTCTGCTTCTGAAGGCCCTGGGTTCCGATGTCTGCAAAGAGCCATCTGACCGCAGGACCCAGGGTTCATGCAGTCAGTCTTTGCAACCTGAGAAGCATCAGCCAAAAGGATTATTGTCACTTTGCCTCTCCAAGTGCAGACAGGCAGCCTCAGGCCCTTCTTCGGTCAGCCTTCCTGCCCCTGTCAGAGGGGAGCCAGGAAGAGAAGGAGGCTGGAGCTCAGAGCAAGAAGGCTCCAACAGAGTCTCAGTGGTGGGGTCATTTCCTCGGCCCTAGAAAATCAGTCCCCCAGGGAAGGCTGTGGGGAGAGGCTAATGGTCAAGAGCATGAACCTGGTCTGGACTTGATTCCTGCTCTCCCACTTACTAGCTGTGTGCTTCTGGACAAGTTTCTTAACCTCTCTGTTCCTCAGTTTCCTCATCTGTAAAATGGGAATGATAATAATGCCCCTCCCTCCTCCATAGGCTGAGGTGGTGAGGACTAAGTTCACATGTGCACACTACACAGTCAGCACTGTGTCAGTCCTTGCTTGTATTATTTTTATCATTGTGGCTACTCCTTTGAGGCGGGGGGAGGGGCTTCAGGAAGTCTCTTTTTCCCCCTAAGCTCATTTCCTACCTCAACACTGAGAATAATGATGCCTGCCCTGCGTTCTTCCCCGCTTGTTTTCGGAGGTGACAACTGGTGGGGAAGCGGCTCCTAGACTGTGGAATTCAGTCTAACCGGGAGGGAGGGGTGTTGTCACCATTATTAGTAATAACTGTAATTATTATGGAAATTAGTCAGCAGGCCCCAGAGACATCTCCATTTATCGGCTCCCCCCTGAGCTTTATGAGTGGGGCTCTGGAATGTGGGGCTCTGGGTGGGATCGCATGTCATTTGCAGAGGTGAGCTGGGCTGGGGAGGAGGGGGGGAATCCCATGGACAGTGGAGGCCACATGTGGAGGGGAATAAGGCTAGTGATGCTTTTGCCATCCACAGCTTCCCCAGCAGCCCAAGAGCTCTGCAGAGCCATTTGCAAGGGGGAAGACCAGAAAACCCAGCAGCTTCCGAGGCTGACCCTCAGCTGGAGGAAAGAGGGGGTCTTGTTCATGGTCTGCATGCAGCCCAGTATCCATCAAGACCATGGGCCCTGACGGCACATGCGGGGACCTTGTTAAACCCAATTCCCTACAATGATGAGCCTATTAATCCTAGCTTGGTGCCATTTTTAATAACATCATAACCATTTATTAGTGTCGTCAGATAATTAGTCTTCTCACTAGCTCATAGAAAGCGTGGCAAAGGCTTGGCAATATTATTACTTCCTTATTAGGGATCTGAACGCAGATGTAAAAATGATGAATGCCCACCTTTGCAAGAATCTGCCCCCTGAGGGCCATTTGGAGGCCCTGGGTGGAGCCTCTGACCAGCAGGACTTAAGAAGTCCTTCACTGACACTCTCTGCTCATCTCTGTCCATGCCACGGGCTGTCCAAGGAGCCAAGGTTGTGGGGGAAGGTGAGGGATCTAAAGGGTGTGTCCCCCTCCTGCTCACATCCTCGCCTTCCCCCAAGTTGTCTCCAACTATGGGAGCAAAACAGATGATTGGACAGAGCAGTGATTTCTCCATCCACCTCCTCATCTCTCTCCCAGATCATCACTATTTCCATCTCTACTGCCTGCTGCCTCTCACTCCCGCGCCCCTCCCCCAACCCCCTTTGGAAGTCTCCTACTGGAGTCCATGCCTTAAATTACTCCCATGTGTTTTAATATCTTTGGAATCCAAGAGAGATGGATTCAAATACAGGGTCCAGCACATTTTAACTGACAGCAGGAAAGCTATTCAACCTCTCTGGCCTCTATTTCCACATCTAGGAAGTGGGAATAATAAAATAAGTCTTCTGCCCAGGGTTTGTGGGAAGATTCAATGAACTACAGTACAAGAATGTTTAGCCAAGTGCCTGGTGCTCAGTAATTGCTCAGTTCACAGTACTGTCTTACTCCTCACCATTTCCTCCTGTCTAAATATGTCCTGTCTACACTATGTATGTGAGAGGCCATGATGACAGTGAGGGAGTCCGCCCCTCAGCCATGGTCACCCTGGTGGGCCACAGTGCCCCGGGATCTGGATCTTGCCCCTTTGAATCTAAAAAGGAGACTCAGGGAACTGACTCACATTGATCAGAGTCACAGGGAATTGAGGTGCACGTGACACATCACCCACTTACTGCACTGGAGACCTTTCCCGAAACCTGCCGTCCAGAGCTTCTGTTCCGGCACCAGGTGCCTGGGATCTTGCTGGGGAGTATGGAGACAGAGCTCTAAGTGTGGAAAGCCTGGAACCAAGAGGAGAGGCTGCTGCTGGAGAAGGGGGCAAGAGATGAGCCTTGAAGGACCTTGGGTGCTAACTTGAGGAATTTTGTTTTAATCCCGAGAGCTACAAGGCACAGCTGAAAGATGCAGAGCAAGGAGGTGACATCAAATTGAGATTCGTGCTGCCAGGTTAAACTGCAGCCAGTCTGGAGGCCACCCCTGGGACCTGGGTGAAGGAGAGCATGGTGGCCCCCAAGGATTGTGGTCAGAAAGGAGAGAAGTTGATGGCACAGGATGGAGCCATGAAGGTAGAATCAATGAGGTTGGCAGTTGACTGGATGAAGGAGGAGAAGGGTAGGGAGGAATCAAGGACATGGTGTGAAATTCTAGCTTGGATGGCTGGGGAGAGGGTGGCATCATCCCCAGAGACAGAGCTTCCTGGGAAAGCAGATGATCCGGGAGAGATTCTGACATCATGGTGGGATTGCGGTTCCTAGAGGTGACTGCCCTTGTGGCTGGACACTTAGAGTGGGGATTGATGGAGAGAAAAGAGAGGACTGGGGGCAGGACCCTCAATGGTGTGAGAATGGGGTGAAAAGGAGGCCTCCACGTGATGCCCACTCTTGCAAGGCCAGAGCGGAGGGAGGAGAGCCAGGAAGAGTGGGCGATGGAGCCAAAGGAGGAAAGAGGTTGCTGGGAAGGTGTGGACACAGGGTCTGAAGCAGCAGGTGGGGAGGTGGAGGCAGGTGAGGATGGAACTGCATCCATGGGTTAGCACGAGTGCCATCTCCTAGGGGTATAGGTCAGCCCCAGCATGGCTTCTGTGAGCACCCCAGCCTGGCCTCCCCAAGCTTTGCTCTCAGAGACCAAGGAGTCCTGTCCTGGCTGCTCTCCCAGGCCCTTAAACAGTAGGGGACTAAGAGGGAACAGGAGCCTGGCCTCAAAGGGAGGCCTGAATGCCCTCTGGCCACAGGAAGCTGTTCATTCTTTTATCTTGAAATTGTTACATCTCATTGTAACATAAGGCAGTTTCCCTGGTTCATGGAAGGGGCTGGACAAAAATGGGTTTGGACCAGCCTGGAAAGATGTGGAAAGAGCCTGGCAGGAGGTAGGGGTCTAGACAACCAGGTGTGAGAGAGGACAAGGAGCAAGGTAGCAATAGAGCTGCAGGGCCGAGGGGGCTGTTGAAAAGAAGCTGAGGTCAGAGGGAGCAACAGGAACAAGCCAACCCTCCTGCTGAGAATTGTTCCTTCATTCTTTCTGCAAAGCTTCATGGAGCCCTGTTTCAGCCTGGGCTCCTGGGGGCGGGGCCTGGGCTCCTGGGGTGGGGCCTGGGCTCCTGGGGGGTGGGGCCTGGGCTCCTGGGGCGGGGCCTGGGCGCCTGGAGGGTGGGGCCTGGGCTCCTGGAGGGTGGGGCCTGGGCTCCTGGGGTGGGGCCTGGGCTCCTGGAGGGTGGGGCCTGGGCTCCTGGAGGGCGGGGCCTGAGGAGGAGGCATAGATGGCCACTGCTGACTGAGTTGGAGGGTATGATGCCGGGGAGAGTCAGGGCAGGGAAGTGGAGCAGAGGGGAGGGAAGGCCAATACAAGGATGTCATATTGAGCTGGTCACCACTGAGTGAGACTAATCCAAGTCAGCACCCCAGAAAAGCCTGACAAAGTGTGTTTCAGAGCCATCTCTTGGGGTGAAGGGAGAAGAGGAATAGGTGTATCCACTGGCTCCTGACTTCCATGCATTTCTGGGTTTGGCAGGGCAGACATGGGAACCAGTCAGGACCCTGCAGGAGCATCCACAGAAAGTTGTGGGGGCAGGGGGTGTCTGTGTGCGAGAAGTGCCCAGGTAGACAGGAGGTGAAATGCTGTCAGTTGTGCCTGTATGAGGCTGGTGGTGGCCAGAGGGTCTGACCTGGTGCATGAGAGGGGTGAGCCAAGCACAAATGACGTACCAGACCCACGGCGGTGACAGGAGATGTAGGAGCAACCAAGGTCAACGTGATTCCTGCCCCTCTAGGAACAAGCAGTGAATCAGCTGAGTTAAATTTCATTAAAATTTTGATCAGTGCTGCAAGGGGGAATATGTATAGGGGACTTTGGGAATATAAAGCAGGAAAATGACTCAGACTTGCCTGCAGAGGTGACTCTTGGAGCTGAAACTTGAAAAATGAAGGAGAGATATTCAGGGCTCAGATGTGGGTACTGACGTGAATGGGGGCACCTAGGTTGCTGAAGTCTCTGCCCTCCTGGGGTCCTGTGGGGTGAGCAGTAAGGTTCCCTGGGCGGACCCTGGGCAGACCCCAGCCTTGCAGATATGTAGGGAATAGGGGAGGGGGTATATTCTAGGGAAGGGAATGGAGGTGTGGTGTATCCCCCATAGTGTGCCACAAAGTGGGGAACGCCAGCTGAGCCGTCCTGAAAGACAGCCCTGTGGGGATTCAGGAGCGGGCCATTCTCCCAGGCCTGGGAAAGGCACAGGCTTCACGTCTCACTCCAGGGCGTCCATCAGTTCAGGAGGCCTATGTGTGAATCGTGGATACATAACTCCTCGGTCAACACTTAGGAAGTTTCTAGCACCTGTCCCATCTCTTTAGATATATACAAGCTTTTCTGAGGTTATCGGTAGCTACATTGCTGATTGATAAGTGCGGCACTGGCTGGCTGGGAGGACATCAATGGACACCGCTCATGACTCAGGGTACCCTCCCCCAAGAATGGCGGTGCCCCAGGCCCCAAGAGAAGGCTCACTGGGTGACCTCTTGTAAACCTCAGAGGGAGAATCCAGCCAATGCCTCCTTTGATCAGGTTATTCATTTATTTGTTCATTCAATTTATTCAGTTAAGTCCCATGCTAGGTGCCATGGATACAGTGTGAACAAAACAGTCAGGATCCATTCCCTGAGTGTCAGGATCTTACTTTCTAGGGGAGGAAACAGGCAGTAATCTATGACTGTGTGAATAGATGTCACTGTTCTGTAAGAGGAGTGTGGTAAGTGAAAGAGCTTCCTTGGCTCCCGGGCTGGGGCCTGGGCTGAGAGATCCCACTGATCGGAAACCAATGGGAAGTTGCCAATGATCCATCCCAAGAAAGCCTGGAGGAAGGTACTGAAGACTTGCGAGAGGTGAGGGTAACTCAGGAAATGCCTTTCCCATGCCCTTGGCTGGCAGCATCCAGAGAGGGGGTCTGGGTGATTTCTAGCTCCCTGGTATGCAGCAGAAGATGGTACGTGAGGGGCAGAGGGAGGAGGGGCAGGGACTTGAAAAGATGTCCCCCAGTAACAGCCATGGCCTTGAGACTACGCACTCAGGTCTCCCAGCCTCCAGGTAGGCTAGCATATGTGATAGGAAGATCTGGTCTCAAAGACACACCACCATCACCCTCCTGTGTCCCATCATCCTCCTAACTGGGACAGAGACCTTGTTTCTGTCCTGTATGTGTTGGACCCAACCCCTGTTTGCAAGGCCGGGGAAGGCTTTACCCAAGTCCACTCTTCTAGCTGAGAAAAGGGCGCTTTGCAGCAAGGCATGCTGGGAGCCCCTCCTGGGGCAGGGCAGAGTCCCAGATGGAGCAGGTCAGGCTTGGGGGGGCAGGGGGAAACAGATGCCCTGCAGAGGGGGCCCCTCCCCAGGGCTGTCACTGAGGGTGCCATGGAGCTGAAAATGTCCCTAGGACCTGACTGAAGAGGGCCATGAGGACAAGTGAGGGCTATCAGTGAATGCTAGGGACCACTGATGGTCATAAGAAAGGTTGCCATTAAGGGCAAGGATGCAGTGCAGCGTCCAAACTCTGGAGGGAGGCTGGTGAGAGACAGTCAGGACCTGGCAGGCTGGCAGGGGTCAGCATGGCCTCAGAGAGAATGGGGCTGCTGAACAGGGAAACAGGCCAGAGCTCAGCCCACAGGCTGGAGTAGGGGTTGATCAAAACTCTTGGGGGGACTTTGATGCTCAGTCTTCCAACAAAACCATACCAAGCCCCTGCTTTTTGCCTGCCTTGGTACTAATCCTAGAGATGCATCAGCGAGTGAAATAAATATAGTCCCTACCCACCTCCCTCTACCCTGCACCCTCCCCAACCAGAACTTATGTCCCAGCAGAGGAGCTAGATGTTAAGCAGTGACTTACAAATTAACATTCAGCTGTGTGAGGACCAGTGCAGGGGCTATGGGAATGTACAACTCGGACCTCACAGCCTGCAGAGGGAGGGGCTCCCTGTCCCCGGGTCCTTGGGCTTGACTGGGCAGGGCCTGTCTGGGCCGATGCCACTTTTAGGGCCCTGTGGGATGGGGAAAGAGAGCCACTAGAGATAGGAGATGGAGCCATAGCTCATCCATCCCCAGGGTCCCTGTGACTACGAAGCAGGAGGACCTGCTCATGCTTCCTGGAGACAGAGGTACAGCATGGTGCCTGCTGGGACTCAGGAATCCGCTGCTCTCCCAGGCCAGGGAGAAACACAGCATCATTCCTCACTGTCAGGCCATGAGGCTGCCATCAGCTCAGGAAGCTGGCCTGTGAATCACAGGTGTTAGAAGCGGACCCATCCGCTAACATTCATGAATTTACTAGCACTCCTTTCCCCTCTGTTCAGATATGTGCGTTATTGAGGTTGCTGGCTGTCAGGTTAATGTCTAGGGCTTTTCAGGGGGCTCTGTGTTTTCTTCAGCTTGGAGTCTGGGGTTCATCAGCAGATGAACTTGCTCTGTGACTTGCTCTTAGAAACTGCGAGGTGCCCAGCCAGCCGGCTCTGAGTGTCTCTTCTAAACCAGCAACATCCCATTCATTCAGTCCCCAAGTCTCTCCTTGGAGGCCTGCTGTGAGCTGAACACTGTGTTAGGTGGAGGGCATACCATAGTGAAAAGACACTGACTCAGGCCAGCTCTCAGGAGCTCATGGGCCAGTAGAGAGGAAATCACTCAAAACCTCTGAAATCACAACTGTGATCCGTGCTAAGAGCACAAGTACCTGGTGCTGTGAGAGTCATCACCGGGGAGGCTGGATGTCATCTGAGGATTTTGTCTGTGGAAGTGATGTTTGAGCTGAGATCTGAAGGAGAAGCAGATATGAGCTAGACAAAGACTTCAAGGAGGAAGAAGTTCCAGGTAGAGAAGAGTATTGTGCAAAGGTCCTGAGGTGAGCATGGACTGGAGGGTCTGAAAGAAGCCAGTGGGCAGAGAACCAGGGGGAACAAGATGGGAGGTGAGACTGTAGAGGCAGGCAGGACTGGAACTGCACTTTCTAATGCTGTAGCCACCAGCCGCATGGGGTTATTTAAACTTGAACTTTAATTAAAATCAACTGGTTACATTAATTTAAATTACTTAATTTAAAATGAATGAAATCAAAGTATAAATTTAGTTCCTCGGTTATACAAGCCACATTTCAAATTCTACTTGTGGCCAGTGGCTACCATATTGGACAGTGAAGATACGAAGCATTTACATCATGGCAGAAAGTTCTGTTGGACAGCACCAGCTAGATTGTTAATGCCTTCATGAACCCATAATAAGAATTTTCTGGAGGGCAGAGGGAAAAGTCTCAACATATACTAAGCAGCATTGGGAATCAGACAAGATTCTATTTGGAGAAACAACACTTTGGGGAAAGAATGGAAGGTGAATTCCATGGATCCCACACACTAGAGATGTGGGCAGAGAGCCAGCAGACAGAGCCCCGGGTTCAAGTCCTGCCTGTGTGGCAAGAGTGAGCCTTGTTTTCTTGGGTGGCTTTGGAAGTAGAAGTACAAGGACCTGGTGGAAAGTAGGGGCAAATCAGCATGTTCCTGCAGCCACAGGGTTCCCAGGCATGACCAGGTATTGCAAAGTGTATTCTGGGGAGGCCCAGGCAGTCATGGTCAGGAGCCAGAGTCAAGTTCAGGTCTCTGAGAATGCAGTGTGAGCTCAGGAAGGGCAGGGTGGGCCCAGCCATAAAACTCGCCTACCAGAATGGATCAGGTGCAGGAGCAGGGCTGGCAGCAGGTGGTCCAGGGAGTTGCATGCGGCCTCCCCAGAATCTGAGTAATATGTGTATGAGTGTCCTTGGGCCGTCACAAACCTAGGGACTTAAAACAACAGAAGTTTATTCCCTCTCAGTTCTGGAGGCCAGAAATCAGAAATCAAGGTGTCTGCAGAGTTGGTCCCTTTGGAGGGAGCATTTGTTCAATGACTCTCCTAATGTCTGCTGTGGCTGGCAATCCCTGGAATCTTTGGCTCAAAGCTACATTACTCCAGTCTCTGCCTCCATCATCACATGGCTCCTCCATGTGTATCTGTGTATCCTCTCCTCTTTTATAAGAACATCAGTCATTGGATTTAGAGCTCACCCTAATCCAGTATGACTTCATCTTAACTTGGTGACTTCCACAAGAGCCTAATTTCCAGAGCTTCTGGGTTGGTGAACACGTGACAATGTGGGGAGGATGGGACGCCCAGTGAAAGAGAGAGCATGGAAGCACCACACCCAGTCCTGTATAACTTGCCCTATGTGTCTCCTCCATCTAGCTGTTCCTGAGTTCTGTCTTTTCATAATAACCAGTTACTTCAGTGGCTTCACCATTATACATCCCCACCAACCACCTGTGAGGGATCCAGTTGCTCTGCATCCTCATTGCCATTTGGTATGATCAACATTGTTTTATTTTAGCTCTTCTGATAATTAGACAGTAGTATTAGGGGGATTTTAAACCACGTGGGGTGTGTTGCTGGGGGACATCTAAGGGAACTCTTGTGATGCAGAGAGTCTGAATTTAAAAACAGGCTTGTGCCAGGAGACTTCCATAAGGCTGCACACTCAGAAGAGGCTGTTTTGGTCACCAATGGATTTAGGGGCACTCGGCAGGAGCTTGAGAGAAAAACAGATCTTTGGGGGCGTGAACAATCCCACTGAAGACATAAAAAGTGAGTCCTTCCTTAGCAAAGTCCCAGTTACTCTACTCAGGAATATCTCTAAGATTATTTAATCATAGTGGCAATAATAAGATACTGTTTTAGTGGGGAGTAGGCAAGGGGAGGAGGAGCCTATTTCCAGGTAATGTCACATTCACATGTAGCAAGTGTTAGGGCTTGAACATATTTGGAAGAGGATGCACAATTCAACTCACTGAATGTGGCTGGTATGTAGAGTGATAAAACATTCGAGTTTGAGGTCATGGTCAACTGGGTCCATGCACTGGCTCAGCCACTCATCAGCTTGGAAGGCAGCTCTGCTCATTTCTGTATCACCAATGCCACTGACCACTCACAAGCTTGACCAAATCTCCTAGCCTAGTTGAACCACATTACCCTTACCTGGGATGTGGTGTTCATGTTTACTACATCATGGGACTGCTGGGAGGGTCACATAAGGTAATACATATAGTACACACAGCAGCGCTTGGTGTATAAGTGAAAGTGAAAGTCGCTCAGTCATGTCCAACTCTTTGCGACCCCATGGACTGTAGTCCATGGGATTCTCCAGGCCAGAATACTGGAGTGGGTAGCCTTTCCCTTCTCCAAGGGATCTTCCCAACCCAGGGATCGAGCCCAGGTCTCCCACACTGCAGGCGGTTCTTTACCAACTGAGCCTCTAGGGAAGCCCAAGAATACTGGAATGGGTAGCCTATCCCTTCTCCAGCAGATCTTCCTGACCTAGGATTCGAACCGGGATCTCCTGCATTTGCAGGTGGATTCTTTACCAGCTGAGCTACCAGAAGTATCCACAAAAGATAGTAGTTCTTCCCACAAAAGGTATATTTAAACTATAACAAGTCATAGTCAGCAAGCAGGTGCCCTGGGGGGACCCCAGTCAAGAGGCAGAGCACATAGATGGGGAATCTGGTCAAGATCTTACTTGGGAATCAAAGTAGGCAGGTGCCAACAGGGTGACACCAGACACAGGTCCAAGCTGAGGCTTGCCGGGTTTCGCTCTGAGGCATGAGGCTAGTGTCTGACCAGCAGCCAAGGGGCCTGGATACAAAGGGCAAAAATGTGGAGTCACAGCTAGTTAAGCTACAGCTTAACGTGGCAAAGCAAGTGGTGCTGGTTGACCTCATGTAAGCTTGGAGGAGAGTAGGACAGCTTCTTTGTAAGTAGAAAGCTGCTTATGGTTATGGAGTCCTGGAAGTGCTATCCTGTCTGGTTCAGAAGTTTATAGAAAAAGGTATGGAAGGTCTTCAGTGAGGCAGATGGGGCTAACAAACCAACCATAAGACCAATGAATATGTCGGGCGAGTCAGAGATTTGGTTTGTTCAAGGACATAATTACTGAGAGCAAAGTCTTCCGACCCTCTGTGAGCCTCAGTTTCCCTCCATAAATAGTACAGGTTGGAATAGATGTGCTGAAGGTCTCTTGTCCAGCTCTGACAGCCTATGATTTTATGAGTCATCCTCAAAGAAAACTTGCACAAGTAGGAAGAGCCTGCCAAGATTGGGCCTTTCATTCTGAGTAATGAGCTGAAACAGCAAAGGCTTGACATCTGTTCGGCTCTTTCAAGGGAAGTTGGACAAAATAATGCCTTTTTCAAAGAAATCGTAACCAACGGTGAAATGTAGTATTTCCTGCCTAAACCAAAGTGGAGAACTCCAGCCTTGCTGAAGCCCAAGGGAGAACACACATCAAAACTTCTCATAAAGGAAGTCGGGTTGACCAGCTGTCTTGCTGCTGTAGGCACAGAATGCCTAGACACCCTTTGCCTTCTAATACCATTAAAACCAGAGAGCAGAAAGGCTGGTGGGGAGCTTCTGAGACCATCTGGGGAAAGAAAGAGGGCCTGTGGCCCTATGATTGGCTTTCTGAGTAGCCCAGGAATACTCCTAGTTGGGAAAAGCTTTGGCCACAAACACTTTGATCCTCCAGTTACTAACGCTCTCATCCAACCTGCCATCAAAAGCCAAAGGAAGATTTGCCACCGCTGACTTTGAGGTTCTTCCCAAGAATCCCCTCCAAGCCCTAGAAGTCATTCCCAGAGACCAGTTCCAAATGAGCAATGATGATGACTTTGGAGTCAGAACAGAGCCTCCCAAAGTGATGTGCTTTGAAAGGACAGGGCTAGGGGAAGCCAAGTTCTAGAGACATGTCAACATTATAGGAATCCTAGAACTTCAGGACTCAAAGGGACCCTCCAGAATGTCCCACTGCAGTTCCCACTCCACTTGGAATCTTATCCACAGCCTCCAATAGGTATTCCCTTGCCTGGAAGCTGCATGGGAGCAGAGCTGCGTCTCTTGCTCACCTCTGCACCCCCGACTGTTGCACAGTAGGTCTTGACCAAATACACACCAGTCACTGGGCACCTTCCCTGACAGTTCTCTCTCCTTTTATTGCTTTCCTTTGTACACACCCCGAGATGAGAGTGCTCCAAGGACCCGAGGTGGCAGCAGCTGCCCATTTCTTCTCCCTTGCCTTCAAAGCTAGGCAAGTTCCAACACACACGTTTAGAAATGTACCAAAGAAAGATGCCAGTATGAAACAGCCTTTCTAATAGGCTCCCCTTCTTTGATGTTCCCAAGTAGTCCTAAGATTCACTAAAGCCTCGGGCTCCTAGTGTCAATAATCAGCCACGGGGGCTGGTATTAGAAGGAGAAACAGTGGGGTGAGCAACATCAGGGTTATGTGTTTGCCAATGTCCCCCAGCCTGGGGCACCAGCAGAGTCATTTTAGAGCTGGGGTTCTACCCATATCAATCCCCCTTGCCTTGAAGTCTCATTTCAACTTGGTTGCTGGTTTCTATTCTAGGATTGGTGAAGTCAGAGGTGTGTTAACAGCTACCACTTAGAAAAGAATTTGGTTAATGTCCATTTTCCCTACTAGACTGTAAGCCCCATAAAGGCAGAAACCATGTCTGTTTGGCTCAGCTGTGTATCCCTAGTGCCTGGTGGATCTCACAAAATAATTAATTAATTGTTTAATTAATTAATCCACTAATTAAGCTGGGCCAAGTCAGCAGGTGGCTGCCTAGGGACTGTTGTTTGGAAGGGGGTTCTCAGAGGCAGCTGCTGCCGCCCTTAGCGAAAGGGTCTTTAGTGCTGGTCTTTAGGACTCAGCCTCCCATTCTGTTCTGCCCCATCTGAGGAAGGGCAGTGATTATTTTGTTCACATTCTGGTAAATATCCACAGGAGCCCAAGGGAAAGCCTCTCAGAGGGAAACATTATTAATTAACAAACACTGCCTAGGCTGAGATGGGGCTTGGGAGTAGAAAAGCTAAGCAGTGAACCAGCCATAGTCCCAACTACGCTTAGGAATTTAGAGGTAAGTAGGCAGATATGACAAAAGGACGCATACCTGCACATACTGCCATTTCAACTGAGCAGGTTAGGACCTTACCACAGGACAGAGGGAGCTTCATGGGCGTTTAGAATTGGAGGTTATCAGGGAGGGCTTCTTGGAAGAGGTAGCATGTGCAAAGGAACATTTAAGGCGGTGAAAATTAGCAGGGAGAGGCATTCTCAACAGGGCACAGCATGTGTAAAACACGGAGGTCAAGAAGGGAATGTGGTAAACAAGAAGCAGGTAAGTGGGACCTTGAGCTGGAGGAGAGCATTGGGGCAAGCCTGCAAAGGTGGGAAGGGGAGACTGCAGATTTTTAATCAGAGAAAGCTCAGACTAGAGATATGACACTCTAATTACTCCCCTCGTTAAAATTGTGATGGGGTAAGCTTCATCGGCGTGTGAACATCCCTAGCTTTCTCCAACCCCTTCCCTGCCTCCCCTGCTCTGTTCTGTTCCCTCCCCTCTGCTACTAAAGAGGGCTCAAAATTTGTCTGTTTCATTCCCCCCCCCCCCCGCCCTTTCCCGCCAAAGAGAGTATTATTTTTGTCCAACAGGTTTTTGGGGCCCTGAGGATATATAGACTATGCAAAATGGGGTGAAGCATGCGAGAAGTAGATAGGAAAGGAAAACGGATAGAAACAAGGGGCGCTGTGGATTCTATGTCCTCTTCATGACATTTGAAAGTCACAAAGAAAGAACACGAGCTATTTTTAAATATTTGTGGATTGCTGAACTATATTTGACAAGGCACCATTTTGAGAATGGACCACATGGGTTACAGCTGTGATAGTGTTCCATTCTCCACGTGTTGATACCACTGTCCTCTTCCTCAAGGCCATCAGCTCTTGGATAACAGGGGTTTAAGTCTAATGCACTGTTGTCTCCCAACACCCTGGGCATTGCCTGGCCCAGAAGAAGAGTTAGTAAATAGTGAAACTGAAGAGTGTTAAGAGTGTTAAAGTGTTCCGGGGTTCAGGCAACAAACTCCACTTCACTTCCTCATCTCTCCTCCTTTCAAGAAGGGATGTTCTGTCCCCTGCTAGTCTTAGGCTTTGCTCATAGTCTGTCTGTGTCTCTCTCACTGCAGAAGGCAGATCTGGCCGTGGCCCCCCTGACCATCACCCACGTCCGTGAGAAGGCCATCGATTTCTCCAAGCCCTTCATGACCCTCGGCGTGAGCATCCTCTATCGCAAGCCCAATGGCACCAACCCTAGTGTCTTCTCCTTCCTCAACCCCCTGTCCCCAGACATCTGGATGTATGTGCTCCTCGCCTACCTGGGTGTCAGCTGTGTCCTCTTTGTCATCGCCAGGTAAGGGCAATGCTCTGGCCAGAGCTCTGGCCCAGGTTTAGGGGCTCAGGGAGCCAGGCAAGTCCCCCCCATCCTCAGCAGCTGGTGCAGAAGGCTCAGGTTCAGACCACTGCTTACCTGCTCCTGTCTCTTTCCCTGAGGCTCAGATCCTTTCATATCCCCCAGGGAACATTTCATGGCCCTCTAACTTGAATCCTCCAGTCTTCACCCTGGTCTGTGTCCATGACTTTGAGAGGTATCAGTTGTATCCCAGGTCCTGTGAGCAGGCTTGGCGAGGTTCAATCACTCCCCAAAGCTGGACGCTTGGACCAGGCACCCAGTACAGCAGACCCAGGTGGCCCAGCAGGTAGCCTAAAACTTAGAAAACAGACGAAGCCCATCCACTCCACAACAGCAGGAGGGACAATGCCACATAAACTCGCTCGCATGCACACATGCAGAAACTTGGCTTGCACACATCCTTACCTGCCTCTAACACATGCTAGCAATACCCTTGCATATTCAGTTGTTCACATGAAGTAGGCATAGCACATCCTTACTGGTGGGTCATAGGTAGAGGCCACTGGGAAACGGATATAGCCCAGTGCTTACTGAGCACCTACTGGGTGCCAAGCACCGTGCTCTGTCCTTTATAGCCAGTTATCTTATTTAATTCTCATGGCCTCCCATGAAGGGGAGACATCCGACTCTCAGAAAGACTCAGTACTCCTTGAGGCCACCCTAGCAATAAAGGACACCTCCGGCTTGTTGAACTCAGGTCACCAAGTGTTTTATCTGCAACCCCCATCTCTGCCCCCTGGACACCTGTGCTCTGCTCCCACCCCAAGCTGGTAGCTCCTGGACCCTGACCCTCTGCCCCTTCCCTCCAGGATCCAGCCCCAGCCTTTGCCCTGGTTCTTTTTTCTCTAAATTCTAGCAAGGTGTGATGCAAGACTTCTCCGGAGAAGCAATCTGAGATCCAAGGACTTGGTGTGTCGGCCTTTTTCTCTGCTGAGTCTTCTTTGAAAGCTTTCTCCCCACCCTGCTCCTTTTCACCCCCTCCTCCCACGCAGACACAGACCAAAGGGAAGGATGTGAGAGAGGAAATCGTCCTGCCTCCGAGGCCCTTTGCTGCCGGCAGGCCTGGTGCTGCCTGCCTGCTCACCCAGCCGGCAGCCCAGCCTGCCACAGAGAGACCTTCATTATGCCTCTTGTCTCTAATGGTCTAACAAGCCTTTGAAAGCCAGGAGCCATTCTCCAGAGCTCTCACCATAATTTTAGCAGCGCCAGCCCCTTGGCTCCCCACCCCCTCGAAAATGGCTCAAGCTTTCCCAGCATCAGCTTTGCTCATTTGATGTGCATCCCATCCCCCTCCAATTCCTGGCCTTTCATCTGCTGCAGCCGAGCCTGCTTTCCACCCCTTACCTTCTGGCCAGGCAGGTAGGGGCCCACCACTCCCAAGGTCAGGATGAGGAGACTTTCTGGAAGAAAGGGGATTTCTGGAGCTGCTGGAATGACACAGAATGCCTGGAGAGAGAGGAGAGGGACAAGGGTCTTGGTCACAGAGCCATGAATAGCATCACAGGATGATCATCAGTTTACCACTCACACAACACAATTCACACCCATCCTGTCAAATCCTTACAGCAGTCCTGGTGAGGTCAGTATAATTATCCCCACTCTACAGAAGCAGAAGCTGAGGCTCAGAGGGGTTAAGTCTTTGCCCAAAGCCAGAAAGCCTTTTGTCGCAGAGTTGGGCTTCAAACCAAGACTTGCCGGACTTTAAATCAGGAGTGGCACACACAGGAAGCATGAGGGAGTGAGCACGCTGGGTGGTAGTCAGCAGGGAGTGGTGGGGACTGGGGCAAACTTGAGCACACACCTGGAGAAAAGGGTCATTACCGCTCAGCTCCAACAGACTGGGCCAAGCAGGAATGCGGGCCAGTGCTGTGGGGGTGCATGATTTTAGACAGAGTTTCAGATTTTCATGTGATGCCTCATGGCTTTTATAAGTAGCCACTAATTTGATTTTTTGGAATGCCGTTGAGGTCAAGCACAGCCCAGCTGTAGTGTGAAAGTGGTCGTCTGTCCCCTCCCCTGTGTGTGCCCTGTGTTCTTTGCACCCCTGCTTGCTGGCTACCAGAGAGCTAGACACAACTGCCCGAGAGACAGGGTCTGCAAAGCGTGAGTAGGTGTCTAGATTCTCTCTGGGCAACTCCAGCAAGACACAGGACTGCCCATCCTACAAACTGGCTGGCCTATGCCTGGCTAGCATCAGGGGTCTAGGCATTGACCAAGGCCTTTCTCTGCCACCCGAGTATTCTGCTTCATGCTTGGCAAGAAGCAAAGGGAGGGAGGGACAATGCTTCTCATCACGGAAACCAGGCCAGTAGGCACTCATGACAAGAAGATAATCCTAAGTGCTTGACCCCGGAAGCAGGACTGAATGTAAGCCACCAGTCTAGCCTCCCAGGAGTCACGCTCCACCCAAAGCCAGTACAGATGAGAACCTCAGGGAAGAGGTGATCCCAGCCACAGTCAGTGCTCTGTCTACACCTGTCATCTGGGGCTGGAGTTCAGCCTTCACCCTTCAGGGGAGACAGGGTATCTCCAAGTCAGTCTCTCCCACTGACTTGCAAAACTTGGAGAGCCCCTTGTAGCCACCAGCCATAAATCCAAGATCCATCAGTCACTTCGGTGGCACCTTCCTTACTGTCCAGCAGCCATTCCACCCCTCTGCCCTCCTGGGGCACTGGAGTTGGAATTTGGTTCCTTCCACCCCCTGACTGCAGGACCACTGCAGCTGGAGGGCCCAGGCTGCCGGCCCACCTGTGAAGTGGGCGTCTGCTGCACTGTCCGTCCCTCAAGGGGTAGGAAGGACCCAGGTCTACAACAAGACTTATAACCCAGAGACCTGTTCTAGACCAGTTATTTTTATCATGGTAAGAAATTCCACCTCTGGGAATGTATCCTGTTGAAAGTCACCCCTGAGCCTCACTTCACATGCATGTGCGTGCTTGGTCGCTTCAGTCATGTCTGACTCTGTGTGAGCTACCCATGGACTGTAGCCCGCCAGGCTCCTCTGTCCATGAGATTCTCCAGGCAAGAATACTGGAGTGGGTTGCCATGCCCTCCTCCAGGGGGTCTTCTCTACCCAAGGATCAAACCCACGTCTCCTGCGGCTCCTGCAGTACAGGCGGACTCTTTACTGCTAAACCACCGGGGAAGCCCTGCCTCACTTTACAGTCCTCCATGAATCTAGAAAGCCTTCTCAGCAAAGCCCTCGACAAGGCTGCCCTTTGGCCTGGGGACTCATAGAAGTGTGAGCAAGGATGTTTCTTTCAGCAGCGTGTATCACAGTGGGAAAAAGGGCCAGGCTGTGTCAACGAAAGAGGAGTGGTTAAGAACACCCATTAACTAAAAAATTATACAGAGGAACTTATGCACAAAACAGAAGGAGATTCACAGGCATAGAAAACAAACTATGGCTACCAAAGGGGATGGTGGGAGATGGGGGGGAGGGTAAAAATTAGGAGTTTTGGATTAATAAATACACACTACTGTACAGAAAATAGGTAAATGACAGGGACCTACTGTATAGCAAATACTATACTATAATACATGCTATGCTCAATATCTTATAATAACCTATAATGGAAAAGAATCTGAAAAAGAATATATATATAGAACTAAAGCTCTGTGCTATGTACCTGAAACTAACACAACATTGTAAATCAACTATACTTCAGTATTAAAAATATATTTTTTAAAAACCCTATTAAGTAGTTATGGAGAATAAAGGACATTAGGAGTAACTGGTCTGGAAAGAGGCTGGTGGCTTGTTAAGTGAAAAATCAAGACCTAAGACATTATTATGGTATGATGTGATTTTTTTCTATGTAAAAGGATGACTACATGTATCATATCTATCTATCTATATACATATATATTGTGTGTATGTACATTAAAAAAGCAGGGCTCATGAGATCTCATCAGAAATCACCTTTGCTTTGTCACTCACTCACTTTTCACCCACCTGCCAGGAGAAGGAACTGGCAACCCACTCCAGTATTCTCGCCTGGAGAATCCCATGGACAGAGGAGCCTGGTGGGCTAGAGTCCACGGGGTCACAGAGTCAGACATGACTGAGTGACTAACACACACACCTTTCAGTGCGTACAGAGGTGAAGTTCTTTGCCCCAGTGAAAGCTCTGCTGGGACCTGTCATTTTTTGGATCACTTCCAGAGCTCAGAAACCCTAGGTCTGTCTCTCTGTAGCGCAAACACACTTTCAACTCAGGAGTTAGAAGGCTGAGTCGGGTATAGTCCGCCACAGTTCTATCCTCATGCACAGTTCAGACTTCTCCCCTTTCCCCCTCGCGGGTCCTCTGTGGCAGTACTTCCTCCGTCAGCCCACTCCCCTGTTCAGTCCCTGGTCCTTCAGTGGCCCCCGCCCTGTGGCTTCTCTCTGTTGGAGTCTCATTGCCTTTCTTGGATACGAGTCGCGATGGATCTCTCTTCTGTATAAGCCCATCTGGTCCAGGAAAACAACGTTAGCCCTGACCACATCAGGCCTGCGGGCCAGTCCTGCGGAGCAAGGACTTACTCTCTGTCTCTCGTAGAAAACATGCATCAGCCCAACCCCTGTCCTCCAGATTGCCCAGCGAGCATCCATCACATCCTTGTAGAGCTCTCCCAGCCACCCTGTGGAAGCCACTCTCCCCAGACCTCACTGTGGGAATGCGGGGGCCCCTGAGTGCACAGCTCTCCAAAGGCTTTCTCTAAAACCCTTCTCACAACAGCCTCTCATCTCTGCTCTCTTCATCCTCTATCGCTTCCTTGTGGATTTTTAGAGCCTCTAACCAGATCATGGTCATTCCCTTTGAAAATCCCCATCTTGATTTGAAGCCTCACTTTGGAATTTCCTATTTGCAGGATCTTTCCACTTTGTGAAAACCAAATTCTTTTCATGTGAGCATTGGTGATCAATGTTTAATTTACTAAAGCTTTTAGAAGAGAGATGGAAAGTCACAGCCTCACCCTTAAAACTCATCACACTTTAAAAAACAAAAGAAAATTCCATCAGACATGTCTCTCCTTCCCGGTCTCTCATCTCAGCATCTGACCCTACACCAGCCACTCTGGACACACCGACAAAGCCACTTCAGCCACGTCCACCACACCAGTCACACCGACCACACTAGACTGGTGGGGACCTTCTCCAGAGTCTCTCGATCTCTCCGGAGTGTCCCAGCTCCCTCCAACTTACATTTTCTCAACTGGAATTCACACAATAAACAAAGATCCCTCCAGTTATCAGGACTTCTCTTCCTTAGAAGGCAATGGGGGCAGGGAGGCTTAAATAACATTTTTTTTCTGTCATGCATGTATTTGTATATTCAGAGGGAAAAATCTGAAAAAAACGGTATAACACATTGTTCTTCCCAAGAGGTGGGATCATGGTATACTTTCACTTTCTCATTGTGTTTTATACTGTCTGAATATTTTATGAAGAGTGTATTTTACTATTTTTCCATTTCAAGGTTTTTAAAGTATACAAGTAATTTAAAAGCCTATTCTCATTTTTTGAAGTTCATTCAATACATACAAAGCAACAGGCTTCCATGAAATTTCTTCTGCCTTTCTAACACCCCTCCCCAGAGGTCAATAGTGATTTTTTTTTTTTTAGATATGGATCCTTCCAGACTGTATATACATTTATATTCAAATGTACATAAATAGGTATGCAACTATGTCTTCAGGAATCTATTTATGTAAATGTGATCATATTGTTCTTATTTTTATCACTTAAAAAAAATATGTGTTGAAGATCTTTCCCTGTTGGTACATCTCTTCTAACAGCTGCGAGAGGTTTCAGAGTACAATTGTGGCATAGTTTATTTAATCATTCCTCTATTGAAGGACATTTAGGTTGTTTCCAGTTTTTTGCTATTACAAACAATGCTTTGATAAATACCCCCATGCACTTCTCTTTATGCTCCTGTAAGAGTGTTTTTTCTACGATGGATAATGAGTCGCAGAATTGCTAGGTTGAAGGGCATGTGCACTTTTAATTTTAAGAGATACTGCTGAATTACTTTTATCACCAGAAAAGGGCACTAACAATAAAAAACGAGAAGCAAAATGACTCTGGTTTCCCATTCTCTTCCTCCCTAGCAGAACAACCAGGGAATTGATGCTAAAGTGGTCGGCACATCATTGTTTGCTAAACCGCCAGCTTGTAAGGCATGAACACCCCTTCCTCCCATCTCCCCGAAGATTTGCCTCATTGCTCCCCTCTTCCTGCTGCAGGTTCAGCCCTTATGAGTGGTATGATGCTCACCCCTGCAACCCCGGCTCTGAGGTGGTGGAAAATAACTTCACTCTGCTGAACAGCTTCTGGTTCGGAATGGGGTCCTTGATGCAACAAGGTATGTGTGCCCTTAGAAGGTTGGAGACACCTGGATGCTCAAGTGTGTGTCCTTTCCCAGGTCCCTGAGCTCCACCCCTGCTGGAGCTAGCTGGACTGGCTCACTGTCTGAGGCTGAAGCATATACCAATACCTGCGGAGGGCAGGGCTCATCCCCAGCCCCTCCTGCTCCAGCTGGGATAGACATACAGCATCCTGTCTCCTGCAGTCAACCCCCTGATTCTCACCACTGCAGAATCTGCCTGAGCAAAGTTGGGCTGAGGATGGAGGGAGACTGGAGGCAGGGAGGCTGGGTGGAAGGCCACTGCAGAAATGAGATGGTGAGACCTGAACCAGGGTAGTGGCCATGAGGGTGGAGGCCAGAGATGGACTTTGAGAACTTCAGGATGTAGCACGGACTGGACTTGGTGACTGCCTGGCTCTGGGGAGCCCAGTAGAAGGAGAGGAGCACATCTGTGTTGGGGCCATTAGCCTGAGTGCATCAGACCTGGTATACCCAGAAGGATGCCATTTTTCTCACATCCTCCTGAGGGAGGTTTGGGATACGGTACCTGCCCCCCACTAGTAGCTCAACTTCTGGAAAGATTTGCAGCTGCTCAGATATCTCAGAAAGCAGAGCACCTGCAAGGAGCAGAGTGTGGAGACACTGGAGGCTGGAGGGCGAGCAGAGCAGGAGGGGACCCCAACCAGGAAAGACCCCCAGAAGAACCCCACCCCCACAGTCCCTGATGACCAGGAGCCAAATGCTCACTGCCTCTGTCTACCAAGTCACTTTCAGAGCCTCTTATCTCAGGGAATGGGGAGGGAGGCAAGGACCAAAGTCTCTGCCTGGGTTAGGGTCCCACAAAGGGACGAAAAGGGGGCCAGGGAGGGAAGGAGATCCAAGGGGCAAAGAATGTCCCTGTCCATCTCTCGTGTGTGTATCCTCACGGCCTGGCACAAACCCTGGTCCTCAGTAGTATCTACCAGCAGGCGCCAGAGAAATGCATGACCGATGTTATCGCAGTGACCTGAGTGCCCACGGCCTGCCAGGCCCTGTGAATGAAGGACCCTGGACCTGAGCAAACTCTCAGCCACACCAGAGGCCAGGGATGGGGTCCAACAGAGCCTGACAACTAAAATAAGTCATTCTCCCTTTGGGGGCAACTCCAGCCCCTTGTCTGGGGGAGGGCCAGGCGGATGAGGCTGGGGCGGGGGTGGGGGAGTGGTCTCCGGCAGCTGGGACGTGACAGGCAGCTTGAGGGGGAAGCGCCTCATTCTGTCCCCACGACTCATGAGCATCCTGAAGCCTCACCTTGCTGCTCTGTCCATCATCCGTACTCGGTGACAGTTAGGAAAGAAACTGAAGGCCCCTCCACACAGTAATAGCTTCTCTTCCACCTCCTGCTGCTATTCAAAGCATTGGCCCCTGATGTATTCCCCACGAGGTTTTGATTAGGAGGGAGAAAAATGGTTATGTATTTGAAAAACTCTCCCTTGAGTGATTTCTTTGAGAAAAAAAAATCATCCATATCAAAGCAGACGCTTTTCAGATGCAGGTCCAAATATTCTGGAAAGTTCAGGAGTCACTTGCTATTTAAATCTCTTGAAAGCCGCCTAGTTAATTACTTCAGTTAGAAGGTTTCAGCTAAACTATGCTCCGCACCCAAGGTCGGGAAGAAAGAATGATCGGCACTCTTTCTATTTCAGCAAAGAGCTTCAAAAAATGTTGATTTTTTTCCTCTTGCAAAGCATCATATAACAATCTTATATTTGTATACCACTTGCATTTCCAACACACTTTCCTCCTCAAATTATGTCATTGCAGCAGCATCGTGGTATTTTTGTGAGGCTGGGACAGAGGAAGGATGATGCTTTGCTGAGTCCCAAAGAGGGAAAATGATGGGCACAAGACCACACAGAGAGCTAAGAGCAGGATTCACTCAAGAACCCAGGGGTTCTTGAACCTGGGACACCCTGAGGTGTTCAGAACCTGGGACCACACAGGTGTTTCACAGATACACATCAGAGGGTCTGACATACCTGTGAAATAAATATTCTGCTTGTGTGTGTTTTTGTCAAGCAGTGGTTCTTAAATTTTAGCCCAGATCAAGATCACCTAGAGGTCTTACTGAGCCCAGGTTGCTGGGCCCCATCCCTAAAGTTACTGATTCAGTAGGTCCCAGGTGGGGCCTGAGAGTGTGCATTTCTAACAAGTTCCCAGGTGATGCTGTCGGTCCGGGAACTACACTTCGAGAACCACTGGTCTAAGGAAGAGGGCTCAGCTGTTACTAGATTATCAGTGGATTCTGTGACCCAGAGGACCGAGCAGCCCTGGTCTGGGCATTGTCAGGGACCACATGTCTCCTCCTTCCTCCCAGGGTCTGAACTGATGCCCAAAGCCCTGTCCACACGCATCATTGGTGGCATCTGGTGGTTCTTCACGCTGATCATCATCTCCTCCTACACGGCCAACCTGGCTGCCTTTCTGACCGTGGAGCGCATGGAATCACCCATAGACTCTGCGGATGACCTGGCCAAGCAAACCAAAATCGAGTATGGGGCAGTCAAAGATGGGGCCACCATGACCTTCTTCAAGGTGAGACCCTCTGCCTCCCTTCACTGTCCTTACCTTAATCACACGGAGCCAGAAATCCCAAGGGCTCAGCCCCTGCCTGTTTAGGAACAATTGACTTTGGGGAGCTGTAGTGATACGGCCAACTGGGTGCGTCCCAGAGCAGATCCTAGAAGTTTCCATACCTGGGACAAGCAGCATGAATGTGCTGTGTTCCCTTAAATCATCAGAGGAGGACATCAAAGGAAGCTGGAGAAGGGGGAGGGAGAAGCATGGCCCAGAAAACATACAAACAGGCCCTGGGGCCAGTAGGCTCCCTGCCCTTGGCTTTGCATCTCAGTGGCTTTCATCTCTAAGAGGCTGACCTAAGCTTGGGGTGAGCTGGGCAACACCGAGTGCATCCTTCAAGGAAGGCTTAAAACTTGAGCAAGCCTTTACAAATGTTTGCTAGCATGTTACACTCGTGGAATGCTGGTGTCCAGGTAAAGCCTCTGTCACCTGCTCAGGTTCCTGCCTTCATGGGGATCTGGCCATGACTTTGTTGCATCCTCCTGTTTTCTAAAGCACTGGTTCACTTGCTTAATGTTTTTTCACCTTCTACTAGAGTAGCTGAGGGTTTAGGAAACTGGCTGACCCTGACTACCAGTAGCTATAAATGTTCTCCAGGAAATTAAAGTAGTAATAACTATAGTTGGCACCACTAAGAGCTCACAGTGGGCCAGGCACTGTGCTGGGCTTCATTTAATCTTCATGACAAATCCCGAGAAGTAGGTATTGCAATTATTTCACACGTGTGGAAACTAAGGCTTAGAGCCATTGAGTGAGTTGTCCCAAGGACTCACAGCTGAAGCAGCCTGGGTCTGGCCCAGGTCTGCCTTCCTCCAGAGCCCATGTTCTAAGCCATGGTTCTCAGATTCAGTCTGTCCAGATCACCTGGAAGGCTCCGGGAACCCCAGGTTGCCGGGTCCCAGCCTTTGCAGTTACTGACTCAGCAGACCCTGGGGGCAGTGCCTGGGAATGTCCATTTCTAATGAGTTCCCAGATGATGCCGATGCTGCTGGCCCGGGGACCACACTTTGAGAATCACTACTCTAATGATCTCTCAGAAATGGTCAGGATTGGGACCTCTGTGGCTCTGAGTCCATTCATTCATGTATTTATTTAGTAGTCAATTGCTCTCAGTCAGTCTGAAAGCCTGGGGTGTTTTCCTTTCCACTGGGCCCTGGTTCCCCATCCCCTAGCCCTTGCCTCCTTCCAGGCTAAGCCTCTGAGTGATGGATTGAGGCTCCAGTGGGGCCTGAGTGAGGAGAGAAGGAAGGGGTTGGGTGGAAAGCCTTCTACCTCCTGGGCACGGCTATTCTCCTCCCCCTCCCCCGCCCCCCATTCCCTTTCCCTACATGCTACCCTGACCTTGCCTGTTATGGGCTCTCCCTGCTGGCTGAGGTGGTAAAGAATCTGCCTGCAATACAGGAGAGCCTGTTTCAAGCCCTGGGTTGGGAAGATCCCCTTGAGAAGGGAATGGCAACCAACTCGAGTATTCTTGCCTGGTGAATTCCATGGACAGAGGAGCCTGGCAGGCTATAGTCCATGGGGCCCCCTTCTTAAAAGTAGAAGCAGTTCCCCTGCTTAGTGAAGAGGAACGAGAGGAAACAGACTCCCCTCTGGAATGCTGCTACTAGCAAACGCAGTCTTCCTTTGAGGCCACCCCCATGTATTTATTTATAGTGTAGGGGAGACAAAGCATTGTCATAAGCACACTAGGGGCTCTCTGGGACCCTGTGTATGTATTCATGAGGGTGAGCAAGTATGTGAGCATGTGACTGCATGCACGGTACATGTAGCAGTGTATAATGTGTATATGTATGTGCACATGTGTACCTACACACGAGTCAGCCTGTCTGGGTGCTCTTGAGTCTTTCTGCTTGACCACAAGTGTCTGCACATGTGCACTGGTGAGCACATGTGTGCCTGTGTCCCTGTGATCTGGGCATGTGGACATGTGACTATGACTGTATGAAGTATGAGCTCGAGTGTCTACATGTATATGTATGTGGAGAGTGCACACATGTCTGTCTGCTTAAATGTCCCCATGGGTGTGCTTACATAAGTGTGAGTGGGGGGATGGGCCCATGTGTGTGTGTGTGTGTGTGCACGCACATGCATGCACTATGCCTGCTCTTGCCGATCCCCAGGCTGCGGCCCAGCCCTTTGACTATGCCAGAGCATCCCTCATGCATTACACATGAGCTCGTCTCTAAGCAGGGCTCCCGATCAAAGGGAAGCAGCATAAATAAGCCCAGTGCAGGCTCATTGGCGCTGATTGGATACCCTTGCCTCCCTCCATGCTAAGATGCTCAGATTGGCTTCCAAGAGCCCGGTCCCCGCTCCCTACCGAGCTGCTGTCCTCGGCATCAAGCAGCACCTCCTGCAGCCCACACCACCCTCACCCTCCTTCCCTGCAAACAGTGCAGCGAGGAGGGCAGGGGAGGGACACAGATGCTACCACCCAGTGGGGATGCTGGGGCGGAAGACTCACGGGGGCCTTGGGCCAGGAACAGCAACTGCACAGCCCCTGCAGAACCAGCTCCCCTTCCTCACTCTCCTGATTGCCAGTGAATTCCGCTTGCTGTCTCGCCACCTTGTCTCCTGCTTTCATTCAAACGAAGGGCTTCTTGCCCAGCCTCCCTACCAGTGGCAGCAGCCGTGGGACTGTTATGTAGGCAGAGAGGAACCTGAGTGTGGCTACATTAACCACACCTCGGATGATAAGCTAGAAGCAAAGATCCTCCCAGAAAGGTCCCTGGACAAACTTACTTCCTCCCTGCCCCACTCCTACCCTGCCTTGCATAGTCCTACCTTCCTCTCCCAAGCCCTCCGCCTCCCCCACACCTGTACCGGGCCAGGGGGTAGCCTCCTTATAGTTGCTTTCAAATTAGAGCTGGAAAGAAACCTGAGTTTAACCTAGAGAATCCAAGGCTTGAGGGGCTGGGTGAATTGGGGTTGATGCATCAATGGAGCTGATGTAAGGTCGGTTACTCTGTCTGCACACACACCGCCCTCTCCCACAGCCCCTCCAGAGTCCTCTCCTGGATGGGTGAGCCTCTCCCCTGCCCATGAGTGTGTACTGCAAGGTTGGCACTAGGGTTGAATAGGAATTGGCTCCAGAGGTTGCCATCAGATGTCCTGGAGACATTGGCAAAGTCCACAATTACAGTAGCATTTATTGAGCACTTACTGTGTACTAGGCAACATTCTAAGCACTTTACCTGTATTCACACCTATCAGCCTCATGACATCCCTAGAAGGCAGAGACTATTATCACCTCCACATTGAACACATGATGAAAGGAAGGCTCCGAAAGTAACCTGAGTTCTTACTTCTTGCCTCACATCTCACAGCTGGTGAAGCGCAGCATTGGGATTTGTGCCCAAGTAGCCTGGCTCAAAGGCCTGTGCTCTTTGTCCCTGTGTCCATAGCATTTCTCCAAGGAGCCAGCTACCATCCAGGAACTCCTTGGGGGAAGAGTGAAGCCACATCCCCAGCCTAGAATAGTCCTGGTACATCATAGTTGCTTAAATAATACATGTCGAGCGGATGCCGTTGTTGGATTAAAGGATAGAATGGAAAGACGGCAGGAAGCAAGTAAAGCAAACACAGGAGACCGTGTTGAGGCTAGGAGCCCAGCAGGGAGCACCCCTGAAGGTTCCAGAGCCCAGGGCAGATGAACTTCGGTTCTTCGGTTAGCCTGTTTCCTGATTAAGCTGCAAACCGTCTTAAAAAGCGCCCCCTGATAGAGAGGAGCACTCGAGGGAGAGAGTGCATCCCCATCCAGAGATGGCAACAGCAGGAAGTGGGGCGCCGGTCTCCCAGGGGGCTTCGGATCCCTTGCCCCTACTCTGTAGCCTGGGAGACGCGTGGCTGGAGGCAGCCCGTCATTCCAAAGAAAATTTCATTTGAAGAGTTGTCAGGGAGCAGCAAACATCACAAACAGCGTCTCCTGTGTTGTCCTCCCTCCGTCTTGGAAGATAAAAATTAATTAGGAGATGAAAAAGGAGGCCTTTGAAAGCGCTGTTTGGCTGTAAAAATATGTAGGCAAAAATGTAAAGGAGGATGTGGGGAAAGCGTGTTCTCGGCAGGGAGGGTTGGGGAGCTTTGAAGAGAGAGGGTGTCAGAAGGCAGCTTCTCCAAGGATTTAGCCCTCTTTGCGGTAGGAGAGACATATCACACGTGGGAAAGACTGTGTGTAAGCCACTGCTGCTTAGGAAAGTGATAGAGCTGGGGACAAAGACTTCCAGGCTCCCAGGGTCCCTGGCACCATCAGGCCCCACTTGGGGCATAGCATTGCCCCATCCTAGCAACTCAGTCTGGAAGGTACCTGGAGAGGCCATCCAGTCCAACTCCCACCTTCCAGCGGCTCAACAGACTCTGCCCCGGGCTGGAAGTCTCAGGAGGGTGCTCCCGAGCTCAGCCTCTAATTCCTCCTGAGCTGACTGCTGGCCTCTCTGATAGACTGAGCAGAAGCAGAATGGGACAGAAATGCAGTGAGCAGGCAGAATTTGGTGTGGTGCGGCCTGGCACAGTCAAGTCACATCAGTCTTAGAGTCAGACAGACCAGGACTTGAGTCTTGGCTGTTGTCTCTGCTGAGTGACCATGGGGAAGTCACTTTATTCCTCTGAGCCTCAGTCTGCTCACCTGGATGACATGGATTCTGAGTCCCACTGTGCCGCAATTAGCAAGGAGATTCAATGAACTACCGTATAGACAGTGGTTAGACCAGGGCCAGGCACACAGAGGCAAAGGCTTTCTTCTCTAATGTCCCTCCGTATGGCTGACCCAGAAGATGGGCAAACTGGCTGGCTCCTTTTCTCCTTTCTCCCTGTAGTCCCCTCCTGAGGCAAACAGGAGCCCCACGGAGAAACCACAGCCAGTAGACACCTGGAGAACCTCTCATCTTCCAGGTCCCTCCAGATTAGGTGCGGGGGCAACGTGGAGGATATTGGTGCCTCTGTCACTGGAAGGCTGTCTACCTCTGCACAGAGCCGAGCACTTCAGGGAGCCCAGAGGCCCTCAGAATAGAAGAGACCCAGAGCGGGCAGGCCGAGGGGCAGCAACAGGTGCAGGGTCGGCCCGAGGATGATGGGATGTTATTGAGAAAGACTCAGTTACTGGTGAGCTCTCTGTGCCTCGGTTTTCTCACCTATGAAATGGGTATAATAATGATACTCCCCCCTCCCCCAGAGGTGATTTTTGAGAAGATTAAATGGGATAATTTATATAAACAACTTCGAACCATACCTGACGCAGGATATACATGCAATGAGTGTCAACGCTTTTTGTTGTTTATTCTCAGTGATACACAGCCCTGTTGAGCCCACAGATATGATTTTAGGGGCCAGATATTTCTTATATGTTTTAATTAGTGATCATCATTTTAAAATAGGGAGATTTTTGCATTTAAAAAATCACATATCCAGCTTCTTGAAAACATGAAAGATGGAGTATCACTGAACCAGCGCTCATGTAGAGAGATAGATCGTTGGGAGCCAAGAGGGCACTCACCCTCTGCAGCTTTCCAGAACTCCATTCAGCCGTCTTGACGTATTTACAGTATCCCTGTCTGGACCCTGTCAGCCCTGGAGTTTTCTACCACTGAGTCTTATGTCATTTCATTTCTTTACAAACTCTGCACTCTAAAAATTATTGTCCCCAATTTCTGGATGAGAAAACTGAGCTTTAAAGAGAATTAAGGAGGCTTAAAAAGATAGAATGATACCAGCCATTTATCAAGCACATCCTAGGAACATGGCTCTATGCTAAGCATATACCTATTTTACCCATGTGGAAAGGGAGGTTCAGAGATGTAACATCACTTGCCTGTGGTCACAGAAGGAGTTGGCATTTGAACCCAGGTAAGTGTGACACCGGAGTCCATGCAGTGGGGCCAACCTCTCCCATTACCTCCATCCCCCGCCTGCAGGCCTCACCTCCTCATTCTCCCTACAGGGGCCAGTCTGCAACCCTTACCTCCTGACTCTCCCCTGCACGGGCCAGCCTCAGGGGCTCATGCAGTCTGTAGAAGCAGCTGCTAGGCCAAAGGATCGGCAAGTCTGTGCTGGGGAGGTAGGCAGAGGTGGGGGCCTCAAGGAGCCCCCTGATCCCCATGAAAATAACCCAAGAGACATGATTAACTGCTCGAGTATGTGGATCCGATAAGGCCAAAGACTCCACATCCAGGGATAAGAAAGCCAATTAATCTGGGAAAAGGTCTCCTCCCCACTATGGAAAATACACGAGGTCTCGCATGGAATCACATTGCCACTGCCTCCCTGCATACATTCCCTGAGATTCAGCTCCCTTTGGAATTGATTTATGTTTATATATATATATACCTATATACATTTTCTTGTACAGAAATGTTAAATTCTCAAGATTAAATATCTTCAGTTGGGGAAAATCAATTTACTTCTTTGAGAAGGCTAGAATTGAAAGTCGTGAGCCTGAAACTTACTTTCTTGCCAATTTCACTGATAAAAAAAGCCTCTCCGTCCTGGCGTGTCGCCCTGTATCAGCTGCTCCAAACGATTCCATTAATTGATTGGGTGACTGGCCCTGAAACAGCGCTTATTAAGGTTCCCACTGGAGCTGGGGGACAGGCAGGACTGCACTGGAGCCGTAGTGATGAGGGACCGTCCCCTGGGGTGGTGACTACTGGGGCCAGTGATGGAACTCAGGCCTCTGGTGACCCAGCCCAGGAAGGTGGGAGAGGGGGCTGAGATTCCAGGAAGGGCCCTGGGTGTAACTCTCCCTGCCTCAGAGGTACCAGAAGGAAGTTTCTCAGAGATATACTCAGAATCATGGAATATCACTCAAGGACGGGACAGACTCTAAGGGGAATCAGAAACCATGAGTGGGTTTTGTTGAAAATGGGGATCCCAAGATATGAGATAACACAGGGGGTGGTCTTTCTAGGGAGGCAGGTTTCAGGCTCCTCTGCCTGCAGGTGATGGAGGTAGTGAATTTGTTGACACTGAAGCTAGGAGAGCAGAAACTATTGAAATCAGTGTCACAGCCAGCTTCCCGCTTTATTGCTACTTTTCATCTGAACTGGCCCAAGTTCTCTGGTGTCCTGTCCCATCTTCCTCATCCTGGTCCTTAACTGCTGCGGGTGTCTCTCCTCAAAGCCCATCAGCCCCAAAACCAGTCCCTCCCCCCTCCAGCCTCCAATGGAAATTTCTGTCTACATTTATGATGGGGTGTTCCTGGGAAGAGCATATGTTTTGATGTCTGGCAGGCCTATGTATAGGAAGAACTGGGTGTTGGGGTATTAAGGAAGAGGATTCAGGGAAGGGTTTCCAGAAAGAGGAGAAGTTCTCCCCTTCTGACACAGAAGGAATGGGACAAGGCTCCCTGAATGGTTCATTGTCAAGTTACTGATGCCTGATTGTGGGGAGAATGAGTGGGTAAGATGGGTGAGGTGGAGGGATGGATGGATGGTTGGTGATGGGTAGGTGGATAAGAGAATGGATGGGTATTGGATGAAAGGATAAATAGGTAAAAGACTGGGTGGATAGTTGTATAGATAGTAGAATGAATTGGTGTGTGGATAGTGTGTGAGTGAATAGGTGAGAATACAAATGTGACGAATGAGAGAATAGATGGGTGGTGGGTGGATGGATATGTAGATGGATGGATAGGTAGTTGGGTGGATGGATATGTTAGGAGATATACGGGGAACCCCGATGGCCTCATCCACTCCTAATTCCCTCCTCTAGGAGAAGAAGGAGAATTTGGAAAGCAGGAGAGACTGGGATGGAAAAGGAGCTGAGGTGCTGAAATCACTGATGAGACAATAGTATTTAGTTATTATATGGCTTGGTCTTCCCTGGTGGTTCAGCTGGTAAAGAATCTGCCTGCAATGCGGGAGACCTGGGTTCAATCCCTGGGTTGGGAAGATCCCCTGGAAGAGGGCATAGCAACCCACTCCAGTATTCTTGCCTGGAGAATTCCCATGGACATTCCATGGGGTCACAACTGAGTGACTAAACACAACACAATATATGGTTCAGTGGTAAAGAACAACCCGCATGTTAATGCAGAAGACTCAGGAGACGTGGGTTCAATCCCTGGGTGAGGAAGATCCCCTGGAGAAGAAAATGTAAACCCACTCCAGTATTCTTGCCTGGAAAATCCCATAGACAGAAGAGGCTGATGGGCTACAGTCAATGGGATTGGAAAAGAGTTGGACATGTCTTAGCAACTAAACTACAACAAGGAACCAAGAAAGCAGAGTGCCTGAGGTCATGTGTCCCTGGCAAGCAGGAATGACTGGACTTGGATAATCTTATTAGAGGAATAGTTGCAACGGATTATCTGAGAAAGCAACTATATTGGGAATAAAACTAGCTTGTGTCAGCATGTGTGTAAGAGAGTATATCAGTTACCTACTGCTGCATAACAAAGTACCCCAAACTTAGTGTCTTAAAACAACAATATTCTGACCTCTCAGTCTGTGGGTCGGGAATCAGCATGGCATAGACAGGTCTTCTGCTAAGGGCCTGTCACAGGCCAGGGTGGAGGTGCTGGCTAACGCTGCAGTCATCTTCAGGTCCAGCTTTCAAACTCGCTCAAGTAATGGTTGGCAGCCTTCAGTTCCCCCTAGGCTGTTGGACTGAGGGCTTCCGTCTCCCCTCTGACTGTTGGCTAGAGGCTGCCCTCTGATCCTTGTCATGTGGACCTCTCCACAGGGCAGCTCACAGCATCGCAGTGAGCTTCCATCAGAGCAGCAAGCCAGAGAGAGTACAAGCAAGTCAGAAGTCAGCCTTTCCTGTAACCTCATCTCAGGTGTGACATCCCATCACTCCTGGAATAAGTGAAAGTCACTCAGTCATGTCCAACTCTTTGCGACCCCATGCACTATAAAGTCCATGGAATTCTCCAGGCCAGAATACTGGATTGGGTAACCTTTCCCTTCTCCAGGGACTCTTCCCAACCCAGGGATGGAAAACAGGTCTCCCGCATTGCGGGCAGATTCTTTACCAGCTGAGCCACAAGGGAAGCCCAAGAATAGTGGGGTGGGTAGCCTATCCCTTCTCTAGCAAACCTTCCTGACCCAGGAATCAGACTGAGGTCTCCTGCATTACAGGTGGATTCTTTACCAGCTGAGCTGTCAGGGAAGTCCATCACTCCTGGGAGCAGTGGTTAAAAGCGAGTCACTGGGCCCAGCCCACACTCCAAGGGAAGGGATCTCACCAGGGTGTGAATCCCAAGGACAGGGATCATTGGAGCCAGTTTGAAGCTTCAGACTATGGAGCATCTGGGCAGGAAAAGGAGCAGAGTGAGAGCAGACCTGGGGGAGAAGCTGGAAGGGGCAGAGTCTGGAGAGCAGACATTATCTAGAAGATGAGAGATGTCTGGAGAGTCCGAAGAGCTGAAAATCAGGAATGTCCTTAAGGGCAAGAGTAGTTAAGTATGGGGTGGGGGTGGGGAGCATCTGGGGCTATGGGAGGATGAAAAAGCTGAGGAGCAGGAATAGCTGATCATGGGACGGGCTGAGGATAGGCAGGGGTGGGATCAGCCAGCTTGCTGCTCCAGTGGAACCCACTGAGGGCTCCAGGCATCAGAGCCCTCCCAGACCTTCAGCTTCAGGGCAGATAAACTTGCAGGAGGGACTGTCTGTGAAGGTGCCCCCAGACCCTATGCCCAAAGGCGGCATCACTGGCGCTCAAGAGATTCTGGGCTCAGGTGGAATCTCGAGTGGGACACTGCCTGCTGCTCTGGGCTCCCTCCTCCCTGGGCAGTTTTGGAGGGACAGCCCTTAAAACTAGGAGGCACCTGGACAGTAGAAGGTCCACTGTCCTTCTAGCCCCCTCCCCAGCCACTCCTGACAGTCACAGCTCCTCCCTTCTCCCGCAGCCCCGCACCAGCCTCTTGGGGCACACCCATGCCATCACGCACCCCGGAGCTGGGCCAGGTGCCAGTCAGACAGGCCGATATCACAGACGGGCACGGCCAGACTCAGAAAAAGCCAGGGACAGTGGGGCCTGCAGAGCCACCTGCTCTCCTGGGATGCGTGGAGGTAGGGCTGATCCCTGGCAGCCGGCAGACGCTAAGATCCCAAGAAATCTCATGAAGGCCTTGCACCTTGTTCTGCCCAGTCCTCTCTGGCAGCAAGAGACACTGACCCTCTCCTGGCCCCAGGCCCTCTCTGAGCCTCCCCAGCTGGGGGTCAAGCACAACAGCCCACTCACCAGCCTGTTCTCAGGGATGCTGGTTCCATTCAGGCAGCAGCATCCAGCCTGAGACACTCTGGAACCAGAGGGTGAGGGGGGCTCTGGACCACCTGCTCTGACCACCCCTACTCTCCTGCCCTCGCAGCAATTCTCACCCTGCTTCTCTTTCACTATATTGATGGAGAACAGACAGGAACCCTTGCCTGAGACAAACCTTCCCCAGGAACATAGTGCGTAAGAGGAACTGCTTGAAGTGGGAGTAGGGGGCCCAGAATCCACCGAGCTTTGCCCTCCTCAGCATCCACCCACCTTCCCTGCCACCTTCACAGTGGTTTCTAAGAGGCAGTGAAGGTCAGTGGTTAGGAGCATGGACTCTGGAGTCAGATAGCCTGGTTTTCCCAGTTCGTGTCTGAGTAAATCAGGCAAATTGAGGCACAGCTAAACTCCATTCTCTTATCTGTAAACTGGAGCTAGTGATAGTACTGGGTTAGCCAAAAAGTTCATTTGGGTTTTTCCATAAGATGCTGTGGAAAAACCAAAACAAAATTTTGGCCAACCCATACCTGCCTCCTCTGACTATGGGGAAGAATCAGTGAGTTCATGCAGGCAAAGCACTTGGAATATGACCTGCATGTGTTTAATTGTTTAATAAATCCTAGAGAAAGAAAAAAAATTAAGAAAAACCTGAAGACCTCTTGTGCCATGGCAAAGAGTCAAGGGTTTCCATGTGGGTGGGCCAGAGTCTGACTCTCAGCTTTACGATCAGATGACACGTGTTTGAGGACACACCCTCCCAGGGCCTCAGTTTCCACATCTGAGCAGTGGGTGGAACTCACTCACTCTAAGGACTGCACAGAATTCGCTGACCCAGGCCTGCTAAGGGTGAGCAGTGCCTGGTCCCTGTGTGCGCAGTAACTGTGTGTACATCGCCCCCACTGCTTCCCCATGGCCCAGAAATCCAAGATCTCCACCTTCGAGAAGATGTGGGCCTTCATGAGCAGCAAACCTTCGGCGCTGGTGAAGAACAACGAGGAGGGCATCCAGCGGACGCTGACGGCCGACTACGCGCTGCTCATGGAATCAACCACCATCGAGTACGTCACCCAGAGGAACTGCAACCTCACCCAGATCGGGGGCCTCATCGACTCCAAGGGCTATGGCATCGGCACGCCCATGGGTGAGCACAGGGGCCGCAGATGGGAGGGCGGCGGGGGACAGAGGGTGGGCAAGACCCCCAGGTTCACTCTTGTGCACACGTGGCCTCCTGCTCCCTCTCCCAGATCACCCCCTGAGCCTTGAAAGGGCCCAGCCCAGAAACAAAACGGCAGAGCCTTAAGTCTCATGAGGTCAGCACTGGTCTGAGCAGAGGAGACCCGGGGGCGGACACAGAGATGGGGGTCAGTTCAAGGTCATGCCTCCTCTCCCTGACATCACCCTGCTGAGGCAGCTCAGATATCCTGGGCCTTCCAGAGGCCTGCAGGGATAGGGATTCATAGGCAGAATCCTGGATCCGTGGAGACACTTTTGATGGATTAAAAGAGGGGCCTCCTGGCACTGGGGGCCCCCTTCGGATGAGCGTGCTGAGAGGGCTAGTGATGGTGGCTAGCCCCCGCCAGGGTGTTGGCAGAGGCGCACAGACGGGCTGAAGGCCGCTGATGGCCAGGGCCCCTCTCCCCCACCCAGGCTCCCCGTACCGGGACAAGATCACCATTGCCATCCTGCAGCTCCAGGAGGAGGACAAGCTGCACATCATGAAGGAGAAGTGGTGGCGGGGCAGTGGGTGTCCCGAGGAGGAAAACAAGGAGGCCAGCGCCCTGGGCATCCAGAAGATCGGGGGCATCTTCATCGTCCTAGCCGCCGGGCTGGTCCTGTCTGTGCTGGTGGCCGTGGGCGAGTTTGTGTACAAGCTCCGCAAGACCGCAGAGCGAGAGCAGGTAAACCTCCAAGAGCTGGAGCGGGCATGGGGGAGGGACGGAACAGATCAGGGACCACACTGGCTTCGAACTCCTCAGGGGCCAGGTGCACGGCGGTGTCTGATCCCACCTCCCCCCAGCAGCCCACTCTGCATCCCGTTCACCAGGAGGCCCTACCAGCCCCACTCTGCAGGCTTTCCCATCACGCTGGCTCCATGCCAGGCCACGCCCATCATCCCCGGCTGGACCACGCACTAGCCTCTGGCCGGGTCTTCCTGCCTCCTCCCTGCCTCCCCACCAGCTGCTGTCCATACAACAGCCAGTGCCCTGATTAAAACTCAATTCGAACCATGTCGTTGCCCCGCATAAACCCTCCAGGGTAATTGTGGATGCTCCATGATGCTTACCTAGGGGTTCATTATACTGTTCTCTCCACTTCTGCATATATTTGGAAATTTCCATAATCAAAAGTTTAACAGAGAAAAAGAGTTAAGAGAGCTAGCCCAAGCTTGCTAGGTTCAACCCATCTGATTAATTCACGTGTGGTTGGGCAGTGGTTCTGGGTCCCAGTAGCAAATTGGAATCACAGGGAGAAAGTGTTTTAAGTGCTAATACCCTGGCCTCACTCCCAGAGACTGTGTTTTAATTGGTCTGTGGTGGCCCCTGGGATTGGCTTCTTAAGAAAGTGTACGGAGTGATTTAAATGTGCACCTTGAGTGGAGGGCCAGTGGTCTGTGGGGAAGCTCCTCTCACAGAGAAGTTCAAAGGGAGACAGGGCAAGTGTGGAAGGAGATTGTGGTTAAAAGTCTTATGTATACACAAGATGCACTTACACATCCGTCCACAATTCAGCGGAGTCCTTTACAATCAGTAAGCCTGAGTGAGCAAAGAGGAAGGGCAACGATAATTCTTGATGTTCAAATTCACATAGGTGTCAGAAAAGGGACATGGTACCTTCTCAGGGAGAATCCAAGAGGGTAAGTTTCTGGAAGGTAATTCTGCAGTATGGCCAGAGTCTTTAAAGGAGGCCACATGTTTTGACCAGTCAATTTCTACTTTTAGAAATGCACCCAATGGAAGTGGCCAAAACATGTGCAATTTTATTGACAAGAATGTTCATTGAAGTGTTAATTGAAATGTGGAAAAAAAATGTGAGAAAACCTAAATGTCCAATAATTGGGAATGGTTTTAAAAATTATGATTCATCTAAGAAGAACAATCAAATCCTTTAGGTTACATTAGAATTACATTACAACTGAAATGAGCTCCAAATCCCATTACAAAGCCAACAGGATCTAGTCCTTGCCCACCTCTCCAGCGTCCTCCTTCCCACCCACCCCTCTGTTACTCTGCTCCACACACACTGGCCACGTTTTTAGTCCCTAACCAGCCAAGCACATTTCTGCCTTAGGGCCTTTGCACGTGCTGTTCCAGCACCCTGCACTGTGCTTCTCCCAGAGCCCCGTTTTCTTAGAGTCTTTTGGTCATTCAGCTGAAGCTCAAGTAGTCTTTCGCACCTATCCCCGCTCCCCACCCCACTCTATCACATTTCAATGCTTTATTCTCTTAATAATAGTTATCTTTCTGAAACTATTTATTTGTTCACGTGTTTATAATCTGTTTCTATCCCATCATCAGGTTCCCTGAGTGCTAGGACCTTTTCACTGCTGTGTGCCTAACACTTGGAACACCAGTGCCTGACACAGAGTTCAGTTCAGTTCAGTCGCTCAGTCGTGTCTGACTCTCTGTGACCCCATGGACTGCAGCATGCCAGGCCTCCCTGTCCTTCACCAGCTCCCAGAGTTTACTCAAACTCATGTCCATTGAGTCGGTGATGCCATCCAACCATCTCATCCTCTGTCATCCCCTTCTCCTCCCACCTTCAATCTTTCCTAGCATCACGGTCTTTTCAAATGAATCAGTTCTTAGCATCAGGTGGCCAAAGCATTGGAGTTTCAGCTTCAACACCAGTCCTTCCAATGAATATTCAGGACTGGTTTCCTTTAGGATGGACTGGTTGGATCTCCTTGCAGTCCAAGGGACTCTCAAGAGTCTTCTGCAACAGTTCAAAAACATCAATTATTCAGTGCTCAGCTTTCTTTATAGTCCAACTCTCACATCCATACATGACTACTGGTAAAACCATAGCCTTGACTAGATGGACCTTTGTTGGCAAAGTAACGCCTCTGCTTTTTAATATACTGTCCAGGTTGGTCATAACTTTTCTTCTAAGGAGCAAGCATCTTTTAATTTCATGGCTGCAGTCACCACCTGCAGTGATTTTGGAGCCCAAAAAGATAAAGTCTGTCACTGTTTCCACTGTTTCCCCATCTATTTGCCATGAAGTGATGACACCAGATGCCTTGTTCTTAGTTTTCTGAATGTTGAGCTTTAAGCCAACTTTTTCACTCTCCTCTTTCACTTTCATCAAGAGGCTCTTTAATTCTTCTTCACTTTCTGCCATAAGGGTGGTGTCATCTGCATATCTGAGGTTATTGATATTTCTCCTGGCAATCTTGATTCCAGCTTGTGCTTCCTCCAGCCCAGCGTTTCTCATGATGTACTCTGCATATAAGTTAAATAAGCAGGGTGACAATATACAGCCTTGACGTACTCCTTTTCCTATTTGGAACCAGTCTGTTGTTCCATGTCCAGTTCTAACTGTTGCTTCCTGAGCTGCTACAGATTTCTCAAGAAGTAGGTCAGGTTGTCTGGTATTCCCATCTCCTTAAGAATCTTCCACAGTTTGTGGTGATCCACACAGTCAAAGGCGTTGGCATAGTCAATAAAGCAGAAGTAGATGTTTTTCTGAAATTCTCTTGCTTTTTCGATGATCCAACAGATGTTGGCAATTTGATCCCTGGTTCCTCTGCCTTTTCTAAATCCAGCTTGAATATCTGGAAGTCCATGGTTCACACACTGCTGAAGCCTGGCTTGGAGAATTTTGAGCATTACTTTACTAGTGTGTGAGATGAGTGCAATTGTGTGGTAGTTTGAACATTCTTTGGCATTGCCTTTCTTTGGGATTGGAATGAAAACTGACCTTTTCCAGTCCTTTGGCCATTGCTGAGTTTTTCAAATTTGCTGGCATATTGAGTGCAGCACTTTCACAGCATCATCTTTTAGGATTTGAAATAGCTCAACTGGAATTCCATCACCTCCACTAGCTTTGTTCGTAGTGATGCTTCCTAAGCCCCATTTGACTTCGCACTCCAGGATGTTTGGCTCTAGGTGAGTGATCACACCGTCGTGGTTATCTAGGTCATGAAGATCTTTTTTGTATAGTCCTTCTGTGTATCCTTGCCACCTCTTCTTAATATCTTCTGCTTCTGTTAGGTCCCTACCATTTCTGTCCTTTATTGTGTCCATCTTTGCATGAAATGTTCCCTTGGTATCCCTAATTTTCTTGAAGAGATCTCTAGTCTTTCCCATTCTGTTTTCCTCTATTTCTTTGCATCGATCACTGAGGAAGACTTTCTTATCTCTCCTTGCTATTCTTTGGAACTCTGCATTCAGATGGGTATATCTTTCCTTTTCTTCTTTGCCTTTCGCTTCTCTTCTTTTCACAGCTATTTGTAAGGCCTCCTCAGACAACCATTTTGCCTTTTTGCATTTCTTTCTCTTGGGGATGGTCTTGATCCCTGCCTCCTGTACAATGTCACAAACCTCCATCCATAGCTCTTCAGGCACTCTATCAGATATAATTCCTTGAATCTATTTCTCACTTCCACTGTATAATTGTAAGGGATTTGATTTAGGTCATACCTGAATGATCTAGTTGTTTTCCCTACTTTCTTCAACTTAAGTCTGAATTTGGCAATAAGGAGTTCATGATCTGAGCCACCGTCAGCTCCTGGCTTGTTTTTGCTGACTGTATAGAGCTTCTCTATCTTTGGCTGCAAAGAATATAATCAATCTGATTTCAGTATTGACCATCTGGTGGTGTCCATGTGTAGAGTCGTTTCTTGTGTTGGAAGAGAGTGTTTGCTATGACCAGTGCATCCTCTTGGCAAAACTCTATTAGCCTTTGCCCTGCTTCATTCTGTACATCAAGGCAAATTTTGCCTGTTACTCCAGTTATTTCTTGACTTCCTACTTTTGCATTCCAGTCCCCTATAATGAAAAGGACATCTTTTTTTGGTGTTAATTCTAAAAGGTCTTATAGTTCTTCATAGAACATTCAACTTCAACTTCTTAAGCATTACTGGTCAGGGCATAGACTTGGATTACCATGATACTGAATGCTTTGCCTTGGAAATGAACAGAGATCATTCTGTCGTTTTTCAGATTGCATCCAAGTACTGCATTTCGGACTCTCTTGTTCACCATGATGGCTACTCCATTTCTTCTAAGGGATTCTTGCCCATAGTAGGAGATATGATGGTCATCTGAGTTAAATTCACCCATTCCAGTCCATCTTAATTCACTGATTCCTAAAATGTCAATGTTCACTCTTGCCATCTCCTGTTTGACCACTTCCATTTGCCTTAATTCATGGACCTAACATTCCAGGCTCCTATGCAATATTGCTCTTTACAGCACTGGACTTTACTTCTACCAGTCACATCCACATCTGGGTGTTGTTTTTGCTTTGGCTCCATCCCTTTATTCTTTCTGGAGTTATTTCTCCACTGATATCCAGTAGCATATTGGGCACCTACCAACCTGGGGAGTTCATCTTTCAGTGTCACATGGACCACAGCCTTGTCTAACTCAATGAAACTATGAACCATGCCGTGTAGGGCCACCGAAGACAGACAGGTCATGTTGGAGAGTTCTGACAAAACGTGGTCCACTGGAGAAGGGAATGGCAAACCACTTCAGTATTCTTGCCTTGAGAACCCCATGAACAGTATGAACAGTATGAAAATGGCACAGAGTAGGTCTCAGTAAATAGTCGCAGAATGAAGAAGGGGAGGGAAGGAGGGAAGATGTCCTGCATGTAGTGGAGGAGCAAGAGGAAGCTTGGTGAGGTCACACAGAGGGTAAGAGGCAGAGTCAGAATTCAAAGCCAAGTCCCTGTTCCCCAGCACCACATGACCTAACTACAACCTGTCTGAGTGCTGATGCCCAGGCCTCCCTCGGCAAGTTGAGACATTGACAGCCCGCTGCCTTCTCGACAAGCCGTGGGACAGCCTCTGGCAGCTGGTCTCATAGAAGCCACTGCCATCAGATACCTGTGGGCGGTGCTGCACTTGAGCTGTCCCTCTGTGATACCCACAGGGACCCAAGCCAGAAAAAGCCCCACAGGGACCTGCCTCCCCATTGAGAAATCTGTACTAGACTTTCCTGAATGGGAGCAAAGCGACTCCTCCCTTCAATGGGAACCCCTTTCAGAGAGGCTATCCATATATTCATCAAGTGTTTCTTAAGCCCTGACTCTGAGCCAGGCCTAGAGCTGGAGGCTGGGCCCATAGGATGACACTGGCTGGTTCCTGCCCTCAGAAGCTAGTGGAGAAAAGTCAGGCAGGTAAACTACTCAGACTTTAACGTGCCACAGTTTGTTCATCAGTAAAATGGGGCTAAGATGATATCACCTTAGATCCCAAACAAGGACGTGATGCTGTGTAGGCTGCTCTCCAAACCACCTGGGCGTCCCTGGTGGCTCAGTGGTAAAGAACCCACCTGCCAATGCAGGAAATGTGGTTCCACCCCTGGGTTGGGAAGAGCCCCCGGAGAAGGAAACGGCAACCCACTGCAGTATTCTTGCCTGGGAAATCCCATGGACAGAGGAGCCTGGCGGGCTACAGTCCATTGGGTCGCAAAAGAGTTGGACGTGACTTAGTGACTAAACAACAACAACCCCAGCTAATCACCTTGCAGGGGGCAGAGGGCAGGTGGCATACAGGTGTGAAGGAAAGCCAGGGGCCTCAGCACAGGCTCTGGGAGGAAGGGGAGGAGTTGGCTGGAGTTGCATGGCCGGGCCTCACCCCTGTGCTCCTTCCCCTCCCACCCGCCACCCCAGCGTTCCTTCTGCAGCACCGTGGCTGATGAGATCCGCTTCTCCCTTACCTGCCAGCGTCGGGTCAAGCACAAGCCGCAGCCTCCCATGATGGTCAAGACTGACGCCGTCATCAACATGCACACATTCAACGATCGCCGGCTTCCGGGCAAAGACAGCATGACCTGCAGCACATCATTGGCCCCCGTGTTCCCCTAGGCACAGGTGGGGTGGGGACCGCCGGCCTGGGGGCAGGGCGGAGGAAAGCAAAGGAGACTGGAAGGAACACCCCCAAGCCCCACACTGGACTTGGGGACCAGAGCTGCTGCCTGCCTGTTGGGCCAGGAGCCCTCTGCCCTTACCTATCAGGAAACCAGCAGGCCCCCAGGCCAGCTGCTTGGGCTTCACCCTCTTCTTGTTTCTTCTTTGGGTTTCTAAAGCTGCCAGCCAAGACAGCCAAGGCCAAAGGAAGCACATGCCTCTCTCAGGCCAAATTCACCTGCCCCTCAACTCTCTTCTATAGTCAGAAGTTTCTACCATGGCCCTGCAGGGACCAAAGAAAACAGGAAACAGCTCTCATATTGCCGCTCCTTCCCCATGGGGGCAGGCCTCCTGGAACTTGACTAGGAGATCAGAGGCATAGACCCTGGGTACCAAAAAGGATGTTATTGTTCGGCTGCCAATGGGAACTGAAGCTGGAGGACAGCTACCCCACATGCCTGATCAGAAGGAAGAACTCATCCCCCAGGGGCTGCTCACATGATCCTGATCTCCTGGACTTGACACCACCCATGGTGGAGCCCCTGTTTGGGCAAAGTTAAAGGCAGGAGCCCCACAGGGGAAAAAGAGGAGTTTGGCGTCTGGGAGAGAGGAGGATGCACAGAGAATGCCAATTTGCACTCTTCTGGACAATGTCCCAATGGGTCCCGCTCCTCTGGAAGGTCTCTAGGAGTGGGAGAGTGGTCAGATCAAATTCACCTCCCCGTTATGACCAGAGGAGAAAGGACCCCCAGAATCTCCTGCAAAGGATGCCCGGAGACTCGGCCAGAGGAACAGTGGATTCCATGGAAATCCCAGAGGCCCTCGAGCCATTGGATTTTATTTTGCTGGTTAGCAAGCTGTTTTCTAAACCCCGGTGGCATTAGGACGCTTGAGCTCTTTGCCATCTACTCTTCAGCGACTCCCCATTCCTGGCCAGTTGACCTTGACCGTCTTCTGTTATCATGGAAGGAGGAAAGTAGCCTAGATTGAAGTGAACATTGTCACCCATCCTCCAAGGAGGATCAAGTCCACTGCACAGGCTCACTTTGGGATAGATGGGGAAAGCTGGATTGGAGGGGGGGCGGGCACATGAGGAACTCCATGCCTCCTGGACTTGCCAAACCTTAAAGATGCCCCCCCAGAGAAAGAAAATTTCCAGGGGGCAGAATAGTCTCCCTGGTAGAGGCTCCTGGGGTGGGGAGGAAGAAGCTGCCTCCTGGAGGATTAACCAAAGACCCCACACAGAGATACACAGTTGTAATGGCCCTGGTCTCTTGTTCAGAAGAGCTGGGACCTTGTGGGGTTTGGGGGTTCAGCAGAGAAGGGGTGGCAGACGAGGTGCAGTGAGCAGTGGACCAGGTGATCCGTGGGTTCCAGCCAGCTGTGACAGATACTCTAGGTCTGAGACGCTTAAGATTCTGGGAGGAGAATGAGATGTGGAGGGATTAGGAACAAAGTGTCCTTAAAGAGAGCACGATGAGGCCAGCAAGGCTGCCCATGGCCAAGGGCAGAGGGCAGGCTTTGAGCCAGGGAAAGGGGGCTGGAGATCTGTACAGAGACCAGGAGACACCAGCCACCCACCCCCCTACCGCTCTTCTGTTTCTGCCTGGGGACCCTGGTTAGGAAAAGAGCTACACTTAAGTCTCAAGAACCTCCTCAGCTGGGGTGAAGGGTAATCTCTAACTCTCCTCAGGAGTCCCAAAGCAGGAGAGCCCAGTGGACGCATGTGATAACTATCGTCTTCTCCAGACTGAGCTGTGGGGCCAAACCAGCTGGTTCCCAGGGCCACAGCAGTTCTAACAGGCGGTGCTCACTGGAGGTGGGAGAAGAGGGATGGAACGCCACGTGGCCAACACGCATCATGATAGGAAAAGCCATGCTGTTGTGAGCTCCTGGATGTAGGAGTGTATGTGTGTCTGTGTGTGCGTGCGCATGTATGTGTATCTTTTTTTTTTTATGTATGTGTATCTTTGTGTGTCTGATCTTTAGGGGCTGGGCATGAAGGATAAATGAGGGCATGTGACAGAGTCCCAGGCATGCAATAATAGGAGAACCCTTTGGGTTCTGATGTGTGTGTGTGCACGTGTGTGTGAATTTGGGGTGAAGGAGATAAATCTGGACAAGCAGCAGGACCCCATACATGTAAAAACAGGAGAAGCCATGCCATATTGGGGTTCTGGTGAGTATACATATGTATACATACGTGAACAACTGTGTATGCTTGTGTGTGTGTGTGTGTGTGTGCACGCACACACACTTTTGTGCACCTAATGGCAGAGGGTGGAGGACAAGATAAAATATGTTTTAATGGAGAAGCTAAATAAGTTTACATGGAGAAGCCATGTCATCAAGGGGTCTGTTTGTGAGCACGTGTGCATGTTTGTGTGTGGTGGAGGGTGGGAGGGAAGACAGAACTGGATGGATGCACAGCACAAGGGAATGCATGTTGTATGTGAGGAGCCACGTGGGCCTGGAGTTCGTGTGTATGTGTGTGTGTTCACATATGTGTGTTCAAACGTGCACATATGTTCCAGCTCACAATAGGAGCAGAGATGGACAATCAGGAAGGGAACTAGAGTCTGGGTATGCTTCTGCCATGGAGAGAGGTCATTTGTCACAAAGATTTGCTAAGATCACATAGGCCTGAGGAGACGGGCCAAGTAGGGACGAAACCCTGCAGGCAGTCACAGCCAGTGACTCCTTTGCTTTCTGTGGAGTGTCCTATTTGAAGGGAAAATGACTGTTTTTGGCAATTTCCAGATAACCAGATTCTGATGAAGGTATTTGCCAGTTTTTTCTCACCGATCACAGACATGAGCCACTCTCTTTCTTTATCCGGTCTACTTTCATAGCACACGCCCACATCCATGTTCGTATCACACACTCAACCGTGTGTGTGCTTTCGTGACACGCCATGAACGTGTCATTTCTTCTGAGGCTATGCACATATATAGACTGCGATGGCAGGAAGACTAGGAGGTGGTGGGGTAGGAAGAGCTTCATCAAAGGAGGGGAGGAAGGTGGAACTCAGCGGCACAATTCCATTAGGGAAATCCCCCGAAAGGGACTGAAATGATTTCTCAAGTCCTACGTGGAGATGGGAGGACACGCAGCCTGATATCACCTCCCATTCGAGCCTTACATCCGTGTGTGGACAACGGTTCAAACTCTGCCTGATGACCTGTGTTTGTCTCTGAGACCAGCCCAGCATTCAGAGTGCAGCGGAGGTCACTTCTGTCCGAATGTGAGCTCTGTCCCAGGGGCCTGAAGGTGCTGCTGCGTCTTGGGGTGGGGGCCGGGGAACTATTCCCAGCAAGGTGGGTCGAGTGGAAATAACATTCAGGCCCACCTGCCCGCGGGCGTGGATCTGAGCTACGGCGAGTATGCATGCGCACACACGGAGGCACTGAGGTCAGTGGCAGCTCAACACTGGTTTGGATAGAGCGGAGGATGGGACTGGCCCAAGCAGGCGCTGGACTGTCCCTGCCCAGCACGTACCGGCCCTGAAGAGAAGAGCACCCCTACCTTCCACTTCCATCCCCCACCTCGAAATGCCAGTGCCTCCCCTCAGCCTGCTCCAACTGGCCAGATTAAAGGGCAGCACTGGGGACATACACACCCTGCCAAGGCCCTGGGGAGCGGGGCCATGAGGCCTCATTTTCTCTCTCCCCTTGACCTGTCACTGGTCTATCTTCTGTGGACAGATAAGAAAAACCTGAGAACTTTGTCACCATTCAGTGGGCCCCACGCTGGGCACGTGTCTCAAGATGGGTAAGGCGCCCTTGGCCGAGGAGCTGACTCTGAGTCTCTGAAGGGTGGGAGCACCTCCCCTGCTCACAGCCAAGACTCTGTCTCCACTAGCCAAGCACACAGGTTCCCCTCAAGGCCCCGGGCATGGGCAGAGGGCAAGTCCAGCCCTGGATGGAGGAGGGCTCTGGCAGTGGCGAGAAGCCTCCAAATGGTTAGAAGTCACTCCCTCCCCAATTCCCAGGAAAGCAGAAGTCAGACCCAGGCACCCGCTTACCCAGAACAGTGGGAAGCTCCCTCCCCGACATCTCCTCCCAGGCGGGTGTGCTGAGTGTGGGCTGGTGGCTGTGGCTTCATCACTCAGCATGAAGCCCATCCCTTCCCAGACCCTTCCCAACTCTCTGCTCTGGCCCACATCTCTGGTCCTGTGTGGACAGCCATCTGGGAAGGGCTTAGCGATCTGGACAAACAGCTGGATGGACTTAAACTCTGAGATGGGCCCGGCCCTGTGGACAGACTCAAAAAGTGCACCCAGTTCTGTAGACGGGCCTCTGGACTAGACCCATCTGCAAAAGCCCCGGGCTGGGAGGACCCATCTGGAACGGGCCCAGCTGCTTGCCCTAGTAGAAGGGTCCCGCTCTCGGTCCCCTGGCCAGCCTGAATGGAGCCTTCCTTTCCGTCCTGGCTTTGCCCTGGAGTTAGAAGTTCAGAGATGAGGCCATATGTGAAAGTCACAAAACTGTTTTTGGTAGAAGGTTAAAGTTCTGTACAGTATATATATGAATGTAAAAAGATATATATATATATGCTGTATATATATATATATGCACAGTGTATATATGACCTGTAGCCCATGTGTATACGCACCCCTCCCCGCACGTCTGCACACAGAGTGTACATAACCCAGCCAGTGTGGGTGGGGACCAGGTGAGCAGCGGGGGCTGCAGCTGGAGAGTCTAGGATGGAAGCTGCTTGGGGCAGGGGCTGCGGAGAGCCCTCTGGGGGACGGGAAGGGCCCATGCATGTCAGACCTGCAGACCCTGAGGAGGAAGGGAGAACTGAGGGGCTGGCAGGTAGGCCTCCTGAGGACTACTGCATCTGAGAGGCTCTGAGGATTGCCGGGCCTCTGTCTGGGGGGCAGCGTTGTACAGTACTGGGCTCCTGAGCCAATATGACAGCTGCAGTCCCAGGGCAGTTAGCAGGGAGCTGGAAGGGCTGGGAAAGAGGGGGCCACTCCCTGGACCAGCTCTCAATACCTGTCTGCCCAGCCGCCAGGGATGCTCCACCTGAAATACCCTAGAAGGCTGAAAGTATGGCAGAGGCCATTGCCTCACATTCTCAACCACACACAAAGACGACCCAGCTCCCAGCTAAGGAAAACCCTTTTTCAGGAGAACGGCCTCCTGCATGCCAGTCAGATATCCCCGGCCCCTGTCTTCTAGAACATACCTCAAATCACCCCGCAGCGTGTCTATTTTACAGATGAAAACTTTGAGGCCTCCAGATATAAGAAAACAGCTGTGGACCCAGCAATTCCAGCCATGAGTTCGTCCCACCCCAGACAATCTCCCCAGCCCATTTGACTGCAAGGTCAGCTGTCAGGGAGTGACTGGGGAGCCAGAGGTGTGAGCAGAGCAGTGACAGGGGGTGAAAGAGGGGAAGCCAAGAAGGCGGTCTGAGCACGGCCTAGTGCCATCTGTCCGCCCTCTCCCCTGCCCCCCCTCCCCTGCAGGGCAGCTGGCATAGAGCCTGGCCCTGCCCCTGCAGACCTCCGTCCCTACCACACTCGGATCCGTCTGTTCTTTCCCTTCTAACCCTTCAGCAAGTGGTTCGGCTCTATCACCGGCGAGAGCATCTCTGGACCACGTGGGAAAGGGTCTGGAGTGGGCTTCCATGTGGTCAGCGGTCTGCCCTCTGCTTCAGCCCCATGCGTCAGACTGGTCTGCACTTAACTCTGGGTCTGCCTCTGTTTGGGGTCCTGGCCGGAGCATATCTGAACCCAGCCCCGAGGATGGGCCTGTCCTGACTCCAGGACAGGAATCAGAGGCTCCAGGGGCCCCCTTGCCACTGTGCTCCAAGCCCCCAGCCCACCTCTGCCTGTGCCAGCTTCCTGGCTGCGCCTCCCACGATGGGGACTTGGGTTCCCAGCCCCTCGGTGAAGCCCCAAGATAGCACCATGTGAGACCCCTGGCCTGTCCCACCACCCAGACCAGAGTGCCTGGACGCCCCCCACCCCAATCCTACTCAACATAGTTCCCACACACTGGTCTCTGGGCCATTCAGGGGATGCCCTTTGTGGACATGCAGAATTTCTATGAATATAGTTTTTTGTAAACATTTTGTAACAATTTGGGTTTCATAGTAACTGTGTTACTTGCCAATCATTCTAGGCTGATGTAAATAAATTTCCAAACAAATCTGATTATTTTCCTTTTTAAGACACTGTGATATATCAAAGTGCACAGTTTGCTGTATGAAGTAATATGGTTTTAAATTTTAAATAAAGAAATGTTTCTAGAAAACAGGGCCCTCTTGAGATGCGTTTTCTGCTTCTCTTGTCTCTTTAGAACCAGAGGGTGCCGCAGTTGTGCCATCTTCACCCAAGGTTGACTGTGTCCTGGGCAGGGGCCCCTGGGGGTGAGCAGGTGGGTGACTCCAGCCCAGGCTCCTGGTCCCCATTTCAGATGTTTACATGGGACGTCAGTATTGACATCATCTGGCCTCCATCTTCCCTTCTCTTGGGCGCGTTCCTCTCCATCTCCTCTCCATCCCATAGCTACCTACGAAGTCGCCACGTCCCTGTGTGATCCTGGCCCTTTGGCAACAGCTGAGGAAGCAAGGTAAGCCTCTTTTCCAGAGCTAGCCAATCAGAGGTCTTGCCTGAGCTTTTTCAAACTAGAAATTGGAGAGTGCTCAGTCAGTTACTCTTGGGTGATGGAAACTGTACACATAATAAAGGGTTCAGGGCAGGACACTTTAAGCAGGAAGAGGCTGAATACAGATGTTTATAAAACCAGTGAAAGATAAGGGAGCAAGGACATGCTGGGCCTCCAGTGGCTCTCAGAACAATACAGAGGTGACCCACTAGAGGAGTGACCCCTCCAAGACCAGTACTAGAACCGGGAGGCAAAACACACCAGATAACTATGCCCTCAATGTCAAGGCCTCCCTTCCCTTTGACCTTGGTCATCTCACCCTACCCAGAACCCTCCTGCTCCAAGTTCTGAAGACCCAGGCCCAATACAATAGCAGCACAGAGCTGGACCTGTCCCCATTTAACCCTTCACCTGCCCTATCTGAAACACTTATGAATTCCACCTCCCACTGCACTGCCCTATTCCTCTGTCTTATCTAGCCCCAGAATGTGTAGGTTGGAGTGGACACAGATCACTCAGCATCCCTTCGCTTAGGCCCGATGACAAGCCCCACCAAGCAGTACAATCAAAGAGGCCGAGGTGAACTTGCTGGGCTCTGCCCACCCCCACCCCCCCACCCCCCTACCCCACCCCTGCTGTGTCCTCTTCAAGCTTCAGTCTCCTTGCCTGCAGAGAGGAGAGGCTAAGATCCACCTCCGGAGGCTGTCATAGGGATTCGATGACATTGTAGCTGCCTTGCACTGCTACATCTCATCATTTTCTCCTGGAGGGAAAGTAACAAATGACTGGAACCCTCCCCAAATATTCCAAGAGTCAGAGTAGCCCAGGAACAGAGAAATCAAAGATGGCCAAATACTCACCTTTGTTCAACTTCAAAGAGCTGGGTTCTTGTCTCAAATCCAAAACATCTGGAAGGATACATGATCCCATCACCCCTCCACCACTTCCCCAATTAGGCCCAAGATTCCACAGGCTGGAGGAGGGAAATGGGGGAGGGACAGCCAGACAGAAACAGAGTCACGTGTGGAGGGATCGCCCGGTTGCCAGTGCTAGCCAGCTCCAGGGACTGGACCCTAGTCTCCACCTGCACAAAGCTCGTACAGACCTGGGGACATGTGCCACACTCGGACATCCTTCTCAGCACCTCCATAAAGACATCTTCCTTAGCAGCCAGGGGATGCCCCCTGGCCATCTTGCATGAGTCAAGAGCCATTTGTAGCCTGAGAGCTCCCCAGCCCACGTGGCTGAGTCCTCTTTCATTGAATCAAGAAATCAGAGCTCTGTCGTGAATACTGAGAGGGAGGGTGGTGGTGTGTTGAGGCACCTCCCCACCTCCAGCCAAGTGAGACTGGACTAGAGGTTTCCCTCTGAGTCGTGGAAAAATCCCTTTCCACTGTTTTACTCATCACCATCATCAGTATTGTGGTGGTGGCTGTCATTTCTGCTTCCCAGGCGGTCATCAGGAAGCCCTGGTGTCTTGGAGTTGATAGGCCAGGATGGGTCTGGAGTAGGTTCTGGTTAGGCTCCTTTTGGGCCTCTAGGTCCGGGGAAGTCCCATCCCAGATAGCTATACCCTCAGTGTCAAGGGCTCCCTTCCTTTTGACTCTGGTCATTTCACCCTGCCCAGAACACAGAGTTCTGAGACCCCTCAAGCTGGCTTTCACTTCCTATAGGTCCCTACCATCCTCCAGGTCAGGGACACACCCTCCCTCCTGACATCTCCCACGGCAAGGGCCTCTGATCACTCATGTCCAGAATCAGGGACAAGCTTCAAGGCCCTTCTGCCACCTTAATTTGAGCAGGTGATCTTGGGCCATTCACAGACCTTAGCTTCTCTCCTATGCAGTGTGAATGCCCATTTTGACTGCCTCAGGGAGCTCATGTAAGAATGAAAGAAAAAGCTCCCATGAAAGCACGTGCTAAGTGTGAGGCATCAGCTCACTATCTGAGAGGGTCCTTCTCTGCTCTTCTGTCAGTTCCCCTTCTCTCACATCTGCCCAGCCCCCAGGTCCAGCTGGAATGAGCGTGGAGCAGGAAGAGTTCAGGGACCAGGCACTCCTGGGACTGCAGTTTGCCATTCCAAGAATCAGGCTGGGACCAAGCCATGCAGCTCCCCCGGGGCCTTGATGGCACTTCCTTGGGAAACAGAAGCTGAGTGTTTAAGAAGCATCTGTCATTATGGAAACAAAGTTGCCAGGCCATTTTTTCTTTTACTATTTTTACTGCGGTTTCATTATCTTATGCAAATGAGGCCGCTGATGAAGCCTTTCTGCAGGGTGGCCCATGCTGGGACCAGCTCCACCAAGGGGATTTATTGCCTGCCTCAGCCTCCAGACTAGATCTGGGATGAGGAGGCCCTATGGAGATGGCTTCCGGAGCAGCTGCCCGGCCCTGGAACACACGACTTCCTGCCAGACAAGCCCCCAGGTCCTGCCTCTGTCCTAGGAGAGCCCTGGTCCTTTATTTCCAAAGACCTAAGTGTCAGCTCAGCCTGGCCCAGGCCTCTGTCCCCATTTCCTCAATAGCTGGGGCTGCTTGAGTTGTCAGTACCCAGTAGGATGCAAGGGAAATGATGGGAAGCAACTGGGGCTCCAACCCTCTAGGCCCTCTGGGAATAGCATATAATAAGCAACTGAGTTTCCCATTCAATGGGGAGAAAGCTGGAGGATGTACACACCCACCTGGTCTAGGCTGGTCCCTGGAGGCTGGCCATCACACACGTTTCTGGCACGCCCCAGGTGCAGGTGGGCTCTGGGGTGGGATAAAGTCTCAGGGAAAGCAATGCAGGTGGTGGCCGCTGATAATTGGGTAGTTTGTGCAGACGTGGTAAGGGCAGGAGATAAGTGTAAGACAGTGACAGCAGCCGCTACGACCCCATTTTAGAGATGAAAGGCACAAGGCTCAAAGAAGCCAAATAACTTGCCCACACTCCAGGGCTGTCTGCCTCCCCAGCTCAAGGATCCCACAGTAGCTTACTATCTCCTGACTCCTTGCCCCTCCCGCACACATTTTCTCCCAGCTTGAGGTGTGCTGGCCAAGCTCATGTTCTTCCCAGTGAGTCCAGAGGCTCCAGGATGTGGGGAGAATTTCCCCTGAGAGTGCCCATCTTCTGTCCAGTCCCTCTGGCCCAAAGTTTCCCTTTTTGTGTACCATGAGGACCAGCTTCCCCTCCTTCTGCCTAATTTAGTCTTGGAAATTCTCTCCAGTCTAATAAGGCATGTTCAGGCACAAGAGCAGGTCAAGCCTTCAATTAGAGCCTTCTGAACTATGTGGGCACTTCCCTGTATGAGGTGGTCTAACTCAGCCCACATTTCCCAAGAGTTGGGCATCGATGAAATGACGTGAAAAGTCAGAAGTTTCTCGGCCCCACTCACCTGAAGTGGGTGTGGAGGGAATAAGGTCACAGCAGTTGACGTAACCCAAATGTCACTGGCTCTATGCCCTCTTGCATTACCTTGACTTCCAGTCCCCCACAAAATCCAAGGTAAAGGTGCCCCCTGCACTCAGAATCACCCTCTCATCTGAGGACCAGACTCTTAGCGCTCAGCTCTTTCTTTTCCAGGAGAAGCTGTCATTAGTAATAAAATAATAACAATAACAATGACAATAATAATAACACAGTCTAGCTACCTGAGCGACAACTCCAGACCCGGGACAGCGTTCAGCACTTTGCATATCTCATCTTACAGAATTTTCACCATAACTCTATGAGCTAGGAGTTATTGTCCCCATCTTACAGATGTGGAAACTGAGGCTAAGAGCAGTAGGATAACTCACCCACAATTACCCAGTCAGTATTAGAATGAGGCTTTTCAGCTGGGACCTCCACATCACAGATTTGATAAATGGGTGAATGACTAAATGACTGAGTGAATCAGAAAGCAGTCAATAATCAATGGTGTTTAGAGACACTGGGGAACTTTCCTGCTTATAGAAAAAAAAATCCAAACTCGATTGGGCCAAAAATGAGAATTACTAATTACAGCCGCTCACAGGAACGACCTACCATTTATGCCTAATTGCAGTGCAGTCCAATAACAATTATGCACATCAATAAATGTGTCAGATTAACTTGGGTGTAAGCTTTATTTGATTGCAACACTAAAGTTGGTAGTGGCTTAGACTTGGGAGGCTGTGGCCCATCCTTGGGAGCCCATGGTCCCTTCTGGAAGCAAGGTTGGTGATAGAGGGGAAGTGGGAGGTGGGGGCAGAGAGGAATAGATCTCTTCTCTGCCGTGGCAGGTCTGTTCTGGCAAGCTCGGGAAAAATAGTTTGGCAGGGGGTCTTTGCGGGGCATGCAACATCACAAAGCCTCCCCTCCCTCCCTCAATGCCAAAGGCAGCTTCCTAATTAGAACATCCATAACCCTCAGCATCTGCTCCAAGAAAATTCAGCTGCTCTAAGATGGGGAAGTCCATTAACTTTATTGCAAAAACGTCGGACGTGCTTTTAGACAGAGGATCACTGCCAAGTGAGATAAACCGCCAGGACCTGCCAGGGGGACAGGCCAGAACTTCCTGCGGGCCCCAGTTGGGTACCCCTGACTGCCTCCTCTCCCTAGCCAATGCCCTGGCTGGGACCATGGCCTCCTGGGAGGCTGGAGCTGGGGAAACTGAATTTCAAATGCAGGTGCAGTCTGAGCACGCTGGCTTTCCCCATGCAATTCACAGCCTGCTGGATGGAAGCGCCAGAACTGGCACCATCTAACTCCCAGAATGCACCAGGAGCCCACTCCACAGTCGGGCCCCTCATTCCTGCGTCAGCAGGAGTTGGATTTGCTGGTGTCCCTGGGAGCAGTGGAGCAAGGTGGCTAAGAACGGGCTTTGGAATTAGATATTCCTGGGGCTGAATCCCGACTTTGCCACTTAGGAGTCACTGTGTGACCTTGCAACAGTGGCTTAATGTCCTGAGACTCCATAATCACCTCTCGGAGGGTTAAACAAGATGAGGCTGGGAAGCTTCAACTCGGTGCCTGTCCTGCAGCAAGGGCTCTGCAAACAAGAGTACATCTTCCAGGTCTGCAGTGTGGAAATGGAGAGGAAACCAAAACCCTGAAAGTGTGTCAGGGAAGGGAGTAAGCACCAGGTTGGAGTCAGACGGTCCTGGGGTCTAATCCCAGCTCTGCCCTACGCTTTGTTATCCCAGACCTTCAGTTTCCTCATCTGTAAAATGGGGTTGATGGTCCCTGTCCTCCTTTCCCCGAAGGAGAATTAGGAAGATGTGAAAGTACTTTGAGGCCGCTAAAGGGATATTCAGAAGTGTCACTTTATTGTTCCTGTTACTCTGGTTGTCCACCTAATGTCTAGTGCTCCCCCCAGACACACCAGGCCTGAGGCTGGCTGCTTCCCAGCCTGGAATTCATCTCTGCCTCAGCACACCACACCACAGCCCTCCTGCCTCATCCTGGGCAGCACGGTTCTCCACAGGGAACAACCACAGACCTCCCAGACTTTGCAAACGTCTTGCCAAGTAGGCCTCCTGGGTGTCCTTCCTCAGATTCGGATCCTTCTTAATATGAATAATTAGCAGAAACAATCCGAGGGGGAGGCAGCAGCCATAGCAATCGACCCCCGTGATTTCCGAGCCGCGGGGAGAGCCCAATTTCGCTCCAATCCGGATGCTGTAAATTCCCATCAAGCTAAGAAAATATAGTGCAATTTAGAAACACTGATACGGCAATAAAACACAGATCTCCGGCAAATGGAATTCGGCAACATCTAAAAATGGAGCCATACATTACTCCGCCTGCAAACTCCCTCTGGGGACACACTGCTGGGAGAAGTTGGGGGAGTTTTAGGTCTAAGTTGATCTTTCTTTTCTGGATGAAGGCAGGACCACCCATGGCTGGATCCCAGGCAATGCTCTCAGGCAGGCCTCCTCCGTGGGTCTGGAAGGATCCCAGGAGAGTCCCCCAGCCAGAGGCCCTGTGGCCTGGCCCCTATCATCCAGGGGCCGCTGGCGGAAGCATTTCTGAAAGGGTGAGAGAGGAAGGAGGGAGAGAAACTTATGGCCGTTTAGTCCTCACATGTGGCCTTCAAGGGAAATGTGATCAGTCTTATTTATCAGATGAAGATCCTGACATTTGGAAGTAAAGAGATGTGTTCAAGGTCATTCGGGGACAAGTGGTAAAAGCTGGATTTGAACCCACATCTGTCAGCCTCTTTCTCTTCTATGTACCATCCCATTAAGCTCAGGACTCAGTTCATGACTCTGCAAAAGCCAGAATGGAGCCAAACATCACTGCTCACTGCCTTCTGGGAGTGTGGATAGGACCACAGGCCATAAATGGGCTCATCACTCTGCTTCCTGGTGTTATTAGCCCCACTCTATAGCTACTGAGCGCACGCACACACACATACCATGAGATGCAGAAAGAGGTATACTGACACAGTCCTGTCTCCTAAACAGGTCAGGGAGACCCGAGTTCCCTTGGGAAGGATTGATGGATAGAGGGCAGACTCATAGACCCTAGTACACCCAGTATCTTCACTTCTCCCCATTAGGGGTTCAGGGGCTCAGCACACTGTCCTCTCTAGCCAGGCCAGCCTCCTCACCAAACCCATTCCATCTCACCCTCAGTGATACTCATGCATACATGCATGCACACGTGTGTGCGTGCACACACACACACACACACCATTCATTCTCACCTCCACACTGGTCCCCATCAGACTGTGAGCTCCATGGGAGCAGAGTGGGCTTGTGGTCCTTGACTGACTCCACCCAGGAATTCCACCAATACCTGGGTCTCTCTGGAGACAGCTTTTAAATGCTCCCCTGGGTCCTACTACACCCTGATGCCTAGATCCCAATAAGGGCAGAAAAACTATGGTGGCCTTTCTGGAATTTGTGTGTTAAAACCCCAGCTCTGGAATCAGACAGACCTGGGCTTGCCTTCCAGCTCTGCCACCTACCAGCTGTGTGATAACTTGTGGAAATTACTTAGTCCCTCTTAGCCTCAGTTTCCTCAACTGTAAAATACAGTTAATAATAGGCCCTGCCTGGAAGTAGGGCTACAAAGATTTCATGACATTATACGTGTAAAGCACTTACCACAATACTTGACCCATAGGTGGATAAGAAACTGCAATTAGCCAGACTAGCCTAGGTTGCTGCTAAGTCACTTCAGTTGTGTCCGACTCTATGCGACCCCATAGACGGAAGCCCATCAGGCTCCCCCTTCCCACTACAACAAACATCCCCACATCCTCATGGTTTAATATAGTTCTGTTTCTCTGTGGATCTGGCAACCACCTGGGACAATTGTCATCCACTGTTAAAATTGGTGGTCCAGGCTGCTTCTGGAGAGGCAGAAGACTTCTGTGTTGGAGAAGACTCTTGAGAGTCCCTTGGACTGCAAGGAGATCCAGCCAGTCCATCCTAAATCAGTCCTGGGTGTTCATTGGAAGGACTGATATTGAAGCTGAAACTCCAATACTTTGGCCACCTCATGCGAAGAGCTGGCTCATTTGAAAAGACCCTGGTGCTGGGAAAGATTAAAGGCAGGAGGAGAAGGGGACGACAGAGGATGAGATGGTTGGACGGCATCACCGACTCAATGGACATGGGTTTAGGTAGACTCAGGGAGTTGGTGATGGACAGGGAGGCCTGGCGTGCTGCAGTTCATGGGGTCGCAAAGAGTTGGACACAACTGAGCAACTGAACTGAATTGAGGCTGCTTCTATCATGTGACTCCAGCATCTCAACAGGAGACCTTCTCTGTAATCACCTCAACAAAGAAATAAATGGACTGAAGCATCACATGAGTGCTTTTTACTGCCTGTGCCCAGAAGAATGGTATGATGTCCACTGACATTTCATAGATGAGAACAGCCCTGGTGGTTCAGATGGTGAAGAGTCTACCTGCAATGTGGGAGACCCAGGTTCAATCCCTGGGTCAGGAAGATCCCCTGAAGAAGGGAACAGCTACCCACTGCACTATTTTTGCCTGGAGAATTCCATGGACATAGGAACCTGGCAGGCTACAGTCCATGGGGTCACAAAGAGTCAGACACAACACTTTCATCCTTTTCATGTTTCACAGACTAGAACAGTCAGACCTAGACTCAGCCTAACTGCCATCAGCAGTTGGAGTGTGTCTCCCACGTACCCCAGATGGAGAAAAGAACTGGATACCAGTGAGTCCCAGTAACTTCTTCCATCAGTATTAATTGTAATTCTTCCTTTTCTGCATCTGTATCCAAGTTTGTTTTCCTAGACCCAGAGCCAGCTCTGCTCCCCAAGATTTTCTTCTTCCTCCTTTTCATTTCTGTCATGTATGCTGCAGGCCACCCTGTGCCCCTCTGGCTAAAGGCCAGCCCTGGCCCAGGGGAGGTGATTCTTGCAGAGGAAGGGCTATTTCTGAAGCCCTCCCTGACCCTCTTCCCGGCCCCTCTTCCGCTGACTGAAGAGCCCTCGTCAATTTGTTGACAACCCCGAATCAGGCCTCCAGCATCTGATTACGGCGGTGCCTCTGACTGTCAGGGATAAATGTCTGTTGTCTTTAGGAAGATCTATGTTGATGGAGGTGTCAGCAGAGACAGTGGTGGTGAAACCAGATCCCTCCCCAGTGAGATGTCATTTGTTGGCAAGTCAGATATTTCCAGTTCCTGGCAGAACTCGGGCCTCTGAAGAGAGTGGAGGTAGGATGGCTGGCAGATATGTGAGGCTGCCTGGAGTGAAGGGCAGGGCACCAGAAGCTAGAAGTGAACAGATCATGTGTGAAGTGGCATCAGCAGCCCAGAGGGGAAGCTACTTAAAAGAAGCTAAGCTTCTGGGCTGCAGGAGACCACGAAGATCCCCCAAGTGGAATCCAGCAGGCCTGACAAACAGGGACCAGAACACAGTGCCGGTATGGTCTCTGGAAATTAGATCTGACTCCTGGTCCTATCAGACCAGACAGCTGTGCGCCCTTGGAATAATTGCTCAGCCTCCCTGTGTCTCCTCGGTAAACAAGCGCTCAAAAGCCCCGCCTTGTGAGCTTCTCATAAAAATGCAATGAGATGGATGCAATGTGTTCAGCATAGGGCTTGGCCCACGGCAAGACCTCCATCAGGGGTGAGTGGAAGCTCAGTGAGAGGGAAACAGAGGCCCATTCTGGAGATGCTGGGCCACTGTAGCATGTTCTTCACCCAGACTGCCTTCATCTGGACGGTGCACCCATTCCTCTGTGAGTGTTGGCTGCTAATGGCTCCCAGCTGTCCCCTTCTCAGGTACCTCCTTACCACTGAGGTTAGGTTTCCCATTTCCTGGCACCTGGGTCAGCTCACAGCCTAAGACCTGCAATGTGGATGTACAAAAGACATCCTTGTTTCCTTAAGATGGGACTGACTCCATGTGCTCCAGAGCTCGGCAGCAGAACCAGCATGAAGCAAGACTCCTGCTGAGACCATGAGCTTGCCCTTGTCTTATCCTGCTGCTCTCTGGAGAACATCTTCTCAACACGTTATGGGTTTTCAAGTCCCCATCTCAAGCTCTGCTTCCAGAGAATCTGACCAAGACAGGCATCAAATGAAAGGCCAAAAAATGAGATCTAAGGAGGTCTCAGGTGGCCTAGAGCTGGTCATGACCCGGGTCTGACCCCAGCTGAGCCGCCAGACTGGGCTCCTGCACAGACACTGAGTTATGTGGCCTCTGGTGAACTTTGATTCCTTGCCTGGGGGCACTGGCCCAGAGCTGGTGCGGCGTTTGGTCAGGGCATTTAGGTTGAGCTTTAGGGAGATGGGGAGGCAAAGCAGGGAAGAAGAGTGAACTCCCAGCCCTTCTGATTTCTCTATTTATTGCCTCATTCATGGACGCCTTATCCCTATGTACTTAAACAGGATTTGAGGAGCTTAAAACTAAATGCACTTAAAAGGGAATGATCGTAAAAGCAAAACAGCACAAAAACCATGTCAAAGGAGTGAAATATTTTTATTTCCTTGGAGGTTAACTGGGATAATGAAGGCAGAGCTTCTCACTTAGATCACCAGGAAAGCGAGTTATTGCACATAGCGCCCCTGAAGAGTCAAAGGAGCCCTTACTTCCCTGGGAAGTTCCTCCAGGAGTTCTGGGACCCCCCACAGGTATCCTCCCTGTCCAACCCTGGAGCTATGCCTGCTGACTTCAACAGAAGAGGCAGAGGCTCCCACCCTGTTCCCAGCACTTTGCAGGGCCCGAAGGACATCCCTCCCCTGTCCAGGCACTTGCCCCCTCTGCACAATGAGGGGGCTGAGCCTGATTATCTCAGGGAGGGAGTGCTCTCTTGCTCTGAGGCTCAAGAACCCCATCTAAGAAAACCAGAGGCCAGAGTTCCCAGATCTCAAGCAGGTGGAACGTGAATTTCACACTCCCAGGTGGTGGGAGATGCTGACACTAGGAGATGCTGAGAACCCAGAGCCAGGTCTGAAGTGAAGTGAAAGTGACTCAGGCATGTCCGACTCTTTCTGATCCTATGGACTGTAGCCTGCCAGTCCATGGAGTTCTCCAAGCAAGAATACTGGAGTGGGTAGGCATTCCCTTCCCCCGGGCATCTTCCCAACTCGGGGATCAAACCTGGGTCTCCCACATTGCAGGCAAATTTTTTACCGTCTAAGTCACCAGAGAAGCCCACTGACCCTGAAGCTGATGGACAAAAGTAAGGAGATTGGGTATAGGTTCGAGCTGAACCCAAGACAGAGAAAGCACAGGAGAGGGACATCAAGGCAGGGGAACAGGGCAACCTGCAAGCTCAGAAAAGGGCTGGATATACACCATGGAATATTACTCAGCCATTAAAAAGAATTCATTTGAACCAGTCCTAATGAGATGGATGAAGCTGGAGCCCCTTATACAGAGTGAAGTAAGCCAGAAAGATAAAGAACATTACAGCATACTGACACATGTATATGGAATTTAGAAAGGTGATAACGATAACCTTATATGCAGAACAGAAAAAGAGACACAGAAATACAGAACAGACTTTTGAACTTTGTGGGAGAATGTGAGGGTGGGATATTTCAAAAGAACAGCATGTATACTATCTATGGTGAAACAGATCACCAGCCCAGGTGGGATGCACGAGACAAGTGCTCCGGCCTGGTGCACTGGGAAGACCCAGAGGAATCGGGTGGAGAGGGAGGTGGGAGGGGGGATCGGGATTGGGAATACATGTAAATCCATGGCTGATTCATATCAATGTATGACAAAACCCACTGGAAAAAAAAAATAATAATAATAATAAAAAAAGAATATAAGAATTTAATCCTTCAAAAAAAAAAAAAGAAAAGGGCTGGAACAACAAGGGAAGTCTCTGTCCCACTAGGAAGGTTTGACCTGAGCTAGGGTTAGAACCAAAGGAAATGAGCAGAGACAGACAGGAGACCCTGCCCTGGCTGAAGGGACCTGGGAGCAGGCAGGAGAGAAGTTGGGGGCCCTGGACCAGGGGTCTTCAGAGTCTCCACTTGTCATTGGTCACTTAGCTGGAGGCAGGCAATGTGCTAAGCCCTGGATGTGCACTCCCTCTCCTATTTCATCCTCCCAATGCTCTTTGAGATGGATTCCACGGCAAGCTCCATCTTGGAGGTGAGGCCAATGTTAAGACTCTGCCCCAAGGTCATCCATCACCTGGTAAGAAGCAGAGTCAGTTTTTGCCTCAGTTACCTCGGACTCAAAATCAGTGTTCTCCTGCCACATTGCCTTTCTCAGTGGGACTCAGGGCATTCTAGGTCCTGGGAGGACCCAAAAGAAGTCAGGTCCCGTTTTGCTAATCCCATCACTTTCTAGTACCACATTTGTGTTCTCATTCGCCTTCAGGAGCTAAGCCCTTCACAGTAAAGGCACTGATGGTGGCGGGGGGTTGGCTATCTGGCACTGGATCAGAAGAGGATGGGAGAAGAATCTTAGCAAGGTGGGGGTTTTCGGTGTCCATAGATGCCAGTCGGTCAGCCAGACCCCTATCTGATCCAGCACCTGACTGCACCCCACCTCGAGATCTCTGCCCTAAGCGTTTGCATTTCCCAGGAAAAAGAAGGCAGACTCTGAGTTTCAGAGCACCCAGCAGTGTTGGCTTCAAGTACTCCTGGAGCCCCGCTGGCACAGGGGAGACGTCAGGGGCATCTGCCACTTAAAGAGCATTTCTGTGCACCGAGGTGCCAGGAGCACACAGGACTGTTTGGCACAGCAGAGATTAGCGGGCTGAGCCTCTCACTCTGCAGGCAGCCCTGCTCCTCGGCGCTCAGAGACCAACATTTCACGAGGAGCATCGTCCAGGCGCAGAGCAGCTCTTGAAAGAAAACCCAGGGGAGGCAGTGAGAGATGTGAATGGTGAGTTCCAGGCAGGCTCCCTGAGCAGGACCCTGAGGATCCAGAGGCAACCAGGCTCAGGCCTGGCATCGGGGGCCAAGAGAGCATCACCCCAATTTCCTGGCACTTCAAGGGCCCCAGAGAAATTCCACAGTTACCACCATGCCAGGCATGAGGTTGATACTGTCATTATCCCTCTTCTATAGCTGGGGAAACGGAGGCTCAAAGGAGAGTAGCTAGTTGAAAGTGAGGTTGAGAATGTGTTGGACCACACTGGTTGGTTAAATCCTGACTCTACCATCTTCCAGCTGTGTGTCCTTGGACAAGTTCCTTGACCTCTCTGAACCTCAACTTTTCCAGCCATAATGTGAAAGAAATAACAGGACTTCTCCTAGATGTCATAATGGAAATTAGATAAAAAGTGAGAGCATGGAGATCAGCACCCAAAGTCCAGATGTCTCAGGGAGAAGTGAGCAGGAGGAGATCAGAGCTGGGAAGTGGACCTCAGAAGGTAAGATATTGGAGGTGGGTTTAGGGAGCATCAGGCAGGTGTGGACAGAGCTACATAGTAATCACGCCCGACCTAAGCTGCTTCAGTCTCTGCCTCACCCACCCTCTCCTGGCACCAGGAACAGACAGTCTCCTCAAGAATCTGCTGCTGGTCCTGGAATACTCAGCCAGCTTGGCTGAGGGTGGGTGGTCCTGCAGATCCAAGGGCAGCACAGACCCCCTCCTTACCACTTACTGCCACACCCTGGTGGTGTCTTTAGGATACCATGAACATAGAATGTAAGATCTGAGCATCTGGGAACTCTTCTCTTTCTATTCTGCCTAGCATCCCCAGTTTCCAGAAAAGGCTTTACCTGCAGTAAGTGATCAAGGAAGCTGCCCATGTGGTCCAGAAATTTGGCTTTCTTGGACAGTTCCTGAGCTGAACTACAACAAACTCTCTCTTTCCCCGTGTCTCCATTTCTCAATCTCTCTCCCTTTTCTTCTCCTTTCCTCCTCTCTCCTTCCCGCCTTCCTTCCCTAATTTTTCCTACCACATTCAAGTCAAGAATCCAAGGCACCTTAAAACAGTAGATGCACTAAACAAACATCAAGGGAAGAGGAAATGAAAGCAAGCAAATTCAGAGCATGGGGTCAAGACAGAAAACACAAACCAGAAGTTACTACAGGGAATTTGGCTCCAGGCCAGGCAGAAGGAGCTGGGATCTGTCGCTGCATCTGGGGGTCCACAGGGTAAAAGCAAACAGGCTGCGCACATGTTCTGGGCCTAGAGACCACAGACCCATTTGAATGCCCTTACCAACAGCTGATACAAAGAGTCGACTCATTGAAAAAGACCCTGATGCTGGGAAAGATGGAGAGCAGGAGGAGAAGGGGGCGGCAGAGGATGACATGGTTGGATGGCATCAGCAACTCAATGGACATGAGTCTGAGCAAACTCCAGGAGATAGCGAAGGGCAGGGAAGCCTGGCACAATGCAGTCCATGGGTTCACAAAGAGCCGGACATGCTTAGGGACTGAACGACAACAGCTGACAACTGACTTAGAAATCCTGCCCTAAAATCCTGCCCAGGGCCTGCAAATTGGCAGTGCTCTCTGGAGCTGCAACCTGACCCGCTGGGAGGACAGATGGCAGGGATCCAGGCTCTGCATACCAGCCCGAGGGACCTAAGCCCACAGGGACAGCCTACCAGCCCGGTCCTTCCAACTGGTGCCCAACTACCAGCTGGTGCCTCTCACCCAGGGCAACTGCTCTCCGGCCTTCTCAGATTCACAGAGAATCAGAGGGGCTGGTGGGGGGAGGAGAAAGGCACATTTACTGAGCTCCGACTCTATGCCAGGCACTTGCTCACCCCTTTACACCTCCCAAGGGCTCTTTCCCATCTGGGTCTTGGTTAATCCCTGGGCCTGAAACGTTCTTTCTCCCCTTGGCCATCGGACAAATCCCTCCCATCCTACATGGCATCTCTGCATTCGAGGTCCTCTGCCCATCCCCGCATCGTGCTTCCTGCCATCCTCTCTCATAAGCCATTTCCTCTTCTGCGTTTCCTCGCAGCACGCATCGCAATTTATGATGCTTCCTAAATGCTTGTTAAACGTGCGTGTCTGCCTTCTCTTGCGCTCTGTTCTCCTGTGTGTCTGCGGTGTTTATTACACTGCCCGGCGCCTAGTAGGTGCTCAATAAATATTTGTTGAAGGAGGAAGAGATTATTTCTACTTATCTGATGTGTCTGGGGTGGGGGGATTTAAATAACCTGCTCAAGGTCACGCAGCAAGGAGGAGCTGGAGCCAGGATCTGAGCCCAGATGGTCTGGCTAAAAGTCCACTCTCTTTTCTCAGCATTAGCTAGCAGACTCCAGCTAAGGATGTGGGTGAGGGGACAGTAGAGGGGATGGCTTTGGGGTCCCCAGCAGCTTGGGTGGTAGGAGGCAAGAGCTATTTGGCTTTGAATCAGTCATGCCACAGGAAAAAGCGTTGCAAGGAACATTTCCTGCCACCTGTTATTCATAAATTCTAGAAACATTTACTGAGTCCCAAACACTGAGCTCAGTGGCAAAGATTCATCAGTGAATAAGACAGAGGTGGCCCCACTTCCTTGGACCTTGCAACCTAGCAGGACCACCCAGACCTGTTCCCAGTGGGATGCTGGCACAGGCTCAGACTAGCTCTCAAGGACCGATCGTTAATTTTTCAAGGATTTTCAAGCTGGCTGCTAAACACTGGCACTGTTAAAAATTAAATGATGCAAATGTACAAACAAATAAACTCTACTGTAAACAAGTGTAATAAATGTTCAAAACCCATCGCATATGCGTGTGTGCTCAGTCATGTCCGACTCTGTGCTACCCCATGGACTGTAGCCTGCCAGGCTCCTCTGTCCCTGGGATTCTCCAGGCAAGAATGGTGGAGCAGGTTGCCATTTTCTCCTCCAGGAGGTCTTCCCGAACCAGAGATCAAACCCCAGTCTCCTTCATCTCCTGCACTGCAGGCGGACTCTTTACCACTGAGCCATCAGGGAAGCCCCACAACCCATCCGGTCTTGGTTATTATCTCTGACCCAGAGATTATTTTCATCTATTGAATCTGGAAATACCAAATTTCCAGCGATGTCATATTGTACTTGGAAACCGGAAGTATTTACATCAGGTTACCTGGCAAACACTACGTATCAGGGTGTGTTATGTTGTGTTGTGGTTGTTTGAGAGCCAGTGGCTAAGCACTCAGACTTTCCCACTGCCGGATCCCCATTACACAATCCCAATCATCTTAGACCACCTTGGCTCCTCGCTGGAATTTTCTGGGCCAGGATTCAGGCTGCAAGGTGAGGACCTTGGCGGGGGCACATTCTGCACCGCTCGTTCCCTCCTCATTGGCCTCTGGGTGAGTTTACATACGCAGAGCCTTGGCTCGCCACCTCTTCACCTCCTCAGAAAAAATATCTAAGCCTGGTCATTCCATCAGAAAACAGCTGTTCCCACAAAGCTTTCAGGCTTATTTCTGATCACAGACACAGCTGGACCGCAGCTCCCAGGCCGACATGTAACTAACTTTCACTTTACTCACATTCACAGGAAAATTGACGATTTTCTGCCGTTTTACTACACTTGACGATAATTTAAAAGGCAGGTTTAGTGCATCCATAAAACCAACTTTGCAACAAGCTTGTGATGGTAGGAAAATATATGCAGCCAGGACCTATTGTTTGGAGTTCTAAAACGGAGGCCAGGGAGAGCCCTCTGGAGGGGCCCTGTCTACCTGTGTCTTGTGTTTCCAGAACCTTGGCCCACCTCTGTCCCACTTCTGGAGGGGCCAGGCCAGCCTGGGGCTCTTTCCCAAACGTCCCCACGCCAGCCTGAGCAGAACGCGCCCAGCCTTCGTCCCTGAGCAGCCGCTCACCGACCACCGATGCCGGGAAACTTGACCCAAGTCCCGGAGCACACATCCACCAAGGGCTCTGCTGAGGCCTTCAAGGGCAACGCTGGCTTCCGAAAGGAAATTTATAGCCAGCTAATCAAAGCTTAATTACAGCAGCTCAGCGGGCTCCAGCAGGAACTCAGGCCAGAATGGTTTTGCTAGGAAACTTTTTACGAGCTTAAGCAGAAGCAGCAAATTAGCAGGAATGAGAGGAAAATCGTCCTGTCTTTACCGTGTCCCTGAGCTGGGGATCTGCAGAGTCACCCCTCAGAACGTGGCTCTGGGTGGACCCAGGAGGGGGAGTGAGGGGCTGCCTGAGTGTGGTCCCCTGGGGTCAGCGGGTTGGATCCATGTGTCACATGCACTCCTGCCACCCAGGTGGAGAGAAACAAACGGTGACTGCCCACATCTCCTCACCACCATCCACCAGCCTCCACCCTGTTCCATCTCCGTGGCCGCCGGGCGTGGCTGGAAGTCACCCACAACCATGTGACCTGGAGTCTCCTCATTCCCAGGCATACCATTCATCTCAATCCTCAATTCCCTCTAAATGCTTCTGATCAATAAACTCTCCCACCTTCCCCCCTTTCTCCATATTTCAAAACTCCTCTGCGCTCTCTCCAAAAACCTCCAATCCGCCACTTAACTAACTCCTTCTCTCTTGCTCAGTCAAAGACCTGCCTTCAAGTTCTGAGAAAAACCAAACCCACAAGTCAGGACTGTCTCCAAACCCCGATCTCTCTGCATCCAGCACCCACACATTCCTACATGCTCACCCCTCCTTTCTTCCTCACTTCTCTAGGGAAAGGCCACTTTATAGCAAAGAGCCACACCTGGGTTTGACTCTTGTCCCCGCCACCAATGAAAATGTACCTCCTTAGGCAGATAATTTAGCTTCTCAGAGCCGCAGTGTCCTTGTCTATAAAATGGGAAAAATAAAATCTTCAACGCGAGGTGAGGCACTACATTGAATAATTCACGCACCATAGAACACCGCACCTGCACATTGTAGCGTTCATAAGTGATGGTTATTATATTTAATTACAACATGGACAGCAGAAATCCAAAGAAACTACAGCTGCCCCTTAAATCAAGGGTCTGGGGTTTGAGAGCTTCTGGATCCCTGTGTCTGTTATCAATGGTCAGACCCAAAAGACACTGTCTCTGCAACCGAAATGGGGAGAGGGTGCCCCAAGAGGTGTGTGCAGCACTGAAGACAAGTAAATTGAAAGGATGGAGACCTCAGGATAGAAAAAAGCAGGGGCCCTGGAGCTGGGTGGGGGTTTCTGCCTAGATGAGGTGACCATGTGTAACTCCCAGGAGCACAGAGCAGGAGGGAGGAGGGTGTACTGGGTTTATTTCAATTCTCAGCTAAAGCAGCCTTCGGGGATTAATCATTTTATTTACAAATTAAGAAAAGACTGAAATATGCCTGGCGCTGCACTAGCCCATGTAGTTGCTTGCTTTCAACTTTATGAACTTCTTTAACAATGAATAAAACCACTCTGGCATGACAGGCGCCTGTATTATTCTGTGCGGATTCCTTATTCCTAATGTCATCAATTACAATAATCAGAAAACTGTAACACCAGGTTGGAACAGGGATGTTGCTGGGGAGCGGAGCAGACGTGCGAGACCACGGCTCTTCAGAACTGCTCACTCGTGCTTTTAAAGCATCGTGAGGTAGTGGGAAATGTGATTGCCCTTAAGTTTCAAATTACCTGCAATCATTAAAATAATCTAGTTCTTATTCATAAAGCTGTGATTATATTTTACATACCCAGTAAACACTTTACGAGACAAACCCACAATTCTGCAGCGAAATAAAGAAACTCAATCTGGTGGTGTCAAAATGCTAAGACATGTTGGCATGAAATTAGCCCAACACATTGAGTATGGAGGGTGAACACTACTCACGGCGCACACTCTGTGTCTCTCTGGTGGGCGGTAGGGTGAGTTTTTGAAAGATTAAGCAGATGAGGAAGAGAAAGGACAGGGGAGGAGGAGGCAGTCCATTTCTGAGCTTCTGGAATTGTCTTCAGCCCGTGTCTCTGGGTGACCTCTGTGCATCTGGCCCCTCTGGTACCAGTGGTGAGGGTCACTACCCATCATGCAGCTTGCCCGGCACTACAAAATGCATGTTGCGAATCCTTGAAGGAGAAACTCTTGTTTCTCTCGTTTGATAGATGAGGAACCTGAGGCTCAGAGAGGTCAACTGATTTTCCTAAGATCACACAGTAAGTGGCAACGCCACACTTGAGCTGTAGGTCTGTGTGATGCCAAAGCCTATGCTCCACACTTTTGTGTGGGTGCCTCAGCCCAGGTCACATGGCAGTGAATGCAGACTGGCACCCTGCTGGTGGTTTGTCTGGCCTGACTCCACTCAGGCATTTTTTATTATGCCGAGTCATACTGTAATGTGGTCCAGATAGCCTCAGCGTCCAGTGAAATGTCAAGGACAAGGCCCAGGGGGCACTGGACCTGAAGCCAAATGTTTTGGAAAAAATCCCTGATTTATTAGAGAAAATTATCCACGTGCTTCCCAATTTTTAGTAAGACATTTTTTTGACACTATTCATGCTTAGGAAAACCCAATAAATAGCATCCTTCTTTTCCCACCAGAATCAAACAAGCGGAGATCAGAGTACCAGCCTCAGTACATGTGAGAATGTGGTTTAGGTACAAGAGTCATGTGGCCCCGTCAAGATGAGACCCTTACCTTGAACTTCCTCCCCTTGACTGCTGACCTGCCTCTGTGGGCAAAGCCCACACCACCACAGGAGGGAAAGAGATGGGGAAACCTCTCTGCAGGCAAGCAGAACCCAGGGAGGCGGGGCCTGAGCTGAGCATGCTCGGTGAAGTTAGGTGACATGGAAGTCGCTCAAAAAGTCGTGTCCAACTCTTTGCAACCCCCATGGACTATACAGTCCATGGAATTCTCTAGAACAGAGTACTGAAGTGGGTAACCTTTCCCTTCTCCAGGGGATCTTCCCAACCCAGGAATTGAACCCAGGTCTCCCGCATTGCAGGTGGATTCTGTAGCAGCTGAGCCAAGCAAGCTCAGTGCCTTTGCCCAAACCACCAATCAGAGAAGTTCCTCCTCTTCCCAAAGGGATCAGAGGCTGAGCAAATGCGAAGTTAGGTCCTAAGCATTGTTCCAAAGGAAGCTCCTCTACCTGGAGCCCCAAGTTGTGATAAATGATAGCTACCCTTGCCCCAAACAATAAAGGTAAAGAGAGCGAAAACCATGTCTAATCCTCTCTCTCCAGACCTTCTCTTTTGCAAGTTCCCTTGGGTGCTCTGCACAGTCACATGACTGCAGTCACTGGGTACATCCATGGCACTTCAGTGCCAGCTATCTCAGGGATTACTAAGGCTGCTGAGAATGATCACAGCCACATCCACGGGCTGGGAGTGTTTCCATGGGGCAGGAGACCACCATTGAAGTACCCTCCCCTCCTCAGTGATGGGACAGGGCTTGCTTCCAGAAGGGACATTACAAATAGCTCCTGGTGGTACTGAGCTTTTAGCCTGGCCTTGGCCATTCCTTCATGAGTGTGCTGGCCACACAGACCCCAAGTCCCAGCACGACTTTGGTTGGGAAGTAGCTAAAGGGCTAAAGGAAGTCCCATCCCCTTACAGTTCCAGGGAGAGATATGTCTTTTCCAGGTGTGCACTCATCTGGGGTCTTAGCGAACAGTAGTCATTAGAGAGAAGGGATGGAGCCCCGCTAGGCAAAAAAATGGTTGAGCTTTAGCACAATCGCTGTAGTTCAAGAGCCAGTCTGTGGTCTCCTTATTTGTTAGTATCAACACCCAGTATGCATCATAGATAGATGCCTGACACCTGCCCTATACACCAGCCTCAGAAGCAAGTTTGACACAGCTTGAGAGCAACAGCCCAGCAACCATCTGCCCATAGGCTGTGTTAAGAAGCATTCCGAGACTACCTAAGGAACAAAGCGGGGCCCGCGTTCTCAGAAGTGTGCTATTTGGGAGCAAGGCCAAGATGCCAAGGAACTTGAGCCTCCTGTACTCCCCTCTGTCCCTTACCTCCCTTACCCTACCCGGTCCACCACCAGATCCTGCTGAGTCCACCTCCTAACATCACTCTTGGATTGGCTGCTTCTCCCCACCCCTGTGGCTTCCCCCTGCCCATCCCTCCACCCTCATCTCCATCACCTGCTCTTCAACACTAGGCCAGCTCCTTGAACACACCACTGAGCATGAGGGAAAAATACATAGCTCTCTCTTTCTTTCTATGTTCAGGCTCTGACTCCCATGGGAATCTGGTGAGAGAAAAGGGCAGAATTGAGCAAAGTCACTCTCTTAAACTCCCCGATGACATGAGTCTCTCAGGGCCAGGGAGGAGCAAGGGGACAGAAGAACAAGGTTACTCTCCCTGGAGGAGACATGTCCCCCTGAAAACATGAAGACTAGGACTCTCCCTGACATGTTTCCCACCCCAGGGCCCTCACACATGCTCTTCCCACAGACACCAATGTGCTTCCGCTGCAAACATTTACCTACCTAATCCCCTCCCCGCACCCCTACATCCCGTACACCCAGCTCAAGCATCTCTTGCTCAGAGGAGCCTTCCTAATTCCCCTGTAAGCTGCTCTCATGGCTCTTCACAGTCTTCCTCAGATCACTCATCACAATTCCATCTAGACATATAATTGAGAAAGCTATTGTTTAATGTCTGGGTCCCTATTACAGGGGAGGTGCCCTGAGGGAAAGACCCTTGTTCGGTGGCATCTCCAGGCTCTTGGCCACAGGAGGCACTTGTTCAATATCACTGAATGATGGAGCAATGGAGTACTAGCACCCCATCTATGCCAACAAGGACTGACCAAGTTGCACTGCAGCAACAAACAACCCCAGGATGTCAGGGGGTAACAAGATCTGCTCCTGCTGCTGCTAAGTCGCTTCAGTCGTGCCTGACTCTGTGCAACCCCATAGCCAGCAGCCCACAAGGCTCCGCCATCCCTGGGATTCTCCAGGCAAGAACACTGGAGTGGGTTGCCATTTCCTTCTCCAATGCATGAAAGTGAAAAGTGAAAGTGAAGTTGCTCAGTCGTGCCCAACTCTCAGCGACCCCATGGGCTGCAGCTTACCAGGCTCCTCCGTCCATGGGATTTTCCAGGCAAGAGTACTGGAGTGGGGGTGCCATTGCCTTCTCCGTAACAAGATCTAACTCTTGTTAAACCCATGGGTTCATCACAGACCATCCGGGTTACTGACCTCTCACTCAGGTTGGCAGAGCAGCCACCATCTACAGCGTTGCTGGTCCCTGGCAGAGGAAAAGAGAACACAGTGACTTCCACCCTGACTTGTTAAAGCTTCTCCCTGGAATCACACATCCACTCAGCACTACTGGTCAAAGTGAGTCATGCATTCACCTCCACCCTCAGGGGCTGGACAAGTAACAATCTTATTCTGTGCCTAAGAGAATGGAAACATTTGGTGGGCAACACTAATGGCCTCCACACCACCGGTTCAGTCCCTGATGCCACCCTGGGCTTGGCCCTATGCTGGTACTGAGTGGAGACATGAGTCCCAGACACTGAGATGTCCAATACGGTGAGGGCATGTGACTGTCAAGTGCTTGAACTATGATTAGTCTGGATTTAGACATGCTCCAATTATAAAGTACACACCCAATTTTAAAGACCTGGTGTGATGGAAAGATTTCTAAATGTCTCATGAATAATTTTTAATTTTGATTACACATTGAAATGATGCCACTTGGGTTAAATAAAAGATATTATCGAACCTAATTTCACCTCTTTTTTTTAACCTTTTTAATGTGGCTACTAGAAAACTTTAAATTATATATGAGGCTGGCATATGTGGCTCACATTCTGTTTCTATCAACCAGCACTGCTCTAGAACCTCTAATTCTAGATGGGGCCAAAAGTAGGACTGAGACTGCAAATGAAGTCAAGTGGGCCCACCTGTGGGAGGGAAGGGATCAGAGGAGGGTGGGAGGGAGCCAGCAGGTAGGGTAGCTATAGCTTTCACTTCATTTGAAACCTCACCAGCCCTCCGCGAAGATGAAGCCACTGCTCCATCCCTGGGCTGGGACCTCATTTCCTGGTCTGTCTGGGGCTCCCATAACTCAGGCAAGCCCTGGGGTGTGGCATGGAGCATCACTGCTATAGTCTGATGCCCCAGGAACTGCAGCCAAGAAGGCGCTCTCGCCTGCAGAGGAGTGTTAATAAATATTTACCAAGCCCTTTGACAGCGCCAAGGGAGAATACAAATCAGCCCCAGCAGGCGCTGAAATGAGCCTCCCGGGGCTGGCAGCCAGAGACACTGGCCACACAGGGCCAGGCAGCGCACTGACCTTCGCCCGCCTGCACCTACCCTGGAGTGGCCCAGCCATCCCCATTTACAGAAGCCGTGAAATAGAACAATCTCTCACTATTGATTTTGTGCCTCTCCCTGTGACCGCCGCCCTGGATAACTCACAGCGTATGGATTTTTCTATAAACCCCCGAATTAATATCTGCAGTGGGAGGGAATATACTGCTGCTGGATGTGGCAAAACCTCCTGGCCCCACTGGGCTGGAGCTTGGAGGACACGTGGCCTATGGTTACTTCTCGTGGATCTGGGTCCACAGCCTGACCTCTGCTTGCAGAAGTCAGCAGGCCAGGGACATGGAAACTGCCCTGCTGACCTACCCACCTAACTGCCAGGGGCTCTTGGCGTTCTCTGTGTTTGAATGAGGTGTGCATTCAAGAGTGTCATCTCAAGATCCTACAATTTTCAAACAGAGGAAGAGCAATGAAAGAGCAGTTTTTGCATTCATTGAACTTTGGTTTACTTTCAGCTTCACCACCAACCTGCTGTGTGACTTTGGAAAGTTACTTAACCTCTCTGTGCCTCCATTCCCTAATCAGTAAAATGGGAATGATATGATATTAACATTACAGAGTTGTTGCGATGATTATTTATTCATTTAACAAGTGCAAAACAATAGAATTTCCACTTGGATAAAAGCTATAAAGGAAATAAGCAGGGGGCTGATCTAACTAGTAACTTGGGAAGGTCTCTTGAGGTAGGGTTGTCAGGGAGGGTTTCTTTGAAGAGGTGACATTTGAGTTTAGACCTGAAGGGTGAGAAGAAGCCATGCAAAGAACTGGGGAAGAAAATTTCAGACAGAAGAGACACAAGTGCAAAAGCCCAGAGAAGAAGGTGTGGTCAGGGCACAGCACATATCCCTGCAGGAAGAAGGAACCCAGGGGTGTGAAGTCTCTTTGCTTCAAGGGAAGGGACCTTTGTTAGGACAGTGGGTGGGAGTTGGGGACAGTGGAGAAAGAGTTGGGCCCTGCTTACCTCCACCTCTCTTTTGAGTTCAACCCTCTCTCCTGATTAGGGGGAACACAATGGAGAGTCAGGGTGCTGTCCTGGGTGCTGAAGAGGTGAGAGGGTGGCAGATAAGATGAGAACGTAGGAGACAGGCAGCCAGGGTGTGCGTCCAGCCAGACAAGTGCTCCAAGGGTCAACAACTGACAGAGAGAGCAGACACATTAGTGAAAAATGAATAAACTCCCCCAGCTAAAGTCAAGTAAACGTTTGCTGCAGAGGCGTCTAATCCAATTGTCTTTAATAAAACTGTTAATTGGGTTTGGGAGTCTCCTCGGGGCCTGGTTGGTTGCATAGCCACTCCTCAATTCCTCCCCATTCAAGATCCCTCCTTTGCTTTCATGAATTAATTTGACTTGACACTTCAGGGCATAAAGATGTGGAGGTAAGTTAGGGCCAAAGGAACTCTGGTGGCTAGGGCAGGCATGGGCATGTGCCTGGGTTTAGGTGTGCATGTGTGCGCGCTTCTGGATACATGCACATGCCATTGAGAAGAAAGTGGTTAAGGATGCCAGCTCTGGCGTCAGGCTGTCTGGCTTCCAATCTCAGCTCTCTACAACTTACTCAACCTCTTAGGTCTCAGTTTTGGCATCTGTAAAATGGAGATGAAAACAATAGTGGAAACCTCAAACTACAGTTGTGAGGATTTGATGAGATAATCCATGTAAAGTGCTCAGTGAGCACCTACTCCCTGGCCTGCCCTGCTAACCATGCCCCAGGCTGGGCCTTGGGCCTCAGTTTTCCAATCAAGTACTTTGGTGCCTCCTCTGCTGATTCTGAGGCATCCTGCTTGATCATATCCCTGAAGCCTGCAGAGCCTGTGCCTGTGTCCTTGCTGGGAGCTAGATCCTGCTCCCAGTTCCTCACTGCTATCCTGGGACAAACCAAGTCCTCATCCTCTCACTTCTCAGGCCAGGGGCTATGACTATATCAGTCATACAACCTCCTCCATCAGACTGGTTCCCAAGGCCCCAGCAGCTGGCTTTGTGCTTCCTGGCTCCTGGGCCAGTCTAGGCTTTTTTCTCTTACAGGGTGGCAGGATCCTGAGCCCCTGAGCTGCCAGCCTCTGACTCCACTCTCTCCTGCCCGTGAGAGAGGGTGTCCCAAGTGTCCCAGGCTCAAAACTTTTCCCATTAATATCTCATACGCTTAAATGTGAGTGTGTATGTGTCTGCAAGAGAGAGTATATGGATGTGGATCTATGTGTGCATGTGTGGGAATGTAAGCGGGGAGTGAAAACACATTTTAGAGGTGAATCTAGTGGCAGATCCAGAGGAGAAAAGAAACAAAGACCATACAATACAGGCTGGATGGGGTGGCCCAGGGCAGGGAGGTAGGGCACAGAGGAGGGCCCAGTCCTACTGCAGAGGACGTGATGCCTGAGCTAAAGCATGAAATACATGTAGAATTAGGTGAAGGGCTACTGGGGAGGAACACAGTGGGCAAGCTAGGTGGTTGGAGGGACCACCACAGAAGCCACCACCAACACTGTGGTTTTGCTGGGGCTGAGGACCAGTGAGTGGGGTCAACAGCATTTGGGGAGCTGCTAGTCACAGGGAGGGATGAGGGGGAGAGCTGGGCACAGTCCTGAAGATAAGAGAAGTGTGAGGAAGAGGAGTCTCCCCTAACGCATGGGGGAAAGAAGGGGAGGGAACATGTGGAGAGAGGACTGGAGCTGGGGCAGTTACAGGAAGATGAACTGATGCTCGCCCAACCAATGAGCCAGTCCAGCAGGCAGAGAGCTGGACTGAATGGAGTGAGGTGCAGGGTCCATGGAATAGTGAGGAGACTGGGAATCAGAACTGACCCCTGTGGCCCCAGTGAGACCCCCAGTGGGACCACGAATCAGCAGGGTGCTTGGGCCCTGGTGTGTGGTCTTGTCCAGGTGGCAGAACCTCTGAGTAAAAGAGATGGAAAAGAAGTGGAGAAGAATCCATGCAACGCTGGGCCCTACCAGGCAGACGGAACATGGGCAAAGGGTAAAGATACAAGCAGATGGTATAGGTGGCTCCCTACCTGGTCTCAGGCTGAGCAGAACAAAAGAGGGGTCAGAAGGGGGTGGGGAAAGAGGGAATGAGGAGGAGGCAGAATTGAGAGTCCTGGGTGTTCATTGAAAGGACTGATGCTGAAGCTGAAACTCCAGTACTTTGGCCACCTCATGCAAAGAGTTGACTTATTGGAAAAGACCCTGATGCTGGGAGGGATTGGGGGCAGGAGGAGAAGGGGATGACAGAGGATGAGATGGCTGGATGGCATCACTGACTCGATGGGCATGAGTTTGAGAGAACTCCGGGAGTTGGTGATGGACAGGGAGGCCTGGCGTGCTGCGATTCATGGGGTCGCAAAGAGTCAGACACGACTGAGCCACTGAACTGAACTGAACTGATGTAAGAGACCTACTAAGTGCCAGGCACTGGGCTAAGCACTTGACATACATCAACACTCAGTGCTCGCAGCAGCCCTGAAAGGCAGGGTCCGTAAACCCATCTTAGAGATGAGGAAACAGAAGCTCAGAGGGACTCAATGACCTTCCTAGAATCATAGAGCTAATTACTTCCACCAAGTAACTTAAAAGGACCCTGAAAAGATAGAAGGTTATAGAAAGAGCGGTTAGGATTGCAAGGCTGCATATGACTTAATGATGAGACGGTCTAAGGTGTGGCACCTCTGACAGAGAGGCCAGAGTGCTGGACAGCCTGTCCACATGGCCACTGAAACCCCCAGGATGGTGGCTGTTGAAAACACCCAAGTATTTTACCAGCGAAATGGGTTTATTTGAATACAGGAGAGAATTGCAATTAGGGACAAGCGTACTATAGCAAAAACTATAGGCAAATTCAGCAAACAAAGGAGAGAAGCATCACATTATAGACAAAACGAGAACGTTGGGATGCACACTTTGAACAAAACACCATCGGAGGAAGCAGAAATTCAGGGTGGTGATGGCTTCCTGTTGGCTGACTTGCAATGGTTCCCATTGGCTGGGTTTGTTGCTGGGTAAGAAGAAATCTTTCTTTCTCCTACTGGGATGGTAAAGTAGACACTTTCTGCTGGGAATGCAGGGTAGGTCTCTTACTGTTGGGGTCTCTGACTGGAGTGGTAGTGTGTGGGAGCTCCCTCTTCTGGCCTCATGGTTCCATTTTGAATGAAGTTTCCTTTATTCAGTTTCACATTGCAGGACTTGGGGTGGATCATATGCCAAAGTCATTATGAGATTTTCCTCCCATCCTTCTTCCCTTCCCTTCTCCTCTTCCTCCTTCCCTCTTTTCTTTCTTCCTTCCTTCCTCCCTTCATTTCATTCATTCCTTCAATAATTCAATATTTCTTGAACACTGGGATTCAAGGTATGAACTAGATAAATTGGTCCCTCCCCTTGAAGGAATTCCATTTCAGTAGGGGAGAGACAGGGGTTTCCCTAGTGGCTCAAGGGCAAAGAATCTGCCTGTTAATTCAGGAAACGCAGGAGATTCGGGTTTGATCCCTGGGTCAGGAGGATCCCCTGGAGGAGGAAATAGCAACCCGCTCCAGTATTCTTACTGGGAAAATCCCACGGACAGAGGGGCCTAGCAGGCTACAGTCCATAGGGTCACAAAGAGTTGGGCATGACTGAGCTACTGAGCCTGCGCACACAGGGAAGAGACAATTTTAAAAAGCAAATAAATAAAATAATTCCATTAGTGATAAGTGTTAGCTGCTGTCGTGTCCGACTCTTTGTGACCCCATGGACTATAGCCCGCTAGGCTCCTCTGTTCATGAGATTCTCTAGGCAAGAATACTGGAGTGGGTTGCCATTCCTTTCTCCAGGGGACTTCCTGACCCAGGGATGGAACCTGGGTCTCCCACATTGCAGGCGGATCCTTACCATCTAAGCCACTAGGAAAGACCTGTTAGTGATAAGTTCATTAAGAAAGTAAGAAGGTGATTGAGCTGAGTGCCCAGGAAAGGTTTCCCTGCAGAGAAACCCAGGGATGGGAAAGAGTCAGCTGTGTAGGGGTCTCGGGGCAGAGCCTTCCAGACAGAGGGGCATCCCTGAGTAGGGGATAACCAGTGGATTAGAGGTGCAGCAAGAAGGTGTGGTGGGGTGGGAGTGCCACATGATGGGGAGCAGGAAATGTTGTGGGAAAGGTTGCCATGGCTTGAGCTTGAAGGGACTAGAAGGGGTTGGAATCTATTCTAGTTACAATGAGAATCTCCTGGAGGCTTTTAACCAGGGGGGGAATATCCCTTATTCACATTTTAAGAAATCTACCTCTTCTCTCTGGACAGTGGACTGTAGAGGGAAGAAGAGGAAGCAGAATGGGCAGTGGGGAGGCTTGTTGAGCCCAGGAGAGAGAGATGCTGGTGGCCCAGAGGAGGGGGCAGGGAGAAGTTGACATCAAATTTGGGAGATACGGGAACAAAGAGGGATCACCAAGAAGCTGGCAGTTCCAGTAGCTCCCTGCGTGCTGTGTGTTTATATCCATCCTTTATTCCTTTATGTTTATATTTAGTGAGCATCTGCATGAACCAGATGCTGTCCTGGGAGCCAGGGGAACAGCAGCAAACCAAAGAGACAAAGTCCCCTGTTCTCAGGCAGCACCCATTCTAGAGCGAATAAGTGAGACAACCGGCACCTGATAATATAGACTGTCAGGCGGGGGCAGGTGCCGGGGAGGAAAAAAACAGGGAGGCGGGATGGGGAGTGGGAGCAGGGTAGGGATTGTCATCTCAGATCAGGGGGCTGAGAAAGGCCTCACAGAGGAGAATATCCGCATCAGCAGAAGGAGATCTGGGGAAGGACATTCCGGGAAGAGGGAAAGGCAAGTGCAGAGGCTGGAGAGGAGGGTTAACTTGACAGGACTGAGGAACAGTAAGGAGGCCAGTAGGGCTGGAGCCGCGAATAGGAGAGAAAAGGTGATGAGGTGGGAGAGGTGACAGTGTCTCGTGGGATCCCCTGTGTGACCCTGAAGGCACTCACCGTGAGCCCCACTGAATAGTTAGGGCGTGGGAGGTGTGGAGGGACGAAGCTGGTGGCCAGCGGCCAGGACACAGCATGCCCCAGAGTCAGGATTTAAACCTGGCTGATTCCACGGCCAGTGCACTGAGTACCTGCCTCTGCCATCACTGGTTGGCATAATCAGGGAAGACAAGACGCAGGACTGTGGTGTGGTCACTCAGCAGCACAGAATATCAGCCAAATGCTATTATTCTAGTATTAGACCCATTTTACAGATGAGGATATAGAGGCAGTGAATGTTTAAATCAGCTGCCTAAGGTCATGCTGCTAGGGAAGGGTGGAACTGGGCTTCAGACCAGATCAGTCTGACCCCAGTGCCACACACACACACCAGCTGCCATAGCTGTTGATGCCTGAGCTTGGACAAGGGTGGCCCTGAGCCCAGGAAGAGGGGCCCACTGGGACAGAATGAAGCACAGACTCCGCCCACCCGTCCATCTGTCCATCCTTTCCATCCACTACCACGTTCACTGGCTCTGCACTTGGACCCTGCTCCTGGGCCTCCCTCTGGCTCAGGGGCTGGCACCAGGGCTGACCCCAGGGTCACCTCCCTGCCATAGTCCCCCCACCAGCTGCCCATCAGCGTGACACATCCTGGAACTTCTTGTCATTTGCCATCCAAGATTCCATCCCGAGGTGTGATTGCTGAACTAATAGACAGATAACGGATCTGTCTGGGCCCCGCCTGGTGCAACGGGCAGCTGCCGGGTTTTTCCCATTAGCCACAGGGCTTGACGGACAGTAATGGATTTCATACTGATGCCAGAGCCTGCGGCGGATAATTCCATGATAACGGTTTATCAGGCGCTGACGGGAGGTAATGGGTAATCACCAGGCAGAAAGCAAACCCGTCAGGGAGCCCTGGCTGCCGCCCAGTCTGGCCCCGCTTTTGTTGCACCAACTGCCACCTTCCAGTTCACGGGCCACATCCCCTCTGTGTCCTGAAGGACAGCAGCGCGCTGGTCCCGGCTGGGGCCCGCGGGACCGTTTGCAGACGTGATTCTCATGGGTGACGTCCTCCCAACAAGCCTCAGACACCTTCTTGCCCTCTGGGACTTGAAGCAAACTCAGGAAAAGAAACAATAGGGGTTTCAAGGGCAAAGCAGCCCAGTGTGGCCGCCAGGTTCCAGTTCTCCCGGCGCACAGAGCTCTGTCCCAGCTCAGCCTATCAAAAGGGAGACCACGCCCAAGTCAGACTCCGGCCACTCTCTGCATCCCCCGCGGAGTTAATCAGCGTCTCTGCCTCCTGGTGGCTCAACGGTAAAGAATCTGCCTGCCAATACAGGAGATGCAAGTCGATGAGGGTTCAGTCCCTGGGTTGGGAAGATCCCCTGAAGAAGGAAATGGCAACCCAAACCAGTATTCTTACCTGGGAAATTCCATGGACAGAGGAACCTGGCTGGAGCCATGGGGTCGCAAGGAGTTGGACTACTGAAGCAACTAAACAACAACTACAACCTGGAAACTACCCACCCTGGAGCCTGGGGACCCAGGAGTGGCAAGAGCCCTCTGCCACCACCTTGATGGCCCCCACACCCCATCCACACCTTTGCAAACATCTGAGAATGCCACCTGTTTCTCGCCCTATAGCATCTGTCTTTTCCAGATCTGTAGAAGAAGAAAAATATGAAATGAATGGACACAATTTCCCCTACTTTAAAGTTTTCTGCCATTTAATTATTTTTTAAACACTCAGCTTCTCCTTATCTCCCTGTGACTCCTGAAAGCAAAAGAAACAAATGGAAAAAAAAAAAAAAAAGAAACAAATGAATAGGGAATAAAAGGTCACTAATGAGAAAGCCCACAGCAGGCTTTTCATACCTTGGTTCACCTGGGTTTCCTTAACATGGTTAGGATTTTCCAGAGTTTTTTAAAGAATGTGTAGCTTATTATATTTAACATTTCTAAGCTACTCCAACAAAAGATGCCTGAATTATAACTCAGTGCAAAATCCCAGCCCCCTGACAGAACGTCGGTCACTAGAACATGATCTGTGTCGGGATTTCCAAGACCCTCCCCGCAAAGGACCAGGTCTGGGATCCCTGATCTGAGCACAGGGAGGCAGGAGAGCTCCAGCCACTGGCTGCAAATACTGGCCACAGAGAAGAGGAAGACCAAGAGTTAAAGAGGGTCCCTTCTAAAGACTGCAGGAGGAGCCTGGGGAAAGCCAAGTCATCATTCATTCATTCATTCATTCATTCATTGCACTTGTGTATATAGCCTAAAGGTAGGCTCTGAGAAGACGGACCAAGTACACAGGGAGATGTAGACATGGGAACAGACAGTAGCAGTGAGGGGTAAGAATGGGGGACAGAAGCCCAAGCCAGCCCTGAATGAGCTCCTTCTTAAGCTGTGAACTGATCACACAGCCCGCCTGATCACACAGGCTTCCTGCTGCTCTGCAAGCCAAGACTGAGATAGACACCCTGCCTCCTGCCCCAGTATCCTCTCGGCCTGATGGCCCTCTGCACCCCCAGACACAGGGGCCTTTCTTTAGGGTGCATTGCCCCTGGGGCTCAGGATTCCCTTTGCTTGGAAATCACACACACACACAAACTCATCTCCCCTCACCGGGTGGACGTCCCCTCACCCTTCAAATGTCAGCTCACATGCCATTTCCGCAAGAGCCTCTAGACCACTCTGGGCCCCTCACCCCCACCAACCACATCCAGGTCCCGACCCATGTTTCTCTCTGAGCACATCCCACAGCCTAGGATGAAATATGCTTTTGTATGATTATTTGGCCAATGTCTGCTGCCCACCTCCAGACTAAAACTGCAGAGACAGCCTTCACCTTTTCTGTGCCCAGAACAGGGGCTGGCAAACAGTAGGTGATCCATCACTACCTGATGGGCAGGCGAATGAATGAATGAATGGAGGACGCAGGCACAGGTGAAGCCTGGAGGCGTGAGAAGGAGCCTCAGGTGGTTCCCTGCAGCTGGAGCCCCAGATGCAGTGAGAAGCAGGGGGTTCTGGGCTGTCCTTCAGGGGAGAGAGATGGCATGAATTCTCGCCACCCCTTAGCGGCCCTGTAACTCTCGAGGGCTCAGCATGGTGGGCAGAAGGGCTAGGGTGGACAGACAGACAAACAGGGACTGGCCCGGCTGCCCCAGAGAGGCCAACAGCTGAGCCAAGAGAAGCTGCCACCCCACCCCATCCATTCCCGCCCCACCGGCTGAGCAACAGAGCTAATTAAACTGGGTTTGCTCAGCCAGGCCCTGGAGGGGCCCAGCTCCAAGCACTCCAGATGGGCTTTATTTGTCAATTTGAAAACTAATCTCTGACTGTTTAAATAGCAGCTTATCCAGGCCCAGACCAGGATTAGCATTTGGCACCTTGGCTGAAGAGAGTGGGTGGCACTCCCCCAGGTGCGAGGGAAGGATTTGAGGGTGAATTTCCACCCAGAAAGGGGAAGAGCTCAGAGCACCCATAACCTCCACCCCGCTACCCCAAGCTGGTCAGTTAACTTGCTCTGCAGAGCTCTCCAGCTCCGCCAACCACGCCTTGTGCCTCCAGGCTGCAGCCCTGACCTGGATCCCAGGGAGCTTGTGATTGTCTCTATCCTCACCTGGGGAGGAGGGGAGGGCAGGTAGAGGTGGTCTCCATTCACATCTTAGAGCCCCAGCCTCACTCCAGGAGAGCTAGGAAAGCCAACATCTGGGGTCCCTGAGGACCCCAGATACTCCTTGACTATTCCTTGGGGGCTGTCACCCTTGATTCTCACCCCTGGGAGCAGGTTCCATAGGTCAGATGGTCACTTGGAAATGGGCATCTTGCAAAACATTGGTCTGGCCTCCTGGGTCCAGCTCTCCCTTGGGGTGTCAGCCCCGTGGCCCTCCCAACAAGGCTTGACCTCCACCTAGGGAATTCATTAAAAATGATTACAGAGACTATCACATTCCAGGCACTGAACTAGGCCCTGGGAATCCAGGGGTGACCAAGACAGACGCGGTTCCCACCCTCTGGGTGTCTCAGTCTGGAAAGGCAGGTAAGTATTTACAAATAGCTCTCTAGTTCCAGGACTGAAAGAAGGAAGAGTGAAGACTGCTTTGTGAGCTGTATCAGGGCCCCAGCTGACCTCTGTGAGGCCAAATCTAATGGTCAGTTCGTGGGCTCATCTTGACCTCTCTGCAGCATTGAACCTGGAAAACCACTGCCCCCTTCCCCCAAAACATCTTCTCTGCTTGCTTCTGGGACATCACGGGTCTCCCCTTATCTGACCACCCCCATCTCTATGCCTGTACCCCTGTGGTGTGTTGAATGGTGACTCTAAAGATAATGTACTCACATTCTAGAACCTGTGACTGGGACCTTATTTGGGGAAAGTATCTTTAGATGTGTAATCAAGCAAATCATTTCAAAATGAAATAATCTTAAATTATCCAGTGGGCCCTAAATCCAATGACAATTGTCCTTAGAAGAGAGAGAAAGGGAGAAGAGGCTGCCATGTGAAGATGGAGGGAGAGATTGGAGCAATGTGGCCACAAGCCAAGGGATGTCTGGGCCCCCAGAAGCTGAAAGAGGCAGGAATGGAGTCTCCCCAAAACCCACTGTTAGGAGCTCAGCCCTGCAGACCCTTGATTTCAGGTCCATACCCTCTAGAACCATCAGGGACTATAGTGTTTTAGGTAGTTTGTGGCACTTTGTTCCTGAAGCTCTAGAAACAATATCATAATGCAAGCCCCTACTGGTCCTGACCTCCAGATGCTGGTGGGCCCCAGGGCTCAAGCCTTGGACCTCCACTCTTCTCTCTCTACCCTCTCTCCCTCAGTAATCTCATCCAAGTACATGGCCCTAGAAGCCTTCTATAATCTGAGGACACCCGAATGTGTTGTCCAGCCCTAACCCCTTCCCTGATCTCTTGGGTTTCCCCATAAAACCCACCTCCCCAAGTCTTCCACATCTGAATACGCGTTACCCAGTTGCTCAGGCCAGAACCACTGCCGGCTTTCTTTCACACCCTGGATCCAGCTCAGGGGCAAAGCCTGTGAACTCTACCTTGAAACCATGTCCTTCAGAATCCACCCCCTGCCTCCACCGTGACAGCTGCTGTTCCTGTTCCAACAATCACCACATCTACCAGACCACTGCCTGGCCCTTGCCAGCCTCCCTGCTTCCAGGCTCTGCTACCACACAGCAGCCAGAAGGGGCCTGCAAGAATGAGGATCAGATCATCAAACCACCCCACTAGTAAAGTAATTAGCCTCCAACTAATAAAAATAAATGGAGAGAGAGAAAAAAAAAAAAAAACCACCCCACTAAAAATCCTCAGTGGCGTCCCACTGCCAAAGCGAGTAAAACCGCAAGCCCCTGCTGGGACCCAAAGGCCCTCCCTGACCTGAATCCCTGTCATCACCTGTGACCCCCGCCCTGCCTCTCCTCAGCTCACTGCTCTCCAGCCTCTGGGCTCCTCCAAGCTCCTTCCGGCCAACTCCCCCAACCCAGATCTGCTGCTCCTTCACCTGGAACTCTCCACCCTTAGATCCCAGTGGCTCATCCCTTCATTTGCTTCAAGCTTGTGCTCAGATGTAACCTCCTGAGAGAGTCATCTTCTGAGCAGACGGCCTGAAACTCCTCATCCCCAGGCATCCAACACTCTGTACCTGTTGCACTTCCTTCCAGGGTTTGTATGTGTGTGAGTGTATGTCTGTGTGTGTGTCTGTGTGTTAGTGTGTATATGTTATCTGCATGTCTGTGTATGTGTGTGTGTGAGAGTCTCTGTGTATATCTGTGTATGTCTGTGTGTGTCCAACTGTGTGTCTAAGTGTGTATGTCTCTGTGTATGTATGTCTGTGTGTGATCCACCTCCACTTCAGGGGTAATATAAAACAAGCTCCAACTTATTTCCTTCACCAGCGGCCTCTAGAAAAGTAGCTGACACCTATTAGGGGCTCAAAAATATTTACTGAACTATTGAAGTCATATAAGAACAGGTTTTCCTGAGGAAAGTGATATTTAAGCCAAGGCCTGAAAAATAAGAAACAGATAGCAAAGCAAAGTGGGGGAGGGTGAACAGAGTTTTCCATGAAGATGAAACAGAATGTGCAAAGGCCCTGTTGCAAAATTGCGGGCACATTCCAGAATCATGCTAGTATGGATGGGATACAGTGAGCTAACCAGGAAGGCATGGGGTCCACCCTGCTTAACTGAGCCTCAGCCTTTGGCCCTCCAATGTCCTGTGCTGACCAGTTGCACTGCCTCATGATGCAGGTCCAGGTCTAGAATTTCCTCCCTGAGAGGCAGGCATCTCAGTGGTAGAAGGACCATTGTACTGAAGTCCAGAGATCTCATTCCTTGCATGTGTGCCCTCACCTCTGGACCTCAGGTTCACCTTTTATACAGTGAGGAGTTGGGGCCTTTCCATCAAGAGCTCTCTGCTCTTTCCCCAGAAGAGAGAGGCATTACCATTACCCAAGGCTGAATATCCAGGCTGAATCTCAGCAAAGCCACCATCAGTGGGGTTCTTTTGTTTCAAGTGACAGAAACACCAACCAAAACTGGCTTAAACATACAGAGAATACATTAGCTAATGTGTCAAAGAGTTGCGAAAATCTGATAAAGCTTCAGGTATGGTTTGATCCAGGTCTCAAACAATTCTTCAAGATATAATCTCCTCTCTTCTCTTCTCTTCTTTCTATAATACAGCTCTCTCCAGTTCTACTATCTTACTGGTAGCTCCCCTCACAGGCCTCTTGCGATTCCAAAATGACTACACTATCTCCAACCCCTCCACCCTCCCAGATAAAAGGAAGTGTGGCCAGAGAGGAAAGAACAAGGTGGGGAGAGCTGAGAGAGGAGGCAGGATCAGATTAAGCAGAACTTCAGCCTGAGAGCAACCAGAGCCATGGAAAGTTTCCACGGGGGGATGACAATGATCTGACACAGCTGAGTTTCCCAAGACCAGCCCTCCCAGTCCTACCCCAACCCCAGGGCAGCAGCCATACCCGCAGGCTTATCCTCTGACCCACCATGCTGCCCCATGGGCCTGTCCAGACCTCTGCCAGGGCTCACCAAGACCAAAGTGAGTCAGTCGGTCACCACACTGCAGGCCCACCCCAGGCCCATAGCTCCCCCGTGAGCTGAGGCCTTTGTTGCCTCTGTACCACCCTTCAACCCCTTCCTCTGCCTAAGCCTGTATCCTTCCTGCCCCCACACCTCCCCAAACTTCCTGCCCACAACTCCCCATCTCAGAGTGTGCCTCCCCAGGAGCCCGGCCTCAGCTGGCACCTCTCCTGTGCCCTGCTCCAGGCTGGCACGTGCTTTGCCCTGTTCAGTCCTCAGCAGCAGCACTGGAGGTGGGCAGTGCTGTCCCCTAAGAAAGCCGAGGCTCATGGATGCCAACTAACTCATCCAAGTTCACAGAGCATGTCCACGCCCTTGCCACCCCCACACTGTAGCCCTGGTGCCTTGCCTACCTACTTGCACTTCTGTAGGTATCTCTCTACTGTGCCTTATCAGTTTCAAAAATAAATCCAACCACTTTGGAGATTAAATTCCTTTCTTTTAGCCAGGACAAGCAAGAAAAGCCAGACTGTGTACCTGGTATGCGGAAGAAAGTGATGCGTCTGCCTGGTGTCGCCTCCAGCAGGTAGAGCTGCTGGGGAAGAACAGCTGCAGGCTCGTGGCCAACTTGCTTACTTGCAAGGCTCCTGTAAACCCAGACCCTCTTCATCGCCTCCTGAGTTGTGTTCCTTTCTTCCTTCCTGTGAAAATATGATGATGCTCTCTGGCTTCATTGGTAAACAAGCTCCCTGCTTTTCAATTTCTCTAAGAGGCAGTTGCCTCCATAGCTAGAAACAGTTCCCATTTGTTCATGGGCTGTCCCTGCAGTTGCCCTCACATCACTGTCTAATTCTCATCTCCCCTAAAGATGGAGGGGCAGCTAACTCTTAGGATGAGAGAGAAGTGCCCCTGCCTCCCTTCTCCCCTCGTCTCTTCCCACCTTCCTTTGCTCTCGTCCCGTCCTCCCTGTCCCCTCTTCCAATCTTCCTGTCCCATCTGCTTCTTGCCGCCCTCCCATATCCTCCCCTTTCCCCTCTCCTCCTCCCTTCCTCACGCCCCTCTAGGCTCATGTCCCTCCTTCCTTCCTGGATCTGTACTATTTAACACTATGGCACCCTGGAAATACCTGAGGCTTACAAATCAAACACACTCGGGCTCAAACATTAGCTTTGGTTTTCTCACCTATTGTTATTGCTGTTTAGTCACTAAGTCATGTCCCACCAGGCTCCTCTGTCCATGGGATTTCCCAGGCAAGAATTCTGGAGTGGGTTGCCAGTCCCTTCCCCAGGGATCGAACCTGCATCTCCTGCGTGGCAAGTGGATTCTTTACCACTGAACCAGCAAGGAAGCCCTTTCTCACTATACAAGACGACAAACGAGACCTACTTCTCATGGTGGTTGTGGAAATCAATGTGATCACATAGGACGTGGCACACAGGAGAGGCACCATCTATTTTTATTCCAACCTCCTCAAGGAACATAATACAGATTGGAATTTCTTCCAGGAGGGAGAAGAAGATGGATGAGGGAGGTGACCTGGGAAGCCTTCCTCTTCTCGTTAGCAATTGGCAATTTGTTAGCAAACTTTGCAATTTGCTGAGAGGGAGGCTGCCCCCAAGACTCAATGCTACGCTCCCTCAGCAGCCCCCCACAACCCTTCTCCTGGGGTTGAGAGTGACGTCTGGCGTGGGCTCCTCCAGCACAAGCCATCAAAGTGCCACCAGCACCATCTGGCCTGCCAACATCCTCACGCGGGATTTATTACCTATTCCTTTCCATTAGCATAAATAATATGGAGCTTGAGTTTCATGATGGTTTACATAATAAATAAAACAGGTCAATTGCCCACAAAACTAGTCTCTGTGAACAGTAGCAGATTTAATTAGATTTATTTTACCCTGGGTTTTCTGGAGTGAAGCGGATGTCTCTCATGCCAGGGATATACTTCCCCATAAACTTCTATTTCTGGGACGGCAGCTCCCCATCCTCCAAGAAGACAAGAGGGAAGAGAGAAGAAAAGGGAGGAGAGGGGGTGAGAGAGAGAGGGAGGGAGTGAGAAAGGACAGAGACGGGAGGGGAGGAGGGAAAGGAAGACAGAGGGTGGCCCATGTTACCCTTCACCCTCCCCAGGTCCTCTGGTCCCTTCACTGCCTCTGTGCCTATCCAAATCACCTATTATGGACTGAACGTTCTTATCCCCCTATAATGTATACGTTGAAGCCATATTCCCCAGCGTGATGGTGCTCGAAGATGGGGCCTTTGGGAGGGAATAGGGTTAGATGAGGTCATGAGGGTGAGGCCCTCCTGATGGGATTAGTGGCTTTATGAGAAAATGACCCTGCACAGGTGCCAAGGAAAGACCACATAAGGACACAGTGAGAAGACAGCTGCTTGCAAGCCAAGAGCAGGGCTCTTATCAAAAATTGGATCAGCTGGCACCTTGGTCTTAAACTTCCTAGTTTCTAGAACTGAGAAATGCAAGTCTATTGTTTAAGCCACCCACCCTATGTATTTGTTATGGCAGCCCGAGGAGACTAAGACATGGCCCCAGCTACCTCAAGCCTCACAGGCCGGAGAGAACCGCTCTCTCCCTCAGAACCCTCTACTGGCTCTGCATTGCCTGAGATCAAGTCCAAGCCCTTTGGCAGGGCCTCCCTCCCCACCATTCTCCTTTATCTTGGCCTCGCCTCTCACCATCTCTCCTCACAGCCAGTCCCCATATCAACCCTCCAGTCACAGGCATCCACCTGCAGTTACTGTTAATAAATGCTCTTTCCCCTCCCAGGTCTCCACACCTTTGCTTGGGCTGTTCATCTATCTGGAATACACCCCCTCTTCCAGGCCCCTCCTGTCTTTAACAGTCATCCTTCAAGTTTCAGAGCCCTGCAAGTCTCATTCCCCTCTCCCCCTACCCTATCCTCTGATTTTCAGGGCACCTGTGACCTGCTGACTTTGAATGTCTGATATTTCTGCACATGTGTCCCCTACAAAGGATGGAATCTCTCTGAAGGCAGTAACCCTGGCATTTACTCTTAATCTCCTTGGCCCAGAACAGTGCCCAGCCCACAGACTCACTCTTTACCCAGAGCTCCCAGTCAATTCTGACCTGCAGTGGTTTCAGCAGATAGATGATTCTCTCAAGGACTTCTGGCCTTCCTTGATCCTCTGCTCCAACGGCTTCTCTACAACCCTTGAGTGGGTGTTTAAGATAAAATTTGATGAAATAAGAGTTGGCAAGGTGCCTTCTAGTAATGAACATCTATGGGGCTTTCTCTGCAGCATCATTTGGTAAGAGGACCCCCTTTAACCCTTGAGAAGCCCCCTTCTCTCACTCTCTACCTACCGGTTTGGGAGGATAATACCTCCAGTTTCCAGGAGTAGGCATGAGACCCAGGACTGACTGATACTGAGTCACTGCATCTCTCAGCCTTGGTGCCTGATTCAAGGACACCAGCTAGTCCAGTGAGACTCAGCCCAGGACTTGTGTGGACCAAAGAGGAGAGAGAGATTCTCCTGGGCAGATAGCTGAGTGGGCAGAATATAAGGTTGGAGTGCTCAGGGGCTGTGTAAGGAGAGTTGGGTTAGAAATGAAGGGCATGAGAACGATCCCCAATGACATTGACAGAGCTCTGGATCCCACCAGGAACGAAGCCGAGACTACTGTACCCTACACCTTGGGCTTTTCCATTTTAGGTGAGCCAAGAAAACCCCCACTCACACTTGTTTAGTCTTGATAAGCCAGCTTAAGGGGGTTTCTGTGACTACAGCCAAAAGACCTGATTGATGCCCTCACACTTTGGCACAGAAATTTCACTTCTAGGAATTCTTCCTAAAGAAAGAGACTGACACAGACAAAGGTTTATTAACAAAGATGTTCACTGATGGTGTGCCTTCTGAGACCCACTCAGACCACAACCTCCCATCCAGAAAACCTCCCTCCAAACCCTAGACTGGACAAGACACACCCAGTTACCCTATGTTCAACCTCCTACTCAGAGCTCCATGTGGCCAACAGCATCCTCTGCAGCCAGAATGTCCCCACCCCCTCAGCTTGCTAAAGGAGGTCACGTTCCCAGGCATTCTTAAATGACAATAACTTGGACCATTCACCATCTCCTGCCCTCACAAGAACCTAGCTCACCTCAGAGTGCCCCCAGTGAGCTGCCCAATATTTCTACAGGAACACACCCCACCATCTTCCCCTGACTCCCTTCCACAAGTGGCAACACCGTTTCATGTCACCACTGCTGGGGGGCCAGCCTCTTCTAGCCACTCATACCAGCTCTGTCTACGAAAGTGGTCCCCAACCTCCCCTTCACCATTCGGTCCTAAACAGGGAGGAGGCTCTTCTGTCACATCTGAGAGCAGACCATGATGAGTTCTTTGTTGTTTATTTGTTAGCCCAGATGGTAAAGAATCCACCTGCAATGCAGGAGACCCGGGTTCAAGCTTAGGTTGGGAAGACCCCCTGGAGGAAGAAATGGCAACTCACTCCAGTATTCTTGCCTGGGAAATCCCATGGACAGAGGAGCTCGGCGGGCTACAGGCCATGGGTTGCAAAGAGTCAGACACGACTGAGCAACTAACAAAGTTGATTTACAACGTTGTGTTCATTTCAGGTACAGCACAGTGATTATATATATATTATATGTTCTTACTTTTCAAATTCCCTTCCCTTATATTTTATTTAAAAATATTGAGTAAAAAAAAATATTGAGTATAGTTCCCGGTGCTATATGGTAGGTCCTTGTTGGTTATCTATTTTATATATAGGTTTTTTTGTGTGTAGTGATTAACAGACCTTGCTGTTTGATGAAGCTCCACTGAAGGTTCAAGGATACAGAAGGGAAGCTCCACACAGAGCAATATAGAGGTTGAATCTATGGGATTAGCACACACATCCCTTAATGGATGTTTTCTGCCTAGCTTCCACCTATCTCCACCAGGCAGAGGTGAGCTCACCTCAGTCCAGACCCAACTGACATAAGGCCCAGAGGAAAAGGTGAGCCTCTTTCCCTCTCTTCAAGACCCACCACCCCAGTCCTCATTTCCCGTCCTGGGACCAGTCACTTCCCCAGTGGTTGACAGAGGAATGCTGAGCCTAGAAGAAAGTCCTTTTCCAAGATCACGCACCAGCCAGGCCGAGCTGGATGCTTGACCCAGAAAAGTGAGTGTTGTAAGGGGTAAGGGAATCACAGCTGCAGCTGGATGGATGGGAGGCTCTTTATCCAGAAGAGGATGGGTGGCAGCAGGCCACCCTGGCCCTGGCTGAGCCCTGATGCTGCCACTACCCCGTGGAGGCATCAGAGCCAAAGGTCAGCCCAAGGAGATCAGCAGGCTGCCTGCACACGCAGAGCAGACCATGGGCTGGAAGGAAGTCACTGATTGTCCAGAGATAATTTCAGGAATGAGTGGAGGAAGCCAGAAGAAGCAGCCCAGCCCATCAGCTGCCTTTGGAGAGCTCATCTCTGCAGAACTATATAGCCTTCTCAGGCACACATCTGCTAATTATTAATGTATTCTCTGCCTGCTGGGGACCCATGCTGGGGATGATGGGGAAGGGCAAGGAGTGTTTCAATTAACAAGGAAATTGGGCAGAGTGGGGATCCAAGAACTAGCAAACCTATATAATACCTTCTTTACCCCCACCTTTGCCACACTCCTGGCTCCTGTCTGGGACAAGGCCAGGGGATGAGATGTCCCTGTCTGAACTCCTTCAGCCCTATCCCTTCAAGCCCTATGATTTCTTCAGGCTTGGTGGTCACCTAACATAGCCATATGGAGGCCTGAGTCCTCTATGTCCTAGGCCCCTCTCCCCATGGAGTTCTTTTCAGTCTCTGGCACCCAGGTGGTATCTCTTGGACACTGTTCCTGGTGCCAGCAGAACCTACAGAGGTGTTAGCTGGGCCAGGTCCAGCCATGATTGACAAGAAAACCCGTGTTGAAGACTGACCTTGTTTATAATCAGATAGAAAAATTACAAGCAGGTAGGTCAAAAAGAACCAAGGAGGAGCCACTCTCTCTGTGTTTAAACACTAGATTGAGATACAAAATTTTTTTTCATTCTAAACTAGAAAGGAGAAAAACCTAGCAATATAGGCTATGAAATACATTGCAATATAAAAAAGCAGTCATATCACACTATACCATCAATAATAGCATGACATGAAAGAGAACTCTTATGAAAACAATTTACTAAAGGAAACAGAAGGTGATTTTAGAAAGGGTTGAGCTTTTGTTTTGAATCTTTTTTTTTTTATTGACTCTCTGCTTTCTGTCCCTAGAGTCTTACCTTTTCCAGTGTGTCTTATAAAGGAAATGAAATAGTTTGTAGTCTTTGAATCTGTATTCTTTAACTTAGTGTAAGCATCTTTGTTAGGAGACTATCAAGACCAAAAAAAAAAAAAATCTGAAAATGGAATCGGTGATGTGACAGGCAAATTTTAAGGAAAAGACAACAGGGTTTAAAAAGTATTACAAAGGAGAAATGACAGGTAAGGAAGATAAATAACTGAGATTTGATATACAAATCATTAGTGTTTCTAAAACACATACAAAAACAGAACCAAAGCAATGATCAAAGACACAATAGATGAAATGTGTTTTGTTAGAAAACTGAGTCTATAGTTTAAAATCTCTAAATAGCAGATAAAAATATTGAAAAAATTAAAGCCTATACATATCCTCATTAAATTTCATTTTTTACTATAAAAATGTTATCCACAAATCTGGCCTAAAGAAAATGAAGTCAGTTCCTGCAAAGAAAAAACAAAATCAAGTCTTTATGCTCTAGAACTATGCTGTCCAATGCAGGGGTCTCTATCCACACAACTATTGAACACTTAAAATGTGGCTGATCTGAACTTAAATATGTTAAAAGTATAAAATACACACAGTGTTTGAATACATATTACAAAATGAAATACTGTAAAGTATCTCAAGAACTTTATATTTATTACATGCTAAAATAACTGTATTTGGGATATGCTGAATTCAATAAAATAAATTAATTTTACTTGTATCTTTTCACTTTTTAAATATGTATACCAGAAAATTTTTAATTACATATATGGTTGCTCTAAAACAGTGTCTGGCAAGCTATGGCCTGTTGTAAATATAGTTTTATTGCAACACTGTCACACTCATCTGTTTCCATATTTCTGTGCTTTTCCAGATTACAGTAAGGTTAAGTAGTGGCAGCAGAGATCAGATAGCCTGCAAAGCATAAAGTATTTGTAATCGAGTCATTTTCAGAAAGTTTGGCAATCTCTGCACCAAAATATCGTGTGAAAATTTCAAACAAGTTTTGAGATTAAAAGGTAGTGTAATGTCTAGAGAGAGTCAAATTCTCATTTAAATGTGTTTTTCCTCTTTCAAATTGGCAGAGATCTATTTTCCTCCTTTTGTCTTTTTTCTTTTTCTTTCTTTCCTTATTACTATTTTTGTTATGAAACCTAGTATAGCTGACAGCTTCAGGGAAATGGATACCCTTAGGATTATCATAGCTTTCCTTCCAAGGAGCAAGTGCTTATTGAAAACAGTATAAATTTAATCTCTGCCTTTCTGGATGGCACTTTGTTAGTAGGTATCAGTACTGTAGATCTAGGATTCATGTGTGGAATTCAAGAAGATCTTTTATGAACCTGAGCAGGGAAATTTTGCATCTTTATTTTTACCATATATGCAGGTCAAGAAGCAACAGTTAGAACCTTGTATGGAACAACTGACTAGTTCAAAATTGGGAAAGGAGTACGTCAAGGCTGTATATTGTCACCCTGCTTATTTAACTTATATGCAGAATATATCATGTGAAAAGCCAGGCTGGATGAAGCACAATCGGGAATCAAGATTGCCAGGAGAAATATCAACAACCTCAGATATGCAGATGATATCATTCTAATGGCAGAAAGTGAAGAGGAACTAAAGAGCTTCTTGATGAGAGTGAAAGAGAGTGAAAAACCTAGCTTAAAACCCAACATTTAAAAAATGAAGATCATGGCATCCAGTTCTATCACTTCAAGGCAAGTAGAAGGGGAAAAGTTGGGAGAAATGACAGATTTTATTTTCTTGGGCTCTAAAATCACTGCAGACCATGGCTGCAGCCATGAAGTTAAGACACTTGCTCCTTGGAAGGAAAGCTATGATAATCCTAAACAGAGTATTAAAAAGCTGAGACATCACTTTGCCAACAAAGGACCGTATAATCAAAGCTATGGCTTTTCCCGTAGTCTTATACAGATGTGAGAGTTGGACCATAAAGAAGACTGAGTGCCAAAAAATTGATGCTTTTGAATAGTGGTTCTGGAGAAGACTCCTGAGAATTCTTTGGACTGAAAAGAGATCAAGCCAGTCAATCCTAAAGGAAATCAATCCTGTATATTCATTGGAAGGCCTGATGCTGAAGTTGAAGCTCCAATACTTTGGCCACCTGATGGGAAGAGCCAACTCATTGGAAAACACTTTGATGCTGGGACAGACTGAAAGCAAAAGAGGAAGGGGGCAGCAGAGGATGAGATGGTTAGATAGCATCATTGACTCAATGGACATGAATCTGAGCAAACTCTGGGAGATAGTGAAGGACAGGGAAGCCTGGAGTGCTGCGGTCCATAGGATCACAGAGTCAGACACAACTTAGTGACTGAACGCCAACAACATTTTTTACCAAACTCTAATATATTAAATAGAATTTCCTTTAGTTAGGAATGTAGGCATGGTACACAGGGAAATGGCCCTGCCGTTACCTTACAAGGTAAAAAGAACGTTGCAAAAGTGATTAAATCAAAGGTCAAGATGGAGAGATTATCCTATGTTATTTCAGTGGACCCAATGTAATCACAAGGATCCCTATAATCGGGAAGCTGGAGAGGTACAATAAGAGAAGAAGATGTGCCAAGGGAAGAAGTCAGTGATGCAGGGTCGCAAACCAAAGAATGGGAAGCCCCTAGAAGACAGGAAAGACAAGGAAACAGATTCTACCCCAGAACCTCCAAAAGGAAAACAGCCCCAGACACCTCGATTTTAGCCCACTGACACCAAATTTGGACTCTGACCTCCATCATGTGAAAAAATAAACATTTGTGGTCATTTGTTATAGCAACAATGCTGCAAGGCATTGCAACAGCAAATATAGGAGACAAAGCAAGAGTAGGATTAGCACCTTATCATCAATAAAAGTCAGGCATTTTCTTGGCTCATTTGTAGAGATATAAATGGACCTAGAGTTTATCATATAGAGTGAAGTCGGTCAGAAAGAGAGAAACAAATATCATCTATTAATGGCATATGCTCCTGTTGTTGAGTCACTAAGTCATGTCCAACTCTTGCAAACCCATGGACTGCAGCTCAGCAGGCTCCTCTGTCTGTTGGATTCGAGGCAAGAATACTGGAGTGAGTTGCCATTTTTTTCCCCAGATCTTCTCAACCCAGGGATCAAATTCGCATCTCCTACATTGGCGGGTGGATTCTTTACCACTGAGCCACATTAATGCATAAATATGGAATCTAAAAAAGGGTTTAGATGCAAGGCAGGAATAGAGACACAGACATAGAGAACAGACATGTGGACACAGCAGGGTAACGGGAGGGTGGGGCAAATTGGGAGCACGGCATTGACATATACACTATGTCAGTATATGCTATGTCTATATATATATATATATATATATATGTCAGTAAATACTATGTCAATATATACTATGTCTATATATATATGTATATATATATACACACATATATACTACTGTGTGTAAAATAAAGAGCTAGTGAATAGTGAATAGGGAAGCTGCTACATAGCCCAGAAAGCTCAGCTAGATGCCCAGTGACAACCTAGAGGGGTGGAATGGGGGGTGGTAGGAGGGAGGCTCAAGACGAAGGGGATAAATGTGTACTTAGAGCTGATTCATTTTGTTGTACAGTAGAAACCAACACAACATTGTAAAGCAATTATGCTCCAATAATGAAATAAATAAAAATTTTAAATCTGATATTTTCATATCAGATCAGTGTTATTACAAGTATCTCAAAATATTATTTACTCTTATCTTAACTTCAAACTGTCAATAGTAGTTAACAGACCTGCTTCTAGATCTTGATATAAAATATATTTCTCCCAGTCTATTTCTCCCAGCCTATTGTTTTACTTAGTTTGTTATAAGGTATTTTTGTCTTATAGAAATTTTAAATTTTGATATAACTAGAATAATCAGTCTTTTCTTTTGTGGCTTTCACATTTTCTATCTTTCTTAAGAGAATCTCACCTGTATCACTGTCATATCATATCTTCCTACATTTTTTTCTAACATTTGTTTGGTTTATTTTAAAAGTTGCTTTGAATTTATCTGAAATTTGTCTTTGTGCGTGATATGAGGTAAGAGTCTCCATTTATTTATTTTCCCAACAGTGATCCAGTTGATTCAACACTGCTTATCTTTTCTTTGCTTATTTAAATGGCCATCTTTATCTTATACAAAATTCACATATCCCTTAACTTAATAAGCATTTATTGAATTCCTACTCTGCCAGGCACTACTCTAGGCAGATGGACAGCAGACAAAAGAAAGACAAAAGACAGGCAAAAGAAAGCAGAAAAATAAAAGCATAAAACAAGATGAAAGTGCAGAATTACATGATCAATTTTGACAACAAATACAACTGGATTTAATTTCCCTATTTTAAAAGAAGGACTCTTGTTTTAGGTCAAAAAACATAAATTCAATTGTACTCTAGTTCAGGAATAGTCAAATAAATCAGAGGAATCTAACAGAAAGCCTAGAAACAGATCCTAGCAGTGAATCATAAGGTGGGTGCCCTTTCAAATGGTGGAGTAAAAGAATGGAAAAGAATTAGTTAACACATAACATTGAGGGAACTGGTAGACTACTTGTAGGGGAAAAAAAGCTATATCCTTATCTCACCCTCATCAAAATAAATTCTCAATTGCCAAATGAGTTTAAACTACTAAGTTTTAGAAGAACCAGAAGGACATATGGGCAAACACTTCTCTGATTTTGTAGCGAGGAGGGTATTTCTATGCACAATTTTTTTTAGAAGGAAACACAGAGGGAGAGAATGACAAATCTGAAAACATAAAAATGAAACCATTATGTAAATCAAAATACCATAAATAAAATTAAAAATCAACCTGCAATCTCAGAAACTAAGAAATAGTGTTTGTACCATACACAACAGAGAAAGTGCATAACTCTAGAAATCAATAACAAAATCTGAAAATCCCATTAGAAAAATGAGCAGGGAACATAAAAAATGGAGTTTATGATAGAAAACTACAAACAGCAAATAAATATTTGAAACATTTTGGCATCACTAGTAATAAAAGAAATTCAAATTAAAACAATGAAACATGTATTTCGCTTGTCATCTTAGCCAAGCTTTTAAAAAATCACAGTGCTTAGAGCTGGCAAAGGCTGAGAGGAAAGGAACCTCTTTTGCTCTATGAGGGTAGTGAGAATTGTCACAACCACTCTGAAAGGCAATTTATTTATATGGATCAAAGGCTGTAAAATGTCCATACCCTTTGATGTAGCAATTCCATTTATAACAATTTCTCTTAAGGAAATAATTAGAGATGTGCGCAAAGATTTATTTCCAAGGAGGTTCCTAGAAGTGTTGTACACAATAACAAAAGAATAAAAACCCACCAAAAATGGAGACAATCTATTTACAATCCTCTACACTAGGCTATTTGTGGAATAAATCATATTAGACTCATATGATGGAATGCTATGAGGTCATTAAAAATCACATCTCCAATCATATTTCATTGTAAGGGATGATGCCCAAGGTGTAAAGTCAAGTAAAAATAAAAAGAACACTAGACTGCATTGATCATGTGATAAATCACCAATAAGTCTGTTCAGTTATATATGTGTGGCACATAACTTCCACCCACCTCCAGCGTTCTGCTGCTTCTGCCAGGCCTCTCCAGCTCAGCCTGCTCTCCTGGTGTCTCTACCACTCCCTAAGATTATCCCTACTTTTGCTGGTCACTGCCCCCCTCAGCAGGCACCTTTTTTCCCCAGGGGCTTCCAATATCTCCAGCCAGACCCATCATCAATGCCCTGAAATCTTCTGTACCTAAGCATAGTTGGGACTTGGAAATTTGAAATAGCCAGAGGAAAAGAAGAGTTTATGGGTTCACATGACCAAACCATCTGAAGCAGAGAGGTGTACTTGGATGGCAGAAATGACCAGAACCAGGACTGTGACTGCCCTCCAAGCCCTCCCTGACTCCACTTCTCACTTCTGCTTCTCCTGACGCCTGGTCTCTCTTCTCTCCTACACAGACTGAGTTCTCCCACAGAGTGGGAGAGGTTGTCACCAGTCATTTCCAGGATCACGTCTCAGGCCTTTGCCTTCAAAGAACAATTGATTCCTTCCCCTTAGTCCCAAATTCTCAGGGAAGCTTCCTTATTGGCTGGACTTATGTGGCTGTCAGGTTGAACCCTGTGATCGGCAGTTCCCACATGAACTGCAGGGCTGACACAGAGATGAATCAGTTTTCCAGAAGAAGGAAAGGAGGGAAGGCAGACCAAACTCCTCTCTCTCAGGGAAGTGCCAACAGAATGTTGTTGTGTCCCCAAGGTCTTATGGGAATTGTAGTGAAATGCTCCTTTTTATTTTTGCTGCTGTCCCCTCTATCCTTCCCAGGTACATACACAGGAGTGCATGGGGCTGGGCCATGAGAAAATCTGAGTTTGAACCTAGGAGATGCTCAGCCTCATCTCTTCCATGTGGCCCCAAGGCTTTGTAACTAGCTATCATCCATTGCATGCCTCCTGTATACCAAGCACTCCCCAAGTATTTAAGGTGTCCACAACCAGCCTGGCCAGCTCAGCAAGTGGGGCGGGGGGGGTACAAAGGCAGACACACCTGTCAGTACATTCCCGATTATTTAAGTGTCCGCCAGTCTCAATAATAGGATCTGGCGGCTCCATCTTAAGGCTTCTATCCCCATCCCTTCTGAATCATACATAAGTCCTAGTTGCTCATGGAGTCAAAAGAGGTCAAACTTACCCAAGCACTAATAGAGAAAGAAACAGGATGCCCCTCCCAGCTGAAGGCTGGTCCTGCCTGCAGAGTGGAAACTTGTCCGCCAGCAGGTCTGAATACTGCCAGCATCACCTGGGCATCCAGGGTCCCAGGGCTTTTATTATGCATATGTGCCCCCACATGTGTTTGCATGCATGCTAAGTTGCTTCAGTCGTTCCTGACTCTTTGTGACCCTATGGACCATAGCCCACCAGGCTCCTCTGTCCATGGGATTCTCCAGGCAAGAACATCAGAGTTGGTTGCTATGCCCTTCTCCAGGGGATCTTCCTGACTCAGGGATCAAACCCGCATCTCTCATGTCCCCTACATTGGCAGTCGAATTCTTTACCACTAGCACCATCTGGGAAAACCCGTGCCCCCTGCACACACACACACACAAAATGTCTCGCTACCTCTCAGTAAGCTTGCTCACTTGCCACATATATACCTCATTACGTGTATTGTTATCTCACTTCCTTCTCTCCACAACTAATGAGTTGGGACACCACTATTATCCCCCAGCTTCTAGATTAGGAAGCCGGGGAATGGACCCAAGTTCACTCACATGTCAGTGGTGGAGCTAGTCAAGCCCTATCTGTCTTGGAGTTCACACATGCCAAGCTGTCCCTACCTAGCTGCCTCCTCTCAGGGTAAGTTTTCTTCCAGGAAGCTTTCAAGTGCTGGGAGAAATGGTGATGGCCCTATGCCACCAGTTCATCAGATATGCTAGAACATGGCTGGATCCCAATGCTGGACACAGCTCAAGCATAAGCCAGGAAGCCCTCTGAAAGCTGCATATTCGCCTAAAGGAAAAAAGCTTGGAAGAAACACAGAACAGTGTTAATACTATTTATTGCTCGATGTTGAGGTCGTGGATCATTTTAATTTTCTTCTTTATGCTTTTCTATATTTTCCTGGTTTCCAGCAATAAACTTGGATTACTTTTATCATTCAAATAACACTAAAGAATATATCAATATATACATACGTTTAATTTTAGCTAAAGTGTCTGCACCCTAATACTAATGCGAGTGATTTTCTATATCTTCCATATCTCAACAGTGTCCTTGAAAATAACCTACATGTCATTCTATCTCATTGTCTGTCTGTCTGCCTCGGAGACAACATATTTATATCAAAAGCTCTAACTTAGTCTCTGCCTTCCTTGTGTTGGAATGATGGCCTGGACCCTCAGCAAATGAGAGTCAAGCAGACTCTCAGCCAGGCAGCACTACCCATCCATGGACTGTTTTCACAGACCCGATGGGGCAGGCGTCATCATTTCCTTTTAATAGATGAGAAAACAGGTTGAGGGACATTGTCACCTGCTCAACTTCAACTTGTGAGCTCTGGTTTTCTATTATTCCTGACATCCAAGGCAGAATCAGCCATCACTGAAGATGGGACACACCATAGCCCCGTGATTAGGGGCCTTGATTTTGGAGTCAGCACACCTGAATTCAAATTCTGATGCTGTCATTACAAGTTGCGTGACCTTGTCCAAGTCTCCATTTTCTCAGCTGTGCAATGAGGTAGTTAAAGGTACCTGCCTCATGGGACTACTACAAGGAATAAAAGAGACAAGAGCCTTCACACCTCTGGGATGGCTGTAATTTTTTAAATTTTTATTGAGGTATAATTGACCCATAACATAATAGTTTTGGTTATACAGTGTAATGATTCACTGTTTGTAAGTATAATGAAATGTTCACTATGATGTGCTTTGCACTTAGAGCTCAGTCATGTCTAACTCTTTGCAATCCCATGAACTGTAGTCCACCAACCTCTTCTCTCCGTGGGGTTTTCCAGGCAAGAATTCTGGAGTGGGTTGCCGTTTCCTACTCCAGGGGATCTTCCCAGCCCAGAGATCGAACCTGCATCTCTTAGATCTCCTGCATTGGGAGGCAGATTCTTTACTGCTGTGCCACTTGATCATCGTGATAAGTCTAGTTAATATCTGTCAGCACACAAAGTTATGAAATTATTTACTTTTTGTTCTTATAATGAAGACTTTTAAGATTTACTCTCTTAGCAACTTTCAAATGTGCAATACAGCTTTACTAACTATAGCTACCAAGCTGTGCGTTATATCCCCAGAACTTATTTATTTTGTAACTGAGAGTTAGTCCCTTTCAATGCCCTTCACATAATTTTTAACAAGTGAAAGGATGTACCCTGAATTTCTGAAGGTTCAGAAGTCTGAACCCTCACACACTGCTGGTGTAAAATGGTGTAACTGCTTTGGAAAACAATTTGACCCACAATTCCATTCTGGGATATGTATCGAAAGAATTGAAAATGGATGTTCAAACAAAACCATGTACACCCATGTTCATAGCAGCACTATTCACAATAGCCCAAAGCTAGAAATACCCCAAATGTTCATCAACTGATGAATGGATAAAGAAAACATGGTATGTCAGTGAAAGTCGCTCAGTTGCGTCCGACTCTTTGTGACCCCATGAACTATACAGTCCATGGAATTCTCCAGGCCCGAATACTGGAGCGGGTAGCCTTTCCCATCTCCAAGGGATCTTCCTTACCCAGAGATCGAACCCACATCTCCCACATTGCAGGCAGATTCTTTACCAGCTGAGCCACAAGGGAAGCCCAAAAATACTGGACTGGGTAGCCTATCCCTTCTCCAGCAGATCTTCCTGACCCAGGAATCGAACCAGGGTCTCCTGCATTGCATGCAGATTCTTTACCAACTGAGCTATCAGGGAAGCCCATATATTCATATGATGGATTATTATTTGGCCATAAAAAATGAAGTACAATTTATGCTACACTATGAATGAGCCTTGAAACCATGGTAAGTTGAAGAAGTCAGAACATAGAAACTCATATATTGTATGATTCGTTTCCATGAAATAGCTAGGATAGATAAAGCCGTGGAGACAGAAAGCAAAGTGGTTGCCAGGGGCTGAGGTGCGGGTGGAGTGAAGGGAATGGAGAGTGACTGCCTAATGGATATGGGGTTTCCTTTTGGAGTGATGGAATATCTTAGAATTTGATCTAGGTAACAGTTGCACAACATTATAAACGTACCAAATGCCACTGTACTGTACACTTTAAAACAATTTTATGCTAAGGGAATTTTTTCTCAATAAAAAACGAGAGTAAAAAAATGAAGTTTGTAGTATTGAACCTGGCATATAGTAAGTGCTCATGTATTAGGTTGGCCAAAAAGTTCCTTTGGTTTTTAAGTAAAAATAAAAGACACATTTTTCATTTTCACCAAGAACTTAATTGAACAACATACTCACTGCTTTGTTCCACTACCTTCTGCCATTTTTCAGGAAACTTCATAATTCCATCCCCCCAATTTTTTTTTTTTTTTTTGAACAAAGAACTGCTCCAAGTGACTTTTACAGTCTTACAGGGAATTGAAATTTTTTCCATTAAAAGAATTTTGTAAACACCAAAATAAATGGAAATTCGAAGGTGTGTTGTCTGGTGAATACAGCGGTTGAATTAGAACTTCCCAGCCAAGCTGTGAGTTTTTGCCTGGTCATGAAAGAAACATCAGTCTTGCATAATCCTGATGGAAGATTATGTTTTCCGTTGACTAATTCTGAATGCCTTTTGCTGAGTGCTGCTTTCAGGTGGTCTAATTGGGAGCAGTACTTGTAGGAACTAATCATTTGGTTTTGCAGAAGGAGCTCATAATAAAGGACTCCCTTCCAATCCCACCATATAAACAACATCACCTTCTTTGGGTGAAGACCAGAATTTGGTGTGGTTGTTGGTGGTTCATTTTGCTTGCCCCATGATCTCTTCCACTTCACATTATTGTACAGTATCCACTTTTCATCACCTGTCACAATTTGCTTTAAAAATGGAACATTTTCATTACTTCTTTTTTTTTCATTACCTTTAAGTAAAGAATTGTATGCAAGAATATGGACAAGAAGGTTTTTTTAGTTTAACTTATGTGGAACCCAAACATGAAAGTGATTAACATAACCAAACTGGTGCAAACGATTCTCAGGGCTTGATTTAGACATTCTGAGCCTGTTGGCTATCTCCCACATGGTATAACGTTGATTGTTCTCAGTGTCTCAATTTGATCACTATCAGCTTCAACTGGTACCATCAGCTACCCGACCGTGCAGCATCGTCCAATGAGAAATCTCTAACACAAAACTCAGCAAAACACTTCTTTTTTTCAATTTATTTTTTTATTCAAAGATATTTGCTTTATGGAATTTTGTTGTTTTCTATCAAACCTCAACATGAATCAGCCATAGGTATACATATATCCCCTCCTTTTTGAACCTCCCTCCCATCTCCTGCCCCATCCCACCCCTCTAGACTGTTACAGAGCCTCTGTTTGAATTTCCTGAGCCATAGAGCAAATTCCCATTGGCTATCTATTTTACACATGGTGATGAAAGTTTCCATGTTACTCTTTCCATACATCTCACCCTCTCCTCCCCTCTCCCCACATCCATAAGTCTGTTCTCTATGTCTGTTTCTCCATTGCTGCCCTGTAAATAAATTCTTCAGTACCATTTTCCTAGATTCCATATATATGCACTAGAATACGATATTTATCTTCCTCTTTCTGAGTCCCTTCACTTTGTATATGATTCTAGGTTCATCCACCTCATCAGAACTGACTCAAATGTGTTCCTTTTTACGGCTGAGTAATATTCCGTTGTGTATATGTACCACAATTTCTTTATCCAGTCATCTGTCAATGGACATCGAGGTTGCTTCCATGTTCTAGCTATTGTAAATAGTGCTGAAATGAACAATGGGATACATGTGTCTTTTTCAATTTTGGTTTCCTCAGAGTATATGCCTAGGAGTGGGATTGCTGGGTCATATGGTGGTTTTATTCCTAGTTTTTTAAGGAATCTCCATACCGTCTTCCATAGTGGCTGTACCAATTTACATTCCCACCAACAATGCAGGAGTGTTCCCTTTTCTCCACACCCTCTCCATCATTTATTGTTTGTAGATCTTTTGATGATGGCCATTCTGACCGATGTGAGGTGATATCTCATTGTAGTTTTGATTTGTATTTCTCTAATAATGAACAATGTTGAGCATCTTTTCATGTGTTTGTTAGCCATCTGTATGTCTTCTTTGGAGAAATGTCTGTTTAGGTCTTTTTCCCATTTTTTGATTGGATTGTCTATTTTTCTGGCATTGAGTTGTATGAGCTGCTTGTATATTTTGAAAATTAATCCTTTGTCAGTTGTTTCATTTGTTATTATTTTCTCCCATTCTGAGGGATGTCTTTTCACCTTGCTTATAGTTTCCTTTGCTGTGCAAAAGCTTTTAAGTTTAATCAGGTCCCACTTGTTTACTTTTGTTTTTATTTCCATTTCTCTAGGAGGTGGGTCAAAGAGGATCTTGCTTTGATTTATGTCATCCAGTGTTCTGCCTATGTTTTCCTTTGAGAGTTTTATAGTTTCTGGTCTTACATTTAGGTCTTTAATCCATTTTGAATTTATCTTTGTGTAGGTGTTAGGAAGTGTTCTAATTTCATTCTTTTACATGAGTGTCCAGTTTTCCCAGTACCATATATTGAAGAGGCTGTCTTTGCCCCATTGTGTATTCTTGCCTCCTTTGTCAAAAATAAGGTACCCATAGGTGCATGGGTTTATTTCCAGGCTTTCTATCTTGTTCCATTTGGTCTATATTTCTGTTTTTGTGTCATACCATACTGTCTTGATGACTGTAGCTTTGTAGTATAACATGAAGTCTGGAAGGTTGATTTCTCCAGCTCCATTCTTCTTTCTCAGGACTGCTTTGGCTAGTTAGGGTCTTTTGTGGTTCCATATGAATTGTGAAATTTTTTGTTCTAGTTCTGTGAAAAATGCCATTGGTAATTTGATAGGGATCTCATTGAATCTGTAGATTGCATTTGGTAGTATAGTCATTTTCACAATATTGATTCTTCCAACCCAAGAACAAGGAATATATCTCCGTCTGTTTATGTCGTCTTTGATTTCTTTCATTAGTGTCCTATACTTTTCTTGGTACATTTCTTTTGTCTCCTTAGGTAAGTTTATTCCTAGGTATTTAATTATTTTTGCTGCAATGGTGAATGGGACTGATTCCTTAATTTCTCTTTCTGATTTTTCATTGTTAGTATATAGAAATGCAAGTGATTTTTGTGTATTGATTTTGTATCCTGCAACTTTGCTAAATTCACTGATTAGCTCTAGTAATTTTCTGATACTATCTTTAGGGTTTTCTATGTACAGTATCATGTCATCTGCAAATAGTGAGAGCTTTACTCTCCTTTTCTGATCTGGAGTCCTTTTATTTCTTTTTCTTCTCTGATTGCTGTAACTAGGACTTCCAGAACTATGTTGGATAATAGTGGTAAAAGTGGACACCCTTGTCTTGTCCCTAACCTTAGGGGGAATGCTTTCAGTTTTTCACCATTGAGAATAATGAGCAAACCACTTTTGACATGTTCGATCAGTCCCAGCACCTTCTCCATACACTGCACAAAATCTATTTTTGCATTTCAGTTGTGTTTTTACCTTTCTTGAAGTAATAAAGCCTAATATGCTAAAAAAAAAAAAAAAGTTGCTTTTTTTTCCAACTTCAATGTTAAAACACCTATGTGAAAATTGACCAATTTTGATAAGTTTTTTAAAGAAAATACACACGGCTATGACAGCTGTCACAATACAATCTAACAAAATTGTTTCAAATGAAGTTAAAAACAACTAAGCACTACTAGAGGCATCTTATGGAAAAAACTGAAGGACACTTTAGACCAACCCAATAATAGGCACGAATGCTTCAGACAGATTGTGGAGACACGAACACTGAGCCCTGAGCAGCCTGCTGCCACAGAGACTGGACCAGAGAGGGTGCAGAGGGGCTTCTCCAAGCACAAAGGCTCCAACCCCAGACCCCAGCTGGACCACAAGGACCTCAGAGGCTCAGTCTGTATCTCAGGCCAGCCCGAGGCTGACAACAGTGAACAGGCCCAGCAGTATCTTTGCCACCTTCTGTCACATTCCCACAGCAAAGCCCTGCCCCTGTAAATCTCACCCAAAGCAGGAAAGAAATCAAGGAAAGAAGCAGGGCCTTTCCCCAATGGTCCCAGTACCTGAATCAGAGCCAGCCTGACCAGCCACCTTGCACTCTGCTGGGAGAGGCAACACCTGAGCAAAAGGCCACCCCAGGCTTGTCTCACTGTATCAGATGCTCTAGAGATGCTTATTAAAGATAAGCCCAAGAATCTGTGCTCCCAATAGGAGCACAGGGGAAGGAGGCTAGGAGAGGGAGAGGGAGAGGGGCAAACAGGGAACTTAGAGGAGGACTTGAAGCTTTGTTCCCGGCATGGCCAAACTCCACACCTCCACACTGTTGCTGTTCATTGTCCAGTCGCTAAGTCGTGTCTGACTCTGTGACTGCATGGACTACAGCACACCAGGCTTTCCTGTCCTTCACCGTCTCCCAGAGTTTGCTCAAACTCATGTCCATTGCTTCAGGGTCTTTATAGCTGAGCATCGTGATGATAAAATGTCTCAGTCTTCCATCCCATCCCACCCCAGGATAAGGGGAAGGCGATGTAGAGGGGGAAATGAAGTGAACCATACAACCAAGGTCATCTTTCACTGCCCCTTCAGTTCAGTTCAGTTACTTAGTCATGTACGACTCTGCGACCCCATGGACTGCAACATGACAGGCTTCCCTGTCCATCACCAACTCCCAGAGCTTGCTCAAAATCAGGTCCATTGAGTTGGTGATGCCATCTGACCATCTCATCCTCTGTTGTCCCCTTCTCCTCCTGCCTTCCCTAAACAGAACTGAGCATTAAGTGATGATCCATTAGAAACTAGCTTATCCAGAAGGGTGGTACCCTCCCCTCCCCTCCCAGGACCTTGAAGCCCAGGCAGCCTACAGTTAATTGGAGGCTGAGCTTGCCTCCTTCCTTCCTTCCAGGCCCACTGCCCCTTTCTGCAAAGAGAGACTTAAGATACTAAAATGCAAGTATCCCCTCCCCCACCCCCACCCCCGCTACAGAGCCCCTAAGTCCCGCCTGAAAACACATGAGGAGAAATCTTGTCCTCAGGAAGCTGGTCCAACACTCACCCACCTTGAAAAGGGCAGGGTTTCTTTCTGTTCAATTAACCTGCACATGGGAGGCAGAGGTGGTGGGGGCATCAGGGAGTAAGGAATAGAAAAACCCTGCGTGATTTCCTTCTTGGCTCTAAGATGAGGGAGAGCCTGCAATTCTGCCCCCAGGAGCCAGCAGCCCTTTTCCTACCTGTGATAATCGTAAGGGTGTGTTTTCTTTCATTTAAACTCTCCTAAACTTAATTTAAAGTTTCTCTCTCCTTTAAATAAGTCCTGGCTGCAGAGTGAACAGCAATGAGCTGCCAAAGGGAAGTGGAAGGGAAGAGAGGATTGCTTGTGAGGATATTGCTGCTGCTTAAATGAAAAACTGTGTCCCTTGAGAGGACAAAGGTTGAGAGAGCAGGTGGGGAGCAACCCTGGGACTTGGAGAGGGAGCACAGTGGGGGTGTGGGGGGGGGCTCCCAAGGGACCAGGCAGGCCCAAGGACTCTGATCAGTGCCCCCACTCCCCTCCCAGTCCCCCCCCTCTGCTAGGGGCAGCCGTCTCCACGGGGCCATGTGCCTCCACAGCCGGGCATGCCTGCTACCCCTGCTGCCGCCACCTCTAGCCTGCTCAAGACATCACACCGGAGGGTCCAGATTCTGCCCTAGCCACCCAGTCCCTATAAAGAAAGGACTTCTTCCAGGTAAACCAGGAGAGGAGGGGAGGGCAGGACCAGCGCCAGGGTGTCTGCAGGGCCTCACACCCCACCTGTGGTCTCTCAGACGCCTCCAATGTGCAGATGGATATGCCCTTGGAAGGGAAACATGATTAGACCATCAGCAGGAACAAAGCGCGAGGTCACTACGTGAGGATGGGCAGGTGCCATCCCTCTCTGGGCCTCAGTGGCATCTAAATAAGAGGCCACCATGAGTATCTGTTGGCTTTTGATTTCCCCAGACCCATTTTCTAATATTGTCTGGGTTTGGGCAGGCTGAAAGCGCTTCTCCCACATGGAGGACTGTGTTGTGTTGTTAAGTTGCTCAGTCATGTCCGACTCTTTGCGACCCCACGGGCTGAAATATGCCAGGCTTCCCTGTCCTTCACTATCTCCCAGAGCTTGCTCAAACTCACGTCCATTGAGTTGGAGATGCCATCCAACCATCTCGTCCTCTGTTGCCCCTTCTCCTCCTGACCTACTGTCTTGGCAGGAAGAAAATCCAGGTGACTGACTTCTGGTCAAGAAGATGAGCTTGTCTTCCTCCTCCTGAGACCAGCACGGGGGCATGGGACCCCCGCTCACCCTTCCCCGTGATTCTTGGAAGGCTGCCACTGCTGAGGGGACAATGGAAGTCAGTCCTGACCCCAGCTGCACACCCCGCACACCATATTCCCCTCAGCTTGACACCCCCACCAACACCCTTCATCCCCTCCTGTTCCTGCAGCCAATTCTCATGTCCTTCTTGAGCCAGAGAACCTCAAAGACTTGCAGTCAATGCCCCTCTGCCATGTCTATTCATTTTAAACGAGAACCAGATTGGCCCCAGATGCCCTGGGCGTTCCATCTTCACATGAGAGTCTTTAGCTCTCACGGCTGCTGCATTGATGAGATGAGTGGAGGTCAAGAGGCGGAGGGCAAGGCGCTTGTGTCAGGCTTGCTTTGAGAGAGGCTGGGCTGTGTCCTCCCCACCGTCACCCCGTAAACGCTCTCGCCGCCGCTAATTGCCGCTCACCCCGCCTCTCGCAGAAGCGGGGCTCTCTGTGTCCTTGACTGCTCAGCTGTGTCTTCCCTCTGCAGTCCTTCAAAGGCCTCCTCCAGCTTTGTTGTGTCCTGCAGAGATCTCATTAGTTTCTGCTGTCTCCCTCGGAGCGCAATCGGAAGGCTCCGCTCACCTTCGCGTCCTCATCTCTTCTCCTCCTGACTCTGATGCGCTGGCGATAGTATCCCGATCTGGCGAGGGCCGTGGTGGTGTGGAGAGCCTCAGCAGGGCTCCAGGAGCCCCACCTTTTTCGTAGACAAGCCCCTGTCTCCCCAGCCTCTGTTTTTCCATCTGGAAAAACATGGGCCAGCGTCTCATCCAGATCTCATCCTTGGGGGTGGGGGGAGCAGGGGAGTGTGCCTTCCAGCAGAGAGACTGAGGAGCAGGCTGGGTCCAGAAACTGGGTTTTCCCGGGAATGTTGACTACAGCCTCCTAAAGGCCTGCGTGCCTCCAGTCTTACCAGGTTCCGCTCCGTCCTCCAGTTTCCACACCTAGTTTTTCTTTTTTTTTCTCCTTTCCTTCAGATCTCCCAGGAGCTTCACGTTGCTCCAGTCTGCTTCTGCTGTGGCTCCATTCACCCAGATGAGGAGCGCCGTCCCAAACAGGCAAAAATCATTCATTGGAAGTGACACAGACCAATCAGAAAGATGCCCTGGAGGGGACCCTGGAGGCTTCTTGCTGTGCCCATGAGTTATCCTTTTAGTGTGGAGGGCAGGGAGGACAGAAAGGCAGGGCCAGGGGAGCACTTGCCCTCTGGGACAGCAGCTCTTGCACAAATGTCTTTCTGTATATCTTGCACTGGTGCTGTTTGGCTCCTCCACCCATTCCTCATCCGTGTAACCAAAGCCCTGCATTGAATCTCTTCTGTCCTATAGGTTTCCAGAGGTTTCTCTTTGCCTGGCTGGATCCTGACTGATATAACATCTGACATCAGAATTCCTCTTAGGGAAGCACATGTCTTTGTATGAGAAAATACCTTGATAAGGCACTTGTGGGGGAGGTAGCATCCTGGGGGTATGATTTGACAGGAGACAAGGAACCAAAAGCGATAGTCAAACTGCTCTGCATGGAAAATAAGTGGGAATTCAGAGGTAGGGGAGAGGAAGAGCACAAAAGGGAACATAATAAAACAATGTAGCAGGAGGTTGCTGCTCAGGTGGTAGAAATGGCTGAGGGCTTTTAAGAATGGAAATATCAAAGACTGGGCTTTCATGTTGCTGGCGTTCTAGCAACCTGTAAATCCCTTCTTCTCGCCATCCTTTGGAAATGTCTGCTACCCACAGAGACTTTGTGTGCCCAGCCATGCTTTGTTTTAGGGGTTGTTTTTTTTTTAATGGAACATTTTTAAAAAAGGGATTGAGGTCCATGTCTGGGCTGACTCAGGGTGAAACTGACAGCACCAGCAGGGGGGTGAGAAGATGCACAAACTGAATTAATTCCGTGCAAGCAGGAGCTCAGAGCTCGAAATGACAATAAGAATAAAGCACTAATCTTTCGTAGCGTTTACGATGTGCCGGGCTCTGCTCTAAGCATTTGCATGGAACTAACTCATTTAATTTTCACAACAACCCTAGGAAGTAGGTACTATTGCTATGTGCCTTCTAAGGATGTGAAAACGGAGGCACAGAGCAATTGAGTAAGGCAGATTCTTTCAGCAGATGGGTTGAGCTGGGATTTGAACTCAGGACAGTCTGAACTCCTAACCAGTCCACGTGAGAAGCCCTCTAGGAACGTGTGCGAAGCTTGGGAGGCTTTCAGCCTTCAGTCTGTTGAATGGGAAGCTGAATCTGTCTGACCTGGATCTTAAGGAACAAGATGAGCCTACCTGGCGTCTGGGTTCCTCTATGTTTACATCATCTTTTTGTCTAGCTCTGAGCTCCCCCTGGGGCAGGGACTGTATTTTATTCCTCTGCATCCTCAGATCTAGCAAGGAGCCTTGCATAAAGCAGGACAAGGCTTGGTGGAAGCAAGGGAGGGAAGGAAAGACCCAAAGGAAGCTGGCACATTCGTCTAGACCAAGCTGGGGCTGAATCCAGGGCCAAGGGAGACATTTGTTGCCTCCCCTCCCCTCTCTTCCTCGCTTCCTCCCTCCCCCTGCCCCCCGGTGCTAATTCCAGCTCTGCCGCCTCCCATGCGGGGCGAGAAGCTGTGGATTTTTTCTAATTGAGAAGGAAAACATCTTCTGTCTAGTCAAGGCAGCTACATCAAGGCAGGACTGTGGAGGCGAGCAGCACGAGCTGGCAGCAAACACTCAACGCGATTCGGAACCGCTTTTCCTGCCGCTGTGGCGCCTTTAACTCTCCCTGTTTTTAAAATATAAGAGCCACGACACCCTCTTTGAAAGCCCCAAAGAGAGAGAGCGCTGACATCTCAACAGGGACAGCTCTTCGGGGAGGTGCAGAGGGGACGAGGGGACTGTACAGCAAAGGAGTAGTCACTCTCTGCAGTATTGTCTCTTCGGGATTTATTCCAGCATTCTTTATTTCATTTTCATGTGATAAAAATTGAGATGTACAACTCTTGTCTCAGCAAACACGAGCGGCAGTCAGCTGGAAAGAGCTTTGTTCTCCCGCGTGGGTGGGTGACGGGCAGGAGACAGGCTCTTGGGAAACATTTCTAGGCACCGTGGGGATAGAATTCCCTCCTTGATCACCCCCAGGCAGCAGACTCACACACAAACACGCAAAATATCCACATGCACATGTGCACACGTGCACGCACACACACACACATATGCACATATCTCTTCTCCCCAAAGCCAGGCCCCAATTCACAAGGAGCCAGAACTCGGGACTCCTGTGGACACCTCCCCAGGACAGAGCACTGCTGATGTTGCTGGGATCAGGGAAGTAGAAGCTGGGATGCCACAGAGGGCTGCATCAGTGATCAAGGAAAGAGATGCTACTGTCCAGGACTAGAGTGATGGTGTTAACAAACAGAAGGAAGGAGCAGATTTCAGAGATACTCAGAAGGGAGACCTGCCAGGCCCTCGTGATTGAATGGGGAGTGTCCGGGCAGGCTAAGTCACTTCAGTCATGTCCAACTCTTTGAGACCCCATGGACTGTAACAGCCCACCAGACTCCTCTGTCCATGAGGACTCTCCAGGGAAGAATACTGGAGCTAGTTACCATGCTCTCCTCCAGGGGATCTTCCCAACTCAAGGATCAAACCCGTGTCTCTTATGTTTCCTGCATTTGCAGGTGGGTTCTTTACCACTAGAACCACCTGGAGTGGAAGCTGAAGAGTAAAAGAGATGAAGAAGTCCAAGTGTGGAGGGGAGTCGCAGGTTTCTGGTTTGGGTGCCTGAGTCAATAGAGTTGACAGAGAGACCTGGGGAGGAAAACGGTGACATCTGTGTTGGCCTTTGTGAGTTTGAAAGACATCCCAATAGAAATGGCCAGTGGGCAGTGGGAAAAGCAGGTCTGGTGTGCAAGAGAGGGCCCAGCCTGGAGACAGAGATTCACGAGTCCTCACACACAGGCGGCAATTGTAGTCACCCAGGGAGAGTGTAGAAGTGGAGAGCGAACAAGGTCAAGGGCAGAGCCATGAGGCTCAACAATACTAAAGAGCCTAATGAGCAAGATGAGATTGAGAACCTGGGGCCACGTGATGGGCAGAAAACCAGGAGAGCAGGTACCGTCCGAGACAAAAGCATGGCCCAAGAAAGTGGGTGTGATCCTCAGCCCCGAAGGCTGCTGTCGTGGTAAGGACTGAGGGGTGTCCACAGGGTCCACCATCAGGGGTGCCACTGATGACCTTGGAAAGGTCTTTGTGGAAGCAGAACACTAACTACCCTTGAAGCCTGGCTTAAAGGCAAGAAGGAGCAATAGGGTCAGAGCCATCAGGATTCGCAAGAAGGATATTATTTTTGCTTTCTTGTCTATCTGGTGGTTGATCTTTACAATGGAAGAGCCTTCAGGGGTGTTGTAGGCTAAAGGGGGGATGCAGTACAGAGGCAGAGGCTGTGAGTCCAGGAAAGAGGAGTTACTGGCAGAGAAAGGTGCCAGGAGGGAAGGTGGAAGGGATGGCATCAAGGGCACAGATGGAAGTTGGCAGAACAGTAAGAGGAACAGCTCCTAATCTGGGGGTCAGGGTGAGAATGTGAATAACAGAGGGAGAGGCTCCATCCCAAGAATGCTTCCAAGAGGGAGAAGGAAGATCTGCAGCCTTGAGAACCTGGGGCAGCACCGAGGGTCTGGAGCAGTCAAGAGAAGTGGAAAGCCCCCTGAGCGGGGATGGAAGGGCCACTGGGGACCCAGCAGTGACCCTTCTTTCATTCCAGTTGTTCGCTGCTCTGTCACACGATCTCCCCAAGGGTAGCAGGTTCTTAAACCTTGCCAAGCTTCTCTGTGGCCAGGGAAGCTGATGGAACTGTGGAGACAGAAGACCCCAGTCTAACTGATGTAGAACTCCCAACCAGAGCCTCTGGCGATGCCTTGGGCTACTGTGGGAGGTGGTGTGTTCCCCATCCGTCAAGAAGTCTAAGCCAGGAATCTCAGCTGGAGTCTGGAGAGGGGATCCTCACACTGGGAGGGAAGCTAGGCTCCAGGCCTCCTATTCTATCCACCCCTGGTTTCTACAGGCAGGGGACAGGGTCCATTTCTCCCTCTGCTGTCCCCAGATTGGGAAGGATGATGCTGAATCGTGGAGTGTCCCCATGTCAACACTCTCCTCAGCCCCCATGTCCCCACATAGCTATTGGGAGCTCCTATGCTCCCCCATCTTGGTATTCTGACAAGCCCTGCCCATTTAGGTTCATTTCCTATTAAACTCAAGTCTGTTAATGCCTCCCTCATCTTTAGAACATCCCAAGAGAATCTGGACATTTGTTTTCTATAATTTTCAGATGAAGAGACTAAGGGTCAGAGAAGTTAGGACTTTTTCCCAAGATCGCAAAGCCAGCAGGGAGCAGAACTACATCCTATGGCCCTGGCTTGTGTCCCATCTATTACACTCCACACAGCTGGGCCCATGGACCCCGCCACAAAGACCTCCTGCCTAGCCCTGAGCAGATGCATCAGCGCTCCAGCCTCATGGCTGAGCACTGAAGTTGCCCCCTCCCCAAGGCTTCTCCATAGCAATCACTGAAACCGACCATGACTGGAGCCTCCAAGGATGGACCCCAGATGCTCAAACACCCTCAAATCTCAGTTCTCCCCTCCCTCTACCTCGAGTTGATCCAGGGAACCTACCACCTGGCTGAGTGTCCTGGTCCATGCAGCCAGGGAAACTGTTTTTCCTGACTCTCTAATCCTCATGGGATCCTTGTAGAAGAGGTGTCTCTGCCCTGCGGATGAAAGAACTGAGGCTCAGAGAAGTGAAGTGACCTCCTCCAGGTCCCAGAAGCATCCAGGCTAGATCAGAGTTCCTGATTCTGAAATTAGTGCTGCTTCCCTTCATTCCTCTCTCTCTCTGGTTCCCGGAAAATCAGACATGATCCTCTCCCCAGCTACCTTGCTGATTCCAGACATAAGGACCAAGTCTCCTGGACTGTACAGGTACAAATCATCAGATGCAAGCTCTCCCTACCTCTCTCTTGAGGTCTCTGTGGCAGCGCCTTAAGAAAGTTCTGGCCAAATGCCAAGGGAGCTAAGGACTGCCTAACATGGGGCTAGGAAGACATGATTACTTGCTGAATATCCCTGAGGGCTCTCAGGGGACACTTAGAATAGCTGCATCCTGAGTAATCCCAGGGACCAAAGCTAGAACCGCTGGGGGTTGCGGGTGGGGGGACAGACGGAGATATTGATAGAGATTTTAGCTCACTCTAAGGAAAAATTCCCTGTAGCAAGGGTTGTTGCCCCGAGATGGGAAACCTGGCTTTAGGCTAGTATAAGCACCCTGTCTGGTGGGGAGGGTAATCTTCTCCCAAATCAGGATGCCCTAAAGAAATTCCTGCCACAGTTAAAGGTCAGACTAAATGATCCCAAATGCCCTTTCTCACTATGAGATCCTGTGGTTCTGTTAAACACGGCAGGTGGATCCCAGTCTCTCTCTTTCTCGCCCTCCCCCACCCCTGGCCCACCAGTTTCACATCGCATCTGCATCCTTTTTTTTATGAATATTTAAATATCATCTGATTGCATTATGCGTCACAAGTAGGAAAAAACTGGTCCTGAAAGGCCCTCCTCTGCCTGTCCCCCCTTCCTCACTGCCGTGGAGGAGCCAGAAAAAGAAATTGGTCCCTAAATTACAGCTTCTGTAGCTCCTTTCTCCCCGCCTCCCACCCCACCTCACTCTCCTGGCAGGTCCACCTGGTCCCGAGCTGCGGGTGGTGGGGAGGCCAAGGAGAGTGGGAGGACCAGGGCTTGCAGGGGAGGGGCAGGGAGTTCTAGTCACAGGTGGTGTGACTTTGCTACTCCTCTGTTTTCCCACACAGAAGGCCCCCTTTCAGTGTCATATGCCTCCTTTTTCTGACCTATCTCCCAGCACCTGACCTGAACATGACTCCCATCCGTCCATGCCAGCCCTCCCTCTCTGCCTTAATCAACTCAGGCTGCTATGGCAAAGTACCATAGCCAGAGTGGCTTACAAACCACAGGCACTTATTTCTCACAGTTCTGGAGGCTAGAGGTCTGAGACTAGGGTGCCAGCTTTGCTGGACTTCTTTGACAAAGATCCGCATGGTCAAAGCTATGGTTTTTTCAGGAGTCATGTACGGATGTGAGAGTTGGACCTTAAAGAAGGTTGAGTGCCGAAGAACTGATGCTTTTGAATTGTGGTTCTGGAGAAGACTCTCAAGAGTCTCTTGGACTGCAAGGAGATCAGACCAGTCCATCCTAAAGGAAATCAAGCCTGAATATTCATTGGAAGGACTGATGCTGAAGCTGTAGCTCCAATACGTTAGCCACCTGATGGGAAGAGCTGACTCACTGGAAAAGATCCTAATGCTGGGAAAGATTGAAGGCAGGAGGAGAAGGGGATAGCAGAGGATGAGACAGTCAGATAGCATCACTGACTCAGTGGACATGAATTTGAGCAAACTCTGAGAGGTAGTGGAAGACAGAGGAGCCTGACATGCTGCAGTCCGTGGGGTCACAAAGAGTCAGACATGACCCAGCAACTGAACGACAACAGTGGTTGGGTTCTGGAAAAGATCTTCTTCCAGTTTGCAAACTGAGAACTTCTCACCCTCACGTGACAGAAGAGGTGAGGAGCCCTGTGGGTCTCCTGATAAGGCCACTAATCCCATCCACAAGGGCTCCACCCTCAAGACCTAGTCACCTCCTAAATGTCCTACCTGCTAAGACCATTTCATTAAGGGTTAGGATTTCAACATAGAAATTTAGGGGGACTCAACATTCCTTCTCTAACACTCTCTTTGTGGTGATTCCACACTAGAGGCAAACAGTAGCATCCTGTCCCCAAGTCTCACCCCAGCTGTAGTGAAGTCATCCCAGCATTGCAGTAAGCAGGTATGGCTGAGCTGGGAAGAAAGAAACAGGACTGCATGTGGAGCTGTTAGGGGAAGCACACTGATTGAAACCCCCCCACCCTGGCCAGGCACCATAGTAACTATTTGCCTGAGCTGTTTTACGACAGGAGGTCCTGGTAAGGAACAGGGAACTAATAAAGCCTCCACCAACCAGAAGAGTTCGGGAAAGTTCAAAAGGAGACACCACCTGTCTGACCACGTCCCAGAATCCTCCTCTCTGGCATCCATCTTGGCTGAACGAGGCGTGCACCACCAGGAAAGACTCTGAGTCAGAATGATTGGCTAAGGACAACCCAGAAACTAATCCCATCACCATAAAACCCAAGACTGTAAGCCATGAGACAGAGAAGTTCTCCTGGGTTCCCTTACCTTCCTGCTCTCCGCCCGGGCGCCCTTTCCGAATAAAATCTCTTGCTTTGTCAGCACATGTGTCTCCTCGGACAATTCATTTCCGAGTGTTAGACAAGAGCCCAGTTTCAGGCCCTGGAAGGCGTCCCCTTTCCTACAACAGAGCCATAATGCAGGGGCCTCCCCCAAAGCACCTGGGATTTTGGGTAGAAATAGAAAAGGAGTCAGGAGTGTAAATACTCTCCTCCTGCTCTCAGATTTCCCATCAGGGTTTCCCACTGGCCGAACCCAGTGGGAGGCAGAGGCGGAGGAGCCTGGTGGCGGGGTCAGGCTAGTACGGGGAGGGCCGTGAAGGAGGGAACAGACATGTAGAGGGCAAGGGAATAGAGCAGATCCCACCTGGCCTTCCTCCAACTGCCCCCTGCCTCCCCTGCCCCGCCCCTGTGTCTCTCTCCTCTCTCCTTTCCTCTCAGGACAAAAACTAATTCCTCTCACTTTCTCATGCAGAACAGTTTAGCCATCTTATTGCCTTGGCTCCTGCCAACATCCTGCCCTCAGCAGCTCACCCTCTTGCCCAAGCAGCTTATCAAGGTGTTTCCCTAAACAAAGACCTTAAGAGGAATTGTGCTGTCAAACTTTTAAGCAATCATTTTTTTTTTTCCCATTCTTTTCACCCTAACTATTTAAAAAGGAGAGGAAGGAGGGAGAGGAGCATTCCCAAAGGCAAGAGTTAATTGTCTCAGAAGCCTCTCTGCCCAAGTGTGGAAGCAGAGGGATGGATGGGCTTTTTGGCTCCTGCCAGGCCCCCGTGGTCCTGGGGTGCTGACTGAGGTCCTGCTTTCTCCCATGTGCTCCTCAGGAAAAAAGTGGGGAGCTTCACTGGGTCCCCCATCCCTGGGATCTCTACTTAAAGGGCTGCTATTTCTGCCCATCCGGAAGCTGGGAACTTCCCTGGTGGCTTAGTCAGTAAAGAATCCGCCTGCAATGCAGGACACTTGGGTTGGATCCCTAGTTTGGGAAGATCCGCTGGAGAAGGGAACGACTACCTACTCCATTATTCTTGACTTCCCTGGAGACTCAGTCAGTAAAGAATCCACCTGCAATGCAGGACACCTGGATTCAACCCCTGGGTTGGGAAGATCCCCTGGAGAAGGGAACGGCTACCCACTCCAGTATTCTGGCCTGGAGAATTCCATGAACAGGGGTGCCTGGCCAGCTACAGACCATGGGGTCACAAAGAGTCGGACACGACTGAGCGACTTTCACTTTCATTCTTCAGAGCTGACTGTGACCCAGCATAGCCCACTGCTGCCCCTGGAGGTCCGTCCCCCAGCCCAGGAGGCAGCCCTGCCCCCGGCAAAGTTTGCTGCTTCTCCACACCTCCCTCTCTTCTCCAGCCCCTGGGACCCAGGGCCGTGAATGGGGCTGTTAACAAAGGCTCCCCACTGGGGGCTGAGTTTCCCCCTCCAGGAGCCACTTCCTCGCTAAATATCACCCTCTCGATATTTGGTAATGACCTTTTTAAGTCTCCACTTTCCTGCCTTGGTATTTAGAAAGCAGCTTGGTCTCTGGGGAGGGAAGGCAACTGAATACTTATTCCTGGCACTTCAGAAGGCTGGCTCCAAAAAGAGAGACGAGAACAGCCTCCTCCTTCCCCACTGGAGGCTGCTGCTGAAGCCCCGGCCAGCTGCGGGGACTTGGCAGATGCCCAGCAAGGTCGTGGACTCACAGCCGTCACTCAGGCTTCAATACTAGCATGCCCGGTGTGAGCTCACACCAGCATGTCAGAACGTCGAGTGTCTGCCCGCACGCTTTCTGTACATACCAGCAGGAAGATGGGCACGGTGGATGGGGGTGGTGAGTGTGGGCCCTGGGCAGTGGGTGTGCATGGGCTTGTGGGCTACTAATCCACGTGTGTATGTACATGGGAGTGTGGATGTGCTCATAGCACACCTGTGGGGAACTGAAGGCTTGGTTCTGTGTCTGTGCACTAGGGGCACAGGTCTGTGGACACACACGTGTGTGCATAGGGTCTGAGTATGATTCTGACCTTTACGGAGTCATCAGGGACTGCAGGCCAATTCCCACAGCAGGAGAGCTGGCCCAGGAGGTAGGTGCCTGCGGGTTTTCCAGGAAGTGAAGCAGGGGTTATACGGGGTGGAGGTGCCCTGCTCCACTTTCTCCAAGGCCCACAAACACCTGGCCTGTCATCTGAGCCTCTGGCCACCCCATCTCTCTGGGGCTCAGTCCTGCCACCATCCCCTTGGGGCTTGACTAGGAGACACTTCCAGGATAGGTGAGCGTGGCTCTGCCCAGCTGTGCTCCAAGCTACCCATCCTTCCACCAGCTGGACTCCCCAGTCAGGCCCCCTGGACCAGGCAGGTTGATTCCAGGCCCAAAAGCTAACTTCCAGCAAGCCTCTGACCGGTGCCCAGGTCCCACAGTGCCTTGCACAAAGTGAGTATTCAACAAAGACGTGTGGAATTAATGATCACAGACGCAGACAGCACCTGAGAGGCAGAAGGGTCAGGGGTGGACACAGCTTGCAACATTCGGGGAACTGTGCGGTATGAGAGCATACACTCAGCAGTGGTTGGCTACGTAAGTGTGATCTTTGCACAGAAAAGGGCGGGGCTATAAATTCAGACTTGGGACTGTGCCATGGGTGCTGGGATGCACCTCCACCACCCAACTTCTGGACCGAGGTGCTCACTGCCCTGCTGTCTGCTCCCACTGGACTGTTCTTCATGAATTGCCTTTTAGAAGGAGGCTACCTCGGCCCTCAAGGGGCACGCCCCCTCCCAATTGCAGGACACAAAGGCTGGTCTCCCTGGCTTCAACTCAGCAGTTCAGTTCTCCGTCTTAGAGCTTGTTTCTGATGACTTGATCTAAGATAGGCATAATGGGCAAATAGTGTTAGATAAGGGTAGGGGACTGAATCCAAGTCTGCCTGCAAAGCAGGAGACACTGGTTCCATCTCTGGGTTGGGAAGATCCTCTGGAGGATGGCATGGCAACCCACTCCAGTATTCTTGCCTGAGGGATCCCATGGACAGAGGAGCCTGGTGGGCTACAGTCCATGGGGTCGCAAAGAGTCAGACACAACTGAGTAACACAACTACTACTAAGTGTAGGGGAGCGAAAAGAGGAGCGGAGAAAGAGCAAGAGCCTCGGGAGAGTGTGTCCAGTGAGACCAGAGAGGAAGAGAAGGGATAGGGGGGACCAAAGACGGACCTTCCAGAAACAAGGGTTAGTTTTTTGTTTTTTTTTTTTTTTTCAAAATAAATAAGATGTATACAGTTTTCTCACAACAGTAGGATACAAATTGAAGTTCCCATCAACTGTAAACTAGGAGACACTGGAACACATCCAGGGACATAAAACAAGGTGGAAAAACAAGGATTGGTTTTAACCAAAACTGAAGAAGGTTTGGTCTGAGAGGTAGAGGGAAAAACCAAAAGATCAAATTGTCAGAACATCAAAAAAGTAGAAGATTTAGAATATTTTACGGAAAAGGTGACTGAGAAAGTGACTGACAGTGTCAAACTTCAGAGAGAAGTCCAATCAAATAATAACTTTTTTAAAAGTCATTGAATTAGTAACAGGAGACAACTGATGTCTTTAACCAAAATAGTCCTCAGAGGGTGACCAGGGCAAAAGCAGGTCCCCTTGGGATGAGCAGTAAGAGGAAGAGGACGTAATGAGGGGAGGGGTTTAGACCACTCATTGAAAAAAAGTGAAAGCAAGAAGAAAGATGGGGAGATGACTCCAAGTGATATCATTGTTACCGTTGTCATTGTTTTTAAGATTGAACAGGCTTGCACACAAACTTTGAGAATTATCCAGGCTGTATCCATTCATGGTCCCCAGAGAAGTCTCCACTATCTGACCATGTGGAGTTCTCTTTTCCAAAGGCAAAATAAATCCCAACCACTCGAATGAGAGGGATCCATTACTTTGAACAGAAAAGACACTTTTCAATATAGGAGTACACTTCACGTGAGTAAAAATTGGGTGCCAACTGGTAACAGTCTTGGCAAACTTTTGGAGTCTCCCTGAGAAGCCGCTCCATTTGGTCATTGTTGCAGGCATTGTTTATCTATCCTTTGGCCTTGGAGGGCAGCCCAGAGAAGACATGCAGAGGCTGGTGTTCTTATAGCGAGGTGACATATGGTTAGTTCCCCAACCAAGAAACTTCCAGATTGTCCTTGCTTGGGTCAGTTTTGTCATTTCTATGGAACTGGAAGGTGGCCACTTGCTTAATTAGCCAGTCCAAGCATGTGCTCCAGTTGCTCATCCAATGCCAGGAGGCCAGAAGGGAGTGTGGAAACCAGCTTCAGGAAATATGGAAAGCTTTTACTGCAGCCCAGACTAGAAGGCTGGGTGGGGGAATACACCCTGGCCTCAACACTGTATCAGCTACAGAAACAGAGAACCATCAGAAAAGAGGTCTAATGGAATGTGGGTCAGGACTGGTGTGGTGGAGCTACACATTCATCACAAAATCCACTTCCTATCTCCATTCCAACATGCATGGTTTTCATCCTCAACATTTCTTCATGGCTCCTTAGGCATGAAAGAGCTCCAGCCATTACATCTGCATTCCAGATGTCAGGAATGAGGATAACCAAGAGATAAAAGGATTTGTCCCTCCATTTTAAAGATGTTCTTAAACAATCTCTGCCTATAGCCACACCTAACTACAAAGGAACCTAGGAAATGTACTCTTTCACCTGGACACACTCCAGCCCAAATGAAATAGAGTTCTGTCTGCAATGAAGAAGAAGAGAATGGATGGTAGGATAATCAACTAGCAGTCCCTCCCACAACCTGTGACTTTAAAGCAGCTTGCTTGAGCCCTCTGGGTCTCAGTCTTCTTACCTGTAAAATAGTAATAATGGCCCTTTATTATTATTGTTGATTGATATCACAAACAGGGGTTCAAAAATGCCAACTGAGCTCAAGAAAGTAATTTAAACAAAATACAAAAGAGAATGGTAGGGACTAGTGCTAGCTGGAATGGCCAGCTAGGTCTGGAAAGAGAAATTCCTATTCAACCCCAACCTTCCATAACAATGGAAATACTAGCTCAGCACTTCCAAATCTTCTCATTAAAAGAAAAAAAAAAAAAAAAAACTGAAAATCAGGATTATACATTAAAGGTCTGTAACTTTAAACTTTGCAATATTTCACATTTTTTACCCTCCTAGCATGAGGACACACAGAGGCACACATATATCTACTAAGTACAGGCCTGGGGTGCTGGTTGCTCTGGCCAGGGGGCAATACCATCCCTCTGCTCCTCCCTTTTCTCAAGACACCTTGATTTCCTTCTGGTACAGTATACACCCTTTTCCTAGACAAAGGACAGTGTGGACGGGGCACACAAAATTCTACAATGACAGAATCCAGGTGTTGTAGGTCTGAGAGTGTGCTCTCACTAAGTAACTGAAGCAAGCCTTGCAGGTCATGACACTCCATCTTTTGCTTTTTACAAACACTGAGCACCACTAAATAAACATCCTTTTATTTTATTTTATTTTAACATCCTTTAAAAAAAAAAATGAAAGTGTTAGCCACTCAGTCGTGTCCAACTTTTTGTGACTCTACAGACCATAGCTCACCAGGTTCCACTGTCCGTGGAATTCCCCAGGCAAGAATACTGGAGTGGGTAGCCATTCCCTTCCCCAGAGGCTCTTCCCAACCCAAAGACTAAACCCGGGTCTCCTGCATTGCAGGTAGATTCTTTACCGTCTGAGCCACCAGGGATTTCTCTTCAAGTCGTATAAAACATCCTAAAGAATAGTGCAATTCTACATGCGCTCTCATCCTTTAAGCAAACCATTGGAGCAAGTCAACAAAAATGTGGACTGGAGACCTGGTTGCCAACCACAGTGTGCGAACCTCTGGTCATGTGACTTGATCCACATCCCTCTGTAAACCGTACTGAAAACTGCGTGCATGCCAACGTCCCTGGCATCCTTCCTATTAATTTCCATTTTTTTTTGGTAAATTCATGGACTTAAACTCTTATTCGGGCTTAGTTTGTGTCATTTGCCCACAATTACCAATTGTTATGCTCTGATTGCCCCTGCTTGGGTATCCTGATGGGGGTAAAGGAGGTTCTCTTTGAGCTGGCCTCTGTGCATATTCCAATTTTCCAGCAGGCATCTCTGAAAGCTTCGTTGCCTTCCAACCTCAAGATCTAGCACAGTTATCCTTCAGGGAATCCCCGCTTCCTTTCAGTACAAGGTGATTTGAAAAACTAACCCACAGTCCCTGTGACTGCACGATTCCATCACAATACCTGGGGAAGGTGCATCAACCCAGAGGCAGCCTGGGCTATTTCAGTGATGGAGCAGAATGTGAAAGTCACACGTTCATGCTGTTCTTTGCAATTCAATTCCAGAGCTTCTAAATTCTTTCCTATCATGCTCTAATACGCTTTTCTCAATTTCCATTCTCCCTTCCCTTTCTGAGCATCTAGCCCTCCTCCTCTCTTTTATGTATAACTTGCTCATCTCAGATTCAACATATCGCACTAAATGTTGTCACACCAAACCATGTTTTGAATTACGATGCTGCCCAAAGCTTGAGGAACATCAACACTTAAATGCCAATCTGTTAATATCCCTTTGGGCCAATGGGCCCATGCTTTAAAGGCGCCTATTTAACTTCCCTACGTTATTCAATTTATTAAGAGCAGTCCTTGTAACTGATGGACTTAGGATGGTTTGTAATGGTGCCAATTTTACTCAAGGCTCTGTATCTTTCTTGGCTAGGATTGAACCTTGCCCACATGTCTTAAAAAGAAATACACATGAGGTATGTGTCTGGGTATAATGACACTATTACCAAACTTTATGCATTTAAAATCATCTTAGACACAATGCATTTGATACGGTCAGAATGGTACTAGGATAAATGGCATTGGATATTCTGGGCAGGCTGTGTGTGTTGGCAGCTGGAGAAACGTGGCAAGTTTGGATTTTGCTAGTGGCATCTGCTCTCATGAAACCAGAGTAATCACTTCAAAACATAAATCAGAGTGTGCCTCTCCCCTACTTTAAACCCCAGTTGAGTCCCATCCCACTTAGGATAAAAGCCAAGTTCCTCGTGCTGACTTAAAGAAGCAGCAGCCCTTGGTTTGCCCCGCCAGCCTCCGTCCTCTGCCACATCCTCGCCACTCACTCTGCTCCAGCCGGGGGCAGCCCGTCTGTGTTCCTCCAGTGCTCTGAGCTCACGCTTGCCTTAGGCACGCTGCACCAGCTGGTCTGTCTGCCTAGGGCTCTTCCCAGAGATGACGCCTGGCCAGCACTGTCTCTTCACACGATATTACCTCCTAAGAGACACTTTGCATGCTGTGCCAAGTCGTTTCAGTCATGTCCAACTCTTTGCAACCCTATGGACCACCATTCCCCCCTGTCCATGTGATTCTCGAGGTAATAATACTGGAGTGGGCTGCCATTTCCTTCTCCAAAGAGACACTTTCCTGACCACCTAAAGTGTCCCCTTGCTGACTTCATCTGAATTCCTTTCATAGCCCCTCATCACTCCTAGGCTTTTTCTTGTTTCTTTATCGAATTTGTTGGTTTCTGCCCCTCACTTGCGGCTCCATAAGGATGGTCACCTTGGGGTCTTCTACACTCTCTTTCCCCAGCACAGTGCCTGCTAATAATGGATGCTCCATAAATGTTTGTTGGGTGGATGGGTCGGTTGAAAGAAGCAAGGAGGAAAGAGAGAATGTTAAGGTGAGTTGCGCCCGGACCTCGTGCCTTGTGCAGCGATGGAACGCAGACGGTCGGGAGGGTGGGGGAGTGATGGACATCAGGTTCCCAGCCAGGGTCTGGGAACCCGTGCCCTTCCAGTCTGGCCAGGGTCACGGAACCCGTGCCCAGCCCTGCCCACTGACCAAGTTGCCCCAAAGGCCTATAGCAGACGTGTCCCGCCATCCACAGCACTTTCCAGACTCGCCTGCTCTGACAGCAGTTGGTGGAGCAGAGACTCAAGGAGCCAGTCCATCCATCACTCAGAGGGAAGAGCCACAAATTCTGAGATCTCTGTCTGCACCTGTCAGGCTCAAGGGTAAACTTGCCACACAGCCGTGGTGCAGACACACTCCTCCCTGCTGACAGCTATGCTGGCTCAGGGCTCAGCCAGTGACGAATCTGTTGTCAGCTCAGCAGCGTCCACTGACCAAGGCCGGGGCCAGGGCTGGATGGCCACAGAGTTGGGGAAATTTACAGCCAAGTTCTCCTTGGATAAACTTTGCTGAGGACGAGTCAGGGAAGTCCCATTGTCAATGCCACCCAAGGACAAGGGCTCCCCAGCAGTGCCACCCTGTCTCCCCCAGATAGACCAGGGCTCCCCAGGGCACAGTCTCCTATCCCCCACCCAACTGGGTCCAGAACCCCCAAGGGTTCCTCCTGCACACTCCCCTGTTGACTTAATTAAGGGATGGACCACTTCCACTCTATTTGACCTCAAGAGGTATTCAAGAGCATCCACTTGAAGTGAGACCTGCATGTGCATTCCCCATCCTTTCTAGACTCACCACATGACCCGGAACAAGCCGCACCTCCATCTCCTCATTGGTAAAATGGGGTACTTGTGGGACCCTTGTGAGGATTACATGCTGCACCTGTGAAGTGCTGACCAGCACCTGGTGGGAAATAAGCACTTAAAATGGCATTTGTTGCTGTCACTGTTGAGATGCTATTGTCCTCATCACTGTTTGTGCTACAGTCTATCTTCTCAGTCCAAAATGCATTAACCAGAAGGAGAGGGTACAGTTACCTTTGATGTTGCCAGTGGGGAAAAGATGCCAAGAGGCAGGACTCACTTTCCTACATCATAAGCTTCTGTCGCCAGGGAGAGTGTGCTTTGAGGGAAGGTTAAGGGGGCACAGCCCAGGTCCGAGAGGACTCTGCCAGAAGCCCCAAAGGGCAGCCCCATGGCAGCATCTGAAGGTCTCGGGAGCACATAGACTTCATAAGGTGCATGCGTGATTCTGAAAACTGCAGACAAAAAGGACACCTTCAGGCCCACTCCTGCCCTGCCCTCCTCCAGAGCCTGCACCCCTGCCCCAGAGGTCCCACGATGAGTCTGCTTCCCCACCTGGGTCACGCCTGATCACCCCCCGACACACACACACACACACGCACACACACACACACACCCTCCTGACATAGCTGGGCTCAGACCAATCTGTCTCCCTCGTCCCTCCTTCAGTCATCAACCCTCTTCTGTTTCATACTTAGGTACTCTCTAAGTTGCAGCAGTCAGTCTAACCAAACCACACACAGTGACCTGCCCCCCCCCCCCGGTAATATGTACAGGGCTCTTCTAGAGTCAAAGCTTTAATCAAAGCAGTGACCCTAATGGTGGAATTCCAGGTCCATGGCAGAGCAGGGAGTGAGAAGTAGGGAGGGTAGATTGTGGTGTGGCTACCATCATGGATGGCAGGCACCCGCCTCCTTGACTGAGGTATATGTGGCCCTGAGCTTCTTGAACAGAGGTTTTCTCTGTCGTCCCCTCCTCCTTTCATGAGCACTTTAGATGCAAGTCAGAGAGAGACACCCCCCACCCCTGTAAAAGCTGAGGTGGGGACCAAGACATGCCCTCCCCATCACACGAGGTAGTCATTGGTCCTTCCCACCTTGGCCCCCAGAACCCGGGACTGTGGTCCATCTGCTCAGCCCTGATTCCCTGCAGTTTTTGCTGAGGTTCAAACACGGGGCGGGGGGCTGTGGGAGCTGGCTGTGGCGCTGTCATCCTGGGAGAGCGATAGCTTGGATTCCCTTTGGGACAGGCCTCGTGGCTTTCATGCAGATTCAGAGCCTTCAAAGACTCCAGGGCTGTCAACTATGGTCACACAGAAGCAGGCGAATGGCCCACTCTTCATGAACAAGTTCAATGAATATCTGCAGGTTGGACATTTGCCACTCATCCCGACCCTACACTCTGCCCTCCTTCTTCCACAGTAAGCACGAGGTCCCCCCGGGCCAGGCAACGCCACACAGAACTGGTTCTGAGTCCTTCCCATCACCAGGAACCCAGCTCAAAGGACCAAGAAAGATCAGCTGGTACACCCGCTACCCCCAGTGCAAGCACAGCCATCTATCCCAGCCCCGGAGGAATCGGAGGGAGAAAGTTCCTTTTGTCGTTCACCCATTTACTGAGACTCTACTGAGTGTCCTATGACTGGGCAAGTTCTCTCCTTTGCATCCAGACCTGGGTCTCCTCTCGGGCACAGTGGAGGATAACCCAGGGTGACGTCTGAGGTCCTTCACAGTCCTGACAGCCCTTCCGCTCTCCCAGGTCCACCACCAACTTGTCTAAACACAGTCCCTTCCAACACTCGCAGGACGCCCCCCACACCAACCCCCACTCTGACCTCTGTTCTAGTGTCCTGCTCACTCCAGCAAGCCCTTTTCTGACTTTTGCAGCCACTAAACACCATTTTGGTTCAAACGGTAAGGAGTCCAACTGCAATGCAGGAGGACCAAGTTCGGTCCCCGGGTCAGGAAGATCCCCTGGAGGAGGGCATGGCAACCCACTCCAGTATTCTTGCCTGGAGAATCCCATGGACGGAGGAGCCTGGTGGGCTACAATGCACAGGGTCTCATAGAGCTGGACACGGCTGAGCAACTAACACACACACAAACACCATTTACTAAAATTTTCAGTTAAGACTCCATGCTTGGGCTACACATCTGTTAGAAAGGCAAGAGTAGAAAATACTGGCAACTGCCAAGTGCTGGGAAGGCTGTGGAGGAACCTAATTTTCCACATTGTTAGTAGAAATGCAAAGTGGTACAGCTACCCCGGAGAACAGTCTGGCAGTTTCTTATAAAGTTCATCATATGACTCAGCAAACTTAGTTTTAAGTATTTATTTACAAAGAAATAAAAACTTATGTTCACAGAAAAACCTGTGCACAGATGTTTATAGCAGCGCTATTCATAATTACCAAAAACTGGAAACAAGGCGAACGGCCTTTAACAGGTAAATAGATAAACAAAACATGTTATAACCAAGCTATGGAATATTACTCAGTAATAAACAGGAACAAACTATTGACTCACAAAACATCACAGGTGCATCTCAAATGCATTATATTCAGTGAAAGCAAGCAATCTCAGAAGACTACAGGCCAATGATTATATTTGTAGAACATTCTGGAAAAAGCAAAACTGTAAGGGCAGAGAACAGATTTGTGGTTACCATGGGTCTGGGGTAGGAGAGGGACTGATTACAATAGGTCAGCATGAGAGAATTCTTGGTGGTGTTGGAATTGTTCTATATCCTGTTTACAGTCGTGGTTCCAAGACCCCATGCTGGCATTAAAATGCACAGAATTGAACAGAAAATTTTAAAGTTAATTTTTCTGTATATAAGTTAATTTTTTTTAGTAAATGGAAAACTACCTTTTTTTCTTTTTTAATTTTTATTGAAACATGTATGTCTGAAATTATCTTTCTTTATAAAGAATCCATGCTTGCATTCTTGGGAGATGAACTATTAATACCTGGGTTCATGTCCATGGTCACCTTTTGGTTTGTGCCCGTTCAGCATGCACACACACACACCCCGCCCCCCGGTGATACACTGTGATTTCCTCTGGCAGGTCAACCATCACCACACTTGGTCCATGGAGCTGGGAGGACTGGCCTTCTCTGCACTCTGGGGTGGGCATGTGATCAGGCCTAATTAGCATACTCCCTTCCCTGGCCACAGGCATTGATGTAGCAGCCAGCACAGGACCCAAGTCAGTCCAGTATTAGTCAAACATAGGGCTTTTTCAGGCTGCAGGGTAGGGGAGGCTCTGTGCCCACTGGGAATTTTTAAAGGTAGAAGCAGCAATGCACACACACTGAAGGTCAGGTCCATTTCCTAGACTTGCTACTCATCTAAGCTGCCCACAACCCCACAAGGTAAGTACAGCTCTTATCCCCATTTCACACACTAGAAAACTGAGCCAAACAGGCTGACTCATTTGTCCAGGGTCACACAGCCAGGCTAGAGCTTGACCCAGGTACTCAGACTTCAGAAATGGAGGCTTTAACATCTACACTAAGTTTCTTATTGGAGTGGGCACTCCCCCTGACACTAGTCATGTTGTAGTGAGCAGGAGAAAGGAGAATTCCTGAAACTGTGATTTGGGCTCTTGGGTCAGGTCATCCTGAACTTTACAGATATGGAAGCAATACCTTCTCTTTTATCCTTAAGGCTATGAGTTGCATTTCTGCCCCAAGCAGCTGAGAGTTCTGAGTAATATCACCATTCTGCCTGTGGGGCAGAGTAGCCCTCTGTGCCTCAATTTTCTCATCTGTGAAATGGAAACAATAATAGTGCCTATAAGGTTGGGTGGTCATGAAGATTCAATCAGGCAACACATGGGAAGTGCTCAGTACAATGTCAGGCACAGAGTAAGCAGCCCATGAATGTTCAACTTTTTGTTAACTCTGCAGGTTGAAACAGCCTCATATGATAGATAAAAAAGAAATGATATATATACACACACATACATATACGGAATATTACTCAGTCACAAAAGAGAATTAAATCACGCCATTTGCAGCAACATGGGTGGACCAAGAGATTATCACACTAAGTGAAGAAAGTCAGAGAAAGACAAATGTCACAGATATCACTTTCATGGGGAATCTAAAAAATCATACCAATGAACTTGTTTATAAATGAAAATAGACTCAGAGACATAGAAAACAAACTTGTGGTTACCGAAGGGGAAAGTGAGAGAGGGATAAGTTAGGAGTTTGTGATTAACAGATACACACCACTATATATGGCTTCCCTGATAGCTCAGTTGGTAAAGAATCTGCCTACAATGCAGGAGACCCTGGTTCAATCCCTGGGTCAGGAAGATCCCCTGGAGAAGGGGAAGGCTACCCACTCCAGTATGTTGGCCTGGAGAATCCCATGGACTGTATGGGGTCACAAAGAGCTGGACGTGATTGAGCGACTTTCACTTCACTCACTGTGCTTAGTCGCTCAGTTGTGTCCAACTCTTTGCGACCCCATGGACTGTAGCCTGCCAGGCTCCTCTGTCCATGGGATTCTCCAGGCAGGAATACTGGAGTGGGTTGCTGTTCCCTTCTCCAGGGGATCTTCCCAACCCAAGGACCAAACCTTGGTCTCCTGCATTGCAGGCAGACTCTTTATCATCTGAGCCACCAGGGAAGCCCCAATAAATAAACAACAAGATCCTACTGTATAGCACAGGGAACTATATTCAATATCTTGTAATAACCTATAATGGAAAAGAATCTGAAAAGGAATATATATATATACTCACACATATATATAACAGGATCACTTTGCTGTGCACTTTATATAGCATTGTAAATCAACTCTACTTCAATAAAAAGTTTTTAAAAAAAAAACCAGCCTCATTTGTCTTTCAAAAGTCATCTGCCTACACTACAATACTGTAAAGTAATTAGCCTCCAACTAATAAAAATAAATGAAAAAAAAATGCTATCTGCCTAAATCCTATCATCAACGTGGAAGCACACTGACTCCCTCATTTACTCAACAAATACTGACTAGTTGTCTGCTGGTTACAGTCACCATCAGAGCAAGGAGCGACCTCAGAGGTCATCAGATGCAATCTCCCCACTATACAGATGGGAAGACTGGAGCCCAGAAAGAAGAAGGGACCCTTCTTGTTTGGCGATGGAGCTCCCAGGCCAGGCTCCCCTCCCTATACCAGTCTGTCTCTTTACCTGGCAGGGTCAGTATTCACACTCAGAGCTGCCAGTGGAGGTCACCGGGTTCTTTCCAGGAGAGAAAGTGCAGCCTCCAAGGATACACACTGCCCCACCTGAAGAGCAGGTCTCTGGGCACAGAAGGCAGTGAGGGTGTTGGGCCCACACAAGCCATCGTCACCAGGATGCGCTGGCTGTGTCAGGGACCTCTGAGAGGGGCCACCCCTCTGTAGGAAGCACCCTCCACCCTTCTTTCTGATCAGCCCAGTCATAGGTCAGCAGGCTTTTCTCACTATCCCTCTCCCTCCCAGCCTCCCAGGCTTCTGCACAGGACCTCTGGGCCACCTGCCAGTTATCCCCCGTCCCCTTCTGCCACCACACATCATGGCAGGCACACTAGAGTCAGTCTGGAAGGGCCAGGAATACCCCTTCCCCCCCAGAGGCCCATGCCTGCATCTCATCATCTCCATCCTATTGGCTGCCTCCACACCCTGTAGGAGGGCACTCTCCCATCCTCACTGTCTGACATTCCAGCTCCCTGCCCTGATGTTGCACTTTGAGGTTGTATGGAGCTGTCACACTGGTCCACTCAAGGCCCTTTCCCCAGGTGGAAGCAAGATGGTAGATGCTTCAGGACTGGGTAGGGCTGGCCACCCAGTCGGGAAAGCCTAGGTCACCCTCCTGGTCAACAGCAAAGAGAAAAAGACTTGGAGTCAAACCCGGGTCTTTCACTGGCCACCCCATGTGGCTTAGGCAAGTCCCTTCTCCTCTGGGAGTCTCATGTTCCTTCTCTGTAAAGTGGAACTCACAATCCCAATGCCATAGGATTGTTTAGAGGCCTGACATCACTTATTTATTGGGCACCTGCAGTGTGCCAGGTGGTGATGGGCACTTGGAATTCAAAGATGAACAAGTCGGACTTCCTTGTTGGTCCAGTGGTTAGGACTCTGTACTTTCCACTGCAGGGGGCACAGGTTCAAGCCCTGGTTGGGAACAAAGATCCTGCATGCTACACAGCCAAAAAATAAATAAATAAAATGAAGTGAAATTTTTTAAAAAGATGAACAAGCCACGGTCCCTTCCCTCTGGAACACCCATTCTCTCATGGGGATTTCGGAGGAGGAGATTGGGAGCCCAGAAAGCTTGGCACTGCTTCCAGGAGGACTCGGGCTTTGTAATAACTAACAATGGTTTCCCTGATAGCTCAATGTGTAAAGAATCTGCCTGCAATGCAGGAGACATGAGAGATGCAAGTCCAATCACTGGGTTGGGAAGATCTTCTGGAAAAGGAAATGGCAACCCACTTCAGTATTCTTGCCGGGACAATCCCATGGACAGAGGTGACTTACAGGCTGCAACTCATGGGGTTGCAAAGAGCCAGACACACCTGAGAGACTACGCGTGCCCACACGCACACACGCTAACACTTCGTACATGCCAGGCACCATTCTAAGCCTCACAGCAACCTTCTGAGTAAAGGTACTCTGATTACCCCAGATGAGGGATATGATTGTTACAGATGAGGAAGCCGAGGTCCAGAGAGCTTAGGAGCCTGCCGAGTCCAGGAGTCCCAGAGTCCATGCTTGGGTCCCTCTGCCATTCTGTGTCCCCAGTGAGGTTTGTGTCCTCTGTAGGAGGATCTTCATGATCATTTCCCCTTGCACTGAGCTGAGCTCTTTTGGAAAATAGCCTACCTCTGTTCTGTTGAAGAGGTCAAGGAGTAGGGCCACCATGGCAGGACTGGTATAGTACCCAACCCCATCCTTGAAGGGCGAGGCTCCGGGAGTAGGACCCAAGTGAGGAGCCCCTAAGGGGGCCCTTCTCTGCCATCATCACCTTCAGTGTTTCCCTCTGGACCCTCAAGTCCTCAGGGCTGGGAGAGAAGGGTCCGCTGTGCATGGGAAGGAAGCTGCTATTTCCCTGTGATGTTTGGAAAGTTTGCTCCCTGATGCTGCTAACTAGGCAAAGCTAATGACTGCTACCATTTGTGAGGGATGGCCAGGAGCTAGGCAGGGGCTATGCATGTGGCTAATCTCCAATCCCTTCAGTGTGGCTTGGAGTGGCAGAGCAGGGATGGAAACCCAGGTCCCCCTGGCTGCAAAGTTCCCATCACCCTCCTCCTCTGACAGCGCTCTCTTCCATCATCCCAGAGACTGGTCAAACCCCCAGCAGCACTGGGAGACCTAAGCATGTTCAGAGACCCAGGCCTGTGTTCCTGTGACCTCACAATGGTCCAGGCCCATCAAAAACTTCCAGTTAGGGATGTGGACATTAATAAACATGCAAAACAAGCACCTGAGTACATTGATTAAACGTTTGCCATCAGGTTGTTTTACAGACCAAAAAATAATTTCAACCAACTCCACACTGTAAAACATCAGCAATGTGGAGCATGTTTTAAATATTAATGCCTAATTTTACTTCAGTTATTCATGAGATTATATATGTATTAGATGATATGGTACATGAGAAACAGATTCAGAAATACAATGCCTGGCTGTCAGACACACATGAACACAGATGTACATGTCCATGTATAGCCCACATGTCCGACTCTAATAACATTTCTCGAGAGTTTATTCTGTATCAGGCACTGTGCTAAGTGCTTTGCATTATCTCATCGAGTCTCCTCAAAGCCCTCTTTGAGGTAGGGTCTGTTATTATTTCCATTTTATAGAAGAAGAAACTGAGGACATAGTTTCCTTGGGGCCCATAGCAAGTCAATTAGCAGAGTGGAAACTGAGGTCAAAACCCTTCGCTCTTATCTTCATGTGCCAAAGCCAGGCCCTTACTTTAAAGGACATGAGTTTTCCTCTCATTTAAGCTCAAAGTATCGTCAAACAGAGCATTTTCCAGAAAGATCAGAAAAGTCCCTTCAGAAGCCATGCCAAGGGATAGCTTTGGCTCCGTTGACACCTTCGCCAACTCCTACCTCCAGAGCTACTGCAAAAAAAAAAAAATAACAACAGTGTTCTTAAATATGAGCAAGTGATGTTTTCTCAGTGTTGCATAAATTATAAATAAAGTCATCTTAATAAAATGTCTGCTCGTTGATTTGATCTGGGACATGCATCCTAAATTAAAGTTGCCTGCTTTCTAGGCTTCAGTACAAACCCCCCTTCCCCTCCCCAAGCTGATTTCAACCCCCTTGTCACCTCAGTCCCTCCCACTTGGGACCCAGGACACTCGGAGCCACCCATGAGGGGTTTATGCCTGAGATGGAAGCCTGCCAAGGCAGAACCAGTCTAGACTTACAAATGTTCATTAACCCAGACTTTGTACATCTGAAGCCTCCCACAGGGGTTTTCTGTCCTACCCAAGCAGGACTGATACAAAAAGACTGGGAAAACCCCCAGCCATGAGCAAAAGTGAGGCAAGGCCAAAGAGCTGGGTGGGGATTGGGGAAGACCTTGCAGCCATATCCAGAGGCGTCCCCAGCAATGACTTGAGCTCAGAGATGGTTTGCTACTTTCTTTGTTTTACTTGGTTTCTTGGTAGTAACCGGTATCCCAAAGTCCCTAGGAAAGCTCAAAAGAGAGGTGTGCTGTCCCCAGAAACGCTGTCTTAGGTCTCCAGGTTTTCTGAGGACTCACCCAGGACTGGACACCTTACAGATGCCCAGAATCAGTGCTGGCTGGGTTGAGCTGAGCAAGGAGGGAAGTGAGACTGTAGCAGCCATACTCAACCTGGCTACACGTTGGCAGTTTTTAAATCACCTCTGCCCAGATCCCACCCCCAGAAATTCTTATTCAGTTGTTTGGCTGGAGCCTGAGCATGGTTCCTTTAAAAACAATTCCCCTGAGTAATCCAAGTGGGCAGCCAGGATTGAGAACCCCTGGGCTAGAGGAACGATGTGGAGCTGCCAAGAACAACAAGAGGCTGGTACAGTTAAGCCCTGCAATCCACAGTAGAGGGGACCATCCGGGGTTTAATGCAGAAGCTGTGTGCTGGCCACCGTGCCAAGGACCAGGGGTCAACCAGGGAAGTCTTCTGATGGGGAAGGGAGACATTAGTCAAATAAATTCTGTATGTGCGTGTGTACACAAACTCACAAGTAGGAGGCAAAAGCTCCTATTTTTGGAAGGAAAAGAACAAGGATTATATGAGCCTTGACATGGTTTGGAAGATCATGGAAGGTTCCATGTGAGATGCAGAGGGTGAAACGAAGTTTTTAAGCCAAAGGAACAGTCTGTACAAAGGCCCTGTGGGAGGTGGGAAACTTGGCCCATCGCCTTAGGGGACTGAGGGAAAGAGGGCTGGAATCCAAAGGCGAAAAGGCCAAGTATCCTGAAATGAGGCCATAGAAATGGCAGGGAGCAGCTCGGACAGGCCTCAGGAGTGATAGGAAACCTGTGAAGGGATTTTAAGCTGAGAATTAACATGATCAGGTTTGTATTTTTCCTTGCAATTTTTTTGTTGTGATAAAATGAATAAAGAAACATAAAGTTCGCCATTTTGAGATGCATAATTCAATGATGTTTAGTGAATTCACAATATTGTGCAAATATTTTCACTCTGTGATTCTGGATGGGCTTCCCCAGTGGCTCACGGGAAAAGAATCTGCCTGCAGGAGACACGGGTTCGATCCCTGGGTCAGGAAGATCTCCTGGAGGCAATCCACTCCAGTATTCTTGCCTGAAAAATCCCATGGACAAGGGAGCCTGGCCGGCTACAGTCCACAGGGTCGCAAAGAGTCAGACGTGACTGAGCGACTAAGCACGCACGCGCACACACGGGCGCACGCACGCACGCACGCGCGCACACACACACACCTGATTCCAGAACATCCATCATCCCACAAAGAATCCCTATACTTATTAGTAGTCCCAATTTCCCCCTTCCCCTTGTCGTCTGACAACCACTAGTCTACTTTCTGTCTCTATGAATTTACCTACTCTGGGCATTACACATCAGTGGAAGCAGACTACATGTAGCCTTTTTTGTGTGGCCTCTTCCACTTAGCATAATTTCAAAGTTAATCCATGTTGCAGCATGTATCAGTGCTTTTTATTAATGGCCAGAGAGTGACCCATTGTGTGGATAGACCCCATTTTGTTTATCCACTCATCAGGTGATGGACATTGGATTGTCTCCACTTTTTGTCTATAATGAGTCTTGCTGCTTTGAGCACTTCTGCACAAGTTTTCGTGGAAACATGTTTTCAATTCTCTTGGGTCTATACCTAGTAATGGAACTACTGAGTCATATGGCAGCTCTTTTTAACTTTTTGAGTAACTGCCAAACTATTTTCCACAGTGGCCACACCATTTTCACATTTCCATCAGCAATGCACGAGGGTTCCAATATCTCCACATCCTTGACAACACTTATTACTTTCCATTTTGGCTTTTATAGCCATCCTAGTGGGTATAAGAGTTATTTCATTGTGGTTTTAATTTTCATTTCCCTAACAACTAATGATGCTGACCATCTTTTCATATAATTATTGGCGATTGTTTTATCTGAAATGTCTATGCAAATCCTTTGCCCATTTTCAAATTGGCTTTTTTTTTTTTTCATTTTTTTTTAATTGGATTGTTTGTCTTTTTGTTATTGGGTTGTAAGAGTTCTTCATATATTCTGGATTCTAGGCCTTTATCAGACATATGATTTGCAAACATCTTCTTGTATTCTGTAAGCTGTATAGTCTCTCTCCTGACAGTGTCCTTTGCTGTTCAAATGTTTTAAATTTGTTGAAGTCTAATTTACCTATTTTTTCTTTTGTTGCTTGTTACTTTGGGTATCATATTTAAGAAACCAAGGTTACTAAAATTTACACCTTTGTTTCCTTCTAAGGGTTTTATAGTTTTAATTCTTATAATTAGGTCTTTGGTTCATTTTGAATTCTTTGTGTGTGTGTGTGTGTGTGTGTGTGTGAATGAGGGGTCTGAATTGATCCTTTTATATGTTGATAACCAGTTGTCCCAGCACCATTTATTGAAAATATTAGTCTTTTCCCTTGAATGATCTGGACACCCTTGTCAAAAATAATAGATCTATAGGAATATTTCCAGACTTTCAATTCTATTCCATCAATCTATATGTCTATTCTTATGCCAGTACTACAACGTTTTGACTACTATAGCTTTGCAGTAAGTTTTGAAATCAGGAGCTATGAGTCCTCCAATTTTGTTCTTTTTTAACAGATTGTTTTTGGCTATTTGAGATCCCTTGCACTTCCATTAGAATTCTAGCATAAGTTTATACATTTCTGGGAAAAAAAGAAAGGAAAGAAGGATGGAGGAAGAGGAGAGAAAGAGATGGAAGGCAGTTGAAATTTAAATAGGAACTGCATTGAATCTGTATTTGCTTTAGTTTGTAATGTCATTTTAACAATATTATGTCTTCCAATCCATGAATTACATTTCATTTATTTAGGTTTTAGTATACAGTTCTTGCATTTCTTTGGTTAAATTTACTACATACTACTTTTTGATGCTATTGTAAACTGAATCGTTTTCTTAATCTCATTTTCAGATTGCCCATTGCTACTACATAGAAATACAACTGATTTTTATATTGATTCTACATCATTCAACTTTGCTGAGCCCATTTATTTGCTCTAATACTTTTTCTTTGGATTATTCAGGGCTTTCTACATAGGATATCATGTTATCTGCAAATAGAGATGGTTTTACTACTCTCTAATCCAAATGCCTTTTATTTCATTTTTTCATTTCCTTGCCTAATTGCCCTGGCTAGAACTTTCACACAATATTGAATAGGAGTAGTAAGAACAGACTTCCTTGTCTTGCTTCTGATCTTAGAGAGAACATATACAGCGCTTCAACATTAAGTATGAATTTAGCTGTGGGCTTTTAATAGATACTCTTTATCAGGTTAAGAAAGGTGCATTCTATTCCTAGTTAGTTGATCGTTTTTTATTATGAAAGGATTTTGTCAAATGCTTTTTCTGTGTCTATTGAGATTATCTTTAGTTTTGCTCTTTATTCTGTTAATGTGATGTATTACATTGATTGATAAGGTTTGCATTTTGAAAAGACCATTCAATTGTACAATAGTGCCACATGGAGTCAGACACAACGGAACAACTAACACACACACACATATATATATATGTAATTTAGGGATGTATTGTTTAGAGATCATATTTAAAGCAAGAAAGCAAGGAAGTGACAAAGACAAATTTCATAAGAGTAGGGTTTTTATGGGGGTAGAGGCTGGAGAATGGGCCCTGAGAAAAATTCAGAGGTAATTAAAGTGATCTTGATCATGTCTAATTTTTAAAAACTCTCTGGGTAATCCAACTGGGCAGACATATCCCTGCTCAGATAAACTAAATATCCTTAGACTGATCATATCCAGAGTGAGTTACTGTCTTTATCCATGAAATGCTTCCTCTTCTTGTATGCTCCATCACTGAGCATGTGTTAAGAAAAAGACTTACTGTTTTACAGAACTCAAATTCTAGATTTAAAGAAATCTCAGGGTAGAGAATTGCATATACCGGATGGTGACACCTACTGGCAGAATACAACACTACACCCCAGCTCTTTTAGACGCTAAATACTCCAGGAAGAAGAAGTGAGACAAAGGTTTGCAATGTCTTGCTAAGAGTGTCATTAGGGAAAGTTCATTTGGCCTGGGCAAAGCAAGGGAGTGCCTTAGAGGTGAAGTTCAATGACACTCCAGAGGTCTTCCTGCACACCCACTGCATCGATCTAAAGGAATCTAAAGGGCTGACTATCATTTGCTTGACCAACATTGATACGATGATTTGTAGAAAGATTTCCTTGAGTTCATTTACTCTAGAAGGACAACCTGAATGGCCTTCATAGAAAGACCAGGTGTCCTCTGCTCCCAAGTTTGAGCTCTGGGATGATTTCTAGAGAAACAATTGTGATTGTGCTCTTTGATGTTCTTCCAGAGTTAAAGCACCAAGTCACAACCAGTGCATGGCTTACAGGTTGAGGTTACAGAAGTTGGGGCCAGGCTGTCTGAGCTTTCATCCTAGTTCTGTCACTTACTCTCTGTATGATCTTGGGCTTAAATTTTCTGTGTTTCATTTCCTTCATATAAAATGAGGGTAAATATTGAATATTGTACCAACCTTGTAAGATTCCATGAGGATAAAATGAGATAACGTATGTGAAGTACTTAGACCTATGCCTGGTCTTAAGCTCACTCTAGGATCAGATCCCACAGATCTAGATCTAACGGTCACCAATGACTCCATGGGAGACCCTGGGACAGTCTCTTCTTAACTGGGAGTATCTGAGCCTATTGACTCATTTCTCTCACAATTTTTTCCATCCTAGGCTTTCATGATACCACACAGCAAATGATCAGTAAGTGTTAACTATTGGTTTCTTCCAGTTTCCTTTTCTATAGTAAGAACAAAGTACTTATATAGTGATTATTTTGTGGTAGGCACAGTTCTAAGAAATTTACCCTTATTTACTCAATCCTCATTACAACCCTTTCAGGAGCCACTATTATTATCTCATTTTACAGATGAGAAAACTGAGGCACACCAAGTCACATAGCTAAGACACAGCAGAGCCAAGATTCAAACCCAGGCAGTCTGGCTACAGAGTCTCCTATGCATTAATAGCTGCACAATGGAGAGCTCTAATCCAAGTTGGGGGCATATAACAGGAGCCACCAGACTCCCCTGTCTGTCTCAAATCAAGCATGAGCTGCTTCTCCTGTATTTCTCCAACTCTCTGTCCATGGGCTGAACATTCTGTAGCTCTCCCTTCATGCCCTCTCTGTGACAGTACAGTTCTTCCCAAGACATCTTCCTCTCTGGCTGCTCTCAGTAAGCAAGAGCCACCCCAGAAAGTGTGGGGCCACCTTGCCCAGCTGGGATGAGCCCCAAAACTGTGTCCCCTGGAATTACAGAAAGAGGCAGGAGACAACTAGGAGGGAGGGAGAGAGGGTAGGCAATGATGTCAAAGTGGTTACAGACACCCAGGACAGACAAACAAGCTGTGTGAAGTCCCTTGAAATAAAACCTCAGGCAGCTTTGTCTCCTGGCTTGTGGTTGATTTGAGACTGCTAGGGAGAATCTGGGGGCCCTCTGACATTTATCTCAAATTCTGGGCAGAATTATTAGAAATTATGAGAGAATGCACAATTTGAAACAGTTCTCAGCCTTTGAAAGCAAATGTTTCATCATAAGAGAAGTAAAAACTCAAGAAGGACTCCAAGCACTTCTTCTTGACTCCCCCATTTTCATGCCTGACTCTCCACCCCAGACACTGCAGTGACGGCTCTACTGGTCAACCCAGTTAGAACAGACAGTAGGAACTGCATGTCAGGAGCAGTTCTTCAACCCTAAAGGACATGATGGCTGAGATCCCTGCTCCACTGGACTCCAGGGAGTGAGGAGGGTGCTTTTGACACTGCTACTGTCTGGCTCAGACAATAAAGACTCTTCCTGCAATACAGGAGACCTGGGTTCATTCTCTGGATCAGGAAGATCCCCCCGAGAAGGGAATGGCAACCCATTCCAGTATTCTTGCCTGGAGAATCCCATGATGGACAGAGGAGCCTGGTGGGCTACAGTCCATGGGGTCGCAAAGAGAGCAACATGACTGAGCGACTAACACTTTCAGGTTTTTCACTTTTCACTGTCATTTCCATTACAGGACTCTGATTTATTTTCTCCTCTGTCTTCCTTCACCCAAAACTCCAAGTCTCTCGTCTTTTTCCTTTTCTTTAAAAAAAATAACTTTGTCATTTCAGTAGGCAACTTGGGGGAATTCGCCAAATTGATAGCAATTCCTGGTGCTAATAAAGTGTCAATTAAGATTGATTGTGCTGCCAAGGGCTCAGGGGAGGCTGGTGGTTTATGCTAATGTTTTAAAAGTCTATTTCATATGCCTTTATGTTGAGTCGTTTCATTAGGTTTATTAAGAGCCCAATTGATACAACTCTTGTTGACTCCAAATATTCCTGAGGTGATTAATTCTGAACAATGGGGTTAATTAGTCTGCAGACTTTGAAACACTTCTTCAGGCTGGAGCTCAAGAAACCAGTTTCCAGGGAATGTAATCTCCAAAAGAATTACATTCCTTTCTTCTAAAGGAAAGGGGGAAATTCTCCCTAGGGAAGAAAGGATGGCTGTGATCTCAGGGAGCGCGTTAAATGAGTGTTCAGCCCTAATGGGCCGCTGGGTTCTTTGTTAACTTCTCCCTACTTTTACTTCCTGACTAGTAGGTAAATAGCTTGTATTGGGGAGGAGGTATTGTGGGTGGATACGGGGATAGGATGCACGGACCCGTAGGAAGAGACCAGTCTGGGGAAAGAAAAGGGTTTCCTCCTTCCTGTTTCCCGAATAGACGTGTAACCTCACCCCCAGCAGAGCCTCCAGCCTCTGGGGCATTCCTTCATCCACAAAATGGGGACAATGACAGAACTGCCCTCCCCCAACACCCCAAGCCGCTGTGAGGGTGAAGTGAGATCATAACAGTAAAAAAACGCTTTGAGAATAAAACCCTTTTCTTTTCTTTTTTTAACCTTTTGAGAGGTTAAAAAAAAAAGAAAGGATCCATTTTAGAAGTGGGCTTTTTTAAACTCCTTTTTTATATTATTATTCCCTCATAAAAGGGTTCCTTCTTGTAGCTGGGATTTTTCATCTCGTGTAAAAGAGAGAGAGGGAGAGGGAGAGAGTTTTAAAAATAGCTATTTTAATGAAAAGAACAGCTCCCCTGAAGAACTGGGCAGTCCTTTCTGCAGGCTTTGCTGCCGAAACTCACGGTCCAAATTGATTTTTTCCCCCTCTTCTTTAAAGGTAAGTGATGAAATACTGTGGGTTTGAAAGGGCTGACATTTTGGGTAGCAATTAAACTCAGTCCCATCTAGCCGCACGGCAGCTGGTGGCGGGCAGGCTCGTTATGGCGGAAAGGCAGGCAGAGGATTACGCGGTGGGCCAAGCTCAGGCCCACTGCCTGCAGCCAGGTAATTAGATCTAACAAGCTGGCCTGTCCTCCTTTCTCCCCCACCCACTCAGGGCAGGGCGGCCAGGCCCCGGGGACCCACTTCACATTGCTTGGCCGGTGAGATGGCAGGCAAGTCTAGGATCGTCATCGCTGCGGTGACGGATGCGGGAGATATTAATGTTGAGTGACTAACGACCATACCGGAGGCAGCGGTAGTTAGGAATTCAAGGCAAATGGAGATGGCAGGGCCCTCAGCGTCATTAGAATCAGCCACAGGGCGAGGCTCCTCCGACAGGTCAGTGGGATGTGATTGGAACCAGGCACCAGGGAAGGACCAGCAGGGGCGTGTGACACGTGTTTCCCATCCCTGCCCTGATCCTGTTCCCATGGAAATACAGCTGTAACAAGTCACACTCCCAGCCTGCTCTGCTCCAGAAAACCCATTCCCCAAGCCTTTCTCTGACGGGGAGTTTGTGATCTCCCCATGGAGCTTCAAACCACCTGTAGAGAAGGCTTCCCAGAGCCGGGTGGGCTGAGTACCTTTCCTTTGTTCGACTCTCCAGGGACTCCAACATGCAGCCAAGGCTGGGAACCTGCTGTCTGGCTCAGCCTAGCATCCAAACCCCGATGGTGCAACGCCTGGCAGACCCTGGCAAGACCATGTCATTGGCTGGAAGCTCCCAGCTTCACCCCAGTGGCAAAAAGCCTCAAGGGGAAGAAATCCGGTCATTCAGCTACACTCCCCAACCCAAAAGGCAGCAGTGACTTCTGAGGCTGCAAGACTGAGCCAGGGCTTTAGTTGGACATTCAAGGCCTCCAGAAGAATTGGAGGAACCTAGAGACATGGTCTGGAGAAGGCGATGGCACTCCACCCCAGTACTCTTGCCTGGAAAATCCCATGGATGGAGGAGCCTGGTAGACTGCGGTCTATGCAGTCGCTAAGAGTTGGATACGACTGAGAGACTTCACGTTCACGTTTCACTTTCATGCATTGGAGAAGGAAATGGCAACCCACTCCAGTGTTATTGCCTGGAGAATCCCAGGGATGGGGGAGCCTGGTGGGCTGCTGTCTATGGGGTCGCACAGAGTCGGATACGACTGAAGTGACTTAGCAGCAGAGACATGGTCTCAGGGATGAGCTTTAAGCACAGATGCCCTTGCCTGTCCTTCTGCAAGCCTCAGCTTGCCCATCTGTGAAAAGTGTGAATTGGCCCATTTGAGTTCTCCATCTTCCCTAGCCTGAAATGCCACTGGTTCTGCAAATCTACCCACCTTGCTGACTTCCCCTGAGTTTCACACACACACACACACACACACACACACACAGAGTGATCGCCACACGCCCATACCAGCAGTTTCCTGGAGAAGGAGTCATTGCCCAGATTCCAGCCAACCCAGGCAAGGGGTGAGAACCATCCCGGTGGGGATATGCAAGAATGAGGAAGGGAGCCGAGGCAAGGAGGGAAAGGAAGCCCAGGGAGGAGGTTGGGTTGGGGGCATGGATTCAACCCTACCATTTGCTGGGTCCCTTACAGACATACCCTCCCCCACCACAGTGCTCGTCACTGCGGGGGAAGAGAAGATGGGGGCATCATCTTCCTGCATGCTCCCCTCCCCTGGCTTAGGAGGGACAATAGACTCGGTTTGCTTCAGAGGACTCCAGGACATTGGGTGGGAGTCAGAGGAAGAGGCAGTGCAGAGCAGCCTCTCAATAATTAGAGAAATTAAAGACAGGTTCCATCGTCCCCAGCCCACCAGCATGTGTTCAATGAATTGAGTGCTCACATCAGGCACTCCAAAAGGAGGTTATTTCTCATTTTCTTATTTCCTCGTAAGATCTCATCAGTGATGTGGGAGTCTGATCACTGTTCTCTCAACTCCTCTATTTCACCTGGGCCAGGGCGCAGGGGAGAGCAGGCTGATAATTAAAAATCATTTACGTTTATGCTTTCACAGGCAGGTCTGGCTCAACTGTGAGGGGCCAAGAGGTGCAGTCCTACCATGTCCCCAGGGCTGCTGAACTTACACAGCCTGTCGACTCCCTTGGGAATGATTCGCCTGGTGGGAGTTGGGGAGAAGGAGCAGGGAACGTAGACCCACCCCTGGGGCACCCCAAGAGGAAGCACCTGTGGCGGCCCAGTTGTGCCTGTGCCTGGAGGGTGGGCTTGGAGAAGGGGCCTTGGGGGGGCCAGTCGTGGCTATGTTTCCAAGCCACATTCTCTGTGACTATCTACCCAACTCTTGAGTTGTTAAAGAGTTGATTCCAAGTCAACCTGGGGGGCTGAATGTGATGATTGCCACAAGCATCCCCCCCCCAATCATAAACAAATAAAACTCATTCTCCTGTCCCCTCCTCCACTCTGAGAGAAAAACAAACAAAACTTGAAGACTTCAATGTCCTGTGTTGATGAGTAAGGAATGGGATAAGATGAAGATGGTGGAGGATTTAGAGATAGGAAAGGTGATGAGATGGAGTAGGGAGGAGACAGGCTGAGAATACAAAGGTGTCAGGTGATATTAAGATTGGATTGTTTGGGATGATATGGAATGGAGTGGAGTGGGAGATCCAAAAGCCCAAAGCTGAGAGGCCCCTCTGTGCAGAGGTAGGCTCCCATCTCAGGACACAGCCTCGACAGCCCGTGTTCCTGGCCAACCCCCTCCCCAGTTGCTCAGCAGGTACCAGAACCAGGGGAGAGGGAGCAGACAGCTCCTCGGGAGGCTGGCACTGGTCCCATGCAATCTGTTCCCAACTTCCTCCTGCGAGGGTGGTGGCGGCACGTCCCCAGCCAGCCCCCACGCCTCTCACCAGCCGTCAACGCGCCCTCACTCTCTCCTTGTGTGTGTTGTCAAATCTTCCCAATATAGCAGCCTGGAGTCTGTCAACAGTTCTGTTCCATGCCTGCTTCTCCTCCCCAGAGGATGCCAAGGCTGCTGTCCCCTCCCTCAATGGATACCTCTCCCGTCATGCTTCACTCACAGTGCTGGCAAGCAGAGACTCACCACCTCCCCAGAGGAAGTGTGCTTGGGGGAGCTATTCCAGCCTCCAGGGTCTGGGTTACCTGGCATGGGATGGCAGCTCTGCCAGGACATATTTGAATGACATTAAGGAAGAGGACAGGGAAGCCTGCCATGCTACCGTCCATGGGGTCGCCGAGTCGGACACGACTGAGCAACTGAACAAGGACGAGGAGTCTGGGGAACTTGAGTGTGGATCAGATGTGGGGAGGAGGGAGAGTCAGGTGATGCTTAGACATCTGACCGGAAATGATTCAGGTAAGATGGTCCTAGTCACTGCAGTGGGGGGCCCTGGAGAAGGAGTAGTTTGGGGATGGAGATCTAGGGAGTCGAGACGGCCGTGGCCTCCAAATGGGGATGTCCTATATGCATATGCAAACTGGTAGCTCAAGAGAGGTCTGGGCCTGCAGAAGTTTCCAGAAAGTGGAATCCCATCTTCCACGGGAAAGATCAACATTTGCTCCAACAGCTTTCAGCAGCAGAGGGTTATCAGTAAGGCAACCCCAATGACCACCTTTACAGAATTCCCCTCATGCAGCCTGTGGCCTTAGGCCTGGTGCTGCCCGCTGCCCCATGGGTGGGTCTCCATCCCCCGAGGTAGCTGACTGTGTCCCATCAGCTGCCTCCGCCCCACCCTCTGGGCATCAGTAGCCCTGGGCCCCAGTTCAAGCTCTACCCACTAACTTTAGGAATTTAAACAAGTCACTTTCTCTTTCTCAGCCTCAGTCTTCTTAACTGTAAAGTGGGACCAAAAACTATTAGGGTCAAACAAGGCAGTGCGGGTAGATACTTTACACCTGTAAGGAATCTGGGTGAAAACTGCCCAGTCCTGTCTCCCCCACCCCTGCCCACCACAGGGTCCACAGCAGCACCTGTGCCAGGCATGCATGGTGACCGCCTCTATCCTTGTTGCTTCCTCCTCCAGGGGGCTCAAGGATACTCTTCTGGTCTCCTAAAGCCTCCATGGAGACCCTGACATCTGTGCTTCACTGGATGACCCCACAGGTCAGAAGACACCACTAATAATGCTTTAGTGTTGACATTTATCACAGCACCAGACACCCCTTGCTTAGCTTTCAGGGCTAGCAAGGAATGCCAGACAGAGAGAACTACTCTTAACCAGGCATCTTGGGTAGAAGACCTGAAATGATCCTTTATTTGCTGATCTTAACTGAGACCTCATTGAGGTAGTCAGACCCCTCCTCTCCTCTCCTGTCCTCTACTCATGCTGACCCCTTCATCAAGCCCACCTGAGTGCATCTTCACCAAGGAGCCAGGGAAGAGGAGAATTTTAGGTGGATCAACAAGCCGCCAACCTCCTGGGACGCTACCTTTTCATTTAGGAAGGAGCAGAGAGGGTGAGAGCTGCTAACCCAAGTCCTGAATGTTAACTCATGAATCTGAGAAAGTGGTTGGTGCCTGTGTGCCAGACGGGAAAGTGTCACACACACACACCCCACCACGAGTGGTAGATGCACACTGGGTCTGCTCAGCTCCCATCTACCCCTCCCCAGGAGAAAGCACTTTATCTGGAGAATGCTCCTTCCCCCACACCAGGCAGTCCTTGCTGCCAATCAGAGGACTCCACCCCACCCCAACCACACAGAAGGGCATAAACCAGGCCAGGACACTGAAAAGTTCTTCCCCAAAGTTTGTCCAGTAAGAACCAAAGGAAGACACAAGGCAAGAGTTGCTGGTGCCATGGTTCTTCCAGGCCCTAGAAGGATCAATCTGCAGGAGAACTGAAAAAAAAAAAAAGAATAATGCCAACACACAAGAAAGAGGATCAAGAGAGGAAGGGGATGGTCCTGATGGCTTTTGAATTCCTAGTTGCAACTGTCCCTGAAAGCCAGGCCCTGGGAGCTGCCATAGGATAAAGTCCTCTTTTTGCCTTAACCTGTTCCTACTGAATCTCTGTCACATGCAACCAGCATCCGATGACACTGTGGCAGATGGCAGGTTCTCTCCACCAGCCTTCTGAAGACAGTTCCCACATCTTTACTATCTACTCCAGACCACTCCAGACAACGTGGCCTGGAGACTCAGCAGGGCGGACTCAGTGACCAGACCTTCCCATCCACGGCCCCTTCGCCCAACAGCTGCAGAACCACCTGCCCTCTGCCTGCCCCTTCTGGTTCACACTCTGCTGCCCTCTGCTGCCCCCCACTGGCCACAGACCACCAAGTGCTCAACTCATCAGGCCAAGGATGGATTGGGGGCTACATGACTGGCACCCAAATTAGGAACCCGAAGAATGCACAGGTATGAACAGAGACCATCTCTCACAGCTCCATCCCCCAAAAAAACCTATCTCTGGAGGTGGGAGCTCAAGAAAACCTTTACCATTACATGTGGGCTAAAAATACTCCCTCCTTCCCTGGGGTGAGAATAATGTAGTAATATAAATTGGGAGTTGGATATGCAGGTGTTTTCTTCAGAGCGAGAAACTTTGGGCAATTTTCCCAGGAAGCTAGAAGAGTGCAATATAAAGACAGTGTTGAGAGGGGATTCCCTGGCAGTCCAGTGGTTAGGATGCTACACATTCACTGCTGAGGACCTGGGTTTATCCCCTGGTTAAAGAAGTAAAATCCTACAAGCTGCGTGAGGTAGCACCCCCATCAAAAAATAACCAAGCAGAGGATGGAGTCTGAGGAGCCTGAGGGAGAAAACACTACGAGGAGATGGAGCAGGGGCTAACACTGAGGATGAGACCAGGCAGGATGCCATGGTAACTCCAGGTGCCTGAGAGGGCTCCAGAAAAATAGCACTGAGCCCCCAAGAGCAGAGCAGCCCCTCCGGAACCATCTTGACCACGAAGACTGAGGAAGGAAAGAATAATTCATGTGCTTGCAGTTTGCAGATCATCTTAGCCCACAATATTGCATTTGATTTCACACCACCTGATGTGGTAACTGCTATTGTCTTGATGGCTTTTTCCTCACAAGGTAATAGATTCTGAGAGATTTCATGGCTTGATGGAGACAACCTCTCTGAACAGCAGACTGTTCAACTCAACAGCGGACTATTAGACTCAAACCCGAGGCCAAGCCCCAGGCAGGGAGTTCTCTGCTGTGGATGGGGCTGTATCTGTGCTTCTGAAACCACAGTGAAAGCACAGACTTCCTTGGGGTCAAGGAACAGAACCAAGGTTCAAAATGCTGACCCTGCTATTATTTATAAGCTGCATGGCTTTGGACAAGTTACTTAACTACTCCGAGTCTCCTGCATAGGTCTATCTTATGGGTTTGTTTTAAATAGCACACATGTGGTTTAGTTACTAAGTCCTGTCCAACACTTTTATGACCCCATGGACTATAATAGCTCACCAGGTTCCTCAGTCCATGGGATTCTCCAAGTAAGAATACTGGAGGGGGTTGCTATTTCCTTCTCCAGGGACTCTTCCCAAGACAGGGATTGAACCCACATCTCTTGCATTTCAGGCAGGTTCTTTACCACTGAGCCACTAGGGAAGCCTAAATATCTCACACACACACACACACACACACACACACACACACAGAGGTGTATGTAAATCACCAAAAGCAGATCTTGATACATAGCAGATTGTCACAAAACTTAGCATGTGCATATTTCTGAATGCAAGTTTTCCAAGATATTTAGTCTAATTTTGTGTTTTCCTGGTAAAATCAAATCCAAGGGGGTCTACCACTTAGTCATCATTTTAACCATGGGAGAGAAAACCCTGGAGACATCTCATCTCCAAAGGAAGTTGAGTGCTTTAATCATATTCTGCAGATAAGAAGCTGAGGCTCAGAGAAGTTAAGTCATCCCTCCAAGGTCACACAGATAATATCAATATGCAGTAGAACCAGGAGATAAAGCCACATTCATCTGACTTCAAAGCCCTTGCCCTTTTAATAACCCTCACAAGTTTGGTCTGTGGCAGTGGGAAGGCATGTAGGGGGCAAGGGAGAAAGTGGAGATGCTATTGCAATGGTCCAGGTGAGAGATCACCGTGGCATGACAGCAGGGGAGATGGCCAGAAGAGGGAGGTGTAGGCGTCTGTGGGAATAAGCAGGACCTCCTGGAGGCTTGACCTGCAGAAGGATTTGGCTTGAGCCACTAAGGGAATAATGGTGTCACTTTCTGAAAAGAGAGATTAGAGAAGAAACAGGTTGAGGGGCAGGGAGAATCAAGGACCCTACTTTGCCTTTGTTAGGATTGGATGTCTATTAACCATCTAAGTGGAGCTTCTGGGTAAATGCGTGCAGATCTCAGTAATGAGGGTGGGACAGGAGATAAAGCCCAGAGATGATACTTAAAGCCAGTGGCTTAGAAGAGATCTCCCAGGGGGAGAATAGCTGTAGAGAATAGGCCCAGCACTGAGATTCAGCGTGAAATGGGGGAGGACCAGTGAGCCAGAATGTGGGGTCCTAGAGGCCAAGGGGAGATGATGTTTCAATGAAGAGAGAGTGGATACCTCTGTCCAGTGTCCATGAGAGGTCACGTGAGATGAGGACCCCAAAGTAACCATGACCATGATGAAGGCAGATGCTCTGTGCCGCATCCACCCCTGAGCCTCACCCATTCCCCCTGTTCACCCATCCCTCATCCTCTCAGGCCCTCTTTATTGGTAAGATAAAGAGAGCCAAGGAGGTAGTTGATTTTTGAGAATCACAACCCACCAGCATGTCATCTGTCACTTCCAGCCACTCTGGATGGGGTTGACCACAAAAGCGGAAGATAAGGTTGGAGGAATGGAGATTTTCACTGCAGATCTTGGCAAGGGGGGTGCTGGACCATCTCTTTCACAATGATTTTTTTTTAATTTTTTATTATATTTTTAATTCATTGATTTATTTTAACTGGAAGATAATTACTTTATAATATTGTGATGGTTTTTGCCATACAGTAACATGAATCAGCCACAGGTTATAAGTTTTTAATTTAATTTTTTTAATTGGAGGATAATTGCTTTACAATATTGTGTTGGTTTCTGCCACATATCAGCATGAATCGGCCATAGGTATACATATGTCCCCTGCCTCTTGAACCTCCTTCCCACCTCCCACCATCCCACACCTCTAGGTTGTCAAAGAGGACCAGATCTGAGCTTCCTGCATCATACAGCAAATTTCCACTGGCTGTCTGATTTTACATCTGGCAATGTATATGTTTCAATGATACTCTCTCAATTCATCCCACTCTCTCCTTCCCGTCACTACAATTTTTAAGGCTAGAAACACTTTCATTTCAACTCTCATTCGTGCCCTTATTCACCAAATAAATACGTATGCTCTTCCACTCTGTGATAGATCCTGCATCAATCACTAGGGACATGGCCATGAAGTGATTTTGACCTCGACCTTGAGAAATTTAAAGGGAAACAAGGCATATCAGCAGCTCCTTACCAGTATTTTTACTATAAGTGAAAAAGTGAAAGTGTTAGTGGCTGACTCTTTGTGACCCCATGGACTGTAGACCGCCAGTCTCCTCTGACCATGGAATTCTTCAGCAAGAATACTAGCGTGGGTTGCCATTTCCTTCTCCAGCGGATCTTCCCAATCCTAGGGATCAAACCCAGGTCTCCTGCATTATGAGTAGATTCCTTGAGACACCATAAGGTAGTTCAAATTGGGAATCATCCGGTTTTGCTATTTGGGGAAAATAACCCAGAGGAAAGAATTATTTGAAGAAAAATACTATATTAAAGACGTTTTATTCATAATAATAGCTCCTTACAGCAGATGGTGGTCATGTCCTGGTAGAAGGATCTATCAGGAGCTCTGGGAACACAGTTGAAAGGTCAAGGAGAGCTTCACAGAGGAAGTCATAAGTGGGTCTTGGCCTTGAAGAATGACCAGGAGCTCAGTCAGCAGACAGTAGGTTTACCTACATCCAGACAGAGGGGATGAGGCATGAGAGAGTACCTGGTGATTGGAAGGCTGTTCTTCACTGGTTGGCTTGAGCAAAGAGTAGGGGTAGGACATCGAGAGGGACAGGGCCCATGTCTTTGAGGACCTTAAACATGAAGCTAAGAAATTTAGACTTTATTCTCTAAGTCAGCACTCCTCCAAGAACTTCCTGGGAAATGCAAATCCCAAATTTGCTTCTCCAAATCAATGAATCAATAAATTCTGAGATCAAATGCATTTGGGACCTACTACAGAGAAAAACCTTCCTCCTGGAGATTCTGCCATGTTCATTAGCATTTAAAAGTTCTGAGAAAGCCTACAGAAGAAAGAAAAGAAAAGAGAGAGGGAGAGTGGAAGGAGGGAGGGAGGAAGAGTGAGAGGAATGCAGGGAGGAAGGAAGAGAGAGAAAGGAAAAAGACAAAGAAAACTTCCCTTTCAACTTTCTAAGTTTGCATTCCACATTACCTTTTGTCCATGTAATGTATTCTGGCATCCGCACACAATTACTACTCCTCAGTCACAGTGGGAAACGCTGAGCCAGAAAATGGGACTCTTTGCATTTTAAGCAGGTGAATGATTCACCTGGAGGCAGGAGGTAGAGATATGGCTGTTAAGGGAGTATCTCATAAATGGGGTCCAAGTTTAGCCCTTTACCCTGGAACAAAAAATACCTTCCCTTATTTCTTCAGCAAATATCTAGTGAGCACCTTCTCTGGGCAAGCTGGCTGATGCTGGCAGTACAGTGAGGGGTGTCGGGGGGTGGGGATCAAATATGCTACCCTCCTCAGAGTGCTTACTGGCTAACAGACGCTATTCACATAATCTCATAGATTGAGATTTGAAGGAAAAGAAACACATACTATAAGAAAGGAACCTGGAAGTGAGAAGGATTTTCCTTAGCAAGTCACACTTGGGCTGAGATTCAAAAGACAGGTAGAAATTAATTAGGCAAGGATTGGCAGTGTTGGGGGATTGGCATTCTGAGCAGACGGGGCGGGGTGGGGGGGCATCATATGCAAAGGTCCTGTGGCAGGAAGGTCCTGCAGGTCCCGAAGGTCCTGCAGCTGGGGGCTTCACACATATAACCTCACATTGCCAGGCACCTGGTTATCCCCCCCACCTGTCCAGTTCGTGAGTTCACCATCTTTTAATATATAAGAAAAATGGCCCCAGCTTTCATCCCACATATGGTAGGAAACCCTGCCACCCCAACAATACCTACAGGGGCTTGTGTTTCTCCTGAATGTCACTGGCTGAATGCTCCATCTCAGCTGGGTCTTGCCTCCTGCCACTAGAGTCTTCTCTGCACTTTGAACCAACCCACAGAACCCTGTAGCCTCTCCTTTGATTCCCCAAAGCATCCAGAAGCACAATGTGGTCCGCATGAGTGAGTTTTACTGTAGCTCTGAGGGTAATGGCAGTGGTCAGACAGCAAAGTTCATGACTTAGAACTGAGCTAACAGTTTTGAGCCTCAGCCATTCCCAGTAACATTTCACTGCCATCATTTCGCTTCAAGCCCATGGGTTCTTGCCATGTTGCTCAGACTCTCTGTCTCTCAAAACCCTCCTTGCATCTCTTCCTTTATATCCTGGGAATGCACCCTTCAATTTGGATGTCTGGAGCTGGACTCACAGAGAAGCAGAGCTGAGATGAGAACTTAGGTGCAAGCGGTTCATCTGAGAGGAAGGGGAGGGAGGGGATGGGGAAGATGGGGATGGAGATAGGGTGGAGGAGGCCAATACAGAGAGTGATAACGAGCAGGTGACCACTATGAGCACCAGTGACTCAGTCCCACTGGGGACCTCTGGGAAGTGGTGCGGGACACACCTCACAGGTGGCCCACCTGAAGGTCAAGGAAGCATATTTAGCCTCCAACTTCCGCCCTTTACTGGTTGAGGGCAAGGCAAGAGAAAGCCCTTATTTGGAGGGTCAAGGGCCTACAGAAGGACGGCCCCGACTGCTGGACATATGGGTAGGGCGCCAGCAGCACCCACTGTGATGAGACTGGCAAGGTGGCACACAGCCCATTGACTCCATGCCCTGGGTGGTGGGGTGGGGGGAGGGGTGCAGGCAATTTTCACTCCAAAATCAGCCATCAGGTTATGTTGCTAAACATCTACTCTGGATCAAAATGATGCCTCTTTCTCAAAAGATGGAAGAGTCTGTACACAGCTGTGGTTTGAAAACAGTGGTTGCTTCTCTACCAGGAGGGAAGCACTATACCAGGACCCCCGTCTTATAAATCAGGGTCTGAGCTAGGCGGGGAGGGAATAACAGGGCCACACACGTTCCCTCCTGTCGGGACCACACGCATTCCTAACCACCATGTCGTGTCGTCTCTAAGAGCCACCTGACGTAGCCCCTGGGTTAACAACCTTCAACAGGGACAAACATATCAACAAAACTTGGTACATTTGCAATTACAACCCTCTCACTACCACCTGTGTGTTCAGGGTGGGATGCGCTCCTTGTACTCACCTTACTAGTGAGGAACCAGAGGCCCGAATAGATTTAAGCCACGTGGCCAAGTTCCCACAGACTCGAACAACAAATTCCAGGTCCTATAACTGCCCCTCTTTAATCCAATGAAAACACCAAGGGTTGGAGGCAAATCCATTGCCGTCATAGGCTGCAGCTATCTCAGAAGAGGAATCAGAGGCGTGACCTTCAGAGACAAAGGGCAGCCTGTCTTCCTAACTGTCCCATCACCAGTGGGAGCACAAGCAGGAGGTCCTGCCCAGTCTCGTGGTGTTGAGGAACCAGAACACTCACAGAAGGAAATAGGATCCAAAGAGAAGATGGCCCCGGGCTAAGAGGAGAGGCTTCACGGTGATCAAGCGCAGAAGGGTTAGGAGCACAGGCTGCTTGGGTTTGAATCCCAGTTCTGACACCTGCCAGCTTGGGTAAGCTATTTCAGTTCTCAATGCCTCGGTTTCCCCATCTGTAAAATGGGGATAATAATAATATCTCCCTCTAGGGTTGCTAGGAGAATTAAGTGAACGAAGGTACGGAGAGACTGGAATGTAGACAGTGCCTCGGAAATGTTAGCAGTTATGAGGTTGGTTGTTAGGGTAGACTCCTATCCCTTTGGGAACTCGAGGGCCAAGCAGGGAAACTGAGGCAGAAGACAGGGTCATACGGGGTCACCAGGAGCCTGTAGGTGACCAGCCTAGTGGGGAAGAGAGCAGCATACTGAGAAGATGGCTGTGGAATCTGATGAACCCAGCTCTGAGCTGCACTGTGCCCTAGGTGAGGCATTTTACCGCTTCACCTGTGAAATGCGAGGAGCGAGTGCCTTCTCTGAGGGTGGAGGAGGTGGTGGCCCTGGTGCCCGCTGCCCCCTTGAAGCCCCCTCTCTGATGACCCCTTGTCCGACTCCTGCATGGCCTCCGCCTCGTGCCTGCCTCTTGATGCCTGCTGGGACCCTCCAGGGTCCGCCACCTGCTCAGTCCACACGCTGCCCCCTGGAAACCACACCCACACTCAGGAGGGCTCCCAGTGCGAGCGGCATGTGCCGCGTCTTCCCTCCCTGCACAGACCTCCCACTGGCACCCTACCCCCCCCGCCGCCCCCACCTTTCCAGCCTCTCCCTGCACCTCTCCATCTCCCAGGAGCCTCCAACTCAGTACATCCACGACCAAGGCACCCTGTATCCCAACCTGCCCCCCCAGTACACAGCATCACTTCCCACCTACTGTCCAAAGCCAAGTCTGCAGCTCCTGCTTCACTCCGCTCTCTCCCTCAGCCCAGCAAACTCTCAGATCCACCCACTTGCCCTAGACTAGCTGCCATCCTCTCTTGCCTCCACCTGCATCTGTCCTTCATTCCGCAGCCATAATGATCTTTCTAAGACACAAATACAACTAACTTCTCCCTAAAGCCTTCAGTAAGTAACTCACCGTGTTGGTCAGGACTGAGCACGGGGAACGAGATTCTCACCTCCCTTCCACCTCCCTCACCTGTCTCATCACTTGCTACCCCTGCAGACACACCCTGGAACCAGGGTTTCGGGGAGCTCTGCTTGCATACACCCTCCTGGGGACCCTGCCAGGTCAGGCTGGGATCTGAGTCATCCTTGTCTTCGATGAGCCGTAGGGAAAATGAACAAGTGAATGAGGCAGTTCCCGAGCTGTGTGTTTCTAGATAAGAGGGTTTACATCGACTGGAAGGCTGGGAGGAAGCCACTTGAAGGTGGTGGCTGGTCGGGGGTGAGCTCTCCGAGGGACATGAGCACTTTGTCTCGAAGGAGAGTGCGCTGGTGTGGGAGGGACAGGTGCTGTCAGCAAGAATGCCACTTCCCTCTAGTGACCTTTACCGGAGACATTTTCCCTGAATGTCAGGTTCATTAGACACAGGACTGGGGGTGGAGGAGTCTCTTTAAAACTGAATGAAAGACAGGACGGACAGACAGACATCATCAAGGCTGGCAGCAACCAGTCCATCGGGAGGGTGGGGAGACATACCCTGTCTATGAGCTAGGTTCATCCTTCTTAGACCTGGGCTCTCCTGGTTGGGGCCACTATTCTCCTTCAGAGTGGGGTTCCCCTCCCCAGCGCAAACTGGACCCAGAAAGCACCCTCAGTCCACAGTGCTCACCAGCTGACTGACCAAGATCCAAGCCCTGGGAGGCCCCTGGGCTTGGAGCCATGTTGCCTGCCCAGCCTCGCCCCTCACAACCTGTCAAGGATCTACACGGCTCAGAACCCACTCTGTCTCCACCCCAAGCTGGACACTAGGAACACAGAGGTAAACCAGACTTCTGCCCTACCCTTAAGGAGCTCCAAGTTTCGTGAAGAAGACACAAATGCACAAATATTTCCAAAGGGTATGCTCACTGCTGGGACAGCTTCCAGATAGACACATGCCCCAGAAAAGAATCGTGAAGTGCTTCCTGGTAGAAGGAACATCTGAGGTGGGCTTTGAGGGATGAATAGGAGTGCATCACCTCATTTGTTCTTTCTAGGAGACAGTGGTTTCCAAAAACAGAACAGGATGCTTCTTTGAGCTGCAGGCTCCCTGGCATGGACAAGGGGGAGGCAACTTTGAGTCCTTGACCCTCAGGTCACCGTCAGAGCTCTGCAGCCTGGTCAGGCCACAGGAGCAAGGAGAGCATTTCACTCCTGCTTACTTCCTCCCAGCTCTCCTCCCAACCCCTTTGGCATTACTGATGGTGCAGGAAGGCGGGCAGAGGCACCTGCTGCTCCCAGACTGGCAAGCTTCTCCCAGTCTCTGACACTGCAGCTCACCGCAGTTGGGCTCCTATGCCATCTGCTATGACCCTGTGTCAGTGTCCTGACCCCTGTTGGATGAAAGTAGACAGGGACAAGACCCGGAAAACCGGGTTTTCCTTTCCTTCCAGCTTCACTCCTCCCCACTGTCCCTCTCTCTCGAGCACACACACACACACACACACACACACACTCCTGCATCCTCAGAACCTCGCCCCCTCCCCCCACTCTCCAGCTCCCTCCAGGCCTCCGTCCCCTCCTAGCGCTGACCTGACATGACTCCACAGCTCTCCCTGGTTCCCCCCGAAGCGCTTCCGCCCCCGGGGACACTGTCGCCCCCCACCCCGAGTGCTGAGCACCTCCACCCAGACTCCTGGCTCTCACCCTCCACAGCGCCTCAGCCGCCAACTCTGTCTTCACACCTCCCCGGGGAGCAGCTGTCAGCCCGTTCTGGTGGCCAGGGACTGGAGAGACAGAGAGACGCTGAGCAAGGGAGGGAGAGGCGGAGAGGGGAAGCAGGGCAGAGGCCAGGCCAGAGGGTCAGAGCCGCCCCGAAGGGCTAGAGGAGGGAGACAGAGCAGGGGGAGGCTGGGACGAGAGGAGCCGGCAAACCTGGGGAGGGAGAGAAGGTTCATCTGCTCAAGCGAAGCGAAGCCCACTCCTGCCACTCCAGGAAGCGATGAGAAACCTAAGAGCTGAAACGTGGGCTTTTTCACACTACACCGAGGAGTCGAGGAAAAGGGGGACTTAGAGTGTGCGCCAGAGGAGGCGCTAAGCCCTTGCCGGGTTTCCAGGGTCTCAGGGCCAGGGAGGTGGGAAGGCAGGAAGAAGCATTTGGCTTAGCACACGGGCCTCACAGATATACACAGACGGACATGCGTTAACACAGACAGACACATACATGCACATGGAGATGTGCCCAGACACGTGTACCCACAGAGACCCACACAGACACAAATGCAAACATACACCCTTCAGGGGCTGAGAGGGTGGGTGGTCCATGGCGTGTCAGGGGAGGTGGGTTTCTTCTCCCCCGAAGTCCCACAGAAGTCACAGAGGCAGGTCAGCTCAGGTCCCCCCATCCCCGAGGCAGTGAGTGTGTCTACACAGGGGCCTTGGGGTGCCCTCAAGTTGACAATTTCACATCAGTCTGAGGCAAAGCAGCCGCTGTGGTGCTGTGACCCCCAAGCCTTCCTCCTGCAGAGGCCAGAGAGGCCCAGACCGGGCGGACACCTGCCCCGGGCCCCCTGGCCGAGCTGCATGGGTCTGGGACTAGAATCCAGGCCTCCTGGCTCTGCCCCTATCTGGCTCTGCAGCTCCACCCAGGGAGGCAGCCTTGGGGAGGGCAGTGGGAACAGGGATGATCCTGGGCATGGGAGCCTTTCCCTTCCTCTCATGCCAGCAGGACAAGCCACTTTGTCCAGCTGGGCTGCTTGGTGCTTCGGCCCAGGCCCAGCAGAGTTCCCAGAGATGAGCCCAGGCTCCCTGCAGCCTGGCCGTCTCCCCTTGACCTGAGGCAGGCTGGGCCAGGCACTCCCGGGGCCGGGTGAGGTTGCCGCCACCGGCAAGAGTGGACAAGCAGGAAGAACATCCATCCAACCAGGGATTGTCCCCCACAAGCCTGGATTACTTCCGTCCTAAAACTGACAGCCCCTCTGTCCCTGGAGATGCCTAAGATAGGAAGAGAGGGCTTAGGTGGGAGAGGACTCAGCCAGAGGCAGAAACATGAAAGGAGGGAATGAATAAAGACTGCACCTTAGGCCAGATGTGCAGACAGAAGTCACCCCTGAAGACAGAGAAATGCAACCCAACAAACCCTTTCCGGTGATACCAGCTGGGCCCCACATGGCGGGGTTGGGGGCAGAGATGCTGATCGTAGTGGCCACCCGACAGACCATCACTGACCCTCCTGACAATTTGTGTACTGTTACTACGTCATTTCACAGGCGAGAAAGCAGAGCCTCAGAGAAGTGAAGTGTCTGACCCAAGTGCCAGGCCCGAAATGCCAGTCTGAGCACTGTTTAGGCCCTCTTTCTTCCACAGCCCCCTGCTTCCCTGTGATACAGAGAGACAAATAAAGAGGGACGCCTTAGCGCAGGGATTCTTTGTAAGGTGAGATCCCTGTTATTGGGAAAAGACTTGTTTATAATCTCACGTAGATATCAGTTTAGCCCCCAGAGCCTAGAGCTAAGGTTTCTGAAAAGCCAAGCAGTGCTGTGGATAGTGGAACTCTGGGCTCTGGGCCAGATCACCTGATTGAATGTGTCACCCATTTTTGTCCCCACAGCGGGGACAGTAAAAGCGCATACTCACAGATTTACATGAGGTGACTCGGCAAAGTGCTTAGAACAGATCCTGGCCCCTAACAAGTGCTCCATAAATGGCAGCTCCTGGCGTGATTCAGGGAGATGTCCCTCTGCTGCACAGAGGGAGAAACAGTTGGGAGACTCCGGGAAAGCAGGAGGATGAGTGACAGGGAGAGGAGCAGGGAGCCAGCACCACGTGGCAAGCCTTACCGAGTGCACCCATCACCACCACCGTCGTTCCTGAAAATCAGCAAAAATAAAATCTGAATTCTCCAACCAAGTGGACTCGAAGTGAGATGGTGGAGACCAGAGACCTCAAATCCCTCGAGATGTCACAGCAATCCTGGGGAGAGCACTGAGTTTCTCAAGTCATAGGGATCGGGACGCCCTCCCCCCTCCAAATTTTAACAAAAGCAAGAAAAGTGAGGGTTCCAGCTGACATCTGCATTGAACAAACTTGAGGTTTGTACAAGGCCAAGGGGTTGGTGGTAATATTAAAGGAGCTGATGCTCATCGAGCATTCACTATATCCAGACACAGGACAAAGCATTTTATACACATGAATTAATTTAATCCTCAGAAGAGTCCTGTGGCGTCGGCACTATTGTTAGTCCCATTTAACAGATGAGAAAACTTGGGAACAGAGCGGTTAAATAACCTACCTGTAGTTACACCCCTAAGCAGCAGTGAGGCTGGGAGACAGGCCCAGAAATTCAGGCTCCAGAGTCCACATTTTCAGCCTCTACTCTTATTGTCTCACACAGCATGAGGGGTGGGTGATGAAGGATACCAATGAGAGCCTGGCCTCAGGTCGGCAGACAGGCTCAGAGCCTGAAGGTGAAGATCCGGCCTGGGGCCCTCATATCCCTGACTCCAGGATCAGCATCTCCTAGGAGCTTAGCAAGCTCAGAGCCTACACCACTTCCTGCCAGGCAGTCATCCCTGATCCACGTGAAGTATTAAGTACCAGGGTGACAGCGCTGGTGCCAACTCAGTCAAACCTGTCATGGGCCTGCAGCTCTGAACTTATATGGCACCATCTCTCTGGCCTGGGCCATGTTCTTCATTGAACATTTGGTCAACCAAGCCTGGTCCCCACCCTCTCCCAACACCCCTCCCCTGGCTGCATCCCACTGCTCAGATAATGCCACCATCTGGGACCCATCTGGAGGGAGCCTGCCTTGTTAAGAGATGGGGTGTCTTCCATCTGCATCCCACAGGAACATCCTGGGACTCCATAAATACCAGGATGGACAGGGCAGCACCTGTCAGCAAGAGATGAGGGCATAAAATACAGTCCAGGGAAGGTGCAGGCTACACACTCAGGACCACTCCAAAAAGTTCTGTGCAAAGAATCAACTCCATGTGGTGGCAGGATTATGGGATTTAGAACAATGTGGGGTTGAATTGTGAATTCACCCTCTTTGGTCAGGGGCTTTAGACAAGTTGATTCAGTTCTCTGAGCTGATTTTCTTATTCTTAAGATGGAGGTAACATAGGAGAGTCACCAGAACTCCAGCTTAATCATTCCTGCACACCTTGCACTTAGAACAGGGCATAGGAAGATGTTTGTGGAGTGTGCAGCCAACATGATAGCCGTTCTGCCTTCTTACTTGCCTACAGAGCCCCAAATCAGGTCAGACAATTGGGCCTGATCACCCTAAAGAACTCATGGCAACCCTGTTCCCCTTTATGGTGACTGGTGAAGGGGTGAGCATGTGACCCAGTTCTAACCAATGAGATGTGAGTGGAAGTCAGTGGGGATTCTGGGGAAGGTTTCTATTCCTGATAAAAGGCAGGAGGTGTTTTAGGAGTGCACACTGCTTGTGTACTTTCTCCCTCATGCTTTCCAGGCATGCTTTGGGATAGTAAGGTGTTTAGAGACAGCAACCAATCACCACCCATGGAAATGTCACCATTATCTGAGAATAGCAGGAAAGAAAGAGGAGGGCATGGATCCTAACAATACCTCTCAGCTGCCAAATCAATCCTGGGGCCTCCCACCATGGGATTTTTTATTAACTAACAATAAATATCCACTAAATTCAAGCCATTTCAAGTTTGGTGTACAGAATCTTGCAGCTATAAACATTCCTATCCAATACAGTAACCAGTGAGTGAATGAATGAATGAGTGTGTCTCATTGCCTGAAAATAATTGTGCAAATGCTTGTCATTATCAATGATATTAATGCAGTAACACCTCATTTATTCAGCATTATCAGCAATGGGCTTTTGCCCAGAAGGAAATTTTCAAGATAATTGAAGTTTACCCCTTTCAGCACCAAAATGTTATTTTGATTTTAACTGGTTTTGATTTTTGAAAAAATCATCTGAAATGGATCACATCCCACCCATCCTTTTTCTCTCTACACTCTCTCAACACACACACACACACACACACACATGCACACATGCTCACATGCTCACACTGACATGCAAATGCTCAGAGGATGCTGGGGAGAATTAATTAATTCTGGCTAAGATACTGTGCTCACTCATGAACACACATTGCTGAAATGAGGGACCACCCAGCATTGACCTGAAGCTGGCAGATATGGGGGTGACCAGATCTTTCTCCAATTTTTAGAGTCATCATCCCTCCCAACCACTGCCCATCAAGTTGCCAGCTGTCACAAAGTGACAACTCTTGCAGCCCTCCCCAGGCTGGACAGATTTCTCAATTCTGGGATATGAAGCCAGATTGCCCGTTAACTAGACTTTTGTGTGCAAAATGGATTCTTGGAAAGACCCTTGACCAAGGCACTGCTGTAAGGGTACTAGATCCCAGAGGAGAAAGGTCAGGCTCCCAACTTAAAGAATCATTCACTTATTTGGCAAATATTTATTTACTGAGCTCTTACTAACTGAAGGCTTCCCTGGTGGCTCAGACAGTAAAGAATCTGCCTGCAATGTAGGAGACCTCGGTTCAATCCCTGGGTCGGGAAGATACCTTGGAGAAGGGAATGACTACCCACTCCAGTATTCTAGCCAGGAGAATTCCATGGACAAAGAAGCCTGTAAGGCTACAGCCCATGGGGTCATAAAGAGTTGGACTTGACTGAGTAATTAACACTTTACTAATTGAGGCAGTGGAAGCTAAGAATGCAAGCTTTGGAGCCAAAGACCTGAGTTCAAATCATGACTTTACAAGTGGTGTGAACTTGTGCAGGTTGCATCACTTGTCTGAGCCTCAGTTACCCTCGTCTATATAATGGAACTAATCATAGTACCTTCCAGAAAGGGATGATGCAAGGAATAAATAAGATACTGTATTTAATGCTCCTGGAATATCACCTTTTACTTTGCAAATCATCAACAGATGTGAACTATTATCATCAGGTACTGGACTTTTTCCTGAGCACCAGAAAACAATGTTTAATAAGACGTCTTGGCCTCTGCCCCCCAGGAAAGTAGCAGCTAGTCAGGTGGACCAGCCATATTCTAATACACAGGAATAAGTTCTAATAAGAGGGCCAACAGGGGGAGGAATCAGAAGCCCAAAGAATGGCCTAGAACCCAAACTGGAGAAGCCAGAGGAGGCTTCCCAGATGTCCAAGATGGGTCTAAAACATCAGAGAGTGTCTTAGTTTCTTGGAGTTGCCATCACAAGTTACCACAAACTGGGTGACTTAGAACAGCAGAAATTTATCCTCTTCCAGTTGTGCAGACCATAAATCCAAGGTCCAGATGTCAGCAGAGTTGTCCTCCCTCTGAAGGCTCTGGGAGACAATCCATTCCTTGCCTCTTTCAGATTCTGGTGGCTCTTGGCTTTCCTTGAGTCTGCATCGCTCCAGTCTCTGCCTCCAACTTCTCGTGGTCTTTGCCTCTCCTCTGTATATATGTCTCCTCCTCTTCTGACTTCTATAAGGAATACTGTCACTGGATATAGGGTCTATCTGAGCAATCCAGGATGATCTCAACTCAAAATCCTTTATTATATCTGCAAGGAACTTTTGTCCAAATAAGGCCACATTCATGTATTGTTGCGGTTAGGATGTAGACATATCTTTTTAAGGGCTACCATTCAGCTCACTATAGTCAGGCCAAAGGGAGCAAGACATAGCCCCAAATGACAGAGCTCTCCACGTTCAGTGTGGATAGAACCCTCCAGGGAAATGCCATGTGAAATGGTATTCAGGGTGAGAGAGGAGCCCACCTGGGCTGGGTAGGCATAGAGACAAGCAACCTGAGGTTCCCCAGAGAAGGCATTCGGTGTTGTTGCCAAAATCAGTAGGGAACCCCCCTCCACCCCGCATCCAGACTGGTTATGAGAAGTGGAGTTGTGGGGACTGCAACTTGGTAGGCACAGAAGTCCCAGGGATTTCTTTGAACACTGGTTTAGAGCAGCAGGCTAATTCCTAGACCCCTTTCCTCTTCATGAAACTGGAATGAAATTGGGCCTCCACTCTCAGAGCAGTCCTGGCTACCTCCTTGGCACAGAGGCTGACATCTGGCTCCTGCCATAGGAGCCTTGTGGCTCTGACCACTTCTATCTTAGGCAGCCTCCATACAGCTGCTCCCGCTCAGCATCCACCAGACACCATCTGTGGGTGTCACCATCCCAGACTGTCTTATCCAGCCGCCCCACCTATGCTTTTTAAATGAGCACATGCTGACACTCGGCACTGCACTAGTATGTTACATCCATTGTAAAATGTAATTTACATTATTAAGATTAAAAACGATAAGAAAAGATAAAATATTTTAAATCATTTAACTGTATTTATAATGATTCAAAGCATTTTTGCTCTCACCCAAAATTTTAATGAGAACCGTGTGATTGAAAGTGTTTCATCTTTTAAAAGCAAATCTTTATGATACAGAAGCTCAAAGGTCTGGTTTTTAATTCAGATTATTTTGATACTTGATTTTAATTGCTGTTATGGCTGGGGAAAGGAAGAGATACCATGGAAAGATGCATCGATCCAAATGGGAAAACTGTTAGGCTGGCTGTTCTTACTAAATACTCAACATTATTTTTCATTCCCATCCACCAATTATGCAGTTTTTTGTTGAAATTCAGCAAGCAAATTTCCATCTTCTCTAATGTCAATCAGTGGTTCTTGCAAACTAATCAAAAGGTGTTACATTTTTATATTTTTAGCAAATAGGTTCTGAAACACTTTGTTTGAAAGGGTTTTTTTCTAACAGGTTAAAAAATTCTGTTTCCAAGTTTTTTAAGTTTACATACAAAGAGGATGTTTAGGTGATGTAGGTACATCATTTTCTATCACAAAAAACACAAAACAATGGAAATATTTCCAAATGTTTGTTTTAAAAAATGCTCTCTTCATAGCACTTGTTCCTTTCACAAAGTGATTTATCTTTCAGTCATTGTTTATATATCAAACATATCCTGGAGAATCAGAGAAAATATGTTTGTATGTTGCTTTCAAAATATTTGTTGCCTAAGAATGGAGACACAGACATAGAGAACAGGGTTGTGGACATGGGCAGGGAGGAGGAAGGAGAGTGTGGGATGAATGGAGACAGTATCATGGAAGCATGTACACTACCATGTGTAAAATAGATAGCCGAGGGAAATTTTCCATACGACTCAGGGAACTCAAACTGGGGCTCTATCACAACCTAGACGGGTGGAACAGGGGGAGAGGCGGGAGGCAGGTTCAAGAGGGAGGGGACGTACACCTATGGCTAATTCACGATGTATGACAGAAACCAAAGCAATATTGTAAAGCATGTATCCTTCAATTAAAAATAAACTAATTAAATAGATCTATCTGCTGCCTAAATGCAATCTGGTATCCTGAAGTCTAGAACAGAAAAGAAAAAGAAAAAAAATTAGGGGACTTCCCTGGTGGTCAATGTTTAAGACTCTGCACTTCCAGTGCAAGGGACGTGGGTTCAATCCCTAGTCAGGGAACTAAGATCCAACACGCCCCAAGGTGCAGCCAAAAGATTTTCTTTTTTTTTTTTAAGAAAGAAAAAAAGGACATTAGCGGGGAAAGTGGTAAAATCTGAATAGAGCCTGGAGCCTTGTTAATAATAATAATGTCCCAGTGTTAACATTTTTGGTTGGGACAAATGCACCTTGGCTATATAAAAAGTTACATTATGGGAAACTGAGAAAATAATATACAGGAACTCTCTGGATCATCGTTGAAACTCTTCTTTAAACCTCAAATCATTTCAAAACAAAACATTTTTTTTTAATTGGTTGTAGAGCATACTGTTGACAGTCAGTTGTCATTATAAAAATAGAAAGTTTGAAATACTTGTCTTCTTCTAAAAAATGAATAATTTAAGTTCCCCCACATTATTAAAATAGTTTGTCATAAGATGGCCATCAAATCTCTATATCTCATTACAAACCAATTAAATCTCTATATGCTCATTGCAAAATGCTAAAAGGATTTTACTAGATATTAAAGGCCTTATTTTTATAATACAAGCCACATCAATGACACCCTGCATCATTCTGTGAACTTCTTGACTTCGTTTCTTTGCTTCAACAGCTCATCTCTGGGTGAATTTCATGTTTGGAGTAATCTCTATCACCCTAACCTGCAATCCTTTGTGTACTGCACCTGAAGCATCCACTCGATCAGTGGTTGCCTTTATACTGTTTTCCCATAAAACGTTGTTTTTATTAAATAAGTCATTGCTTATTGAAATGATCTCTTCCCCAGTATATCTCCAAAAAAAAGTAATTCTTTGTGTACTTCATTTCTGAAACTTAAATCTGGCACATACCATAAGCTAAGACATGTTAGAAACATCTGTACTTTCATCCAGTTGAAGAGCAAAGATCCCAAGCTGCATAATTTGTTCTAGTATTTGTTAGCTCATGTCTTCAGTGGTACTCTCTTTGCATCTTCTGACCACATTTTCTGACAAAGGAATACATTTTAGTTTGTCCATGAATTGTTTTCTGTTGGATTATTTCATCCATATTGCCTGAGGAAAGAAATACAAGCATTTTCTTGATGGTATGTGGCTTTTTAACTTTCACGATTAAATGAGAAAATCTCAAAAGAGGCATCTAAATATTTGTCACAAAATATCAGAACTAATATAAAGAACCAGAGGGAGCATCACATAACTTTAGACATCACTGCGGGTGGGGGGGAAGGACATCTTTGTCTTTGTGTTCAGAATCTTTGTTTGTTCAAGGCTGTTATTGTATCAGTAAGAAGAGGTTAGGTTATGCTATGATAACAAATATCCCCATATGTGTGGATTAAAGAAATACAGGTTTTTTTGCATGTGGCAGGTACTTCGCAGGTCAGCTGTGGCTCTGAGTCATGGTGTCCTTACTCTCAGACCCACACTGGCCAAGCAGTTTCTTTCCAGAACATTCTCAGTCATTGTGGCAAAAGGAAAGACACTGTGATGAATCACACACTAGCTCTTAAAGCCTCTGCCTGACAGTGACATCCGTCACTTCTGCTTACATTTCACTGGCCAAAACAAATCACATGGTGGAATTGAACCCCAACCAGGCCAAGAAGTCAATTCTATCACATATGCTTGAGAAGAGAATCAGAAATATCTGGTGCATGGCACCAATGACATCCATCCTTGATAACTGCAAACCCTTCACACTCATTATCAAATATCTCAAGGTTTATCATTAATAGTCACGTGAATAAATCCATACACCAGAATCTTCTCACACTTTTCTTCCTTTTCTAATTTCTTGTTGGATCTTATTAAATCATCCTTATTAACTCCAAACATTTCCATGTTCTAGCTGTTTGCTTGTGCTTGCATTCATTAGCATTATCTTCAATTCATGGTATCCTTGTAAGAAGTTTTAAAGTCTCGTGACCATCTTGTAAGGGCTACTTTAGTTAAAACTGAATTATCTCATAAAAAGACACATATAAAAATGTTATTAGCTGCATTACTTATTATATTCAAACAATGGAAGCACCAAAAATGTCCATAACAGGAAAATGGACATATGCATACAATGAAATGTTATATAGCAGTAAGGATGAATGAACTACAATAGCAATGTGACATGAAGGAGCCTCACAAATGTAACACTGAAGGAAAGAAGTCTTTCAAATATACAATTTCATTTTATACAAAGCTCAAAAACATACAAAACTCATATGTGGTGCTAAAAATCAGGATGGGGTTACCAAAGGGCTGGTAGTGAATAGAAGGAGGCATAAATGTGGTCTCTGGAGAACTGACAATTTTATGTTTCTTAATCTGGGTGCTGGTTATATGAATGTGCTCACTTCATAAAAATCCACTGCCCTGTACCCTTGTAATCTGTACACTCTTTCTGTATATAAATTATACTTTGATTAAAAGTTTACTTAAAATCAAACTGGATGGCATAATCCACAGATCCTTTAGCCAGCCACACATAAACTGGAAATATATAGCCAGAAGGGACAAATGAGGCCAAGCACCACCATTAACCTTGTTGCTTTATGGAGCTCCACTCTTCTCAGCGTACGTTGGCTCGTCCATGTCCTGTGGCTGTCTGACATATGACCGGACACTAGTGTCAATCCATATATTAATTATTAGTAAAGATGAGCTTGGTTCTTATATTTAAATAGGTTAACCAAGGTAAATTGCAGTTCTAATCTTTTCTTCCCACTTTCAAAGCATCATGTTGAAAACCCCACCTTGAAGATCGCTGTTTCTTGGTTCTAAGCCCATGTCAGCACCATGGACAGGTCCTGTAGAGCCAGGTGTCGCAAGGCACGCTCCCTAAAAAATAGATCCTCCCCACCCTTGCCCAGTCAGTATATGATCACCACCTCCTACCTGACAAGAATTTCAGAGGCCTATGCACAGATGCTCTAATCTTTTTAAACATGGGGAGACCATGGGCTTTAATAATGCAAAACTAAGGATTCTCATTAAGCAAAATATACACCCTGGTAAATCTCTGGTGTCCCATTGATCATTAAATAAATGCTCTGATGAAGCAAATATCCTGCACACTAGAGCGTATATAGATGGGTTATCAATTTTAGAGAAATTGTATTAACATGAAATGCACTTTGCTACAATAACGCACTAACTAGAGGGTGAGGAGAGGACTGGATTTTATATGGCTCATAGGACACTTTGTAGACTTGTAATGTTTAAAACATGCAACTCATAAGAAATTGAGTTAGCATTTGAACCTATATTTTTCTAGCTCCAAAGTTCCTGTTTTTACCACATTATGCTGGGGTTTTTTTTTTTTAAATAATACAACGGTTAAAAATAAGAAATTCAGAGGAATGCAAAGAAGGAAGATGAAGCGATTATACCAATACATCTAGGCTGATAAGTTTCCTATTTCAGATTGGGTTTCCTCCAAAACAGACACTGAGACAAAGGTTTAGATGCAAGGGGTTTATTTGAGGGGTGATCCCAGGGATCATCTGAGGAAGTGATAATACAAAAGACAAGAGGGCTAATAAAGATGTATCCATAAGTGGGTTACTGCAGTGAATAACTGGGTTAACCTTCCTGGGGATTCTCTGTGAGGCTATAAAACATGCCTCAGAACTGTCCCCTCACAGGGGCAGGGAAGCTGAGATGTATATATATAGTAGTAGGCTGAATAATGCCCTCCCATAATTATGTCCACATCCTCATCCCCAGAACCTGTGCATATGTTACCTTATATGGCAAAAGGGGACCTTATACGGCAAAAGAGACTTTGAAGATGTGATTAAGCTCAAGGACCTTGAGATGGGGAGATTATTCTGTATTATCTTGGTGAGCCCAGTATAATCACAAACATTCTTAAGGGAGGGAGGCAAGAGGGTCAGAGTCAGAGAGAGAGATTGGAAGATACCACATTGTTGACTCTGAAGGCGGAGGAGGGGGCTTGAGCCAAGGACAGTAGACTCTAGAAATTGAATAAAGCATGAAAACAGATTCTCCCCCAGAACCTCCAGAAGGAATGAAGTTCTGCAAACACCTTCATTAGCCCTTAAGACTCAGTTCAGATTTTTGACCTCCAGAATGGTAAAATAATAAGTTTCTGTTATTTTAAACCACTAAGTCTCTGGTAATACATTACATCAGCAATAGGAAATACATGCACATGTAATTAAATATATATGTGTATTGCCGTTGTTCAGTCTCTAAGCCATATCGGCTTTTTGTGACCCCATGGACTACAGGACGTCAGGATTCCCTGTCCTTCACTATCTCCCACATTTTGCTCAAATTTATGTCCATTGAATCAGTGATGCTATCCAACCATCTCATTCTCTGCCACCCTCTTCTCCTTTGCCTTCATTCTTTCCCAGTATCAGGGTCCTTTCCAATGAGTCAGCTCTTCGCATCAGGTGGCCAAGGTATTGGAGCTTCACCTTCAGCATATTTCAATGAATATTTTGGGTTGATTTCCTTTAGGGTTCACTGGTGATCTCCTTGCAGCCCAAGGGACTCTCAAGAGTCTTCTCCAGCACCACAATTCAAAAGCATCAATTCTTCAGCACTCAGCCTTTTTTTATGGTCCAACTCTCACCACTATACATGACTACTGAAGAAACCACAGCTTTGACTCTATGGACGTTTGTAAGCAAAGTAGTGATGTCTTTGCTTTTTAATATGCTGCATACACCGTCTAGATTTGTCATTCACCATCTGACACATGACCCCATTTGGTGATGTCCATGTCTTGAGTTGTTTCTTAGAAAAGGGTGTTTGCTATGAAAAATGTGTTCTCTTAACAGAACTCTGTTAGCCTTTGCCCTGCCTTATTCTGTGTGTGTGTGTATATTTCTAATCCATCAACTCTCATCCTTCATCGATTGAAGGTTGCAAAGCACATTTCCACAGCCAGAAAACATTTCAGACAGAGAGACATTGAAAACTATTGGGAACTGTCTACAAGTGATTGTGTGGTAAATTTGGGTATGAGCTTCCTGGCAACCATGGCAAAAAGAGAAAAAAAAAAGGGTCTCTCTCCCTTATATTAATAAAATGTTCTTCATAACTTTTATCCATTACTGAATTCTTAAAGAAATTGATCACATAGGACTTTATATAGAGAAAATGTAACTGACAATGTTCTCTGTGGGAGTTTAAAAAGTGTAGAAATTATTTTCAGATGTCAGCCCCATATAAAGGTAAAAGGAAGAATATTCAAACCTAGTTTGGAAAATCATCTTTGTGATTAGTGAGTTATGTGGCTCTCTCCCTAAGGTAAAGTTCATAGTATATTCAGAAATGAGTATCAATGACCCTCTAACCAACTCTCTCTTAAATATCAATTATTTTTCTGATTTGGGGCAGAAGGTAGATATAGAGAGTTCTTTCAAGACTGTGCTCTCAGATAGACCCAGGAAGGTAGATGCTCTGGCAACTAAAGAAGGATACCTATGAGCTGGGAGTTCCACCTGGGTGGTCTCCAGGTGTGCACTTTGCCAAAGAAGCTGTCTGGCCTGCCTTCTCTCCCAAAGGGTCCCATCATCAGTATGTTGGGTTGCAAAAAAAAGAAAAAAATAGAACTTGCATCAGGTGAAAATCAGGAATGTGTTATAAGGAAATAGAGGTTTTACTGACTTCAAAGACAGAAAACAATATTCACTCAAGTTTTATGGAAGCAGGAGAACAAATGACAAGGCCGCTTCCCCTCTCCACCTCCTTTCTGGTTCACACGGCTCTCTCCTCTCTCAGAGATAAGAGTCTGCTCTGTTCTCACCCCCCAGTCCTGGCTCTACATCATGAACTTCCACTCACCACTGCCTGTTTCAAGACCTCTGAGTCCAGATTTCAAATATCCAGTAGGGAAGCATGGGGCAGATCACTGTTTGGAGAAAAGCCTTCAAGGTGCAGGTCACTAGAAGCCAGTGGAAACACCCCTTTGTGTCTGAGTGGGGTAACCTAGGGCAAATCAGTCAGGAAGGAGAAGCTTACGAGGGTTAAGGACCAGATAATGCACCCTGCTACCCACACAGAACAGGCGTCAGGCATACAAGGTTGGAAATCTCTCCCAAAATGCAGTTTTGGCTCTGCTCAAGGATCCAAAGGAGGTCTTGCAGGGTCCCCAGCAATCATCCCTGAAAAGCAATGGCTCAGCCATTACAAAAATGTCTTCCACCCACTATTCCTCTCTATATCAATATCTTTACCATGTGATTTTTCAGCTCCCTCCATCAAGTGGAATCTGTTTTCTCACTCCTTGAATATGGGCTAGCCTAGTGACTTGCTGGGAGAAGGCAATGCCAACCCACTCGAGTACTCTTGCCTGGAAAAGCCCATGGACGGAGGAGCCTGGTAGGCTGCAGTCCATGGGGTCGCGAAGAGTCAGACACGACTGAACGACTTCACTTTCACTTTTCACTTTCATGCATTGGAGACGGAAATGGCAACCCACTCCAGAGTTCTTGCCTGGAGAATCCCAGGGACGGGGGAGCCTGGTGGGCTGCCATCTATGGGGTCGCACAGAGTCAGACACGACTGAAGCGACTTAGCAGCAGCAGTGATGCTGTGACCAACAGAATGCGGCAGAAGGGGCAGTGTGCTCCCTCTCCACCCCCACTTCCTCTCCCCACCCCCACCCCCCGTCTCTCATAATCCTGCCACCGCCATGTGAATAAGCCTGCTGCAATAACGTGAAAGACACATTGAAAGAGCCGCCATTTGGTCCAGTTCCCCTAGCCAAGGCTATCTAAGACAAGCCAGTTGAACAAAACAGACAGCTTGGCTCTGGTCAGAATAACCACCCACTTGACCCGTAAATGCATGAGCAATGATGAATTTGCTTTCAACAAAACTTAGAGATATTTTGTTATGTAGCAATAGCTAGCTGATACAGCAAGTCAGAACTTGGGCTGCCAAGCTGGTCCAGGTAAGTATAATTAGAAGAATATCACTTTGACTCCAATGGACAATATCTGCCTCTAAGTAGTTACTCGTCTTCCAACAGTGCCCTGTGCACCAGGAGCTGCCAACATCGCTGCTGCATGGCAGCTGCGGGAGCTGCCAACATCACCATACAAAAGAAGCAACTGCCTGTGCATGGGCTACTTGGAACTGCCCTTTGGGGCTTTATAAGATATTGGTCAAAAGAGACTTTTGCTCAGACAAAGGTGATCTCAGCAGAGGTAAGATTAGCAAACAAGACTATCTGGATTTCAAAACTGTGATTGGTGAGAAAGAGAAATAGGTCTGTTTCCTCCAGTAGGTCAGAAGTCTGGGTCAAAGAAATGCCAAATTAAATCAGAGTCCAGCAAGCAGGAAAAGGACTAAGATACTAGCCTGGATTATACCTGCCTGTGGACTAAAGCCTGATCTATGGAAAGATTATTTCTCCTTGCTCTGATTCTCAAGCATTTGAATCCAGGACACCTACAACATTAGATATCAGACTAGAGCACAGAATTTTGCTATTTATAAGTGCATTTGGGAATGTTTGGGCTTGTTTGGGGTTGTTTTCTTTTTGTTTTTTTTTTTTCCATAAGAATAATGGATTCTCAGAAAATCCCTGACCCAGAAAGTGTAAGAACTCCAACAGCAGAGAAAATGCTGGACACAAGACTGCCCATCTGTATCAGTGTTCCTACAAGTCTGTAACTGTGTATTATTCTGTCTACATGTTACTGTGTTTATACATTGCAATTCCTAGAAGGTATTGCAATTATATTATAGGATTCATGTATTACTGTAGCTATCTATCCCTTATAAGGAATTTCACTCTAGTTGTGACTCAAATGTAGCTACTTTTATTTATATCTAACTTAATATGTCTGTACACTACTGTAACACACATATTGCTTCTGTTGTGTAATGTTATATCTTGATTTTGTAGCTCTGTTACTTAAATAAAGTAATAAATAATCTACTTTAGTGTTGCTGAAAGTTGTTATGTATATACAAAACTGTGGCTGGGTTACCGCAGTTATATTACTACACCTATATGTTACTATATCCATGTAACTGCTTCTGTTATTGTGTGTAGAGTTTAATTGTATTGCTGTATCTATGTGTTACTGTATTTATGTTATTGGTCTAGATGTTGCTGCATTTATTATTGAAGTCATGCTTTACTGCAACTAAATGTTACTGTGAATTTGTATTTACTCCAATAATAAAATAATAATAGCTACCATTTGTTAAGCAACTTCTGTGTGTGAGGCCCTCCTCTGCTGTGTGGTTTATACACAATTAGCTTACTAAATCAATACAGCAGCCCTCAAAGATAGATCTTATCATACCCATATTACAGATGAGGAAACTGAAGTACAGGTAGGTTAAAGTACATGCCTGAGGTCACACAATCAGTATGCAGCAATGGAAGGCAGGGGAAGAACCTTGAACCCAGCTGTCTGTCTACTGTAACTATTTGTGACAGCAGCCATATAACACTCTACACTACGTCTTTACTTGTATGTTTAGAGCCTTGGTGTAGAAAATGCTTATTGTCTAAAGATGTGAAAAGGAACTTGCTGGGTATAAAATAAAGTTTTTTAAGCTATCAACTTCATTTTCTGACACTTTTGTTAAGTGTTCCTGAATTCAGAAACAATTAAGTTACTAAAAGAACCATGATTGAGTTAGCAGACAATAAATTTAAAGAACAATGGAATTCATTCTTCTAACTTTCAATGAATTTATAAAGAGAGAGATGGTTACATGAGCTTAATTGTTGATGAGCTCTGTGCTTATGAACTTTATGGATTCGAAAATTGCCTGCAGGCTAGGAAACCCTTGGGAGCATGACAGATGTCCTCCAACAAAACCATGACTGCCAGGAATGGAGCCCTTGACTCACGCCATTTGACCCTCCCCTCCTCCAAGCCTTGCAAACTGTAATGACCTCAGGCATCTTTGAAGGCTCCAGGAAATCCTCCTCTACCCTCAGAGCTTTCCATCTAAAGTCTGCGACCGCCAACCCCAGTCAATTCTTCTTGGCTTTTGCTTCCCACTCAATTCGTCTTCCAAGAGTGAATTCTATTAGTGTGTTAATCACCCAGTCATGTCCGACTCTTTGCAACCGCATGGACTGTAGCTCACCAGGCTCCTCTGTCCATGGAATTCTCCAGGCAAGAATACTAGAGTGGGTTGCCATTCCCTTCTCCAGGGGATCTTCCCGACCCAGGGATTGAACCCAGGTCTCCTGAACTGCAGCTTCTTTACCGTCTGAGCCACCAGAGAAGCCCTCAAGTTCTGTTAAGAGGAAGGCAGTATGGCCGCAGCGTGGAGCCGAAGTAAACAGGAAGAAGTTCCCGGAGAGGCCTACCATGCTCCAGCCCTACACTGGCCCTGCTTTGAGAGAACTAGTCCCAGGCACGTTTGTGAGCTTGGCTCCCTGGGCTCACTGCCTACTCTCCATCTGGCCCCAGGCCTTAGAACACCAATAACCTTCTCAGGCCTGCATGCTCCCTGGAATTTCATGATCCTTGCCACCTGACCCCCTCCCAGGCTACTCACAGCCTACTCACATGATTCTCCAGCCCCTGTATGGGTCCCATTCCCGAGAGTCAGAGTCTCTCTTCTCTTCATGGTGACCACCAGCTGTATTTATGGGTAACTGGGACAGAGCTTTAGATGACTCCTTTTCCCCCTCAAACCTGAATGATATTGAAACATAGTGATGAGGGCTTCCTAGGACTAATGTCTAGATTATATCTAGATGTAAATGAGTCTCATTTTCAACATCTCTAACACTGAAAGCTTTAGATCAAGAAGACAGGCCCTTTAGAAATCAAGCATGTAGCTTAAGGATGGTAAATACAAGGCACACAGAGCCCTGCTCCTCCTTCCCGTGTCTGTTCCAGACATCACTAATCAGTCACAGGTGCTCTTTCCTACAGAACCTGGGCACAGTTTCAGGATTCTTCTCAATCCAAGTATCCAGCCACCACCAGTTGACCTGAAGTGGCATATGAGTCCAATTCATTTCTCTTTGAGGCTGTGTCCTTCATTGGACAAATGGAGAAACTGAGGCCCAGAGGGAAAGCTGACTCGTACAAGCCAGGTTCATACAAGCCAAAAGCAATACCCGCATGAGACCCCAGAGTTCCTGGCGTCTAATCCAAGCCACGAAGCTGCAAGATGCAGCCACAGTGTGGCTGAGCTGATGAGATTTGAGTCTCACTTCTAAGGAGGCTCCAAAAGCACTGGCCAAAGAAGAGTCCACGAGAGCCCTGCTCTCCAACCCATGGTTTTCATAGCAAGCCTCTGGCCCCTAGTTTGTGGTGGAGAGGAATAGTTTCTGCATAGAAGATGACTTAAAGCAAGCCTTCATGTATATTAACTTACCTGTTTTTATGTGAGGAGGTACTTCTGTTATCTGCATTTACAAAGTGAGAGAACTGAGGCATGGAGATGGCAAGTGACTTGTCCAAGCTCACAGAACTGCCAAATGTCAATGCTGAGATTCTACCTTAGTCTGGCTCCAAAACTTATTAACTTAATTACTCATTCTACCCAATGGCACACCTGTGCGCATGAATGCACACACATACCCCTACACACACACGCCCCACTGCCCACAGTACACATGAGTACCCATTTCCCTGGCAGCATCTCATATCATCCAAATTTTCCATTTTTTCTTCTGATGGGTGAGCACTGACTGTCCCTGAAGGACTGGTCCTGGTCTCAGTCCGGGTCTCACCTGAGCCCCACCAAGGGCACCATATCCAAGGCTTAGTGGCTCAACTGCAAGAGGGAAGGGGGGACATCCTGCCCATGGGAGTTTCTGCAAAGGAAGACCAGTCCGCCGGAGACCTGAGCTGGAAACAATAGATCATCTGTTTGCCGGGATTAATGAGGCTTCCCCATGTTTGTGGAGAGCTGATTAAGGAGCTTGTAGCTGTTTCACCTCCTGTCAATAGAACAAAGGGCTCAGCAGCAGTGTTTCCAGAGGCTTTGGAGAGGAACACGGGCAAAGGGGTTCAGGAGTCAGCATCTTGCTCTACTCCGTACTTTTCTAGGTAGGCACCCGATCTCTGGACATTTGTCCCACCCCTCCTCAACCTAGAGTCCCTCCTTGCTGCCCATGCCCTCCACACATATTTATTGAACCCCCAACATACACCAGGCACCAGGTACTGGGATATAGAAACAACCAAAACAGAAACAGCCCTGTCCTCATGGTCTGGTAGGAAAACAGATACTAAACAGCTATATATATGATGATTTATTTAATTGCATGGCTAAGTACTGTCCAGGAGAAGAACAGAACTATAAATGCATGTGATAGGGGCTCTAGCTCTCTAGACAGTCAGATAAGTTTCCTGGGAGATGTAGGAGGGGGAGATAGGGTCTCAACCCACTTAAAATATCAGCTTGATAAGACTTGGCAACTGATTACATGTTGGAGGCAGAGAATATATTTCTGACCCAAGGAAAATGTGGAATGCACCACTAACTTATGTACAGAGCACAAATGGTAGGACAGCTTTGGAAAAGGCAGAACAATGAGCCTGGGCACCCATGGGGTGCCCAGTGGGCAGTTGACTGGATGGGCCTGGGGCACAGAGGAAGGCTGGAGCTAAAGACATAGGTTTGGAAGACAACAAAGAAGTCATACAGTAGTTAATGTCGTGCAGCCGGATGCCACTTCCCTGGAGAGAGACAAAGGGGGCTAAGGACTGATCTGTGAGGGGACCTGTAGGAATCAGAGGAAGGAGCCAATGAGAGGGAGGGGGGACACTGGGAAAAGTAGATGTCCCGAAACAGAGGAAGAGAGAATTTGCAGAAAGCAAAGGATGCTGCCAAGAGATCTAGTAAGATAAGGGCTAGGATACATCACTGGATTCGGTAAGTAGGTCACTGGTGGCTTTGGCAAGAGTTGCTTAGCTAGAGACAGAAGCCAGAAAGGAGTAGGTGAGGAGAGTGTGTGGATGGTGAGGAAGCAGGAAATGTGGACAATAAGAGTGTTGCTGTGAAGGGAGGTGAGAAATGAGACTTCTTAGTTGAGAAAAGCTTGAGCAAATGTGCCAGCTGAGGGTTTAATCCAGACTTGGACAAAGAGGGGGAGATGCCAAATGAACGAACATGTGGACAAAGAAATAAAGACTTAAGGAGCTAACTGACGGAGGAGAGTCTTGGAGCTGGTTGGAGCCTTGGAGCACGGATCCAAGGTGCTTGGGGAGAAGGTCAAGGGGACCTGACCAAGAGAAGGACCCCTTCCTTCTGAGACAAGGTGGGGGTGAGGACATTGAATGGGAATGTAGGAATAGAGGGAGTCCATACTGATGACCTTGACCTATACAGTAAAATCCAGTTGGGGTTGTCTACAGTGACAGAAGTGATAGAAGAGAAAGGTGATGGGAAGACCTGTGAGCAGCTGGGGGCAGGTGACAGGAAGACAGATAGAGCTGTGTGTAATGATGGCCACAGGACTGTGAGGCCCAGATGACACTGGAAACCATTCTTATTACCCACAACAACTACAATAACCCCCATTTGCTGAGTGCTTCTATGTAGATTATTTCATTCCTATGAGCGCCTAGTGAGGGAGGCCTCATTATCCCATAGGAACAGACAAAGTACCTGAGGCTCAGAGAAACTGAAAACTTGTCCAAGGTGACACGGCTGCTGAGCAGCAGAGCTGGGATTTGAACTTGAGGCAGTTAGATGCCGAGCCCCATGCTCTTTTTACTGACTGGCATTATCCTCAGCACCACTTGGCAGCCAGGAATAGAAGGGGAGACAGCAGGTGTGGAGTCCACTCAGGGCTGAGGACTGTGCTGGCCGGGGTGACATGGGGCCGTGAGACCAGATAGGTGGAAGAAGAAGAGAAATTGGTTGCCCTGGGGTCTGGGCCAGTGGGGAGGTGGGGCAGAGCTGGTGGTTTCCTAGGGACTGTGAGGGCAGAGAAGAGCAGAGGGCTGGCCTGTGGTCACATGGACAGTCATGGGAAAGGAGGGAAGGAGGAATAGTTAGCACCAAAGAGCTTAGAGAAGATCAGAGAATGTCAGACTGTGAAACTTAGGTAAATGAACCTGACCCAAAAGGGGAGGAATTCAGACAACAATTTAGTGTCTCAGACAGGCCTGGGGTATGATATCACCCTGTCACTTTACTGTCTCTGTAACACTGGTCAACTTGCTTAAATTCTCTCGGCTTTATTTTCTCCCAAGTGTACAATGGCACCAATAACCCCTTCTACACCCAGTACCTATAAAAGCAAAATTCTGCAAGGTTTCCCATCCAAGCTCCCTCCCATGCCTTGAAAGATGCTGCATCCACTGACCCTGCCCACCACTCCAGCCTCATCCCGGCCCACTGTCCACATCATTCACTCTGTTTTAGGACATCAGTTAGTGCCACAATAATGCTGCCTAACAAACCAGCCCCAAACTCAATGGCAATGGACATACAACAAGTATATCAATGGGTTAGCTGGAGTTTTTCTAATCTAGTCTGGGCTTGTCTGAGCTTGACTGCAGGCCATGAATTGAGCTCCTACACACATTTCTCAGTCTTCTGGGGTATTCTGATGCAGGTCCTTTTCTTAGAAATCACAGAGCACAAGCCCAGCCACAGGAGTACGATAAAAACTCCCCACTTGTATCATGTCTACTGACATCCCATTGGCCGAAGCAAGTCACATGATCAAGCCCTAAATTAAAACAGTGGAGAAACATTCTTTGGCCATGAGGTCATGACAAGTTTGTGGATATATAAAACAATACAGAGGAGTGGGGAGTTGGGACCAGTAATTGTCTACCAAATCCAGTCACTGGGTCTCTGGCAGTCCCAGGTCCGGCTGCTGTTCCCTTAGAGCCTTTTTCTCAGCTGTTCCCTCTGCCTGGGCTGCTCTCTCCCACCCTCTCCCACTCATCACATGGCTGGCTTTCCTTCATCTCTTGAGCCTCAACTTCATGTTATCCCTTCTAAGAGTATTCCAGTTTGCCAAGGGAGGGAATAATAAAGGATTTGGTGAACACATGACATTATCTCTGCTATAGCCTTCTGATCACACAGAACAGACGCCTCCATCAGCTAAATAAGACAGCCAACCAAAAGAACAGCGCCCCCCGAAGATCAAGATCTGGGGGTTAGGGACAAGGAAACACCAAGAAGAAGCCGAAGGAGGGGGCAGTGAGGAGACCAAGGGAGGATGCCTGAGATGCAGGCAGACAGATACGCGCCAACAGGGGCCCAGAAAGAAACAATGGCAGAGAAAGTTCACTGAGCCAGTGGCAGAGGCTGATGCAGAAAAATAAGGCCCAGAGGGGCTGCGGGAGAGAGGATAAGCCCGCACATCCTCACGCAATAGCGGCGTCTGCAGTTTCCTCTCGCTGGTTCATTGCTCTCAGCCTGTCATCCACACACAGCAGTGGAATCTGAAATCTAATTTGGCCTTTGTCAGCTCCATAAATGTTGTTCTTTAGAGGTGATTCCCTTGTAAATGGACGAAAGTTCTAAATTGGAAGTCCACATTGGCCGTCCGGGACCCGTTCTCCTGAACTCCGGGCAGGTCACTGTGTGAGCGCTCATGCTGGTGACAAATGGAAAGGCACCAGGCTGCTTAGGCAGCGACTTCAGAAAACCTGACCCACCAATGCTGGCTCAGGAGATGTAATCAGTCCAGGCCCGGCCCCTGATCACTGTGGCGGCCAAGGAAGTAACTAGGTCCCGGGAGGATCAGAGCCTGGAACTAATTATTAGAGCCAGGGAGGGGAGGGACATAGCCTTCGAAGGGCTTGTGGGGCCGGGGGAGCAGGGGGCAGTGAAAACAAGGCAGCTCCTGCCCCATCTTCCTGGGCTGGTTCCCCAGTCCTCACCAGCTGCCAGAGGGAAATCAACGTGCAGAATGACCCGACCCTCCCCTGCTCCAAAGACTTTGTGGCAGGCACCTCTCAACCCAGGGTCCCCTCCTCTCAACCACCTCTGGTTACAACCACATCTGTGTGACCAATGAACCACAAGGACCACAAGACCCATCTCAAAGGGGCCACTCCTGGCGTCTCCCTACTTCCACCCCAGGACCTTCTCAAACATTCCAGGAGCTTGGGGGCTCACGTGGTTGTTGGAAAAACTCAATTCAGACATGCGAGAAGCTAATGTCTGCAGGGTCACCCTTCAGCCAGTGGGGTTGGGACTCAGGGGAGACACCCCTCAGTGCCCCCCTATCTTGCAGGCAGAAGCTTTGGGGGCACTCTCAGGGGGCCTACTGGGGCCGTGCTCCCATGGCCCCCAAAAGCTATCTAACTTACCCTTCGGCTTCTCCTTCTTCCCTGCCTCTGTCTGCCTGCTCTCTCACTCCTGCTCCCTGGGACTGTGCCTAAATAAACGTCTTGCACCCAGGTCCTCACCTCAGGCTTCATTTTCAGTGTTTTTCAGACTGTGTTCCTCGAGACCTCAAGGTACCTTAGGATGTGTCTAGCCCCTCTCTGACCCACATTCAGTCTGATGCCCCATTATCACCATTTTGAAATTTTTAATAATTTTTAAACAAAGAATTCCACACTTCATTTTGCATGCACCCTGCGATTGTATGGCTGATCGCGCTCTGAATTTCTAGCACTTTGCACTGACTGGCGCTTAGTAGGTGCTTTGAACTAAATTGAATTGAACTGAACCTCTCTCTCTCCTCTCTTGCTCCTGGCTCCATCCCTTCTTCCCTCCTGACCTGGGGTGCAAATGTTGCCAGAGGCCCCAAAACAACAAGAGCAGTGCATGTGGGTTTTCCCTGGGGCAGAAAGAAATGGGGTCTATGGCCCCCATCCTCAACCCTCCTAAGATCCCCTAGTCTACAGCACACCCTCTCTCAGATCAGAGATTCCCTATGGTCACAGCTACCTATGAGAAAACCACGCGTTTTCATTTTCAAATGTCATTACACAGTTTTCATCTTGTTTCCAAAAAGCTAAGTCTGAAATAATTTGGAATTGCCCTAACTCTAAGCCATGGTAATAGAGAGCACCATTCCACAAAGAAGAGGTTATATGAGCCAAAGCACTTCAAAGACACGAGGTTAATGGTTGACCTCGAGAATTAGAAGCAGGCTGGAATTGGATACAAGAGGCATCACCAAAGGTTGAGAAGTTTGGCCAGGGGAAGGGATCAGGATGAGGAAATGCTTTTCTTAATTGGAAAAAAGAAAACCAGGGAAAGTGCAGCACACAGGTAATATGATCCCCTTCTCTCTCTTCCCCTCTGTGAAAGGGAGATGAGGAGGGGCTATGAGCACAGACAAAGGAGACCAAGGCCTTTCCAGGGATTTGCAGAAAGCAATCACAGATAAGGCTCTTTCAACAGGGCAGTTAAAGCCACAGAAAGCAAGGCGTGGGGGTTTAATGTCTTGTCTGGCTGACCTGAGGCCTCAGGGGCTCAGACAAGCCTCAGAGAGGCCAAAACTAAATTGCCCTGAGCCTGAGAGAAGTTAAAAATCAAAGTAAAATTAAGCTTATTTATTAGCAATTAAGGGCTAATGAGGATCCCTGATTCACCTAAATGGCTATTCCTACATCTTGTTCTAAACCAGCTATCACTTCTCATATGCGATCATTAGAGATCAGTTAGTTGTTATGCTGTGTTATTTAATAAATTCGACTGCACGCACACAGTTTCGGCTTTTTTTTTCTTTTGCTTTGTTACTGCAATGGGTAGGTTTGGGAAAGCATTAAATGTCCACAGTGATCCACAACCCCAGAGAGGCTTTCTATTCAAGGTGACGCTAGCCCCGACTCCACAGCCCACCTAGTGGTAGCCATCGGAATTGCAGCACACTGTCCTGAAGGCCTGAAAAGCGTGAGATGGGGCACTTATTGCCAAGTGTGTACCTAGCAATTGGAAAAGGGGGAGGCAGGCGGTAAGTGATATAGGGTGAGGTGGGGGCGTGGTGGGGACATAAGGCTGTCACCAGGCCAACAGGGATAACTGCTTTGGGAGGGGGGAAAGGGGTCGTGGAGGGCAGCTCTCAGAGACAGGAAGAGATCAGAGGCCAAGAAGTGACCCAGAAACCCAGGCAAAGGAAGTGGGCAGCCGTTAGAGTCCAGGCCCAGTGCAAGGGAATTTTATGTCCAGGAGGACTGCTGAGGAGCTCAGGGCATGGGGAGAGATACAAGAGGGGCAGAAGCAGGCTGTGAGCAAGGTCAGGAGGAAGTAGATGGTGGAGGGAACCAACTTCCTGCTGACCTTAATCATTCAAACCATGTGCCTGGGCTCGCCATGCAGGTAAATGGGGAGACCACACAGTCACCAGAAGAAAGCAAATAACACAGCTGAGCAAGCTCGACTTCTGCTCAGAGCATCCGGCCTCTTGCATCTTACCTCACCCAGCAGGTGAACCATGGCAAAGAGCAACATTTCAGGGGTACCTGGAAAGGTCCTCCTGGAAGGATGTCACTAACCGGCCCAAGCCTATTCTCACTTGGTGGCTCATTTTTTTTTTTTTTTTTTTTTTTTAATTTCAGTGAAGATGTCATCTCTTGACTTGACCCCTGAACTGGATCCAAAGCAGAAAAAATCACCATTGGCAACCTGGGATGCAGCATGGGAGCTTAATGCAAGATTAAGTACCATCAATATAAGGAACTTGGAGCAGGGCAAGGATAATAAACCCCAGAGCGCAGTCCCACCAGAAATTCTAGCACATAAGCTTGCAGGGTGGTGTCTCTGGTTACAGGAAGCCCTACCAACTAGATGGAAAATTTCCACGTATTCGGGTTAAACTGAGAGTGCCAGGGAAAAACAACCTCTTCTTGGCCTCCAAGCATGACATGTCAGCCTGCACCGCAGAGGCCGTCTCTGAGGGACCACAGCCCTTAGACCCCTCACAGGAAGCCAGGAACCTCAGGGTCACGCTTGGGTTGCTGAAGCACCGCTGCCTCTTCCCAGGCCCGCCTCAGGCCCACCACTGGGCCTCCACAGCTGCCACCACCTTGGGTCACAGCTCCTTTGACCCTTTCCAGGTCTCCCCTGGGGTCCCACTAAGCCCCTCTGTTCTCTCTTTGAGCAGCCTTTACCCTAAAGTACCAGGACCCCACTTAGAACTGCCAGGGAGAGAGGCCTGCAGGCTCCCGGTGACACGTGTAGGCCCATCTGCTCCTCTGAAAGATGAGGTGACCACACCAGAAGCCCTCCAAGAACCTCTGCTCTGGCCAGACCTGCAGACAGCTCTGGGGAGTCTGGGTCCAGGTCCCTGGGATGAGTGTGGGCCACTCTGAGTTCAAGCAAGGGAGTCCACAGCCAACACGAACCACCTCTGCAGGGCGTCCCCTCCATCCAATACCCTCTCACCAGCTCCCAAGAGAGCCTCCGGGCAGACTCTGAAGGGAATCCTCTCCAAGGCTCCAAGAGCCATTTCAAGACCCAAGCCACTTCAAGAACACAGGCTCTGGGGCCAATCCAAGTTTAAATTCTCTCTCTGCTACTTCGTAACTGCATTATTTCACCTACCTGAGGATCAGTTTGCACATCTGTGTACTTAGCCCAGTAGTTGGTATAGAGGAAATAGCCAGAGAGTGGCTCCAAGAGAGAGAAGGAATAACTAGTAAGAAATCAGGAGGGAGAGATTCAAAGATATCCAGAGACAAGCCTCCTGAGGATAGAAGCTAAGACAGGGGTTTAAGCCCCCAAGTCGGAGGCAGAGGTGGGCTGGAAGAAGAAAAGAAAACTGCAAGGCTTCAGAAGAAGACTGCAGAGTAGGGGGGTGAGTCAGTTCTCACAGCCGCTGAATAATTCACAGGGCAGCCGGGATGGCATATGTTTCCTCTAAGCCCTCACCAGTAGGAGCACCAGTCTCCCTCCTCCCCAACTCCCATCAGTCGTCGCCCAGGAAACCAGCTCCCTCCTCCTAGAGGAAGAGCCGCCCAGGGTCTAGAATCAGGGCGGGCAGGGTGGAGGCAACACAGGAGGGGAGGCAGGGGGCTGGGGCAGATGCAGGCAGCCCAGAAAAAAGTCAGCTGCGCCAGTCACACCAGGTGAGAGGGTATGAAACCTAGGGGAAGAGGAGGCAGGGGTCCTGGGGACCCACCCTCCTCAGAAGCCACTGGAGATGCTACAAAATACATAACAAAGGTACGAAGCAGAACTGCGGGCAGTGATGGGTCAGAAATGAGACTGGTTTAGACAATATGCCTGGGGACCAAGGCGTGCTCAGGACTTAGGTGTGCTTTGCCTCAGTCTCTTGGCTCATTTTTGTGTATGACTTCCTTGGGAGTCCCTACTCTCTGCCTTCTCCTCTGCCTGGCTCACTCCCTAGTGAGAGCCTGGGCATCTCCTAAGCTTGGAGTGGACCTTCAGGAGGAACTCCTGTCCAGCTTACCTCTGGTACATGTTCCAGCATCATCTTTAGCCTTGTATAGACCAACACAAAGAGACGGTGGGCCGGAGATGCCAGCATCTCCTGGGTCACTCCCTTCCAGCTACCTTCCTGGTGGGTACCTGCCCTTAGCACCCTGCCCATCACCTGAACCTGGCTTCTCTTGTCTTTCATCCTCAAACTGGCCTGCAAGGCCCAAGATCCTTGCATTATCCCTGTACTACCTCCTTGGGGGGGGGGGGGGGGGTGGTCCCCAAGGTGCCCTCATGTTCTCAAGTTACTTCCTAATGCAGAAGCCATCCATATCAGACTCACACACTAGACACATGGATCCAAGAAATAGAAACCTCTGTGGTCTGGCCAGGGCGGATGACTTTATGGGGTCAACAGAGAAAGTCTTTACTGATCATTGAGCTGAGTGAGGCTCCACTCCTAACGCTTCTGAAACCACAACAACCAATTACGGGTTGCAGAACCTTGTGTGAGTCGCTTAGCCTCTCTGAACCTCAGTTTCCTCATCTCTAAAATGGGGAGAGGCCTGGCTCATTGGATTAAGTGAAATGAGAGCATACAGTTTACCCTTAGAAAGTCATAGTTGTTGTTGTTATTCCTGTTGTTTTTTATTCATTTCTGTAAAAAATTTTTGTTGGCGTATAGTTGATTTACAATATTATGTGAGTTTCAGGTGTACAACAAAGTGAATCAGTTACATATAGACATGTACCCATTCTTTTTCAGTTTCTTTTCCCATAAATGTGATTATAGAATATTGAGTAGATTTCCCTGTGCTATACAGTAAGTCTTTATGTAGTTATCTATTTTATTTTATTTTTCTTCATTTTAAAAAATTTATTGGAGTGTAGTTGACTTACAGTGTTGTATGGTTGATTTACAATGTTAGTTTCAGGTGTATAGTAAAGGGAATCAGGTGTACCTATACATTTATCCATTCTTTTTTAAATTCTTTTCCCATTTAGATTATTACAAACTGTTGAGTGTAATATTATCGATACCATATTATATATCGCATGTGTAATGTGTTGTGTTGCCATGTGTTGTCCTTCTTCCTATCACACAGATATTTTTTTCTGCTCACCTCAGAACAACTCATGCTTGGAGCTCAACTGCACAGAGTTCCATTTGTCACAAAGTCTAAAACACTGAAAACCTGACTCAGTGAGCAAGTATGTCATTATTGTCTGAGCAAGCTATAGCCTTTGATTGAATTTGTCAAACATGATAATTCTATTGAGCAAACCAAATTACATAAGGGTGCATTTGCACTCCTAAATTAAGAGAGTGACTTTAGATACGAAAAGGGTGCTACAAAAATAAGAATTGCATATGTTTCGAATTTTCCCGAAATCCCTATTTTTCCCCATACAGAAAAATTAAAGGTTTTGGTTCATTTTTTTTAACCTAAGCTTTCCAAGTTTCCAAAAATGTTACATCTCAGCCCCATAAGGTGAGGGAAACACGCCAGAAGCACAGAGCTGCATTTCTAGGACACCCTCGAGCTTGACAGCCCCATCTCTGAGTCACCCCACCTACAGCCCAGCTAGGTAGGACTGAGTCGGAAGCCCTATCACACTCCCCTCCCCAGGCTCTGAGCCAGAAGCTTTAGTCCCTACCCCAGGTTCAAGCCCTCAAAACAAGACGCCAGATCTCATCTGGCCCCAGTCCCAGACGGATCTAGTGTTTCCTCCCCGTTTTCAGCTCCAAGCATTTTCCTGTCTGTTCTCCCTTCTCCTCACACCAGCTATAGTAGGTTGAACTGTATCCCCTCAAAAGAGATTTCGAAGTCCTACCCCCACCCCACCCCCCACCACTGAACCTGTGAACGAGACCTTATTTGGGAAAAATAAACTTGCAGATGTAAGATAAGATGGGGTGGATGGTGGGTCCTTAACCCAAAAGGACTGGTGTCCTTATAAGAGGAGAAGTTCTAGATACAAGGAGAAGGCTGTGTGATGACACCAGCAGAGACTGGGTGAAGCAGCTACAAGCCAAGGATGTCAAGGATTGCCGAGAGTGACCAGAACCTAGGCAGAGGCAATGGAATATTCTAGAATCTTTAGAGAGAGCAAGGCCCGGCTGACACTTTGATTTTGGACTTCCAGCCTCCAGAACTATGAGAGAATAAATATCTGTTTCGTTAAGCCACCCAGTTTGTGGTCATTCGTTATGACCACAGAACAGTATTACCTAGAACGTTATTACCTAGAACGTTATTACCTAGAACAGTAATAGAGCCACCAACTCCAAACCCCAAGGGCAGCAGGCCAGTGTGACTTCCCCTCCTTTACTGATGGACTATCAGAGGTTAGAGAGGAAGCCCAGGTCACATACTCCAGAGGAGTGGACAACCAGGATCTAATAACCACCTGCAGGGGAGGGAAAATGAGCAATAGACTTGAATCAAAGAACTAAGTTCAAGTTCCATTTTTTTCTGTTTGTTTGCTGCGACCTAGAAAAAGTCACATAGCACTTGCTTCTCTTTAATGTCATCTTTTTTGTTTATTTACTGTCTTCCTTCATCTCATTCTAGGATATAAGTTTAGGAGGGCAGAGATTTTTATCTGTTTCTGTTCACCACTGTACCCTAGTGCCTCATCCTAGAACAATGGTTTGCTTATAGGGAGCCCCAATAAATATTTTTTTAATGAATGAATGACTGTCTCTGCCAGGGCTAGTCCTGGGCCCTTGGACTACAAAGAACATTAGACATGATCTCAGGCTCCCAAACAGTGGGAGAAGCTGACGTAGAAAGATCACTGTGGTACCTTGTCGTGTGCACTCTGGCAGAGAAAAGAGTAAGGTGATGTGGGGCTCGGAGGAAGGAATGGAATCTTCTGGGAATGGGAGTCGAGACAAAACCACTGAGACCAATGAATGGGCCTTGATGTATAAACAGGAGTTCCCTGGGACCACATTCTGCCATACTAAATATGTTTGCCCTTGCACTCGTAGGTGACAGGGACTCGCCAAGGCTTTAAAGCAGAGGGGTAATAACAGAATCAGAACTGGACTTCAGAACAATCTCTCTGGCTGCTGCAAGCAGAGGATAGGTTGAAGGGAGTGTCAGAAAGCAAGGGAAGTTGTAACGGGTCTGTAGTAACAGGCCAGTTAGAAGCCAGAACCAGGCTGTGTTGAGATGTGTGTGTAAGGTGGACAGGGACTGATCCACTCACGTGTATGGCCTGTTAGACTTTGGAGAGACACATGCTCAAGTGGGAAGGAACAAAAGCCTATACAACAGAAAGTAGCTGGTGGCATCATGTCCAGAAGCCTGGTAGGATGAAGGTGGGCTTCGAGTAGAGATGTCTGCTGATGGGCCCAATAATTCTGACTGATCCAGACAGGTGTGTCAAGGAGATGTCACATCTTGGCTCACCTTTCCAGTTTCCGAGGCCCAAGGCCCCTTATGCTGGGCAATGTGGGGAGACAATCTCTACACTGGCCCAGGGAAGGAGAGAGGTGGTTTGCTCTGGGTGATCCTTCAACTGGGAACCCATCTGAAATAGATCCTTTGGGGCTGTCATCATGGAGATCATTGGTGAGCTGCCAAGAGAAGTCTCCTGTGCAGGGGTAAGAATCAGAGAAAGTGAGTACAGAAGGCTGATCGAGAAGTTTGCTTACAAGGGAGAAGAGGATGGAGGGGAGGAGGGTAAAGTACATGTCTTTAGCCTGAAGGGAGACAATAGAAGGGAAGTGACCACAGTGGGTTCCCTAGAGAAAGTGGATGGGAAAGGATACTGGGCAAAGATGAGGATGGTGACCTGGGACAGAAGGATTCAGAAATTGTAGTTCTCCTGCCACCAAAATGAGCTCTGAGAAAGGGCATGGTAATAAAGACCATTCCCAAAATGATGGGCTCTTTTTTCTAATGAGGCTGCAGCTGAGTGTTGCTGCAGAGAGTGAGGGGGCCAGTGAGGACCAGGAACTCCAAGAAGGTCAAAGTGGCTGATATAGCCAGTAAGGAGAAGGGGCTGCTGGAGGGAAGGAGGCAGAATGACTGTGACTGCGGAGGTCCTGAGTGGGCGAACCTCCACCCGTGGTGGCACCCAGGATGCAGGACAGAGCAGCGATACTGGCTTGATGGGCACTGGGTCCTGCCTCCTACACTCACACTTGGACTTGTCAGCCCCTGTGTCCTGATTTTCGAGTGGGAAAATATGTTGCCTGCTATATCAGTTAGGGTCTCAGCAGGAAACAGATGGCACGCTCAAATTGGGTAATTTAAAAAGAGTTTATGAAGGAAGGGTCTATTTACACAGGTGTGGGCAGAGCGTAGGGGTACCACAAGAGTAAGACAGTTCCCTCAGGCTTGTCTGGGGGGGGGCTACAGGGGCAAGGAGAGAGATGACGGAGAGAGATCCTTGAAGCGGGCTGGCTGGCAGAGGCCGGGGATCAGAGAGGAGTCAGGCAAAGACACATCCCAACCTCACTCTCCTCCCCACATCCAATCTCCCGCTGAGGGTCCCGATTGGCTGAATCCAATAGGAAGCCAGAGAGTGAAGGAGTCCATTTACAGGTCCATAGAGGTCAGCAGAAGGCTAGTGGTAAAGAACCCGCCTGCCAATACAGGAGACATAAGGGACACCGATTTGATCCCTGGATCCTGACAATCCCCTGGAGGAGGGCATGGCAACCCACTCCAGCATTCCTGCCTGGAGAATCCAATGGACAGAGGCGCCTGGCAGGCTACAATCTATGGAGTCAAAAAGAAGTGGATGCGACAGAAGCAACTTAGCAGCGCGCCCAGATCAGCAGAGTGGCGAAGGGCAGAGAGTGGGTCTGGAGGGGCAAATGGAAGACAGGGAACCTAGCTGTAGGGATCCCCATCTTCAGAAATGCTGGGCTACCTATGGAACAGAAGCAGGCTCTCAAGGGACTCAGACAATGAAGGGATAAGGACTTCCCTTAAGCGTGGCTAAGATTCCGAATGCAGAGGAAACGGTTCGATCAGTGGTCAGAGAGCTAGGATCCTGCTGTGGCACGACCAAGGCCAAAAAGAGAAAAAGGCCATGAAGGTGTGTTTTTCTATGTGTCAGGAGGAGGGTGCGCGGGGGGAGAGGAGACACTTCTCATCAGGTTTACAGCCAGTCCCCATTCCTCTTCCTCCTGCAGCCCCTGATTTCTCTGGCACCAGAGTGGTGACACTCCTGTTTAGAAAGAGTTAGTGATCAGATTCCGTGATTAGGAGAAAGCGGGTGGGAGAGAGGTGGTGGGAAGAGAAATAGAGGGAGAGAGAATTCTACAGGGGTTTGGAACCTCTGGATTCAGCAAACATCCAGATGGACAGGCAGACATACCAGGGACCACACCCCCACTCCGACTGATCTTTGTCCTGCTTCTTGTCCTATGAAGTACAATTGAGTCAAAGGTGCTAATAGATCCCTGAGAAAGATAGATGGAGTAATCAGGGTAAATGAAATTAACATGCACAGGGTAATCAACACTCATTAAGCCAATTTAGTCAAGTGATGACCTCAGTCAGCTTTTATTTAATCATATACTTAAATGTCAAATCAATATGCAAATCTCACCCAGGCCTTTTCCAATTATAGCCCATTAAAAACTTTCAAGTAAATCAATGCAGCCAGGCAAGGCGGGCAAGGCAGGAAGAGACATGCTGGTCCCCAGACGACTGGACTTTTGTCTTTTGTCTACAGCAGCCCCTCTGCCCCTACTCCCAGGGTCCTTGCTGGTCCACCCTGCCCTTATCACCGTTTACCATCACAGCTCACCCCTCCTGTGTCCATCCCAGGCCCCCAAAACAGCTATAAGGAAAGGAAAGATGCTAAACTGGCTCTCCCCTAAGAGTCACAGGGCAACCACATTCACATCTCCATACGCTCAACACTCTGTATTTTGCAGTGAATATTTGTGCCCATCATCTTGTTGGAGCTTGGAGCCTCCAAAACCCTGATGGGGTAGACATTAATATCCCCACTTACCAATGATCAAATGGAAACTCAAAAACACTAGGGGCTTCTCCCAAGACACAATGCCACCAATAGCAAAGGGAGACTCTTGACAGCATCCTGAGGCCAAGCCCAGCCCCTAGGTGGGCGGGCCACCCCAAGAATCAGGCAAAGAAGGGAGAAGGGGAAGGGGGTGTGGCACAGGTCTCTCTCCCTCCCAAGACTCTCAGCAGTCTTGATGCCCCACCACCAACACCCTAGTGAGTGTGGTGTGAGTGATTCTCATTTAAAAGGCTGTGTCATGGGAGTGGGGAGGGGAGAATGAATTAAAAGAGTAGCAGTGACATACATACACTACTATGTGTAAAATAGATAGTTAATGGGAAGCTATATATATATACATATATAACAGGGAGCTCAGCTCAGAGCTCTGTGATGACCCAGAGGGATGGGATGGGGAGGGTAGGAGGGAGACTCAAGAGGGAAGGGATATATGCATGTATATAGCTGATTCATATTGTTGTACAGCAGAAATTAACTCAGCATTATAAAGCAAGTATACTCCAACAAAAAATAAATAAAAATAATTTTTAATAAAAATAAAAGGCTGTGTCATATTTGGTTAACTTGACCCAGGCCTGTGAAGAAGTAGGTCAAATCATGACTGTCTTTGCTTATTATCTACTCCTGACAGTGGCAGGGCTGATAACACCAGTGAACACAGACAGACAGACCATTTTCTCAAGGAAAAGAAGGAAAGAAAGGGCCAGTTCTCACTGGATTCTTGCTGGGTACCACACATGCCCTGTGCTGACTGATCTTCCTTCAGTGGTTTTGTGTGCAAGGTATTACCTCATTCCCTCTATAGATAAAGAAGGGAGAAAGATCAGAGAGGGTGGTTAATGGTTCTGAGGTTGCACAGTGAATAAATGGTGGACTTGGGAATGAAAACCAGGACGTTCTGAGTCACAGGTCTCAGAGTCCACAGGTCATCCATGCCCAGGGGAGCTTGGGGGCCTGTTCACATGGGCTTTTTCCCAGGGGGATGTATCACCCATGGGTTGGCATAGTCTAGGCTGCTAGGCTATACGCCTGGCTTCCTGTTGCTGATATGAAGGGTTCAGAGAAGTAGTCTGAACCCCCACCCCCAGCCCAGGAAGCCCATCTCCAGCTGGTGTGGCAGAAATAATGACAATTGCTTCTCAGAGACTTGCTTCTCAGGGTCAGCCAAGAACTGACAGGTAAGCTCTGGAAGAGTCTTGATAACCCCACAGCAGAGCCAGATTGAAGAAGTGTTCCTGGGGAGATGCTCGGTAATTGACTTGCATATGGCACAGTGGAGTCAGGCAGCGACCCCAAAAGTGATTGGAGTGTCAGTGACCACTGGTGTGAAGGAACCAACACTGGTGCCTCTGGTAGTTCCAAGGCCGGTACCCAGAGCTCGGAGCCATTCCCAAGGGGGTGGAGATGGAAGACCCCTGACTGAGTAGGGGGAGAGAGGAGAACACAGGAACCAAGCTGGCAGAGCCAAGAACCGGGGCCTCTGGCCAAGGCTGGAACCATGAGGTTTAGAAAGGGGCCAGCCCTGCACTCCTCATCCGAGACAGGATTGGAATAGATGGTGCCTGTTTCTGGGGTTAGCACTGAAACCCCTTGGTTCTGAGCAAACCCGGACAATTGGTCCTGCTGCAGACAAGCCAGCTTCTCTCCCCGGCTGTCCGTGGGGAAGGAAGATCACCCATCTCCCACCCACCACCCAGCAGAATCTGGGGTGGGGGTGGTCTAGGTGATTGCTGACAGTGTCAGAACCTGAAGACCAAGGAAGAGGAGCAAGGGAATAAGAAGAACAGAAGGGAGGACCCCGTGAACCCTACTCAATGTCTGCAAGTATCGGACACTGTGCTCCAAGCATCCACATCTTTGGGCCCATTTAATCCTCGAAATAACCCTGGCAGGTAAGTGTTATTATTCCCACTGTATAAATGAAGAAGCTCAGATCAAAGACCTGTCAAAATATATAAATATAAATCAACGTGTTGTACACCTTAAACTTACCCGGTGTTATATGTCAAATCTATTTCAATATTTTTTTAAGAAGTAAGTATTTTTCTGGACAGAATTTAACCAATAAATCATTGCCGGGAGAGTGAGAGACACTAAAGGGCTCGGCTTTACCAGCCCCTGTGGGTCCAAGAGGGAGAAAAGCAGAATTTAGTCTGACAAATGCCCCTCCTCTAGGAAAAGAGGCAGGTTTTAAAGCATTTTCCTTGTAGAGAGATGCAAGCTCGCTTCTGAGTCTTCAAAGGAGAAGGTGGTTCCAGGGGAGGCAGATGTGACTGTGAGGGTGAGTCGGGACCTGGAGTGACCCTGGTGAAGAAGGGCGAGGAGGTCCAAAGGTGTCTAGGGAAGCAGCCTCCGGGCAAGCCTTGGCTTAAAGGGGATTTTGCAGAAGGGATGGGAGCAGGGCTGAAAACCCCACAGACCCACGGCAACTGCCAAAGCACTGAAACGCGATGGCCGCCAAATGCTAAGGGGGCTGACACAGACCAGGAAAGAGCTTAAGATGCATTTTCAAACCCCAGAAAAATTCCCATCCAGGAGGATGAGAAAGCCCAAGAAATCCTGGAGAGCAGAAGAAGGGTGGAAAAGGCCTTCCCTGGTGGTCCAGCAGTTAAGACTCTGCACTTCCATTACAGGGGGCACGGGTTTGAATTCCTAGTCTGGGAACTAAGATCCCACGTGCCACACACAGCACAGCCAAAAAATTTCTAAAAAAGAAGAGAGGTGAGAAAACTCCATGCTGCAAGTGGAATGGCCAGAAAAAAAATTTTTTTAAAGGAGAGAGATGAGAAAATGTTTGCTCCAAACGAGCAAAATGTCTTTGCTTTTGCAAAATGATAAGAAGCTATGCTTTTCTAATTTGACCTCCATCTCAGCCAGGATCTAGGTTTGTGTGCACATGGAAGGCAAGTCAGGGGCATGATCACCAGGGCCCAGCACAGTTTTCCCCATAATGACACATGCCAGATTTGCCTCACTTCCCGCCCTGCTAGTGACCCGCCAACCTAGTCAAACTCCAGGGGCTTGGAGAAGGCTGTCAGCCTCCCTGTAGACAAGAACGTTAAAAGGAGCTGGGCGCCAGAGCTGCTCAGGAGGTTCGGACCAGCTCAGAGGGAAGGAGGAGCAGGACTGCCCATTCGGGTCTGGGGTTTGGGGGTGCAGCAGGGAATTCCAAGCAGAGGAAATGGCAAGTACAAAGGCACTGTGGTGGAAAACTCAGAAAGGGCCGGAGAGCATTCCTTCCTAGACAGTAACCAGGTAACTTCCTCACCACACTCTTACCTCTGCCTTTCTTGACCTAACCAACCCCTGCAACACCTGTTTATCTCATTCCTCAAATGAGCATTTACGGAGCACCTACTGTATCCCAGGCACTGTCCTAGGCACTGGTTCCCCGACACGCATGAGGCAGACAAGGGCCCCTGCAATCATGACATCTAGAGCCCAACAGAGAGGGCCATGCTGGGCAAGCATCTCCAGCTCCATCCTCCTCCAAGGAATGCTCACCCAGCCACTGGGGTGTAGATGTTCCGAGTTCACTCCTGAGTGAATGTCTCCAGCCCAAACCTCTCCCCCTGAACACCAGATGCACAGTTTCCACTGTTTCCTTGATAGCGACATTTGCATTTCTACCAAGCATTTAAACTCAACGTCTCTAAGACAAAATCATTCCACACCTTCCCCTCCACAAAACCTGTTCTTGCTTCTCCAGTCTTCCCACTTACTCAGGCGAAAATCTGGAAATCATGCTGCATCCCCGTCATGGTGTGTGTGTGTGCACACACGGGCACACACACACCGACACACATAATCCAATCCATAGCCAAGTCCTTCTGGTCCTAATGTCACTAAAAGAAAATTCCTGAACGTGATGGCTTCTCTCTACTTACACAGCTACCACCCTGCTCCCTGTCATCATCTCTCTCCTGAACCATTAAGCTAAGCCTCACTAGTCTCCCACCTCCCACTACTCACCACCCTACAATCTACTCTTGCCCGAGGAAACATTTTTAAAAGATAAATCAGACCCTTCCTCCCCCCAGCTCAGAACCCTAAACAACAAATCATGCTCCAGTTAGTCCTAAGAAAAAGCAGTGTCCCGGACCCATGGCCCCTCTCTGCTCCCTTCTACATCAGGCATCTTGAAAAGATGTCCCTTAATTCATTCTATCCACTGCCTCGCCCCTCATCTCACCTCAAGCCATTTTCACCTGCCTCGGAAACTGCTCTCACCAAGGTGACTCAGTATCCACCCTAGGCTCACAGTATAGTCTCCTTGGTCCTCGTCAATGTCCTCCTCCCCTGGGGTTCTGGACACCAGCAATGCTCTGGTTTTCCTCTTTCTTCTCTGACTTCTCTTTCATTGTCTCCGGGACTCTTCCTCCAGCTGGTGGGGTTCCCAGAGTTCAAAACTTGACACTCCTTTATATTTGTTGTAAACAGCCTCATCCACTTTCACTACCTCATTGCTAATTCAGTATCACTTATTCTCCCAGGCTTCCAAGTCTAGCCCAGACTCCAGCCCCAGATATGTAATCAAGTTTTGTCCTGGCCGCAGCCCCGCAAACCAACGCATCAAAGCTAGTCACTATTTATCACTTTATCCATATGCAGACCTTATTCCAATCCAATTTCTCAAGTCAGAAATTTTGGCATCATCCAAATCTCCTCTCTCTCTCGACCCCATGTCTAATCTGTAACTTGGTTTTGTGGTCTAGTTTGCCTCTTCATAGCACTTGGATCTGCCTCTTCCTGCTGCTGCTCCTGCCTTGGGGAAGGCTCTCATCACCTTCAGGCTCACCTCCTCCACTACATCCTTTTCAGTCCCAATGCTGAAGAGGTTTTTCTAAAATGCAAGAGGTTTTTCTAGTCTTGCCCAGTCTCGCTCTTCCTTTGAACCCTTCACTGGCATATCAACTAGCTAGTGGTGCATAACAAATCACCCCAAAATTCGGTGGCTTAGAATAACTGTCATTTGTTATAACTCATGCATCTGTGGGCTGGCTGAGGTCACTTGACCTTGGCTGGGGCCACTCGTGGTCTATGAGTGAGCTAGGTGCTCTCTCAGTCTTGCTCCTCTGGGGCACATACCCTCCTGGGACCAGCAGAAATGTGCAAGGTTCATAATTGACACGTGGTCAATTTATTTTAATTCTACTGTCCAAAATAAGATACATGGCTGAACTTATGTCAAGAGGTGGGAAAACATACTCTGTGCTTGGCAAACGGATATACAAAGTCACCTAGCAAGGGGCATAGGTACAGGGAGGGTGAGGAACTGGCTGCATTAATATGCAACTCATCAAAGAGCTTCCCATTGCCCTCAAGGGCACATCCCCACTCCCTGACATGCAGACCCTCCGAAAGCTGACCCAGCCACTTCACCAGCCGCATCTCCTGTTGCCCTGAACTTCCCACCACTTCCCACCTTCCACAGCTCTGCAAATGGGCCCTGTCACTTCACACTCCAGGTTTGTCGGTGCACGTGCTCTTCTTCATGCTGATTTTTTGAATCGTGACCCATTCTTCAAGATCAGGATCTAGCTCAGCAAGCAGTTCCTCCTAGGCTTACCCTTCCCATCCCAAGGCTGGGCCACAGCCTCTGTTACACCCCTCTCCCTTCCATTACATCCCTTTATTGCACTTATCCCTGTGCGAAGGTGTCCATTTCCACCCCTAGGTATTGAATACATTAGAGTAGTATATTACCTTGTTATTACCACTGTGGGATTCCCAGGTTGTGCAGCTGTAAAGAATCTACCTGCCAATGCAGCAGAAGCAAGAGACTCAGGTTCGGACCCTGGGTCAGGAAGATCCCTGGAGTAGGAAATGGAACCCTACTCCAGTTATTCTTGCCTGGAGAATCCTATGGACAGACGAGCCTGGCAGGCTACAGTCCATGGAATCGCACAGAGTTGGATATGACTGAGCAGGCCAGGCCATGCATTACCACTGTAACAAGTTGCCACAAACTGAGTGGTTTAAACAACATAAACTTATTCTTACTGTTCTGGAGGTCAGAAGTCCAAAATCAGTGTCACTGAGCTAAGGCAGGTTTGTCCTGGAGCCTCTGAAGGGAGAATCTATTTCCTCACCTTCTTCAGCTTCTGTTGGCCAACTGGATTCCTTGGCTTATGGCCCCCTCCTCCGTCTTCAAATAGCAAGAGCATCGCTTCAATCTGCTCACATCACCTTCTCTTCCATGCCAAATTTCCGTCTGCCTCTATCTATAAGGACACTCGTGATTATACTTAGGGTTCACCTGGATAATCCAGGATAATCTCCCAGCTTAAGATCCTTAACTTAATCACATCTGCAAAGTTCATTTTGCCATATAAGATGACACTCACAGGTTCTGAGGATTGTTGTTCAGTCACTAATTCATGTCTGACTCTTTGCGACTCCATGGACTGCAGCATGCCAGGCTTCCCTGTCCTTCCCTGTCTCCCGGAGTCTGCTCAGACTCATGTCCATTGAGTCGGTGATTCATCCAATCATCTCATCCTCTGTCATCCCCTTCTCCTCCTGCCCTCAATCTTTCCCAGCATTAGGGTCTTTTCCAATGAATCGGCTCTTCTCATCAGGTGACCGAAGATTTGGAGCTTCAGCTTTAGCATCAGTCCTTTCAGTGAATATTCACAGCTGATTTCCTTTAGGATTGACTGGTTTGATCTCCTTGCTGTCCAAGGAACTCTCAAGAGTCTTCCCCAGCACTGCAATTCAAAAGCATCAATTCTTTGGCACTCAGCCTTCTTTACGGTCCAGCTCTCACATCTGTACAAGACGACTGGAAAAACCATAGCCTTGACTAGATGGATGGGGGCTAATATTTAGCCTACCATAGACAGTTCTCATGTTTCTTCTTCTTGCCGCTCTTCCACCTGGCTCAGGACCTGGCCCATGATGGGCCACTGGAGGAAGGAAAGAATGAATGAGTGAGAGAATGAATGCAGTACCAGAGGGGCCATGGAGGTGCCAGGGTCCCCAACAGGCTGGCAACATCAGTGAAAACTCAAGCTCCTAAAATTCCCCATCCGCTGTGCTCACCGTAACAGAGAATATTCTCTATAATAAATAAGAGATCAAACCAGGCCCTCTGTGCAATGCAGGAGCCAGGCTGCCTGAACTAAAAAGGAAGATTCCTCCCCAGAACTGCAGAGCCAGAGCTGTGAGCTCACCCCACGGAAGCGTTAACCCCCTGTTCCTCGTCATAACTGCACAGACTGGGCTGTGTGCTGGTTCCTTGAGAACCATTCACTCCCATTCCTGTGTATTTGACAGAAACTTGTAGATACTACTCTGTGCTAGTCACCTAAAATGTGATGCCTGCCCTCAAGGAGCTACCAGTCCAAGTTTTTTAGAGCACCTTTGAAATAACTGACCTTCCACCCTGCACAATTTCCAAACACTCTGGAGCTCATAAAATCTTGTTCCTTACACTTTCAGAGCCCCTCCTGGGAGAGAGGCTCTATTCATTCAGCAAACATTGACACCAAGGATATGCCAAGCCCTGTATCAGCCCTTCCACTCATTGTGGGCTATCCCATGAGTTTCCCACTGGCCACAGGTTGCCATTCCCCTGCAGGACTTTTGGAGCCTTCTGCCTGGCCCTGATAATTCCCACACAGTGCCAAAGACTGCAGAGAAATTGGGAGCCTGCCTGGGATGGGACGTGGGGAATGGCTATTGCAAAATCACTGGTGAGTCAAGCCAGAGAGGGTTTTGTTCAGGTAGGGGAGGGAGTCAAGCTGTAGCTTGGATACATGGATAATACGGGAAATGGGACTATCAAAACAACCATAAAAATAGCCACTAATTATTTAATTAGCTCTTACTGCGCACCCGACTGCACTGGGCACTCAATGCAGATTACCTCACTTGACCCTCCTAACATTCCTGTAAGGTAAATATTCTTAGCCCTACTTTAAGGATGAGGAAACTGAGGCACAGAGAAATACAGGAACTTGGCCTAGGCATACAGCTGCAAGTAGAGCCAGGATTGGAGCTCACGATGCTTAGACTATTCCTTCTAAAAGTTGACCATGAAAGGGAAGGTAAGCCATGTGTGTGAAGAGGGAAGTGCTGTGGTCAAGGGGCCTCATGGTTGGGGGAATTTGTTTTATAAGTAGAAAAACATAAACAGGTTTGTGCATAAAATAACAGACTGGAACATGCAATGACAGATGGGGACTCAACCAATGGAGGAGGCAGGATCCAGGACATGGATGAGGACAGTGCCAGGTCCAAGAGAGAAAGAGGAAAAGGTGGCCAGAGGCCAGCACAGTGTTAGAGGGCCTGGGGCAAGTGTCAGGTTGGAGGCAAATGGCTCCAATATTCACTGTTCCCAAACATCCCGCTTCATCTCTCTGCTAGATGGATCCTCACAATGAGCTAAGTATGAGTTTAAGTGAAGCAACAGAGGTTTGGGGAGGTGATACAATTTGCCCAAGGTCAAAAAGTCGGTGGCAGAGCTGGAACGCAAAGCTACTTGTCCACAAGTACAACTCTGACCGTGTAGGATCATGTGTGGAGATTCAACCCCATTCAACCCCGTAAGGAGACTAGACCTCAAGCTCAGACAACCTGGAGGGACACAGAAATCAGGACTCTAGCTGGCATCAACAGGCGAGGCTGCAGTCTCTGCAATCAACTCCGCTCCAAGCACTGCAGTGGTGCTTGGAACATGCACTGTGCTCAAAATTTCAATTCAAGACCAAAAAGTGGAGCCAGGGGCCCCAGAGACTTCCTCCCACCTCTAGACACTTCTAGGAAGACAGAGCCCTACTGGAGAACATCTGAAGTCAGAAGATTAAGCAGGAGAAAGTGGGCAGGGAAAGCAGGAAGACAGCCCAGAACAAGAGGCATGAGGAGAGGCCACCTTAGGATGAGAGAGCCTGTCTGCCACCCAGGCAGAGCTGAAAGCACTGGCGTGGGGAATCTTCCTGGAGGCGCTGCTTCTGGCCTGTGTGTTCCTCTGCGAGTCCGGTTTGCTCCTCTGGCTCTCCTCCCAACTGTGGAGCTCAGTTCAGTTCAGTTCAGTCGCTCAGTCATGTTGGAGACTGGACTGAAGGCCCAGCTCCCATGCAGCCCCCAAGCAGAGGGAGCCCAACCAAGGGGCTGAAGATCACAGGGAGGAAGAAGGTGACACCAGACCTCCGTGCATTCAGTCGTTCATTCATCTACTGAATCTTTCAATCAACAAATACTTATTGGGCGCCTACAAAGTATCGGCACTGAGAGTAAAAAGATAAGCAAAGGGACAGACACATCCGTGATCTCAGCAAGTTTATGGTCAAGAAAGGAGAGAGGAAAAAAAAGAGAGAGAGAGACTTGAATCACACAAATAGAGGTAAAGTGATTATAATCAGAGCAATGAGCACAAGGCATGTGTTTTCACGAGTGCATGTAACAGGGACTGGCTTCTCAAGGGCTCAGAGTGGCTTCCCTAAGGCAGTAGCTTGTGGCCTGCCACCGGAAGCATGTGGAGGACTATCCAAGTGGCAATGGGCAGAGCGCCCAGGCAGAGGGGGCAGGGGCAACGTGGAACACTCTGGCAGGACAGTGGTGCTGGCATTGACAAAGAGGAACAGAGCATGCACGAGCCGTTAGTGAGTAAAAGGATTCCACCAAGGTGGTGTCACCTGGAGGAAGCCTGAGCAACAGCAGCTAACACTCGAGTAACTGTAACTACTAATACATACAATGGTAATATAACTAATAATAATAGGACCAATCATAGCTAAACGTTGTATCAAATCTACATTATTCACAATAACCAAGATATGGAAACAACCTACAGATCTGCCAACAGATGAATGGATAAAGTCTGGATACACTCACACGCACACACACACAATGGAATATTATTCAGCCATAAAGAGGGAAGTCCTGACATTTGTGACGACATGGATGAACTTGGTGGGCATTGTGCTAAGTGATATAAGCCAGACAAAGACAAATACTGTATGGTGTCATTTACATGTGCAATATTTTAAAAAGGGAAAAAAAAACTAATTTATAGAAACAGAGAATAGAATGGTGGTTTCCAGGGGCTAGGAGGGAGGGAAAATGGGGAGATATAGGTCAAAGTATATAAAATGTCAGTTATAAGATAAATAAGTTCTGAGGATCTACTGTACTACATGGTGACTATAATTAAGAAAGTTTGAAAGTAGCTGAGAGAAAAAAAAAATTAAAACTTGTGCAGAATTTACTCCATGACAGACACTGATCTAAGCCCTTTTCACATTAAGCCATTTAATTCTCACAGTAATTCTGGGAAGTTAATACCATCGATATATCCATTTTACATAAAACACCCAGAGATGTGAAGCCACTTTCCCAGGGTCGCACAGCTAGTAAGCGGTGGTACCTAGCTGGAAACCTAGGGAGTTGAGCTGCAGCATGACTCCAGGGCCTGAACCAACCCCTTGTTTACTGAGCACCTACTCTATGCCATGCCCTTGCTCAGAGCTTTATACACAGTTGGCTCCTCGAAGCAACGCTGTGGGGAGGGTGCCGTTAGTACCATCTTGTGGATGAGGAAACTGAGACTCAGAAACAGGTGGGGCTTCCCCAAAGTCACACAATTAGTATGTGAAGTAGGTGAGTTCAGAACCCAGGACTCCAGAGTCGTAGGGATGGGTAGAGGGAATAAGAAAAGGTAAGGATGTCAGCGCAAGAAAAGGGGCCACTTGGGGATCTTTCAGCAGCAACAGACAGACTCATTCACTACTTTAGGGAAAAGGGTATTTGTTGAAGTTGCTCATGTGCATGGGTATGAGGGGTATGGTATAATACAAAGCAAATATTTGCTCTGTGTCCTGGTTCCTGGCACACAACTCTTAAAGCCACTGGCATCTGCAGAGTATTAAGAGTGCTTTTTGTTTGTTAATGAGATGATTGGTGGCTGGGGGTCCCTAGTGATTTGCAGGAAGGGGGCTGGCTGCTGAAAGACCTAGGCAAGATTGGAGGGTTGGAATTTTCAGCCCCACCTCCACACAGACTCCTACCTTGGCCCCTCCAGGGAGGGGAGACTGGCTAGAGACTGAGTTGGTCACCAATGGCCTGTGATTTAATCAACCACGTCTACATAATGACGTGGAGGTTAACAACTGGGTTTGGAGAGCTTCTGAGTTGCTGAGTCAAGATGCTGGGAAGGTGACGAGACCAGAGAAAGTACTGAAGCTTCAGGCCCCTTCCGCATACCTTGCCCTGGGCATCTCTTCCATTTGGCTGTTCCTGCGTTGTGTCCTTTGTAAGAAATGAGTAAATGTAAATAAAGTGGTTTTCTGAGTTCTATGAGCTGTTCTAGCAAATTATCAGACCTGACGAGGGATTTCGGGAACCCCTAATTTATAGCCAGTCAGTCAGAAGTACAGGAAGCCCAGAACTGGCAACTAGTATCCGAAGGAGGCCTGGCGTGCTGCGGTCCATGGGATCGCAAAGAGTCAGACACGACTGGGTGACTGAACAACCGCAATAGTGATCTGTAGAAGAGGGGACAAGTCTTGTGGGATGAGCCCTTGAACTTGTGGGGTCTGATGCTAATTCTGGGTATTTAGTGTTGGAATCGAATTGAATGGTTGGACACACAGCTGGTGCTGGAGAATCAGAGAATTGGTTTTGGTGTTGGAAGACCCCACATACTTGGTATCAGCAGTGCTGTGAGTAAAAACAGTTCAACGGGTCATGGCCGAACCATGGAATGGCCTCCCTTATAGCCAAGGGAGCTCACGTGGCCCTCAGCACACTCAACAGGGGCTTATATATCAATATATCACAGGAAGCCCGTGCCTCCCCAGAAGGTGGTGAGGTTGGCCTGAAATTTGTCTAGTTTAATCTGGGTTAAACGGAAGCCGTTAGTATCGGACATCACTGGGGAGAAAGTGGGGGTCAGGGGTCTGATTGGGAGGAGCTTGCATGGGGCAAGGTCAGTGCTCAGGGTTACAGGTGAGGATGAACAGAATAAAGTCTGGGGGTGGAGGGCAGGGAGAAGAGTCACGTTCATGACACACAGAGAAAGAAATTAACACGCAGAACTCTCATTAGCTGCTGAACGAAGAAGGCTGACCGACCCTGGCATTTTGACAGGAAGGAAGGCAGCACACAGAGGGGTCAGTTTAACTGAGCGCCGCGAATGTCCGCAAGGCCAGCTGTCAGCGTGGCAGGACGTGGCCAGGGAGGAGCAGGACTGAGGCCAATCTATGCCTCTGGGTGTCAGTTCCGTGGACTTTCTCAGGGGCAAAATGTAAGCGAGGCGGACGGCCGACAGCTCAGAATGACAGGGGAGCGGGATGCCTGTGTGTCAGAAGGGCAGCGTGGCGGAATAGCTGCATATTGCGGTGTCAGTTGTGGGAAAGGTTGCTTTGATGGGCTGTCTGTGAATGGGAATGTCAGCGTGGCCTGCGGCTGAGGCGAGCTAGCAACCTTGACCTCTATTCCCTGGGATCCAGGCCACGAAATACCAGGTGGTGGGAGCTTGGCACTCTCCTGGCAGGGCAGAGGCACTGCTCTCCCTTCCACGTCGCAAATTACAGAAGGGGAAAGGAGGTGTATTAGTCTACCAGAGCTGCTATAACAAAGTGCCACAGATTCAGTAACTTAACAGAAATTTTTTTTTAATTTTTATTTTGTTTATTTCATTGCTGTGCATGGGCTTTCTCTAGTTGCATCGAGCGGGAACTACTCTTCGTTGCAGGGCTGCTCACTGCTATCGCTTCTCTTGCTGCAGGGCACAAGGTCTAGGTGTGTGGGCTCAGTGGTTGTTCGGGTTCACAGTCGTGGCTCACAGGATCAATTGCTTCTCAGCATGTGGAATCTTCCCAGACCAGGAATCGAGCCGGTGTCCCCTGCACCGACAGGCAGATTCTTATCCACTGGACCACGAGGGAAGCCCAAGAGCAGACATTTTTTATGTCACGGTTGTGGAAGTTTGAAGTCCAAGATTAAGGTGACAGCTGGTTTGGTTTCTTCTAAGTCCTCTTTCCTTGACTTATACGTGACTGTTTTCTCCCTGTGTCTCCACATGGTCTTCCTTCTGTGTATGTCCCTGTCCTAATCTCTTCTTACAAGGACACCAGTCATATTGGATTAAGGACACCCACATGACCTCATTTTACCTTAACCACCTCTTAAAGGCCCTGTCTCCAAATTCAATCACATTCTGCAGTACCGGGGACTTGAGACTTCAACATATAAATTGCAAGGTGGGAGAGACACAATCCAGCCCATTACAGGAGACAATTAGGGAAATGAGACTAAGGAGCTACTCAGTGTCAGGACTGGGCAGAGAAAGAGACAGCCACCAGATGTCAAGGGCTCAATCAGGGAAGACATCTTGGTGGAGGAAGAATGGTAGACGGAACTTGATGCAGACTCATGGAGACTCCAAGCAGCCCATGGATGTCTAGATCTGTGGAAAACTGGGGTCCCCTAAATGTAGAGACAAGGAAAAATCAGGAAGGAGACATCTCCCAGAAAGCTCTGACCCAGAGGCTACCTTCTAGAGGAAACGCTGGAAGACTGAATTCAAATCTCCCCAAAGTAGGGCCAGGTTTAATAGCCAACTTTGTTCCATTTTCTGAGAGACTTTGGAGTTTCAAGAGTATGCAATTTGGGGTGTGACCAGTCTGGGCTCCAATCAGGGCCCTGTCATGGGGTGCATCACCTCGGATACTCCTGTGACTTCCCTGAGCCTCCATTTCCTCATCCATTCAGTGGGAACAATCCTAGTGCCAACATTCCGCGCATAAGCGTGAGATAATTGAAATGCAATGTGGAAGCACCTAGAACTTGGCCAGTAATAGGGCTCCATAAACAGCAGTGATGGAACTTCCCTTAGCCACTTCCCTTAGTCCTGTGGCTAAGACTCTGCACTCCCAACACAGGGGGCCTGGGTTCAATCCCTGGTCAGGGAACTAGATCCCACACGATGCCACTAAGAGTTCACATGCTGCAACTAAGACCTAGCACGGTCAAATGAATAAATATTTTTTTAAAAAAATAATAATAAGCAGCAGTGAGATGATGAATCTGCAGGTCTTTGATTTTATAACTCCCTCCCCAGACTCAAGCCCCTGATGGAAGGGGCTCCCCTCACCATATGCCCTTGAATCTGGGGAAACTGCCAGTCCCTACCTGGCCCTCCGCTCCCCACACAAGTCATGCCTTCCTCTCCTTCAGGTTTTGGCTCATGTGTCTCCTCCCTGGACCAAGCTAATTAAAATCACAACCCTTCCCATTCCCTGCCCTTTGTCCCAGCTTCATTTTTCTCATGGAACTCATCACATCTAACACACTCTGTATTTTACTCATTAACATTTGTGGTCCATCTCCCCTGTCTTGAGAATGATGGTTCCAGGAGTGCAAGAATTTTTTGTAGTGTTCCCCAACTCCTAGAAAGACACCTAAATCAAAGGCAATGCTTAATAAATGCTTGTCGCCTGAGTGAGTCAAGGCGAGGTGCTAATGCCACGGAGCAGGGGCTGCAGGTCCAGCCAGCTCTGGGAAGGGACTGGGTCCTTAGGTTTGTGGGAACTAGGTGAGGTGGGGTGGCACTTCCGCCCTGTCTTTTCCTGGGGGTTAAGGATGATCTGGAGGTTGTGACCCCCAACCCTGCCCAGGTCTCCTGGGATCAAGCCAGCCAGCTTTGCAGAGAGGACGGAAGAAGTGGTCGCTCAGGTAGAAAGCCTCCAGCTGGAGCAGCTGTATCTGAAAAGTAAATCACTCTCTCTGCGGTTTGCCCATTTCTGGCTCAGGAAACTGAAACACCTCATTTCACGGCCTCTGATTACCAGGGGAAAGCCCAGGGCTGGGTGTGGGGTGGGGAGGAGGCTGCAGTGGTCTCTGCCCAAGACACACACACACACACACACACACCCCTCCCCCTGGCTCCTGAACTAGATAGAGTACCACCCTCTGTACACAGAGCTAGTGACCCCTGGGCCTGCTGTCCATGGTGCTGAGCATCTTCCCCAGGCCCGTCCATCAGATGTACGCTCCTCTGGGCACGCTCCAGGTTGCTCACGTCCTTCCCGCAGCCAGGGCTCAGGAGTAGACATAACCCCAGGTGTGCTCCAAGCAGTGCAGGTTCAGGGGCACACTTGAAAACACCTATGCAGATATACAAGTATATGCACACATTTAGGTTCACACCTATGTATGCAGAGTCACACCAAGGCCCACATGCTACACTGGCCCTCGGCAATACCAAAGGGCAGACTTCTGCAGAGGAGGGCTTGCCCTCACAACAGAAGGATGCTTGGAGCAGCTCCAGGCCCTGGGCTCCCAGGGAAGGCTGGGACTCTGAGAGCCCCCTGGTACAGCTGGCTAGACACTGTCTCAGTGTTCCCAGACAGGCCCTTGCAAGGATGACCCAGGAGTCCCCTGTTTGCAGGCATGCTACTGTGCTTGTGGGGCTGAGGAGAGAAGCCAGTACTCAGGTGAACCCAGAGAAAGCTAAATCTGAGCCCAGGGCCCCTAGGATACTTTCCTCATACCTTCAGACTCTAGAGCCTGGAGAGGGACAGGGCTGGGGCTGGGGCTGGGACTAGGATGGAGCTGGGGAGGGGCTGAGGTTGGGGCTGGAGAAGGAGCCGGCCTGAGCTGACAGTGGCTCAGGGACTGAGGCTACATTGGGGCTGAATCTGGTAAGTGGCTGTCCTGGGGAGCAGACAGAAGCTCCTGAGGGTCTTCAGCTCCAACAGAACAGGCAAGTCAAGAGACAAGGGCTTGTTTGCAATTGGTCCAGGTCTACATTAAGCAGCAGCTGATGGATGACTTGCTTTTTTGGTTAATGAGGTGAAATAGGAGTGAGGCAATGGCAACCTGAGCCTGGGGTCTGCCCTAAAACACGGACAGCAAGAGTGCCAACCCTCCAAGCAGCTTCTTGCCTATCCTGGCAGAGTGGTCTTCCCTGAAGCAGGGGAGGGACAGGATGGTCCCTAGAGTGTCTGTGACTGAGATGTCAGCCTAAGGTCCTCAGACCCCCTCCACCTATGATAGGGGACTCCATTTCTCCCCTCTCCCCCACCCACCTCCTGCCCAAAACTCAGCCCTCTCACCAGAAGGGCTCTGTGTAAGCTGGAATCCACAGCCCAGCATGGGCCGGTGGGGGCGGCGGGGCGGGGGGCGGGGGGGCGGGGAGCAGCGCAGGGAGGAACTAGATAGAACTGGAGTCAGAAAGAACTGATCTAAACTCGACTGCCATCAAGTTGTGAAAAATCTCTTTAAACTATAAACAAACACAAACAAACCAGCTATGTGGCCTCTGGCAAGTCACCTAGCCCACTGAACCTCAGTTTCTTCATCTGTAAAACGGGAACAGTACCCTTTTCTTAACAGACCCTGTGGCTAAGGTGGAATAACCACATTCAGCTCAGGGACTCTGGGTCCTGCCATCCCACTTGGTCTTCCGAGGGTGGTCTTGAGTCTCAGAAGCAGGGAGACAGAGCTAGAACATGGATCAGGGTAGAAGAGTGGGGAACCCAACCGCTCTTCATATCCTTTCTCCAAAGCACCCAAGTCTACTCAGAAAGGAGGCAGGGCCAAGTTTAGCAGAAACTGCCCAGAGTCTTGCCTGGGGATAACAATTAGTGTCCATACCATACAAGTGGCATTTTCTGAGCACCTTCTGAGCCTAGTGTGGCATGTATATAAGCAACCATGCAAAAGTCTGCCCTGTACGCAAGAGCATCCCCCAAAGAGAGGAGAGACACAGACTTAAATCAGTACCACACAAGAGAAACCAAGAGATGTGGGCCACAGCGTTGCCAGGTAAAATAGAGGAGGCCCAGTTAAATTCAAATTTCAGATAAGTAACAAGTAACATTTACTATAAGTCTGTCCCATACAATATTTGGGACACGTTTATACACATTAGTCATAGTTTATCTGAAATTCACAATAAATTGGGCATCCTATATTTTTATTTGCTAAATCTGACCACCCTAGTCATAGGTGAAGCAGCTGTGAAATGTGCACTTGGGTCAGATGATCCCAAGTTCAAATTCCAATTCTCCCAACTATGGACTGGGTGAGCAGGGGATAATAGTTTAACCCCTCTGGGCCATGTTGCCTAGTCAAAGAAATAAATTCTATTTCTTGACCTGGGTGGTATTTACATGCTGGATGCTTTATAATTACTTATTGTATTGTACATTCATACTTTACATACTTTTTTGTGTGTTTGTTGTATTGCTCAGCAACAATAACAAAATATTAAATTTTTAATTACATTAAATGAGACAAAGTATGTGGATGGCCCCTGGCATTGGGCCTGGTAAGTGGTCAGGTTTTTTTTTTTTTTACAGAAATACAAATGTTACTAGAAGCTCCAAAGGTTGTGACAGTGCAGAGTAGACAAAGAGTCCTTCCCACTGGGAAACTCCCTGCAGACTTCACGGAGGAGGGGATATCTAGACTCTGAAGGAAGAGCTAGATTTCATGAGGGAAGGCAGAAGCAGGTAATGTCAACACGTGACAATACTGTACTGTTATGAAAAGTTCAGTGACAGGGGAGTTTAGAAAGCTCAGGCTGGCAGCTGTGAAGGGAGACACAGACTGGGGTAACCTGAGACGGCAGTCAAGAAAACCGCTGGGAAGCCGGATGTAGAGGCGACATATGACAGCAGCCTGGACTAGGGTGGGGCAGAAAGCCAGAGAGAAGGGAACAGAGCTCTGGGGGTAGAATCAGTGATATGGGTGGTGCTGAGGCAGAGAAGGTTGATGCGACACCCAGGGTACCAGTGCCCTAAGAAAGGCAAAAGTCCGAAGGGATCGATCGTGCAATGGAATCCTGCCCACATTCCCCCAGCTTACTGCCAACACCTATGAGTCTCTTCCTGGTTAAGGAGTATGCTCAGACCATACACAGGGCCGGTTGGAAGTGTCTGAAGTTGTTGATAGCCAGTGACTGATGGCATTTGGTGGATAAACAACCCCTTCTCTTCATCCTTGTTTGGGGATAACTTGGAGACAGGTTCTATGCTGTCTGCAGCGGAATTACACTCCAGTTGTAACAGTAGGCTGTTCACATCACATTCTGCACTGGCTCCTTTCTCTTCCCTGTCTCACTTCCCTTCCCTCTACCATTATTTTCCAGGTCACTTCCCCAATAAGCTAGTTGTGCTTGAATCCTTGCTTCAGGGTCAACTTCTAGAAAACCCAAAGTAAGATCTGAAACTTGATTAGGTAGTGACCTCCCCACCATAGGAACTATTCAAGGAACAGCTAAACAACTTTCCTTACAAGATCACAAAGTACAGCTCACTCTAGCACTGAGTGAAAACCAGCTTTTATTCCTGCCAGTTCATCAGACATCATCCAAGCACCTAGTCAGGGCATGCTTGGCTCTGCAGAGAACATGGTCCCTGCACCTTTGCCCAGGGCTCATGGCTGGGACAGGGTCAGGATGCTGGATTCCAGGCATTCCCTGGGCCAGGCGAGACAGAGTCCAGAAAGAGAAATGTTGGGTGCATCTGTCCAGTCTCTGCTCCCTTTGGCTCACAGGGCCTGGGGTCCCCATTTCTGAGTCCTGTTCCCCACTCCTAAGCCTCGGCTTTCAGTAGAGTGAGTGTGAGGAGGCAAATGTGATCTCAAGAGCTTCTGCTCAGTTCCGCTTCCGGGAAGGTCACTCACCAAAGTGGGTTGTGAGCATCTCAAAGCAGTTTCTGAGTCAGGAGATGCTGGGAACATCATGGCCCAGGGGGCTGGGGCCACACTGGTCAGATCACTGACCATGACCAGCTCAGATGCTCCCAGCCTCCTCCAGCCTCTGCAGGAGGCCCGTGGTGCTCTGTCCCATGCTCAGCAGAGAGGGGCCAGGCCCAGCGGGTCCTAGGCCCCATCACCTGAGAGACCGAGGGTTCCCTCCTGGCGGTGCTGCTGACACCAGTGAGTCTCCTCCGCTCCAGGGCTCGGGTTCCTCATGGGGACAGGCCTGGCTCTGCTGAACTGGGAGGACTGATGAGAAGGGATAATGTAAGAAAAATAAATTCCACGGTGTATACTGAGAACCCACCACAGGCCAAAGCGTCTCTGGAGACTTGAACCCAGACATTAATAAGAGAACGCAGTCCTTTTGGCATCCCCCTTTGGCGAGAATTCAAGCCCCGAATAAACACAACACACAGGCCTTCTCTCTAACAGGGGTCTGAACGAGGTCCTCTGGGAACACAGAGAAGTGGGTCATCTCTTCAGTCCTGCGGGCCAGGAAGGGGTTAGGGAAAGCTCAGTGAGTAGGAAGCTGGCATGACCTGTGTATCCCACAGATGTTTTTTGCTTGTCTATTGCATTCAAACACCACATTGGGCACACAGAAATAAAACAAAAAAACCCAGCAAAACATCCCTGCCCTCATGAGCTTGTGGTCTGGTGGACAGAAGGTTAAAAATAAAATTATAAAACAGAATACACAAAATGTGTCAGCGATGCATGCTATGGAGAAAAATTAAGTGGAAAGAAAGAAGTAGGAAGTGCTAGAGAAAGAGGGAGTTTGCAGCTTTAAAGAAGGAGGTCGTGAAAGGTACCCCGGAGAAGGTACAGAGACCTGGGAAGGGGAGGGGTGCAGAACAGAAGGAAGAGCAAGTACAAAGGCCCTGAGGCAGAAGCCTGCTTGGTGTGGTCAGGAAAAGGCCAGGAAGCCAGTGCAGCTAAAGATGAGTGAGTATGGGGGGAGCAGTAGGAAGTGAAGTCAGGGAGGCCATGGGGGCCAGAGTGTGTAAGATCCTCAAGGCCATAGTGAGGACAGCAGTTTTCTCCCTGAGTGAGATGGGAAGCCAGCAAAGGGGTTTTCATCAAAGGAACAGCGTGCTCAGATATACGGATGATAGACGGGAATAGGGAGAGGAAGGACAGAGTCAGGGTGCCCTGTGATGTGCCCTGGGACGAGGGTGGTGGGAATGGTCAGATTCTTGCTATACTGTGAAATTAGAGGCAAGAGATTTGGTGACAGATCAGATATGGGGATGCTGGGTATGACAGAAAGGAGAAAAAGATGAGGTTTAGGGTGGCACAGTCTGAAGGGCAGGGTACCACTCCCTGTGATGGGAAAGCCAGAGGGGCGGCCTGCCAGAGCAGGTCAGGATCTCTAAGGACGGAAGAATGGCAAGGGCTTCCGGCTTCCATGGTGAGTCAGGCAGTAAAGAATCTGCCTGCGAAAAAAAAGAATCTGCCTGCGATGCAGGAAACCAGGGTTTGATCCCTGGGTCAGGAAAATTCCTTGAAGAAGGGAATGGCTACCCACTCCAGTATTCTTGCCTGGAGAATTCCACAGACGGGCTACAGTCCCTGGGATTGCAAAGAGTCAGACATGACTGAGTGACTAACACGTTCACACTTTGCAGGCTGAGGGAACAGCATGGAAAATGGTGAACACACACAGTGTGGCCTGGGGCCCCCAAGTGACCCTGAGGGCTGCTAAAACCTGGAATACATGGTGGGGCCAAGGTGGGGTGGCTGCAGGTGGAGCAGGAAAGGTAGACTGAGGCTGCCTTGGTGTTTGGGATCAATCCCAGGAGAGCCCACCAAGATTCCTAGAAATAGAGTGAAGAGGGTCCGAGTCTGCTTAGAACAATCACTCCAGCCACACTGTGGACACCTCATTGCAGAGGGAGAGGCTCGAGACAGACTTCACGGGGCAGCCAGCCGGGGCTTGGCTGAGTGGCAGGAGGGGGTGAGCCTGAGTTTGGGCAGCAGTGGTGGAGGGGAGAGGAGACCTCTTTGGCAGAGACCCCTGGTGAGGAGCCTGGGGGCCAACTGGTGAGTAATGGAAAGAGGGTGTCAGTGACAACAACCAGATTCCTAATTGGGGCACTGAGTGGTCTGAGACCATTTAAAGGAAAGGAGGGATGGGCAGGCATCTGGGGGTCACAGACCATAGGTGTGACGAGGGCCAGGGAAGGGCCCTAGGTTGAGCAATGCCAGCGCCCGGCTCTGTCCCAGGCATGACAGGCCTTTCCACCCTGTCCACCAGGGGAGGATGCAGGATGGGCCTCAGTCAAATGGACCGTCAGCCTCAGAGGGCCCCAGGCCTGCAGGAGATGCCAGCCTGGGCACCCAAGTGGGGGCAGCGGCTCCATTTCCAAGGTCAAGCCCCGGCCCGGCAGGACCCCGCTCCCATTTCAGCTGATGTAAAACTAAGCGGCACTGGGCCTGCATGCTCTTCACATCAGCACAACAAGATGCTTAGTCAATAAAATAGTTGAGCCAAGTGAACTCAGCATGCGACTCCAGGAGGAGTTTTTTTTTTTCCAGGGGAAATGTTATCATTTTCCATTCCTGTTTAATGAATCATGGGAATTATAGCAACATTACAAATGGCTTTCTGTGCAGGCTATTACTTTGTTTCTGCAGGGTTCTAATGGCAGGCCCGCTTCACTGAAGGCTCAGCCTGCCCCCAGCTAAGAAGAATAATGGTATTATTATAAGCAGTCCCCTTACAAGGCTCTGGCCCAGGAGGGGTGGTCACCCAGGACCTTATGAATTGGGTCTAAAGTGAGAAGCCCCGAGTGATTGATTTGGGAATTTCCCAGGGAGTCTGCACAGGGCACTGTCTGCTGAGACCGCGTGCGGCTAAGCCGTGTCTCCCAGGGCTCAGGTCGAAAAATCGGTGAGCGGATTGGAGAGGGGTGGGATGGGTGAGCGCTTTTCCTGAGCTGAGTGTGGAATGGAGGGAGTGGCAGTGAACGGGACAAACTCAGTCCTCTGGGGATATGGGTGCTCAGAGATGGGGACCACAAGAGCCCACTAGCCTGGTCTCTGTCCGTGGAAGCTTCCAGCCAAGGCAGGGACAGAGGAGAGAAGAAGGTGGGGTGGAGGGAGGCAGGTGTCCAATCCTCGCCCATCCAGCCAGCTGAGTCAGGTACGGTGCACAGAGAAAGCCGCAGGTGCAGCTGGCCCTTCCCCAGCCCCCTGCCCCCTCCCACTCCCAAGTGAGCATGGGCCATGGCCAGTGTAGTCCTTGAGAATACCCAGTCTGCCCAGAGCAAAGGCTTGCTGCCTAGATGTAAGAATAAGCTCCACAGTCTTGCTTCTTTTAAGCCCATCTCCTGCTATCTACAACGTCATTCAGTGTGGGTCTTAAAGAGCAATTTGACCACTGTAGTAGGATCCATTTGGGGTGGCCTCCTGGCTCACGAAAACCTACCTGGCCACAGTTGATTGGCTTAGGATGGACCCCCAACCCAATCTGAGCCATCAGATTCTGCCCCCTACAATGTAAGGGGCAAGAGAAGTTTCATTTGATCACTGCCGTCTCTTCAGTACCTTCCTGAATTCTGCCTGTTGCACAGGAGGGGCTTAATAAATATTTATGGAACAAATGAACCACCAACCAAATGAATGAATGAGCCTCTCTGAGGAATTTGGAATTCTTAACTGGGAAACAGAGACTGGGACCTGTGGAACTGAGTCACATTAGTTCCAGGAGCTAGCTACTAAGCATGTAAGCTGCTCCCTGGAGAGAAGACCCACCTCTTCTGACTTCCAGGATCCTTGGGGCTCCTGACCCCTCAAAGCTGCTGATTCTCCTTTGTCACCTCTTTAACTTCGAGGAGGCCCAACACCCTGACCGTAAATTCTCTTTTTAAAAAACATTTATTTATGTATTTGTTTATTTGGCGGCCTTGGGTCTTAGTTGTGTCAAGCAGGACCTTTCATTGTGATGCATGGCCTCTCTAATTGCGGCTCTCGGGCTCTGGAAGGCGAGGACTCAGTAGTTATAGCACAAGGGCTTAGTTCCTCGCTGTATGTGGGATCCTGGTTGCCTGACCAGGGATCAAGCCCATGTCCCCTGCATTGCAAGGTGGATTCTGAATCACTGGACACCAGGGAAGTCCCGAAATTCCCTCTCTTGAGTCAGTCTGTTTCTGTTGCTTGCAACCAAAAAGCCTTGACCACCCTGATGGGAAATCTTGCTCCCTGGCACGTTCTGTTCCCCCACCTGGCTGCTTGTCTGAGTCATACCTATCCTAGCTGTGCCTGGGGCGGAACCCAGCTGTGCCCATGGTCACCATCACCAGCTCTTGACGGGCTCTGGCTCTGGAGCTGCAGGGACCCAGAGGCAGGGAAGGGCGGTGTGCTAGGGTACCGGGTCCACAGTGGGTGTGGACGGTACTGACGTCTCCCTGCAGGCCCTCACCGTGGCCCCCAGCCTCAGATGTGGGCTCTCGGGGCGGGGGGGGGGGGGGGGGGGCGCAGGGGAGCCTCACCCGCCTCCCACCTTGCACATACAGAGGGGAGGGACGTGATGGAATCAGAATCCTGAGAAAATCTGAGTTAGGAGCTGGAGCAGGAGGAAAGGCCGCCCCAGCCCCCAGCGGCTGCTCTTCGCCTGGCTGGATGGAGTCTTTTCTTTCCTTTCTTCCGCCCTCGCCCCGGGCGCCGGGATACTAATTATAATGACCCGGTGAGTTACAAGACGGTGAAATTGCTTCCACCTGAGGTTGTCACGGGCTGGGGAGAAATACCAGGAATGGAAATTAAACTGTGCCAGCAGGCCTGAAGGGGTGGGAGCAGGGGACGGGAGGAGGGGGCGGAGGTGGGAGAAGCCGCCGCGGCTGATAAAGTAGTGCTTACGAAGTGTTGGGAAGATGCGCCCTTGGCAGACTCACAGAAACGACTGGAGCCTGCCGGTCGGCTACCGGTTGCAGGACACAGGGTGCTACAGCGGAGGGCAACCGGGGTCGGCGGAAGTACCGCGGCCGCCCGGACCCCCACAGACGGAGCAGCAAGGAACTGCGACGGAGGCTGGGCCGGGGGCCAGACCCAAACAGAAACACAGACACATGCACTCCGACCTGTGAACCTCCTCTCTGGCGGGCTCTGGGAGGGATGGAGGAGAGGGAAGGGGTGACCAGACCCCAGCCTGACCTCACAGCCAGGCTTTCACAGAGCCCCGCCTGAAGAAATTCTCCCCTTTAAATGCAGCCCATCTCTCCCTGTCTGCCCACCAGCTCTGCTGTGACCTTTCCGTACGGAATTCTTACAGGCTTGCCCAGCAAGAAGATCCAGGATGGTGGGAGGCAGAGTCCCACCCCAAGGACGTGGGGGTCTGCGTCTCTGAGGCTTATGGTCTGCTCCACCGAAACTGGCCTACTGGATCGATCATCTGAGTCGCTGAGGCCACCTTCGCAGGTGCCAGCTGCAGGTTGAGGTTGGCCCCTCGGTTCTACCGAACCTGTAAGGGATGGATCACTCCAGCGCTATTTAAACTGTGCCAGGATATAGAAAAAGAAGGACAGTGTCTAGATTACTTTTATGAAGTGAGCATAGCACTGAGAGTAATACCAATACCCAACTGGAAGAACACAGAAAAATGACAGGTCAATTTCACATTAATCTCTCTGTAAAAATTCTAAATAAAAGAGTGGCATGCAGAATCCAGCAACACAGGAAAACAACAATATATTGTGATCAAGTGGGGTTTAAGAAACATTAGGTCGTTAGTGTCAAGACATCTATTAATATAATTTGCCACATTAGAGAACCTAAGCATAAATTATCTGCAAAAATCAGCAGTCATTCTTAATTTTAAAAATTCTTTTTTTTAATTTTTTTAAATTCTTAATGAAATAAGAACAGCTTCTTTTCTTTTTTAAATTTATTTTATTGAAATATAGTTAACTTACAATATTGTGTTCATTTCTGCTATACAGCAAACTGATTCAGTTATACATACATATATTCATTTTCATATTCTTTTCCACCAAGGTTTATTACAAGATATTGATATGGTCCCCTATGCTATACAGTAGGGCCTTGTTTATCCACTGTGTATATAATAGTTTGCATATGCTAATCCCAATCCATCCCTCCCCCACCCCCCTTGGCAACCACAAGTCAAACAGCTTCTTAACATGATAAATTATTTCCTTCTTAATCCCAAATGAGGAAATTCTAAAAGCATTCTCATTAAAGTCAGGAACAAGACTAGGACATCCAGTATCTTCACTATGACTGACTTTGTTCTATAAACACCATCTAATATGATTAATTCAGAGAAATCACTTAACTATATGAAAATTGAAAAGGGTAGGTAAAATTATCATTATTTGCAGAAGACAGGCACGTATAACTGGTACAACCAACAGAATCAGCTGAAAAACTATTACCAATAATAAATTCAATAATGTGGCTAGCTGCAAAATTAATGTGCAAATATCAATGGCCTTCATGTTTAAAAATGACAGCCAGTTAAGACATATAATGAAAGAACACAGAGTATTTACAATTACAACAAAAAAGAAAATATCTAGGAGTTTGAAGCAAACATTTATAAAGAAAACCCTAAAATGCCACTAAGGTATCCAAAAGATGACTTGAACAAACGGAAACGTGTATCATTCTTGGACAGGAAAAACTGACATCTTAAAGCCATACTGGCTTTCCCTTAGTTAACTTATAACATTTACATGTTTCAGTGAAAGTACCAAGGAGAAGTTTTAATGAAACAAAATGACGTTGAGGTTCATATGGGAAAATGAACATGCAAAATAGCCAGGAAAATTCTGAAAAGAAGAGTAATGAGGGGAGGCTAGCCCTATCACTTATGTAAGTATAGCCTAGAAGAGCAGTTATTTGAATAATATGGTAGTGACTTCTGAGCAGATAACAATGTCAACAGAACAGAAACAAATCCAAAAACGTGGGAGCTCATGGGAGTATTTAGTGGCATTGAAGGCACTGAGGAGAAGATGAACTATTCAGTAATGTTGTTGGGACAACTGTGAAGCCACTGAGAAAATATTTAACTAATATTAAATTAGTTCCATACTTCACACCTATATTAAAATCAACTCTGAATAGATCATAGATTGAAACATTTTTTTTAATAAATAAGTAGCCTAGATGAAATAATAAGGAAAATTTTTTTAATTATGTTAATTGTGGTGCTGGAGAAGACTCTTGAGAGTCCCTTGGACAGCAAGATCAAACCAGTCAATCCTAAAGGAAATCAAATCCAATGAATATTCATTGGAAGGACTGATGCTGAAGCTGAAACTCCAATCCTTTGGCCACCTGATGCAAAGAAACAACTCAGTGGAAAAGACTGACGCTGGGAAAGATTGAGGGCAGGAGGACAAGGGGGCCGCAGAGATGGCTGGATAGCATCACTGACTCAACAGACAGAGTTTGAGCAAACTCTGGGAGATAGTGAAGGACAGGGAAGCCTGGTGTGCTGAAGTCCATGGAGTCACAAAGAGTTGGACATGACAGCAACTGAACCACAACAATGTGGGAAAGGCCTTTGACAAGACACCCAGAAGCCAAAGGAAATCCCTGATAAATCTGGCTATATATTAATAAAAATAGAATGCTCCTTGATGGCAGAAAGCACCATTAGTGGAATCAAGACAAGCATCAAACGAGGAGAAATATCTGGTGCTTAGCACGAACAAAGTGTTAGTTTCCCACTTGTATAAAAAGCTCTTGGGAATCAATAAGAACAAGAACCTATAACATGGTAGAAAAATCACACATACACAAAAAAACCTATCTGATATGCTTAAATGTGGAATCTAAAAAAAAAAAAAAGATACAAATGAACTTACTTACAAAACAGAAATAGACCCATGGGCATAGAAAACAAACTTATGGTTACCAAAGTTGAAAGGGGCAAGGTGAGCAATAAATTAGGAGTTTGGGATTAACATATACACACTACTATCTAGAAAATAGATAACCAACAAGGACCTACTGCATAGCACAGGGAACTGTATTCAATATTTTGTAATAACATATAAGGGGAAAGAATCTGAAAAAAAATGTATGTGTATATATATGTAGGTGTATAAAACTTAATCACTGTCTTATACACATGAAATTAATGCAACATTGCAAATCAACTATGTTTCAACTAAAAAAAATTTTTGGACTTCCCTGGTGGTCCAGTGGTTAAGAAAACATCTGCCAATGCAGGGGGACACAAGTTCAAACCCTGATCTGGGAAGATTCCATATGCCATGGGGCAACTAAGCCCATGCGCTACAACTACTGACACCCGCATATTCTAGAGCCTCTGCTCTGCAACAAGAGAAACCACCACGGGGAGAAGTCTGCACACCACAATGGAAGGTGGCCACCACTCGCCGCAACTAGAGAAAGCCTGTGCGCAGCAATGAGGACCCAGCACAGTCAAAATAAACAAATTTTTATCTACCCGATACACTTTTCACCAATGATATTGGTGAAGATCAAAAAGTTTGCTAACACACTGTGTCAGTGAGACTGAGAGAAAATTAGTGTCTCATACATTGCTTCTGGTACAATCTCTGTAGGGGAGCAGACAATTTGGCAACATCTATCAAAATTACAAATGCATATGCCCTTTGGCACAGCAATTACACTTCTGGGAATGTTACAAAAAGATATATATGGACATGTGTGAATTGGAGAATGTACAAAATTATTCCCCATATCATTGTTTGAAAGAGTGAAAATGAATTAAGTAAAAGGGGAAGGGAAACTAACAGTTCATCAACAGATGATTGCTTAAATAAATTATGGTATATGCATACAATGAGATATCAGGTAGACATTGACGACTACAAGGTGACAAGCCATTCCACTCCTAAGTACACACCCAGGAGAATTGAAGACCTATGTTCCCATAACAACTTGTACACAAAATTTCACAGCAGCACCATTCATCATAGCCAAAATGTAGAAACAGCCCAAACATCCATAAACTGACAAATGGATAAACATAATATGGTATAGCTTTAAGAATATTATTACCAATAAAAATGAAGTACTGATATACATGCTATGGCATGGATGAACCTTGAAAACAGTATGCTGAGTGCAAGAATCCAGACACAAAAGGCCACCCATCATACGATTCCATTTACAATAAAGGTCCAGAATAGGCAAATCCATGGAGACAGAAAGTCGATTAGTGGTTGCCGGGAGCTGGAAGGTAGAGGAAAAGTAGGGACTGCTTAATGGGTTTAAGGTTTCTTTGGGGGATGATGGAAATGTCCCAGAATTAGATAGTGGTGACGGTTGCCCAACTTTGTGAATATATTTAAAAATCACTGAATTTCATGGTCTGTGAAGTATATCCACCATCACCACCCCCTCCCCGCCACAATAAAAAGGAATGAGGAAACTCTGTCTTGCTAGGGGGTGATCTCTAAGATGCTGTGTAAAATGACAAACCAAAGCACAGAGCCCTGTGGATTACATGGTACCATTATTATTAGTATTATTATTATACGGCACCATGTGTGAACTAAAGAGGGGGAAACTGTCATTTATAAAAGTACGTGTGAGTACCCACATATAACCTTTATATGCCACGACTGTCCCTGGAAGGACATAGGAGACACTGGTAACACTGCCTCCATGGAGGGAGCTGGGAGGCTGGGCTGGGGTGGGAAGCAGGGCGATTTTTCACTGTAGCTACCCTTGAAATATGATAATTTATTACCTACTCAAATTTAAATTGAATTAATTTTTTTAAATGAAAGTGACCCCTCTGTCTGTCAGAAGTGGGACCAGAAGTAATTATAATGACAATGGGGCTGCTGTCAATGGCCTTAGGAAGACAAAGGCCTGGGGCAGAGATACCTGTGTCCAGCTATTTGGCTGCCTCGAGTGGTGACTTGCTCCAGGGAAAGGTGAAGAGATGGGCAGGGACTCTGCAAGGCCCAATAGGGTTTATGAAGAAGGGAGCCAAGGACAGAGGGAGGGTTGAGGACCGGGAGGATCCTTGTGCTTTTTTTCTGGAGACAGGAGCCAGCTGCTCGGAGCTGTAGGAATAGCAATTGTCCGGATAAGGAAGGAGGGCAGGGAAGGGCAGAGAGAGAAATTGGTTGGCGGCCGTGGTGGAACCAGCTGAGTCTCTGTCAGTGGCAGTAAAATGCATGTGTCCTCTCCACGCTGAGCATAGGGTATAGGGATGGATCAGACATGGTCCCTGCCTTCCAGGAGCCTCTAGCCCAGTGGTTCTGAGTGCCGTGACCTGCCTGTAGTTTGTCCCTGAGTTCCCCCATGGACAATGAACGGCCAGCAGTGAAACAGTCATGCTAGGTTCCCATCTTGGCAACACGCAGTGCTGAAAACAACCTGGTGTGAGGGCAAGGGAAATGACCTGGGGCAACCTGCGCTACACGCCCAAGGACACTGGGGGCCTCAGTGACCTTGGGTGTGAAAACCTTTCTCCCTTTTCCAGTGGGGCTGTTGGGAGGTAGGAGGGCCAGTGGGAAACCCTTGGACCATCTTGCTTTGGGCTCCGTGTCTTCAATGCCATGTTCAGCCTTTTCTGGGGGCAGCCAGAAAGAGGATCCCATTTGTGGTTAGTCCAGGGATTTGAGGAGCCAGGGGAAATCCTCAGGGAAAAGATGCTGAGAATCCCCAGAGTAAGGGCCCCAGAAAGCCAGAAGAACATTGTCCATGTATTGGGTGTAAGCAGAAACCCTCCTGTTCTCACCTCCCTGTGACTAAAAGCCCAGGTGTGGCCTGACACTGGTGGAGAAAGAGATGGCTCAAAAGAAGAAATCCCCAGGATCCCAGAAATTAATGGCTTTTAAATAAATAACCATTTATTATTTTTCATGAGTCTGGGCTTGGCTGATCTCACCTGGCTGACATATCTTTGGCAGATCCTTTAAACACTGGCTGGTCTAAGAAGGTATCACCTGGGATGGCTTAGCTCTGTTACACGTAGTCCATCATCTCCCAGGAGGCCATCTCTGGACTGCTCTCCCAGGAGTGGCAGGGGTCCTAGAGAACACTTTATCCAACTACTGCTTACATCAAGTTGGTTATTGGCCCATTGTCCAAAGCTGGTCATATGGCCAAACCCAGAGTCACAGTAGGAGGGGCTGCAAATTTGCAAGACACCAATGTGGATACAGGTAGATGACTAGTTAGAGCCATGAAGGCAATAGATCTCACATAATCCAAAGCAAGGAAAAACAGTGCCTCCACTCAGGTGAGAAACAGGGGGTCTGTGATATCCTCCCAAAGTTATCTGCGTCTAGTTCTCTAGAGTGACAGGGAAGGGAAGGGAAGTCAGCTCTACCACCTGGGCCTCTCCCCATGCTGAGTAACTGGTTTCACGGAAATTATCCTTTGCTGATTCCAAGGCCCCATGCTGGCTACTGGGCCTGACATTGCTTCAAATGCCCCAAGAAGGTAGGCAGAGAAAATACAGGGATTAAGAGCATAGAGAAACCTGAGATTGAATTCCAGGCTATCATGCTCAGACTGTGAACTTGAACAAGGCACTTCACCTCCCTGAGGCACTTCACCTTCCGTTGAACAGGGATGCTAAGAGAAGTCACCCCACAGGGCTTCTGGGGAAGCTAATGATGTCGTGCACATACAGCTCTCAATACAGTGCCAGCAGCTGGTCACTGCAGCTATCATTACTCCCATATTACAGATGAGAACGCTGAGGCCTGAGAAGAGACAAGGAAAGGGAGGGTCTGCCGCCTCTGCTGTCTGACCCCCAGTAGTGAGTCTCTCCCTCTGCCCCAAGATTGGCCCAACCTGCATGGGCGTAAAAGCAGCCTTCAGAAACCCAGACAGCAAACCCCTTTCCATTGTCCCTGTCCTGACGGCCAGTTTGGGGAATACCCATGGGAGGGCTTTGTGGTGGGGGTTGAGGGGAGAGGGAAGGTGTCCATGAAAGACTTTATTGTTTCCATTTGGTCCATGGCTTTGGAGAGGGCTCCTGGGTCATTAAAAAGCTGCCTAGTGGCTGCAGGAAGACGCTCAGGCAGAAGTCCTGACACCTGGGGATGCACAGGGTCCCCTCAAAGGCAGCTGGGCCAGAGGCTCCGAGCCCTTCTTGAGTTGAGGTTGACCCCTCAAAGGGACACTCGCCAGCCCAATGGCAGCCAGTCTGTCCTGTAGATGCCCAACTTCTTGCTGAGTTTCACCTCCTCATCTGTAAAGTGATTCTCCAGGACGTCACAGAGATGGGGGTCTGCACAGGCAGAACCAGGGTATGAAGATCCAAAAGGGCTTGGTTCAGGTTCTTCTCCACGACCAGAGCAGTGTCCATGGTGTCCAGGGTTTTACCTCACTCATCTTGGGACAGCTTCGGCACACCCTGGAAGAGGACACATAACCCTTGCCAGTTTTGCGAGAGATGCTCGACACCCTCCCCTCCACCAACCCCCAGAACAAGAAGTCCATACCCTCCAGAGCCACATTGTCTGGGTTGAAACAGAAGCCCAGAGAGAGGCAGGTGTAGGAGGCCTGGAGATATGGGTTGATGAGGTCATGGAATAATTCTGACAAACCAGGGAGCTCATGGTTGGTTGGCAATAAGAAAAGGGAAAGTGAAAGTCGCTCAGTCGTGTCCAACTCTTTGAGACCCAATGGACTATACAGTCCATGGAATTCTCCAGGCCAGAATACCAGAGTGGGTAGCCTTTCCCTTCTCCAGGGGATCTTCTTAACCCAGGGATCGAACCCAGGTCTCCTGCACTGCAGGCAGATTCTTTACCAGCTGAGCCACCAGGGAAGCCCAAGAATACTGGAGTGGGTAGCCTATCCCTTCTCCAGCGGATCTTCCAGACCCAGGAATCGAACCAGGGTCTCCTGCATTGCAGGCAGATTCTTTACCAACTGAGCTATCAGGGAAGCCCTTGGCAATAAGAAGTAAACCCAAAAAATTGTGTGGACATGTCCAGGAAGCAAGGTGGGGCTGAGAAGGTGGTTGCAGAAGTTGCAGGCGAAGAGAAAGTCGGAGGGTAGTCCGAGGCTAGAAGACAAGGCAGCCGTGGGTCTGTTCCTTCCACACAGTGTTGAAGCAAGAGACAGATTCACAGGGCCACCAGGGAGCACCTTCTTCTCATCAAGGTTAATGGATCCACCAGGATCCCAAACGGAAGGAGATGTTACATTCCAGTTACCCAAATTAATGAAGAGACTGTGTACAGAGGTGAGGGCAGGATGGAGAGAAATCAATAAGGGGTGGGATAGGAACCTCAGGCTTGCAAGGATGGGAGCTGTTACTACCCCAGACCTGCAAGGGAGGAGCATGGAAGACGCAGTTGTAGGGAGAAGGCTGCATGGTGGGAGCTGTGGCCTCATAGAGGGTCGCAACCCACTCCCAACTGCATGGCAGGGAAGGAGGGAAGGAAAGGGTGGGTGTAGGAGATGGAAGCCATGACCCCATTCTCCCCGCTTCCAACACACCTCCATTGACCAACCAACCAGCCAATAGAGAAAGGAGCCTGTTGAAGAATTGCACTGATCAGCCTCCTCCAGCGCTGAGCAGAGTGGAAGAGCAAAAAGTGGATCTGAAGATGCACATGGAAGACAGTCAGTGGTCCAACATGTTCAAGCCCCTTTGTCTGTGAGCGCCAAGCAGTCACAGGCTTCTTTCCAGAACAGAAGCAAAGGCAAGCCCAAAAGCTAATCATCACTGGGGCTGATTCCAAAACACACCAACCTGGGAACCCGACCTTCTGCAGCAGCCTGGGCAAGGTGACCCGCGGCACAGCCACCTCCCTCCTCCGGCACTAGGACCCAGTCTCCTGACTCGTGGACCCTTTTCAAAGTCAGAAGGCAGAAAGCAAATGGCCCTCTCTGATCCTCCTGTCAATCCTGTATCTGGGCCCAGGACTTATTTTCAAACCAACCAAGCGTCAGAAAGTCACACATCAGGCTTATCTCTCCTGCCACTCATCTCCAGAAAGCCCTTCTCCCAGTCCCTGACATTCCTAGACAAAGAGACTCCCTCCCCCACCCCAGATCCTAATAAACGTCTGCACTCAGGGAGCAGTACCCAGCCCTGCAGAAGCCCCCGGCCGGCCCCAGCTGTGCTCGGTTTTGATTGCAGATGAATCCTTGTCTGGCTCTCCTGGCCAGGAAGAAATGAGCAGCCCAGTCCATGGATGCATAGAGGGTCACCATCCCTCGCCCAGCCATCTCCCTCTGCCCCAGAGACTCGAAGCCGGTTTCCATCTCTCTCCGCTATCCGCAACAGGGCCTGGATGTAGCATCTATGACTTCATGCTCTTTATTCCAGAACTGGAATCAGGCTGAGACAGGTCTGCTGGGACCCCAGACCCAAGGCATCCACCCTCCCTCTATACATTGCTTTCCCTTTAAAGTGACAGGTGGCGTTGGTGCAGGAACTCCCGGCAGGTGGTGTTTTTTGAAACTGTTTCCTGATTGGAATCCTCGCTCTGCTGTAATTAGCCCTGGGGCATTCATTCATTCACTCCCTCAATTGTTCACTCAATGAACATTCATCATTCAAAGCACAGTTCTAGGTGCTGCTCTGGGCTTGGAGGGGAACAAGACAGAAAAGGTTTCCTTTCTGCTCCTGTGGAATCCCCACTTTAATAGGGGAGGCAGGCAATAAACAAGGAGAAAATGAAGTGATGAGATGGAAAAGACAAGGGGTGGGGGAGGCGGGAGGGCAGGAAGAGAACATGGTGATGGGGAAGAATTCTCTGAGGAGGTGATGTTTGAAAAAAGATTGTGAGCAATGATCTGGGCTCTTAGAACCCATTTCCCAAAAAAATTGGGGTAATTTTAATCATGGCTGTCTCTCCAGTTTGATAAAGAATTCAACAAGTTAATATACATCAAGCACTTGGCACAGGGCCTGGAGTGTAATAGTGCCCAATCAATTGTAGCTCTGTGTCTAGCTAAGGAAACAGGGATGTGGGGAGGCACTGCAGACCAGATAGGTCTCCTGGCCCAAAGGAAGGGTTTGCTGGCCTGGTTGCATGCAGGAGGGCTTCCTGGAGGAGGCAGTCAGCAGTGGCCAGCTGCTTGCCTGAGGCCGGCCCAGACCTCTAAATCAAGAAAGCTCCTGCCTTGGCTGGGAGGACCCCAGCACCTTGGACTCCTGAGCCAGGGGAGAGCCTGGACCTCCATACTGCCTGAGTCACAGCCTCTACTCACCCCTTCCTGGGCCCCTGAGCCCCGCCTTAATTTCCCACTGAGGCTGGAATCAGCCACCAGCCCCCACATTTCTGCTCTGAGTCACCCAGAGCCCTAGCGTTGAATGAACCCCGAATATTGATGACCTACTTCAGGAAAGCCCAACCACCCAAAACTCATTGCCCTTGTGACCGATGGTCCCCACTGTACTGCCAGCCACCTCTCCAGGCTCAGCTCCTCCAGTTAGCCTAGCCCTGTTCTCTGCCCCCAGAAAAGAGAATCCCATTTCTCCTCCATCCTAAGGGTGGGAGAGCCTCGCTGGGGCCAGAGGGAGGAGCAGACAGACCCGAGGGACAGAGGTCAGCCCGGGGTGGGCAGGACAGAACACTCAGCACCAGAGTACCACGTGTTTCCTCTCCCCCCACCCCTACGCCTCCACTCTGCCCTACAAATGCCACCAGTCCTGACTGATGGCAGGAAATTGGTCCCTGCTAAGCGCATCTCAGGAGAACTGATAAATCCTCATCGGAGAGGGGGAGAGAGATGGAGTGAGGGGAGTGCTGGGGGGGGTGGGTGCTGATGGGAATGGTGGGGGAGGGGAGGGCTGCTGTTCTGCTGAGACAAGACCCCATCGCTCTTAGCCCTGGGCCCCTCTTCTGCCTCTGGGGGACCTGTGGGCAGGGGGACAGTGATGAGCAGACAGCAGGCTTCTATGTCTCTCTCCATGTGGGGACTTCCCTTGCCCTTTCCACTAACTAGAGTCCATCTCATTCCTCCTTCAAGGCCCAGCTGGGGTCCTCCCCTCCCCCCCAGAAGCCTTCCAAGATCCTTCCAGTAAGATGCCAGCTCCACTGGTGGGCACTTCTGTATGCCGAGCCCAATGCTAAGCATGTTACATGCAGTATCTCATCAATTTTCATAACTGCCAAGAAGTAGGAACTGTCAGAGCCATTCCACAGGTGAGGAAAGTGAGGCTCAGAGAGGTTAAGTGACTCACCAAGGGCACACAGCTGGTAAACGGTGGTAAACTGCTGTTGCGACTGGAGTTTGAACCGAGGTCCCACTGACTGCAGGGCCTGACTGCTTCCCCACAACGTTCTCCCACCTTTCTCTCCTCTTAGCACCTGATGGAGACCCTGCTCCGTTCCTAGACAGGTTACAGGTTATCCTGTCTCTGTCTACCTCCCCCATCAGACTGTGAGGTTTTCCAGGGCAGGGCCATGTCACATGATCCCCCTTGAGTCTGCTCATCGCAGGCATCATACTCCTATAGACTCAGTTCGACGAGACCCAGAGCAGAGACTGCTCACTGCCCCATCCTCCTGCATTTCTGCACCCTCACCTCACCAAGCAGGAGCATCCCTACCCACTGATTCTGCCAGGCTCCATCTCAGGGCCTCTAAACGTTCCCCCTGGCATCACTGAGCCTCTCCTTACAGTGTTTCCAAAATCTCCATGAGCCTTTGCATTTTAAGCAGCTGCGATTGTATCAGATTCCACCCCGCCTCCCCTGGTCTTTCCAGCCGCTCAGCTCTACCCAAGTTTGATGAACTGATCTCAGTTAGATAAATCCCATCAGCTGTCGGCTTTGCTCAGACTCTGGGAATGACATTTCTCTGGTTTGTCCAGTTTTAATGCAAAGGAGACACTTTCTCCCACTGAAAACCTTCAAGGCCAGGTGAGACTAATAAAGAGTTTTATACAAACGGCCCCACTCCGCCAATCTGGGCCAAATGGCTGGCTTCTGGCTCCCTGTGGTTTCTGGAAGGCAGGAAGCCGGCAGACAGCAGACCACGGAGGGCGCCAGCGAGACAGCCTTTCTCTTGGCTTCATGGTAATTGGCAGCATTTCCATACATTTCCATGTGGGATTATGCCATAAATTTACTTGGCTCCAAACGGGGATGCTCACGGCAGAGAATGCAGGAGGAGGCTGGGAGCAGGGCGGCGGTGAGAAGGGGTAGGAAGTGCCCCCAAACTCTAGGCCCATCACCCCACAGGCAGTCTTCTCTCTCAACCCCACAGGCAGCCCTGTTGAAGGCTGACTCTCCCTGGGAGGGAGGCCTGAGAATCTGCAGCCAGGAACCGCTCCCCAGAAGCAGAGGAATCCAGGAGGGACAAGGGAGGATGGAAACTCTGGGCATCAGGGTACAGTACAAGTGTAAGGGACACCCAGAAGCTACGCCGCAACCTCAGACTGGACACAAAGGACGGTCCCCACAGTGGGGACCCTGCTGTCCCCCTCCTGTTCAGCAGGCTAGCTGACATTTAATAAGCCATCTTTGCCTCTGAAACCTAGAGCTGGGGGCACTGGGGAAGCAAAAACAAGCAGGAGAGATGGGGGCTGAAGGTTTATGTTTCCCTAATACTTGGGTTTATTAGGAATTCATAAGGAGGGGAAGGATAACCTGCTTGGTGGGGGTCCCTGGAGATGAGGTGGCCGTGTGGCCACAGACACCACAACACTCACTCGTGAGCTTTCTCACACGTGCACATTAGCTGAAACCTCTGTGTACGAGCACGCCCACCACTCACCATCACCCACAAGCTCACAAACATGTTCTCACTCGCAGCACACACGCCTATATACCCACATCCACAAACTTTGCAAGGACTTGCATTTGCTATGTGATGAGTTTGGAGGTTTTTTTTCTTTTTTTATGAATATCGTTTACAAAACTAACTAAGAGGGATTGAAGCCCAGAGCAGAGCTAATGAGCTATTCAGATACCCTGGCGTCAGCCCCACTGGTGAGGTTCTGGGATGCCTTGAGTTAGAATCAGAGGGAAGAGATACCCCCTCCAGGGTTTGTTGTTCCAGCAGGGAGATTCAACCGTGGTCTTGCAGCCTCCTCCCCACCAAGGGGCCTCCAGCTGGGATTGGGGGAGGGTGGGAAGGGGCACCCTGCAGAAGGGGCCCTGCCTTGGAGCAGCGATTCCCAAACTTCAGCATCAGGATCATCTAGAGACCCAGGCCCCACTCCCTGGGATGGATTTGTCAGGGGAGTGGGTAATTTCCTCAGTTCTGTCTCGTCACAACAAAAATTTGAAGCGATGGATATCAAAGCCCTTGGACAGACCATGTCTCAGCTCTCGGACAGATCAGTGTCACAGCTCCATATTACAGCTCAGTTTTATTTAGAAAATAAAGGAAAACACATCCTCGAGGCATGGAAGGGGTCCCCCTTCCTGCAACAAGGGCATGCTGACTCAGAAGATGAGAAGAGAAGAGAGAGAGAGAGAGTGAGAGCACCCAGCCCTTTGGCTCCCCTTTTTACATGTTTTCTCCTCCCCCTGGGCCTGCTGTATGGAAACTGGGCCAGCCAGGAGTGCTGTTTGTTCTACCCGAGGTCCTCACTCTGGTCCTCGGACCTTCCTTTGCTCTATTTTCACGGGCTTTTCCCTTCCTTGTCTTTTAGCCACCGCCATTCTGGACTCCTTTTTCCTATTCTAACTACCTAACAGATTCAAAGGTCTGGGATGGAACCTGAGAATCTGCATTTCTAACAGGCTCTCAGGTGTGGCTGCTAGACCGTGGGAGCAGGTCCACACTTGGGGAACTTCTGCCTTCAAGGTCTCTGCCCTAAGAGGTATCTGCCTGGAATCCTGCAGTCACAGGGCTTGAGCTTACAAGGTGTTGTTGGGGAGACAAAAAAAACCTCCAGATTCTGCTCTCAACCAAAGGTCCCATCACACCAAGGGATAAAAGCCCACCCAAGATTCCAGTGAGAACCAGATTCCCACCCTCACTGTGATCTCTTATCTCCATACAGTGGCCACAGCTCATCCACAGGCACTAGCCCACCTGTCCTTACCTGGCCCTCAAGCCTGACATTCCATTTCACAGGTGAGGAAACCAAAGCACAGAGCGGTGAAGTGATGTGCCCAACCCTAACCCAAGGAGAGCCAGGATCCTACCTCAGGCCTCCAGGCCCCTTTCCAAAAAGCATCCTGCTTTGTCCCATCGGAAGCAGACAGTACGATGTAGTCCTGCGAAGAGTTCGGAGATTAATGATAAAACACGACCCACAAAGTTGCACAAGCAGCATTAAGCCAGAGGGATGGAGCTTCCAGCTCTTCCTACTTTGTCCCTCTAAGACACAGAACTGACAAAAGCCCAAAAGGTGGCCCGCTCCCCACAAGCCCCCACTGTGCCTTGGAGTCACAAGAAGCCAGGAAGGGAGGACATGCCGAGTCAGCACAGAACCTGCCCAGCAAACCCAGGCAATTTCCCCTCCAACTCCCTGCCTCCTCTCTCAGCCCAGCCTCCAGAATGAGCCTGGCTGGGACCCAGATTCTTCCACTTGTAATTAACCATTATCGGCTGGTTGAGTCAATGATACAGTGAACTAGACCAGGCTAGGGCAAGAGACAGGAAGGAACTTTAGCCCCTTGAACATGAGGGAGCCCACACAGAATTTCCCTCTATGCTCCAAACATGGCAGACCCTTCTGGGCCTCAGACTTCTCAACATGGATGCCCCCAACGAGGAATTTTTTGCTTATTTATTGGACATCCAGCCTGCCAAGCAGCTCATAGGCCCTCTCACCAATCTTTACAATAAGCCTGGTGCAGCTTTATTATCCCTGTAAGGAGACAGACAGAGAGAGAAAGTAGCTTGCCTATGCTCACATAGCTGGCACCTGAGTTACAATTTTGACCCATTTCATTCTGACTTCAAAGACTGTTGCTTTCCTCAGAACTCTCTTCCTCAAGAACTCCTATTTACCCATCAAAACCCAGTGTTACAGTGTTATTTCCTATGTGATGCCCTCCTCATTCTCTCTGTCCACCTCACCCAAGCAGTGTGAGCCATTCTTATTAGAATTCCGAATGAAGCTTTGATTTAGTGGCCTTTGACGGGAGGGCCTAGGAGCACCTGCATTTTGCTCTGCTAATTACCCTTCTCCTTAAGCTACACATCCAAGGACTAATAGGGGGAAAAAATGGCACTTGTTATTAGCTAGGTCAATGTCTGATGTCCCCAGGGCATAACTGCTGTGCACAACCCTAAATCCAAGAGATAACTAAACCAGTGGCCAACCCCAAAACAGTAGAGACTCTAGAATTATCTGAAAAGAGAATGAGGCTTAATGTCTGGCTCCAATCTTAGTTCCAGGATTTTTATGAGTTTGAAAACCCAATCAGAAGAGACAACTAGGGGACCTGTCTTAAAGGCATGTTGGAATCATAAGCCTATTTTTCATTTCAGTTTTTGTCTCATGTCATTTGGAGGGTGAGTACTAATGGAGACTGGGGGCAGGAGCTAAAGTCCCCCAAAGCCACCCCTTAACACGGACCCTGCTTGGCTTGGGTTTAGTTGCACCACAAGGACTGAGTGAGTGGGAACACAGCCCCCCTGGCTGCAGGTAAGCAGGGCCCAGTCTCCTGAATCTGGCCTCCTCTGGGGGAGGTGATCCTGGTGGATCAGACTTTTCCCGCCCCCACAGCGCTCTGCTCCCACAGCACCTGTTCATTATGGCCTCGCTCTGCCCATTTGCCTTGTCCTGGCCCAGCTCTAATCCTCCTGCAGGTCCTCAGGGTCTGGCCCAGGGGCTACTCCAGATGCAGAAGAGACAGATGAAGACAGATTATGAAACACAGGAACAAAGGGTTCTGGGTAAGGGATCCTCCCAAGATGTCAGAACCGGAATCTTCAAAAAAACACACGGAGAGAAGGAGCAGGGAAAGGCTGGAGACCAGTTGGTGAACAGAAAGCAAGACTGAAATGCCAGTAGGTGGGCAGGTGGACAGGTGAGCTGGCAAGGAGGTCAGTAGGACCTTAAAAGTAATCATGAGAAAGTGAGATTCATGGAGAAGGAAATGGCAACCCACTCCAGTATTCTTGCCTGGAAAAAATCCATGGACAGAGGAGTCTGGTGGGCTGAAGTCCATGGGATTACATGACTGAGAATGTGTGCACGAAGGTGGAGGGAGATGGGTTCGTAGCAATAAACTGGTAGAACTAAAAAAAAAAAAAAGAAAGAAAGAAAGTGAGATTCATCCTGGAGCAAAGGGGAGTGACATGATCAAGCCATGCTTGGAGAGATCTCTGTGGGCCTCGACGGGAAACAGATAGATGGACGGGCAGCCGACAATGCGGGGAGAACTTCTGAGGCTTCCTGCGTCTTCCCAGTCAAGGCCGTGAGAATCACTTCCTGTGATGGTTCATTTTATGTGTCAGCTTGACGGTGCCACAGGGTGCCCAGCTAGTTGGTCAGACATCATTCTGGATGTTTCTGTGATGCTGCTTTTGGATGAGATTAACATTTAAATCCATGGGCTTGAATAAAGCAGATTGCCCTCCATAATGTGGGTGGGCCTCATCCAAACAGCTGAAGACCTGAATAGGACAAAAAACCTCCTTGTAGAGCAAACAGGAATTCAGCAGACTGCTTTTGGACTAGAACCACACCATCGGCTCTCCTGGGTCTCCAGCCCACATTGTAGATTTAGACTTGCCAGTCTCTATAGTCATGTGGGCCAATTTTTATATTAAATGCCTTTATATGTGTGTATGTGTGTGTGTGTGCATGCACATACACACGCACACATACACACACATCCTATTGGTTCTGTTTCTCAGGAAAATCCTAACTAATATAGCTCCCATCACAGAAGCTCACCCAGATTGGCTGTCTAGCGATAGTGCACAATAGGAGTGCTAAGTTGCTTCAGACTCTTTGCGACCCTGTGGACTGTAGTCCACCAGGCTCCTCTGTCCATGGGATGCTGAAGGCAAGAATATTGGAGTGGCACATTAGGGACAAGATACAAAAGCAAAATCAAGTCTGGTCCATCCTACCTGCCCCGAGGCATTGGCCCAGCTTCTCACCCCAAGGTTCTGGTCTGCTGCTGCTAAAGGGAACAATAGCCACATAAAGTATGTACTATGTTCATAACATATCACACATATTAACTCATTTAATCCCCTCAACAGCCCTGAAGATAGGTATTATTATGATATCCATTTTATAAATGAGATAACTGGGTCACGGAGAGGCTCAGTAACTAGCCCAAAGTCACAAAGCTTGTAAGTGAGACAACTGGAACTCAAATCCAGCAATCTAGCTGGCTACAGAGTCTGGGATATTTTCTTTCATTGTGGAAAAATATACATAACCTACAATTTACCATTTTAACCATTTTAAAGTGAACAATTAAATAGCATCAAGGGCATTCATGTTGTTGTACAACCATCACCACCATCCATCTCCAGAGATTTTTCATCATTTCAAACCAAAACTGCATACCCCTTAAACAATAACGCTGCATTTCCTCCTCCCCTCAACTCCTGGTATTATCTATCCTATTTCCTGTCTCAGTGACTCCAGGTTCTTCACATAAAAGAAGTCATACAGTGTTTGTCTTTTTGTGTCTGCCTGATTTCACTCAGTAGAATGTCCTCAAACTTCATTCATGTTGTTCTAAGTGTCAGAATTTCTTTCCTTTTTGAGACTGAATAACATTCCATCATACATGTATATTACATTTTGTTTATCCATTCATCCATTGATGAATGAACATTCTCCCTTTGGTCTATTGTGAATAGTGCTTCTGTGAACACGAACGTACAAATATCTGTTTGAGTCCCTTCCTTCAAATCTTTTGGGTATATACCCAGAAGCAAAGTCTGGAATCTTGAGTACTATGCAGAACTGTCCCTAAACAGTAGACTTCACAACTAAGGCAATGAAAGCCACCTCTCTTCCCAGGTCTTCCCACCCTAGCTGGTTTCCCTCCCACTTTTGGTTTCCACTCTCCATATATCCCTGTCTCCAGCATAAGCCTTCCCTAACTCCTTCCACCCCTGTGTCTCTCAGGCATCTAAGAATTATATTTTTCTAAATTAGAATTTTTAGTTAGAATTTCACATCCAAATTAGAATTTTCAGTTCATCCTCCCCCAAGTGTCACCATCTAGTCACTGGCACCTACAACAAGCCTGAAACTGGAACCAAAATCCTGGGTGTCATCCCAGACACCTCCCTCTCCTGCCCTCACTTAACACTCACCACCCCCTGCCAAGGCTTGTCGACCCTAACCTCAGAACAGTCCTGGAGTCTCTTCGCTTCTCTCCATCTTCTGTCTCAGCAGTCTCACCGCCCAGGCCAAGCCAGTGCCATCCTTTGCCAGGACCACGGCATCAAACCTCCCCTCCAGTTTCTTTGCATTCACTCTTTGCAGACTAGCAATCAATTCTTAACATGGCAGGCATGACCACAGGCAAGCTTTCCCTGGTCTTCTGTTGCTTGTAGGATGAAGTCCAAAGCCTTTATGATGGCCCAGAAAGCCCCAAAGATCCACTGCCTGCCACTTTTCCAGCCTCCTTTTATGCACCCCCAGCCTTGGAGGAACTTCTTGCAGTTCCTCCAAGGAACTTGCTCTGTAATACACCAGAGTCTTTACACCCACTGTTCCCTCTGCCTGTAACACTCTTCCTCCCCAACACATCTTTGCCTGGACCAGTTCATACTCACTCTTTAGGCTTCTGCCAATATGTCACTTCCTCAAAGAATCCTCCCCTTAACCTTGAGCCCCAGGATGAATCAGGACCTCATGTCGGTCTCACACAGCCCTAGTTGTTTGCCTTCATAGCAGCTATTTTTAAAATTATGATATAATTATTAGAATAATTATTTCTCCCCTCTCCATCTCTTCCACGTGACTGTGAGATCCATGAGTGCAGGGTCTTTGCCTGTCTAGTTCCTCACTGTATCTGCAACACCATTGCTCTAAATATTATGTTTTGGATGAGCGTTATTGAACATCAAAGTACTTGACATCAGAAATGACCTTCAACTATTGGTGAATCCCACCGCCACCCATCCTGCCTCTACCTACACGTGGATATTCACCAAAACACACACCAGCATTTTCCACGCAGGTGCCTGGTGACACACACATGCACTCTCATAGGCACCTGTGACACCCTGACACCCACAGCCATCACGCACCCCCAGGCCACACACTCACACACTCACAGACATGCACATAGGTAGACATGTGACATCACCCCCAGGTATCACATGTGCACACTGCCATACATTGTCACATGGCGGTCACACACCCACAGCCTTGGTCACAGACTCATATGCAAACACTAGCACACACATGGCCTTGCACATAGCACATAGTGTCATTCACACAGTCTCACACCCACGCAGCCCCACACTCCTACACTCTCAGCCAGCTTCTAGGGTGGCTTCTAAGAGCCCCAGGGCTGGGACAACCCTTCTCAGCTCCTGGATGTGAATCTCTTCCCAAGGCCCCCCAGAGCCTTCTAGCCCTTTCCAGCACATTCCACCCGCTCCTTTGGTCATCTGCCCACCAGCCCAGTCCACCTCGGGTCCCAGACTGCAGGTTCGAGGCTGGAGCAGATGTGAGAGGCAGGACTGAGAGGATAGGACCCACTGGGCAGAACTGATCACTACTCCAGCACTACTGGAAATGATTTACTCTCACATTTTTCCATATATTTCCATATGAAATTGCTCACTCTGATTCTTGGGAAGAATTCAAATGAGAAAAGTCCCACAAACAATGAAAGCGGCTGGATAATAAGGAGCCATTGTCATTTCCTGGGCTTTGAGCACTTCTCATCCCAGAAAACAGGAACTTAATTACATACAGGAGCCTGGTGTTGCTATAGGGGGTGATAGAAGAACTGGAATCAAAAAGGGATCTACATGGATGTGAATGTGTGTGTGTGTGTGTGTGTGTGTGTGTGTGTATAAGCAGGTGCGTTTGTATTGTGTGTGTGTGCTAATGTGAATGTGTGTCTATTCCACTTTCCTATATCTACCTTGCAAACTACCCTCAAAACCTAATGATTTAGAGGGGATGGGTGGAGGAGGGAGTTTGGGGTTAGCAGATGCAAACTATTACACATAGAATGAATAAACAACAAGGTCCTATGTATAGCACAGGGAACTCTATTCAATATCCTGGGGTAAATCATAATGAAAAGAATATAAAAAAGAACATATATATGTGTATAACTGAGTCACTTTGCTTTACAACAGAAATTAACACAAAATTGTCAATCAACTATACTTCAATTAAAAATAAATTTTAAAAATTTGTGGCTTAAAATAACAATCATTTTATCATAGCTCACAATTCTGTGGATCAAAATTCAGGCTAGACTCAGCTGGGTAATTCTCTTGGCCCCTGGAATGGGAACAGAAATAGTGATTTTCAGCTGGAGAGTAAGGTAGTCTTGAGGGTCCTAGATGGCTTCACTCACATGTACGGTACCTTGGCAAGGGGAGGAAGGCTGGGCTCCACCAGAACTTTTGACTAAAGCTCTTCACCGGGCCTCTCCAGCAAGACAGTCAGCGTGTCAGACTTCACACGGTGGCTCAGAGCTCTGAGGAGGTCCCCGAGGTAGGGGGAGGCTGCAAGGCTTCTTATGGACTTGATTTGGAAGTCTCAGAGCCTCATGTTCACCACATTCCTTTGGTCAAGTAAGTCTCCAGGCCCGGCCAGATTCTCAGGGAAGGGAATCAGCTTCCATATGTCTCAGTAGGAAAAAAATAGGACTGTAGTCCATGGAATTCTCCAGGCCAGAATACTGGAGTGGGTAGCCTTTCCCTTCTCCAGGGCATCTTCTCAACTCAGGGATTGAATCCAGGTCTCCCACATTTTAGGTGGATTCTTTACCAGCTGAGCCACAAGGGAAGCTCAAGAATACTGGAGTGGGTAGCCTATCCATTCTCCCAGCAATCTTCCCAACCCAGGAATCCAACTGGGGTCTCCTGCATTGCAGGCAGACTCTTTACCAGCTGAGCTACCAGGGAAGCCCCAGGAAAAGTGGCAGTGCATTTCTAATGCACCACTGTGTCTATCACACTCCGAGAAGCCATCACAGTGTAGTGAGAAGACCCTGCATTTACAAGTGCATTAGGGGGACTTCTCTGGTGGTCCAGCAGTTAAGACTCTATGCATCCACTGCAAGGGGCACAGGTTTGATCTCTGGTTGGGGAACTAAGATGCACGGGTTCCATCCCTAGTCAGGGAACTAAGATCCCTCATGCCACACAGTGTGGCCAAAAAATAAGAAACAAATAAATTAAGAGTGCATTAGAGATGGTATGCTGCAGTCCACGGGCTTGCTAAGAGTCGGACACGACTGAACGACTCAACAGCAAGAGATGGATTTGAATCCCAGTGCCTCTACTCACAAGCTGCATGGCCTTGAGCAACCTAAATAATTCCCCGGGGGCTCAGTTTCCTGATCTGTCAAAGGTTGTTGTTGAGAGGACTCATATGCAAGGTTCAGGCAACAGCATCTAGTGAGCACCTACTGTATGCTAGATGGCCAATGCCTGCACCTTTCCCCTTTCTTTCCTCCCCCACTCTCCTGCCCTAGCCCACACCTAAGGGGACTCAAGATGTGGGGCAGGGGTAGGAGAGACAGGCACTCCTCTGAGGCCCAACAGCCTCTCCGGTCACATTAGAAGCCGACCGGCAGCAGCCTGGCTCCTGCTGGCCTCCTGACGGTCCTGTCTGCTCCCGTGCCAAGGCCCAAGGTGAGCCCAGGAGCCTCAGCCATCTGGTCCAGCTGGGCCAGCGAGAGGCAGCTTTGCCAGCTCAGGGGCGGCCCTGGCTAACAATGGCGTTAATTTTTCATTTGTTTGTTTGATTTTCTGCAGTGAATGAGGAATGTTGCAACAACATCTGGAGCCGCCCCCGGCGGAGACCTGCAGAGCGGCGGTGGCAGCAGTGACATCTCAGAACGCAGCCGTCTCACTGTGTGGACACCCACACACCCACCAGCACACACAGACTACGTGCACGTGGCCACGTCCGCAAGCCCACGCGTACACACGAACGTACACATATGTTTGTACACCGCACAAGCATGCCCTGTATGTGTGCTTGTGTGTGCATGTGTGTTCAGATGTATGCGTTCGTACCTATGGCCCATACACATGTGGCCATGCCTGCGTGCACAGATGCACATGCTTACACGTGTGTTCAGGTGTGTGCATTCACGCCTATGACCCATACATATACAGCCATGCCTACATGCACAGATGCACACGCTCAGATGCACAGGCCTGGCCACAGACACAATCACGGCCACAGCACTGGGACTGAGTTAAGGGATCCCAGTTCTGGGCTGGAGTCTGGGAAGGCCACAGCCCCAGGGAGGCCCCAGGAATCCCCGCTCTCTGAGCCCCATTCAAGTCAGCGAAAGCCAAGCCTGTCCTCCAATCTGGAGCTGGAGCCCAGCTTCCCAGCCCCGCCCCTTGCGGACACAGATTTCCCTGCCCTGCTCCTTCTCCCGCCTGGTCCTGCCCCAGGGTGACCACAGGCTCTCCCCTCCCTGGAGGCAGATGTGAACAGCCTCCCCTTCTGCTCCCCAAGCCTGCTCACCACACCCCACCCTGTGCTTAGAGACTAGGGCTTGTGGACCATCCCCTCCCCTCCTTGAATGATTCTTTCTCTGTTGTGAAATTGGAGGGTTGACTAGGCAACTTGCTGACGTGACTACCACAGCCCAGGGGCACATCTGCCTGGAGCCGCAGGGCTGTGTGCCTATACGTGTCTGTGGCTGGGTGGATCTGCACATGTGGTTACACTTATGTATTCGTGCCGCCAGCTCTACCTTCGCATGTCAGTGAGGATCTACACGTCTGTCTGCACATATCTGTGAATGTCTGTGTCTGTGACTCTATACATAACTCTGCATTTGCAAGTGTGTCTGTGTGTTTATATATCTGTGCTTGTCATTGAAACATGTATATTATCAAGTGTGAAACAGATCGCCAGCCCAGGTTAGATGAATGAGACAAGTGCTCGGGGCTGGTGCACTGGGAAGACCCAGAGGGATGGGATGGGGAGGGAGGTGGGAGGGGTTTCAGGATGGGGAACACATGTACATCCATGGCTGATTCATGTCAATGTAAGGCCAAAACCACTACAATATTGTTAAGTAATTAGCCTCCAACTAATAAAAATAAATGAAAAAAAAAAAAAAATATATATATATATCTGTGCTTGTGTGCTTCTGGGTCATTGTGTGATCATTGTGTGTCTTTATGTCATGAATGTTCTTATATATATATGAATCTTCAAAGCTGTGTATGTTGATGTATAGGTGTTCATACTTGTATTTTTTACACCTATGTAAAAGATGTATAGGTGTTCACACTTGTGAACACCTTTTACACATACACATATAGGTGTTCATACTTGTGAACATCTTTTGCACATATGGTAAAAGATGTGTAGGTGTTCATACTTGTGTCTTTTACACATGTGTCAGTGTGCCTGTGACTATGTGTCAGTGTTCTGTGCTTCCAGGTCATCATGTGTCCTTACGTCACGAATGTTCTCATAAATGTATGTGAATCTGCAAAGCCGTGTATGTGGATGTATAGGTGTGCATACTTGTGTCTCTGTGCCTTTACACACATGTCAGTGTGCCTGTGTGTGTCAGGCTGTCGGGCTTCCCAGGTGTCACCAGTGGTAAAGTATCCACCTGCCAGTGCAGGAGACGTAAGAGACGCAGGTTCAATCCCTGGGTCAGGAAGATCCCCTGGAGGAGGAAACAGCAACCCACTCCAGTATTCTTTCCTGGAGAATCCCATGGACAGAGGAGCCTGGCGGGCTACAGTCCATGGGGTTACAAACAGTCAACATGACTGAAGCAACTTAGCACGTGTGCAAGAGAGAGCATGGCTGTGTGTATGTCAGTGTGTGCGTGTGTCTGCATGTATGTGTTGGAAGCCGGGGTGAAAGCGGAGGCAGGTCAGTGTCAGGACATGATCCTTGGTTTCTCTCAAGCTCCAGCTCCATCCGGACTCAGCCATCCAGCCGGTGGGAAGCAGGCAGCCAGAGAGAACAGAGCTTTCCAGACCAGAAGTGGGTGTCTGCCCAGTGGTGCAGTGTGGTCACAGAGGCCCAAAGGCACAGGGGCAAGTCTCTGTCCCTGAGGCCCTCGCCCCTCACCTGGCAGCAGGCCAATGACCTTCAGAACCAGTGAAAATGGGGAAACCTCACATTTTGTTCCTGGTGTGCCCCCTGCATCTTCTGTGGGTCTCCTTGCTGGCTCCTCCCCTGGACCCTCACCTTACACACAGGTGTGTGTCATTGATCAGCTTTATCCTTTCTCTCATTCATCCTTTCCCAGGCAGAGTGTCCACATCTCTCTCTCTCTCTCTCTCTCTCTCACACACACACACACACACACACACACACACAATGCACAGGCCTTGGTCTCCATCCTACTCACATTCCTTGTGAAACACTCTGGCACACATTTCCCTGGGTCTCCATGATTCTTTCTTTCTCCATCCCCTCATCCTCCTTCTCCTCCCACTGTTGGCAAGAACAAGGTCTTTGTCCTAACTGCTGTAGTAAGGTTCTTGGATTGCTAATAATAGAACCCAATGAACAGCATAGGATTTTTAAAGTGGGATGTTATGAGGATACAGGGGTGTCTTGTGAAACTCAATGACAGAACCAGAGTCCAGTGTCAAAAGGACTATAAATCTGATGGGAACACAGAACCTTCTGTCTTCATCTTCTCTCTCCTCTTCCTTCTTGTCTTTCAGCTTCTCCATGCACATGACTAGCCAAGGATGGCTGTTCCCCACTCCTGAGCTCAAAGTACCTCATTTCCAAAGACTAGCCCAGACTGACCAGCATCAGTGGTTCCATGACTATGAGAGAGGAAATATGAGTGGCAAAGGTTGGGTCAGTTATCAACCTGTGGTCCAATCAGCAAGGACTGGGAGTGGAGTCACATGGAAACATGGCTACCAAGCCCCACCACCTGGGTGTGCCCCAATTCTCAGACAGAAGATCTCAAGCAAGTTCAGTGCCCCGCAGGGTGAATGAGGTGCCCAGGGTCAGCAGGTAAAGAGTCCTTACCCAGCAGGTAAGTACAGGTCTGGGTCTTAAGAATGCAGATGGCAGTAGGTGCTATGGATTGAATTGTGTTCTCATCCAATTCATGTACCGAATTCATCGGGTGAATGCTGACTCTCAGTGTGGCTATATGTAGAGATGGGAAGTAATTAAAGTTAAATGAGGTCTTTAGGGCGGGACCCCCCATAGACCAGAAACTTGATGTGGGACTTCTAGCCTCCTTAACTGTGAGAAAATTAATTTCTGTCGTTTAAGCCACGCAGTCTGTGGTGTTTTGTTATGCCAACCTGAGCTGACTAATATAGTGGGCTCATCCATTTCCGAGTCTTCAAAAGGTAAGATGTGAAATCTACAGGACACCATGAGATCTCCCGGGGCCGAGGATAGGACCTGGGGGTAGCCCACTCTACGATCTGTTCCCCAAGAGCACCCTGTCTTTCTAATTGGATCCGCCACAACCCTCCGAGCCCCAGCCTAGAGGCGGCACCCAGCAGCATCCCCTCCTCTGTCTCCCTTCTAGGTATATAGCTCCACCCTCCCACCTCGCCCGCAGGCTGGCCCTGCACGCCGTGGCACTTCTTCCTGGCTTCACTCTTACCTCTGCCTATCCTGGGCCCACCCTCCTGCACACCAGCACCCAAGAAATCCCCCGGCCGGGCTCACAGACGGTGGTGCTCACGTAAGCACTAGCACCTCTCCGTTTCCCAGGCAGGTCAACGGGACCAGAGCTCCGAGCCATGGTGAGGATGGGAAGAGAGACTTCACGCACTCATTGGTCCAGTCCTTGTGGGTCCTCTCTTTAGATAAAGCAAAGACACTGGGAGACTCTGGGTCCTGCTCGTGGGCAGGAGCACGGACTCATCAGTCCGGGTTTCTCCATCACTTTTGCTCTGAGACACAACAAAGGCCTCTCAGCCTCAGAATACCTAAACCAGCTGGCTGACAGTGTACTTTCAAGGCATCCCTGAGAGTACTCATTTCAAAGCAGGTGGTCTCTCCAGCCTCAGGTTAAGAACTGGGTTCACTGTCTGCTGGGAATTGTGCTGGCAGCTGACAATAATCATTATTTTCTCTGACATTTAATGAACACTTACTATGTGCCAAGTACTGTGCTAAGCACTCTACAGGCCTCACCCTGTTGAATTCTTAGTCTCTCTGTTCAGATAGGTCTTATGATACCCATTTTTTTAGACAAGAAAATGAAGCCTCAAAGGTTAGATAACTTGCCCAAGGACCACTAGCTAATTAGCGGCAGAGGCAGGATTCAAACATAGTCTGTCCAACTTCAAAGCCAGAACTCTGAACTTCTGTGTCCTGTTCTCACTACCAGGACAGGCACATGTGGTTGGGGCAGTGGTCAGGGGTAACTGTGTGTGACTGAGTGGCCTACCCTGTTGCCTGCAGCTGACAACTACAGAGACTAAAAGACAAAAGCTGACCAACCCCTATGAGAACAAAAAATTCCGAGATGCTTCCAGAACCTGTCCTCACATACCCAATAATTCTGCACTACCTGGTTCCCTGCTTCAAGTGTGTGTTTTCACTTAAACTGTAAGCCTCTGGAGGGCAGGACCTGGATCCCCCTTATCACCCACATTCCCCGGGGCTGCACGAAGTAGAAATTCAGTACCAGCTTTCCATATGGTTGTCTTCTGGTTGGTTAAGTGGGCGGTGGATTTGGTTGTTTGAATTGTCAGTTGGTTGCTTGGATGGTGGGAGGATCAATCAGATGAATGTTGATGAAACGGCTGGATGATGTCAACATGTGGGGTGAGTCCAGGGGCACTTCCTGAGTGGGCCACTTACTATCTGATCCCAATGGGAGTTTCTTTGGGGCTAGAAAAACTCTCCCCAGGAGGAAATACAGAATCTTCTAATGCTTCTCCCCTCCTTTTTCCCCTCCTCTTGGCCAATCCTGAGCTTGCAACAAGGATCGGGGTGGTCTTCCTTCCTCTCATCAGCTCCAAATTGTCAACAGAAGAGGACCCGGTCCCTGGGAGGGGCCCTCAGTAGCCCAGCATGGTCACCCCTGGAAGCACATGGGTAACTGGCCTTCCTTGGTTGAATGCGTGGGCCACGGGGTGGCTTCCTGAAGTCTGGGATGCTGCAGCGTAGAGAACAGGGAGCCCAGAGCTTGGGAGAAGCTCTGCTCATCCTGCCCAGGAAAAAGGTCATGTGCTCCGATATGAGTAATTAATTTTCTGCGAGCCGTGTTGAAAAGGTTAACCTGATTTATGGCACGCAATTGAGTGTAGAATGGGTTGTGTATCTTGTAAAAGGCCCGTTCTAGTGTCTGAGTCTATAGATTCGCCTGCAGCTGGGCATCAGCTGGGAGCTGGCCCTACTTTTATGCCTTTATGGGGAATTCATGGGAAAATCCCAGAGAGAGCCCCACTTGGCCAGAACATCGCTTCCTGGACTCCAAACCCTAGGGAGGGGTCATTGGCCCATACAAAGGAGGGAGTCTTCTGCTCCTGTCACAACCCGCAACTCAGCTTCAGCCTCAGCCTTAATTTTCATGCAACTCAGGGTCCAGAAAGAAAAGCCCACCACTGGGTTTGAGTTCTGAGTTCAAAACTAGGTTCGTCCACTGACCTGATTCTGGTGCTGGGATAGCAGCTTCCCCATTTCTGAAATGGGGTAAAGACTCCTTGCCCTCGTACCTTTCTTCTTGCCATTAACCAGCTGTGTGAGCCTAGGCAAGTTACTTAACCTCTCTGTGCCTCAGTTTCCTAATCTGCAATAATAATAGTACCTATCTCAAAAGGTTGTTATGAGGATTGCATGAGTTGATATTTATTGCATGAGTTGACATTTACCAGGTCATAGTATATGGAGCACAGGGTCTGTTAAATAAACAAAATGTGAAGATAAAAGAGGCTTAGATGTCTGGATGTTCTCAGGGAGGTGTCAGACTAGCACCATCACCTGAGTCTCGGCTCCAGCTGAGAAGGGTGCCAGTGATCCTAGGGCTTCAAGGACAGATGGGACTGTGTTGAACAGAAAGGGAGCTGATGGAGATGGAATGTAGTGGCCAAGAGAAGTTTTCTGCCTGGTGTCTTTCTCTTCTCACCCAACATGTACGCTTTGCTCTCCAAAGCCAAAGATGCAGGTCAAACCCAAAGATGCTAGTCTATCACCACCTAGTGGAAAGACTGAAGTCAGCATGGGGTGGCTTCTGGGCCCCTTCTTGGGGAGGAAAAGAAGTTGGTTCTAAGTGATCTACCTGCCAGGTTTTAGATGCGGAAAAACACTCCACCAGAACCCTCCCCAAGAAAGTGCTCCAGCTGAGAGCTTTTCACTTCGTGCCCCTGTGGAATATGTTGTTGTTGCTCTTGTTTAGTCACTAAGTTGTGTCTGACACTTTTACAACCCCAAAGACTCTAGCCCACCAGGCTCCTCTGTCCGTAGGATTTCCCAGGCAAGAATACTGGAGTGGGTTTCCCTTTCTTCTCCGGGGATCTTCCTGACCCAAGGACCGAACCTGCGTCTCCTGAGGTCCCTGCCTTGCAGGCAGATTCTTTACCGCTGAACCACAAGGGAAGGCCCCTGCTGAATACAGCTGTATAGTATTTTACAGAAGATAGGTGGCCTGGTATGTAGGTCTGCATGGATACATCACGTGCTTGCTTCAGTCTGTCTATGTAATTATTGATTAAGTGGGTTAATAGGTATGAAGAACTTAGACCAGTGCCTGCACATAGAAAGCATTTAATAAATGTTGATTATCATTATTATTCATGTACATGTGCATATACTGTCTGAATGTTCATGTAAACATGGATGCCTATCTCTTTGTTTACAGATGCCAGCATGTATATATACGTTTAACTTAAAATGTGTATGTGCTTATGCATGTGTATGTGTTTATGGACATAAATATGTTTGTATGTCTGTGAGCATGGTATACACATGAATGGAGAGGTGGGAAGGTTTGTGTGTCTGCATGTTTGTCTATGTATCTATGGATATCTTTGAGTATATTTGTGTACCTTCATTGAGTGGAGTGCCTGTGTACTAGACTTCTATTGCTGCATGGAAGTACCACAAATTACTACAAACTTAGTCACTTAACACAACACCCAATTATTATCTCCTGATTTTTGTGGGTCAGGAATTCAGGCACAGCCTAACTGGTCCTCAGCATACTGTCTCACAAAGCTGCAGATAAGGTGTTGTCTGGGGCTGTGAGCTCATCTAAGACTCAGGGTCCTCTTCCAAGCTCATGTGGATGTTGGCAGAATGTGTTTCCTTGTAACTCAGGGCAGCATGCCTGATCGAAGCCAGCAGGAAAATCTCTATCTCTCTGACCTCTAGATCTTCTTTCAAGGGCTCACCTGATTAGGTCAGTCTCACCCAGGATAATATTCCTTTGATTAACTTAAAATCAACTGATTAGGGACCTTAATTACATGGGGGAAAAAAATCCCTTCACTTTTGTCATAAAACATAACCTAATCATGGGGTGATATCCTATCATATTCACAGGCTCCACCCATACTTAAGGAGAGGGGATTATACAGGGTGTATACACCAGAGGGTGGGGCTCTTGGGGGCCATCTTAGAATTCTGCCTACCATGAAGTATGTGTGTATGTGTGTGTGTGGGCTCTGTATACACATGATTGTATACAGGGGTCCAAATATGTATGCACCTCTGAATGTACTTCTTCTGTGTATTGTATCTTCCCAATGGAATTACATATTTCTTTAAGACTAGGAGACTTCTCAAGGCCGGAACTGCCTACTCCATCAGTCCAAGGATTTTGTCAGTGTTAGGATCTTAGCTCTTCTATTTGATGAGGAACTTCCCGAAGTGGGTCTGTGTTATCTGCCCCACTCCCCACACCCCATACAGTGTCAGGTCCCTATCTTAGAGATGCTAAATTGTCATCATTGTATCACTGGTTCACTCACAAGCATGCACCTGTATGCACCTTCACACACACACACACATGCGCATACATGCACACACATGCCTGAATCACTCTTTGAGGCAGGACCTAGGAACAGATCTCACTCCTGCTCCTTGAGGGAAGCCACCTCCCCTCCTTTCTCCAGCCTGCCATATGATTACAAAGTCACTGCTCTTTACAAAACAAGACTGGGACAAATCACCCCACACCACTGCAACCTGAGATCCTGCTTGGAACCCAAATGGTCCTGCAGTCAGATATTGGGCCTCATGTCCTTACACAATTACCTAGGGACCATCAGCCCCAGGGGATGCTGGAGCCCAAGTGAGCTGTGGCTAGAAACTTGCCTGTGGCCAAGTAAGTTTGTGAAACCCTGCTGACTTCTACCCCCTCTTGGAATTTTCCACTAAAAATGAGCACAGGAAAGGCTCTGAAAGGCCTTCAAGAAGGACACCTTTCTGCCTTGGTTTAACCAGCACTGCCCAAGTTTATTTATCCACACACTCATTTTTCTCTAAACACATTCAACAAAGCGTACCTTAGATTACATTATTGTAATCCATTTTTCAGCTTCCTAGGAGGCTCGTGTGGGCCCTCGGGGTGATGGTAAGGATTAGAAGGGTGCTGCTGTGCAGGGGTCCCACCCAGACGTGGACTGGCCTTCTAGGAGGGAAAGCAAGGAACCTATGGAGGTAACTCTGCTGCATGTGGAGGTCGGCGGTTAGTCCAGAGGCAATGGGGCCTGGGACGTGGGAACTCCTGGATCCCACAGAGACACTGGTTTGAGAAGACAAGTGGCTGTTGGACTTCCTTGGTGGTCCAGTGGTTAAGAATCTGCCTGTCAGTGCAGGGGACACGGATTTGATCCCTGGCCTGGAAAGATTTCATGTGCCACAAGGCAACTAAGCCCATGCACCCCAACTACTGACCCTGTGCCCTAAAACCACTGCTCCGCAACAAGAGAAGCCACTGCAATGAGAATCCTATGACTGCAATGAAAAGTAGCTCCTACTCACCGCAACTAGAGAAAGCCCGTATGCGCAGCAGTGAAGACCCAGAGCAGCCTAAATAAATAGAGGCAAGTGGATGCTGACAAGGCAGGCTTGTCCCTGTAAACCCGGAGTGCAATCTGGAGGACATGGTCTGAGACCATGGGACTGGAGAGCACCCCCAAAGACATAGGTTAGCTGTCGGGACAAACTGTTAAACCAACTGACTTTGAATCTCAGATCAGCTACTTATGAGCTGTGTGACCTTAAGTGAACCAGTTAAACTTGCTGAGGCTCAGCTCTTTCATCTTCAAGGCTATGACTCATGTGGAATAAGGATTAGAGAGGTAATAATAACTTATGTAGTGTTTTCTATATGCTAGGCACTGTCCTGAGCATTCAATCCATGATAATTCATTTAATCCTAGCAACAACCCCATAAGGTCAGTACTATGATTATCCCCAGTCTACAGAGGAAGAACTTGGCTCAGAGAGGTGAGGTGACTTGCCATAGGTCACAGAGCTAGCAAATTGCAGAGCTGGGATTCAAACTCAGGTGGTCTGGCTCCAGCAAGGCTGGAATGGCATTCAGCACAGACCTGTTTAGTAAGTAAGAGCCTATGGGTCTGCAGTGGGTGGAGAAGTTGGTTTTTCCAGACTCATTCCAACCAACAGTCTATGCCCAAATGAACAGCTAAGGTAAGATTGCTTCTGCCAGGAAGGCTCGGGGCAGGAGGGCGTGGGACAGAAAGGTGAAGGGAGGGATGTAGTGGCTGCACTGAGCCTTCAGAGACACTTAGGGTTAACTTGTGTGCAGAGAATAAATCCGGGAGTGGAGCTGTGAGCCAGAACAGGGGGTGCGTGGGGTCGGGAACGCAGCAACACATCTGTGCATCTCCCTGTCATCTCGAATTTCATATTTACTTCTGTTGATGAGATTTCGTCATGCTCGATTACAATTCATAGACTCGTGTTTCCAGATTTTATGCATCAAAATGCTCTGATTTACAGAGTCACCCTAAGCCTGACACTGCCCCCCGCCCAGGTGCCGTTTCTGAGCGTGGGCACTGAGGCTTGTCCTGGGTCACAGAGAAGCCTTGTTTCTGGGTAACATGGCCTCTGGTGAGCCTCAGGAGGAAGGCGGTAGAATTGGAGAGGACATCAAAGATCTGTGTCTGGGCCATGCCTGGGGAGAGAGGAGCAACAAGGCTGTGGGGGCAGCCACCTGGCAGCCAGGTACTAACTCTATATCTTGCCTTTTCTTCCTGCCCCTCCTTCAAACCCCTCCCATTTGGTTCTGCGACTCTCTCTTGCTGGTTTCACTGAAGCAAGCACTGCTTCTAACCAATACAATATGGCAAAGGTGACAGAATATCACTTCTGTGATTATATTTCATAAGATGGTTCTATTGGTTAGAAGCAAGTCACAGGTCCCACCCACACTCATAGGGAAGAGTTTATGCAAGGGCATGAATTCCAAGAGGGTGGGATTTGGGGGGCCACCCATTGAGCATCTGCCACACAGTCAACAAAGCAGCCTATAACAATGCTAACACCATCCCCATTACACAGGAAAGGAGACTGAGTTCAATCAACATTAAGGACATTGTCCAAGGTCACCCAAGTAGAAAGAGACAGGTCTAGGACTTGAACCTGGGTCTGTTTGCTTCTACCACCTGACCTCTTTACCACAGGACAATGTCATGAAAGGAAAACCAGGTGTAAGGGCAAGGTTACCTTCTCGGTGGTAGATTGGGGCTTTCACATAGGGACTATGCACAAACCCTCCTCTAGGACACTGGGTCCTGGGTCTATTTGGGGAGCAAAAGAGGCACTCAGGTCCTTGGTCATTAATCTGATCTTGACACCAAATTTCTTTGAAGGAGCCAAGGTTGCAAAGGGCTAGAAAAGCCCAGAGCACCAGGGTTGGAGCTATAGAGGATGCCAAGTCCTCTACGTGGCAAGTCCCTGAAACCAGGGACTTGTTTGGTGAAATGGGAATATTTCACCCCATTCTCAGGCTGGTATCTTGACCATGGCCTCAAGAATGGGCTCCTGTTAATGGTGCTGACTGGGAGCTCTTCTTGCCAGCTCTTCCTAGAAAACAAGATTAAGTGCCTGCCCTTTGGCTCCCATGTCCCTATCTGCATTTTGGGTCCTATAGCAGATCCCCTTTTCTCTCCTGTATAGGTTTGAGGACAACTGGGAAGAAGGGTTGCCTTGGGGGAACTGAGGATAAGTCATCTCTTCTGAGCACTTTGACACACATTACCTTATTTAATCCTCTCAACATCCTTTCAAAGTAGGTATTATTTCCAGTCTATGTAGAAGAAAACCAAATCTCAGGATAAGTCAGTTGCCTGGGGTCATGTGGCTGATGAGAATCAGGACTCATACACAGGTCTGTCTGGTTATCAAACCAGTCTTCCTTCCATGCTAGCAGTCATCTCTTTGAGTTTCCTCTCATCTCTCTCTCTTGTCCTGTTCATCCAGGTTCAGAGCTTCTATTCTCTCTGACTTATTTAGGGCAGGGTTCAATGCTATCCTCATCTGCAGAATCCCTCCCCCTTACCCAACCAACACAGAGTTTGTGCTGCAGCCATGGTCCCTATCTTTTATCATTGGTCTCTGTCCCAGGTGCTAATCTGTAGGTCTCCAATTCCCAAAGCCCAACTAGAATATCTTCTTGACCCCTGGATACGGTACCGAAGTCTGGCTTCCAGCCTCCTACACAACTGGCCTTTGAAATCCCTGCTTATCCGCCTGTCACTGACCACTATCCATGCTTGGGTTCCTGACAGCTGAGCAGTCTCTTTTGGGACCCAAGCCTACAGTATCACTTGGCTACTAAACTTGTGACCCTCTGCCTAACTTTGCAGAGGGTCACAAGTTTAGTAACTCTGCACCAGGTCTTCCCTGCTGGCTCAGTGGTTAAAAAAAAAAAATTCACCTGCAATGCAGGAGGAGCCTCAGGAGACGCAGGTTCAAGCCTTGGGTTGGGAAGATCCCCTGAAGGAGGAAATGGCAGCCCACTCCAGTGTTCTTCCCTGGGAAATCCCATGGACAGAGGAGCCTGGAGGGTTATAGACCATAGGGTCGCACAGAGTCACGCAGAGCTGGACACAACTGAAGCTTCTGAGCATGCCTAACTTTAGCCACTGACACCATACCACGTCTACTCCCACTGTGGGCAGCTCACTTGGTTCAAAGTGGCTCCCTCTTGACCATCACCCACAGGCTGCATATCCTTCAATTTCCCTCCTTTATCTCCTCAACACCATTCTTATGAGTATTGCCCAGTCCTGTGACCACACCCAGACTTCTAAGCACTTTCTCAAAAGTTACCACCATCCTTTGTTACACTATCCATCACCACAGTCAATCATAATGACCATCTCACCTCTCATAGCACCACCATTGCCACCATCACCTTAACCATCACCACCAGTAAAATTGCCACTTTCATCACAATCCGCCACACACACCATCAACGCCATCACCTCTAATTCCACCATGACCATCACCACCTCCCTTTCCTCCTATCACCGCCCGTGACAGCATAATCTTAACACCACCATTCACCCCCTCATCCTCATCACTCTTACAACTGTATCCATCACTACCACCATCATCATGACCACTGTCACCCACGAAAGCCTTTATTTAGCACTGAATCAGGGCCCAGATATCTTAATTGGGAACTGAAGTAGTTCCCAATTGAACTGAAGTTAGAAAGGTGGAGATCCCAATCTCTGACAAATCCTAATTTGTCACTGAACCAAGATTAGTTTGCCCACTCCTGTGCTGCCCTCACCACCGTCCCAACCCTTTCCCACAGTCCCTCAAAGCCTTCCCTATGTCCTCAAGCTTAAAACACGCCTGTCCCTTCTGATGCCACAGCCAACTCTGTCCCTGTGCGTTTCTGGGAGGCAGTTGCTCAACCACCAACCCCCTCCCTCCCAACTTCTCCCCTGTCTGATTTGGAGGCTATTTCTAACCCAGGTCCCCCTGATCCCAGCTTTTGCTACCACTTCCAGTCTTTCCTGGAGCCCAGGGAAAGCTGTGCCTCTACCACCCCCACCCTGGGCAGCTGAGAGTCTGGCATTGATTACCAGCCCCATAATTACCCTGCAGGCACTGGCAGGGATTTCAAGCCTGATTGACTTCAAATGAGAAATCCATGGGGATTCAGGAAGGGCGGGGGACCTTGGCTCAGGAGAGAGGCAGGGAGGAAGCCGCCCTCACCTGCAAGGGCCTTTGTGTCTAGAACCACAGCTTTGAATAGGGAGTTCTACCTGCCTAGTTGATACCTGGAGGCCTCACCTGGAGGCTGTGAGCTCCAGCCAAGTAGGCATCTGGCCCACAGACCTATCAACCCTCAGAGAAGAGTCATCCTGAGGGAGCCTAGATAGGCTTGGGGAAGAGGAGGGATGCTGGAGACACATCTCCAGAGTAGACAAACTGAGGCCTTCTCCTTTCCCTTGGTGTGCACAGGGGAAAGCTGCAGGGTTAGGATGAAGATTTGGAGGGGTAAGTAGCAGTTCAGTAAGCTTCCCAGGTGCCCCACGTGATAAAGAATCTGTCTGCCAATGCAGGAAACTCAAGCGATGTGAGTTCGATCCCTAGGTCAGAAAGATCCCCTGGAGAAGAAAATGGCAACCCCACTCCAGTACTCCTGAGAAATCCCATGGACAGAGGAGCCTGGCAGGCCACAGTCCATGGATTGCAAAAGAGTAAGACACAACTGAGAATGCACACGCTAGATGCTAATGTCACTTGAGCATTGAAATAAACTGTCCCTGGGCCCAGGAGAGTCCAGAGGGGAGGACCACTGGGAAATGCCCTCTGAAAGTAGATGCATAAATATTGCATCCTCTGACCGCACACGTATTTACAAGCCCGTGAGTTTACTCCGGGCACCAGCACACTCACACTTACGCTCGTGAACACACACACCCATCTCTGACACCCATGCACTAGCAAGCCCAGAGGCAAAAATAAACACAAAAGGAAGGCCATCACCCTTGTGTCCAGTTACACACACGCACATCTTCCCGCATACTAACCCACACACACTAACACACTCCACACCATCACACTCTCACATCCTCACACACATATATGCTCACACATCTTCAAGCACATTTTCACATATTCAGAAGCCAAATACCCAGAAAAAAGAGAGAGACACTGCTTCCACACTTGTATGCTCCTTGAGAAATTGCAGAAAGAGGTGAGGCACTTGTTCTTTCCTCTCTCTCCCCCCTCACAGAGGGGTTTTCATTTAAAAGTTGCCCGAGCCCAGGCTTTCAGATTACAGTCTGGACTATATAGGTTTCCTAAAGATAAGGCTGAGAAATTGATTTCAATTACCAAAGTGGAGAGGCAGCACTTCTCAGCCTTCTGAGCGGAGTATTAACCCTGGAGATCCGGGAGCTGCAGGAGAGGAATCTGGCACGCCAGGCACACGGGGAGCCCATGCACATGCTCCTGGAGCTCACACATGCACACTCACATGCAAAATCTCACCGGTGCCAGCCTGGGCAGAGTCCAGACCTTTGAGTTAGGAGCCTGGGTTCCAGCTTTCATTCTGCCAATATTTTGCGGTGTTTGAAGACCTGCCTTTCTCCTCTCTAGGCTTCTCTTCATAGACCCCATTTCTGCTCCCAAGGGCTCATGAAGCCTAAGCTCGCTCCTGGCTGAGCTCCTATCTGTTGAAACTGGCTCCCCAGGAGATCTAAGCAGGTACTCAGATGCCCTAGAACCCAGTCTCTTATACACTCTGCCTCCCAGCTAGTGTGGACATCACCACACACCAGAAGCTAATAGGCCTTGCATTAGTTAGAGTAAGCATCGTTAGCTGCTACAAGCAGCAGGCTCTGCAATCAGTGGTTTGCAGGATTTTTTCTTAGGCATACAAAGTCCTATGTGGATATATTAGTTTTCTATTAATGCCATAGCAAATTGCTAGAAAATTAGCAGCCTATTAAAAACATCATTAATTATCTCATAACAGGTGAGGTGTCCAAGCTGGCATTTGGCTAGATCCTCTAGTTAGGGTATCACAAGGCCAAAATCACGGTGTTGGCCAGAGGACTCTAGGGAGAGTTACTTCCCGGCTTATTGAGGTTGTTGGCAGTTTATAGGATTGAGGTCCCCATTTTCTTGCTTAGCTGTTGGCCTAGAGTCATTTTCAGTGTTTAGAAGCTGCCCATGTACCCTGGGTCATGACATCTTTCATCTTCAAAGCCAGCAATGGCAGATCAAGTCCTTCTTACATGACAGATCTCTCTAACTTCCTCTTCTGCTGTTAAGAGCCTGCGTGATGACATTGGGTTTGCCTAAATAATCCAGGACCATCTCTCTATTTAAGGTCATCTGATTGGTAACCTTAATTGTGGCTGTGAAGTCTCTTTTGCCATGTGATGTAATATATCCATGGGCATACCATCAAGGCAAAGGTCACAGGGCCAAAATTCTGCCTGCCCCAGTGGGTCGAGTAGATCCCCTAAGTGCTTCTCCCATAGTGGTAATTCAGGGGCCCAGGCTCCTCTGTCACGCAGTGCTATCACCCTCAAGTTGGGCTCCCATTGTTGCCACAGTTCATGCGGGATAGTTACATGGGGATGTTTTCAAGTACCATCCTGGAGGGAACTTACATCAATTCTGCCCTCATCTCATTGGCTAGAACCAGTCACGCGGTGCCAACTTAACTGCAAGGGAGCCTGGGAACACACAGGAACACATGGCTATTTGGAGCACACAGTTGATCTCTATCTCAGGGCCCAAGTTGTAAAGACTCAAAAGGCAGAGGACTAAGATACAGAGAAGAGCCTGCCATGTTGGTTCTTTACAAAAAGAAGCAGTGGGAAACTGTGTCTCAGAACCTTGGAATGGGGTTCTCCTTTCAGAGTCTCCCCATGGGCTGTGCCAAAGCGTACCAGTCTGCCAGTGGGCTGAAGATCCCTGAGATGAAGGGAGGGGAGCCACCCCACGTACTGTCATCCTTTTCTGAGCTCAGGGGATGGAATATGACAGACTTGCACACTCAGAGCCACATCCAGGCCATAAGGCAGAGCTGTGAGGACCTCTACCTAATGTGGACTATCTGGGAGGTATCTGACAGTACCAACCGCCTGGGGAGCCTGGTGGGATCTCTTCAGAGTCAGCCTGGCCCTGCTATGGAGGACTATTCTGTTGACCGTGACCATTCCTCTTCCCTGGACCCCAGGACCCCATTCCCAGGGTCCTGATGATCATGACCTCGTCTCTCTTCATTCTTCCTACCAACCTACCCCCAACTGAGAACTGATGACCAGGGGTCCACATCTCACACAGCTGTGTAGACCAAATGGAACTGTCTTAGGTAAATGCTTCTATAGTTCTAGGGTTGACATTCTTTAGTAGACGTACAGGGAGGGACAGAATGCCCAATCCTCCTTCATTCTGACATGACCTGGTTTTCTGGGGACTTGACTGTCTCAGGGAGACATGCGTGAGGATCACCATAGCTTCTGTTCACAACCCAGTTCACAAGAAATCTCTCCAACCATGACCCAACCTGCTCAGCTAAATACAACCCACACAATTCTGCTGAAACAACAGAAAACTGAGCCAGGGGTCAGACCATTCAATGATCAGCAGTGGGCTGATTTTGAGGCAAATTAGGGCAAATGATTTAGATTAGAAACCAGAAACAAAATTCTATGTGTGTGTACAGTTGTGTCGAATTTTTTGTGATCCCATGGATGTAGCCCAACAGGCTCCTCTGTCCATGGGATTTTCCAAGCAAGAATACCGGAGTGGGTTGCCATTCCCTCCTCCAGGGGATCTTCCCAACTCAGGGATTGAACACTTTATCTCTTGTGTCTCCTGCAATGACAGGCAGATTCTTTACCAACTGCGCCACCTGGGAAGCCTGGAAACAAAATCAAGACATATAAAACCCATTAGGGGAAGAGCTGGGAAAATGATTTGAGGCTGAAACCCCCAGCTTTAAGGGTCCTGGACAGCTGTGATGGCGGAATATGATGGAGAAGTCTAATCATGAGGAGAAGACACAGGTGGTGGTTATTTTGCAAATGAAAACTGAAATCAGTCACAGAGGAGAGTTAGAGTAACAGGCAAGAGACTTGCAGACAGCTCTCAGGCCAGACAATGTTCTTTTCGCTGCCTAAATCAACTGAATATTTTAAAAATCCTTTCCACTGCTGCAGAAGATGTTCCAAGGCAAATCAGGAGTTGTTGCTCTGGGAAGACTCTGTACAATCAGAGCTAGACATGGGAATAGAAACCACAGGAATAAAAGTGCAGAAATGATACACTCCGGGCAGGGGAAGCAAACGGGGTCTGTACTTAAAGGAACAGTCTTAACTTCTGCATCTCCCACCCCCAACCCCTACTCCCTCCCCGACAAAAGTAAAGTCTGACCTAATGATTTACATGCAAGTAGTTTATTTTGAGAAGTATCCCAGGGGTGAGGGCTGGAGAGGAGGATGAAAATTCAAGATAAGGGTGCATTTTCAGACTAGCCACTGCTGTGGGCAACTGGGACTCTACCCTGCTGGGACCTTCTGAGAAACACTTCAAAGATGGATGGAGAGAGTATGTAACCACCAACCCTCAAGCCTCACTGGCCAACGGTTGCCCCATGAGTGGCTATGAACTCCCTCTGGTAGTATGCCGGTAAATCGGCTCTGGATAGGGTGGGGGTAGGAGAGATGCCCTGATTTGCAGCATTCGGCAATTCTCATGGCATAAATCCTCCCACCGAGGCTGATTTCAAGCTGCCAATGGCTAAACAGCTGGCTAGAAATTGTTCTGGTTATGTAACGATCAGCTCTTACAAACCAGTCCAAGGTACCGTTCACAGGTTTGCGCATATGTTGGGTGCTGTGTCCCCATGGGAACTTCAGGGTCCTGGCAGTGAGTGAAAGATATGGGGTACACCTACACGGGTGCAGTGGCTGGGGTAAAAGTTGAGCCAGAAGTGTGTAGGCAAGGCACAGGAGCGGTCCAACACAAGATTATATTATACCTGACCTAGAGCAGACACAGGAGCAGCAAAGCCGCTACGAGCTTCTCAGGAAGTGGCCAGGCCATTCAGATGCGAGTGACCTGAAAAAAAAAGAGAAACCCAGTCCCCGCGGGTAAGAGGAGGGGATGTAAGACAGTCATCAGAGTAGATACTGCCATGGTGAGGAGAGGCTGGTGGTTAGAGCCAGACCCATCCTGTGGTTATACCTGGGGTGACCAGCAGGGGGTGCTAGGTCCCTGCACACTCAGTCCAGTTCAGTCGCTCAGTCGTGTCCGACCCTTTGCGACCCCAGGTCTGCAGCACGCCAGGCCTCCCTGTCCATCGCCAACTCCTGGAGTTTACCCAAACTCATGTCCATTGAGTCGGTGATGCCATCCAACCATCTCATCCTCTGTCTCATCCCGCACACTCAAATGAACTTAAAAACTCAACATAGCTCATGCCCTAGGTGGGATCAGTTCTCTACTCTGTCTTTTGTTACCTCAGTAACAGACACTGAATTATCAAGTTACCTCCAGAAACTTCGCTTTCAGTGAGGCACCAGCATGGGTCGCCTGAGCCCGCCGGCCCCCGGGTGGTGAGGAAACAGCGCCCCCTGCAGGTAGAGTCAACTTTCCCCCAGGCCGCCACTCTCCGTTCCCTCAATTTCCATCCCTGAGCCCCTGCAGAACCAGAAACACCAGACCTCCGCAGGCTTCCCAGAGCGATGCAGAACAGGATGGCTGCCTTAATCCATTCTGCTGTAATCCAGCCTGCTATTACAGGCTGCTGTAATACAGGATAATAGACCGGCGGCTTATAAAAACAGACATTTATTTCTGTTCTTAGCCCTGGAGGCTGGGAAGTCCAAGATGAATGTGCCAGCAGGTTCAGTATCTGGTGACCACGCACTTCCTGGTCCATTGATGACTGTCTTCTCACTGTGTCCTCACATCTCCAAAGAAGCAAGGACTCTCTCTGGGGTGTCTTTTATAAGGGCACTAATGCAACTCAACTGGAGAAGGAAATGGCAGCCCACTCCAGTGTTCTTGCCTGGAGAATCCCAGGGACGGGGGAGCCTGGTGGGCTGCCGTCTATGGGGTCGCACAGAGTCGGACACGACTGAAGCGACTTAGCAGAAGCAGCAGAGGCGGGGGGCGGTTTGTGGAGAGCTGTGGACACAACTATTCAGTCTGTAGCAGCTGCTCCTCCATCCAGGCCCAGGACCCTCTATGGCCTTTGCCTCATTTGTCGTCCCATATGTGTGGGTAGGATCACACAACCTCGAAGGTGACCCCGCCCTTCTAGGAGCTGGTTGTAAAAGACTACAAGTGTGACAGGAGACATACTGGGAAAAGCCGAGGCAAGGGTCCCATCCAGGCCAGGAGGGCACAGACATCATGAAAGTGTATGGTTTGACATTAATCAGGACAGAAGGTTCCAGGAGGCCAGGGAACAAGACACACCCAAGTGTCAATAGCCAAGTTCATAAGGACATGAGAAGCTCATGAGACAGCAGAGAAGAACCTCAGGGGGAAACTTCTGAGTGGCCCAGAGAATTCTGGCAAATGGGTCTTCTAGCTGTACCGATGCTTTCATGTGTAGGCACTCACCTTCCTAAATGTTTCCCAGGGCTGTTTTCTAGGCACTTTCCAGGCCCAAGAGAAGGGAAAGTGTGGACAGCGCAGTCCATCTCTTCCTCCTGAAGCCTGTAAGCAGAGCTCCCTCTGAGAGCACCGATGGTGATGGTGGTAGAGAGACAAGGATGTTCTCCTGACCTCAAAGGATACACCTTAATGATAGAAATTCAGGCCCGGGGAGAAGGTTTTTCAGGCAGAGTCCTGGCCACTCACCACACTCCCCACTGCCCATGCCAAGGCCATGCTGCTGAGGGCAGGGGGTTGGGGGGGCGGGCAACAGACAAAGCTCCAGCTCAGGCCCAGCCTGCAGGTCCCCCTCTAGAGTCTTGCTCAGCTTCAACACCTCCTCCTCTGTCCCCTGAGCAGACTGGGTCTGGGTGGACTCTGCCCGCTGCCCTGAGAGGGAAGATGGGGAAGGCAGAGGGAGAGCTGGGAGCCAGGGAGGACACAGTGTTCCCTTTCCGCTCCTCTGCGTCTTAATTAAGTGCTTTCATTTCCCTCCTTCCTCCCCACACAGGCCCGGCTGAGATAAGGCATTGATCCCCTCCCAGAGGAGGAAGAAGCCGGCAGGAGGCCTGCAGTTCTCTCTTTGTGGAACAAGATGGATGGTTTATTAGCGAGCCCTTAATTGTGTGGTTTGTAACTTGGGGAAGTTTAAAAAGAAAAGAAAAGAAGTCTGAACTGGGGGCTGCCTGGGGTCCATTTCTCCCCTTAAGGAGGGTTCTACTCAACATTCCTGACCAAGAGCCCAGCCCAGCCCAGCCCCACCAAGGGCAGACTCAGGAATGTTCTCCACAGAAAGAACCAACAAGACTGCAAATAGCCAGAATGATAGTCTGTGTTGCCCAATCTAGCCAAGGACAGGGCCCTGAGCTGAATGTAGAGACCAGCTCTGCCACTGGCTAGCTGAATGACTTTGATCAATCTTACCACGCTGGCCCTCAGTTTCCCTTTTCATCAAATGAGAGGGTTGGCCTGCATCCATGGTATTTGACTATGTGGGGGGACTATGTAGCAGAAAGTGGTGAGAGAGGAAGCCAGAGCCTCAACCTCTTCTTCAAGGCCCACTGAAACCTTCTTTGTGTATTGGAATTTCATGTAACCTCTGGGACATCGAGCATCTTATTTATCCTGCTTGTCTCAATGGCTTCAGCTGTAAAATGGGCAGAATAATAGAATCACAGGCTTGCCAGCACTAACATAGTTCCCAGCACATAGTAAGAATTCCATCATTATGACTTTTTTTTCCTTAAATGATTTGATTCAATCTTACAACAGCCCTGCATCAGGTTATTGTCCCTACCTTAGAGGTGAAGAGATCTGGCTTAGAGCAGTTGTCTTCACAACAGACACACAGCTGCCCCCAGCAGCCCAAGGTGAGACCCCTGGATCCTCCCCTTCCAGGGCTCAGAACGGAGGGGTGGTGGTCTCTCACAGACTGGCTTCCACCACTCACCAAGATGAAACACTGATCATGCTGTTGTGTAGTCGCTAAATTGTGTCCAACTCTTTGCAACCAGATGGACTCCAGCACGCCAGGCTTCCTTGCCCTTCACTATCTCCCGGAGTTTGCTCAAACTCATGTCCGTTGAGTCAGTGATACCATCCAACCATCTCATCCTCTGTCACCCCCTTCTCCTCCTGCCCTCATCTTTCCCAGCATCAGGGTCTTTTTCAGCTGGAAAAAAAGACACTTCCCAAAAGTAGATTTCAACCCACCGAGAAGCTAGGTCTCTTCTTGACCTTTTCTTGTGAAGCAGGAGGGCAGGTGCCCTGTTTTAGTTGATGCCCATACCAGAAGGGGCAGAGCAGCATCTCAAATCTGTTTCAGTTTCAAAGAACTAGAATCCAAAGCTCCAAACTGTCTTCCCCTAAATGCAGATGTCGAGACTCAAGACAACAGAAGTTCACTGCAGAAGTTTTCAAGCCAGGTGCGGTAGAACCCTAGGGTTCCTTTAAGAGGAGTTTTAAGAGTCAACCTGGTGTGTGGGAGGTTGCTAAACTGGGCTTCCACTCCCACACCCACACCCCACCCCACTGCCCAGTCTTCAACAAAAACAGAGTTCCTTGTTATCTGTTTTATGTTTGGGGTTTCCATATGTTTTCACTTTCTAAAAGATTGGGGGGTGCAGTTAAAGTTTTAAAAATCCCCATTTACTGGGAAAAGCATGGAGCAAGGAGCCAGAAAGCCTAGTTCTAGCCCCAGCTTCGTCCTATGAACTTGAGCACATCCCTTCCTCTATGCGTACAGAGGGTTGGGCCGGGGGTTTGTCTTCATGGGGCAATTTCAGCTGTGGCTCTCAAGTCCAGCTTGACTCCCTGCACTGCTCTGAAGGGTGTGAGTGAGGTCGAGGGGAGGGGAGCCACATCCCCCACAATCTTCACTGCGTGACTCCCTGAAGCCACCAGACAACTAGTAAAGACTGGGGTTCTTTGCATCCTCGGGTGACTCTGGAAATATTGATGCTGGCTTGCCAAACAGAAAAAACAATTCTTCCCTCCTTTTGGTGGGAGGAGAACAAGGAAAGTAAGCCTGCTCATTAGGGAGGCTGCCGAGATGTCTCCCCGCCCCCTCCCCACCCCCCCACCCCCCACCTCACTCTTCTGATCTTCAGGATGACTTGGAGACGAACTAAAGCACAGATGAGAGCTTTGTGTCTGTTTGCATTTAATTTGAGGCTGAAGTTCACAGCTCTTGACAATGGAAAGCTGCATTCCAATATCCAGGACCAGGACAAGGGTGGTGTAGGAGTGATTACTGCCTGCGAGGGGTAATAATTATAAATCAAGGGCCTCTCAGTAATATCTGGGTCCCTTCGGTGTTTCCCCGGTGATTAAAGAAGCACAAGTAAGTCTGGACAGAGCAGCTGATTGAAAGGGGGGAGTGGGGCAGGGGGGGGGGGGGGGGGTGGCGCCTGGCACTTCCTAGGCCTCCAGGGCAATCTACCTCCATCGTAATAGAAACAAGGCCACCCTTTATCAATTGCCTACCATATGCTAAACGCTGAACTCAGAGCATTAAAGATTTTATCTCAATAAAACCCCACAACAGCCCTGAAGCAAATGGGGACAGCGAAAGCTCCATTTTAAAGCTGTGCAAACTGAGGCTCAGAGAAGGTTAGTAATTAGCTCAAAGTCACAAAACTTAAAGTCCATTCTAACCAAATCTCACTCCAGGTTCTACAGCCTACGCTCTTAACTATTTCCCGTTGCCTCCCAAATTTCAGTGTCCACAGGTTGTTTCAGTTCAGTTCAGGCACTAGGTCGTGTCCAACTCTTTGTGACCCCATGGACTGCAGCACTCCAGGCCTCCCTGTCCATCACCAACTCCTGGAGCTTGCTCAAACTCATATGCATCGAGTCAGTGATGCCATCCAACCATCTCATCCTCCGTCATCCCCTTCTGCTCTTAAATGTTTTCAGTTATCTCATTTTATTCAACAATATATGGGGTAAGGACTACTGTCCCCATTTTGCAGACAAAACTGAAGCATGAAGAAGTTAAGTCAGCTACACAAGGTCACACATCTACTTAAGAATGGAGCTAAGATTCGATATTCTATAGGTTCCCCAGATTACTTCCCGTCAGTCTGGTGGCTGCTGAATGGGGAAGGGCTGAGCTGGGGCCTTGGGGAGCTGGACCCAGCTGGCACTGCCCACCCTCTTGCTGACTCTCTTAGTGATGGGCCGGAAGCAGAACTGTCCTCTGACAGGGCAATGGGGAATTTTAAAAGTTTTCACAGTAGTACCAAGACACAACAGACACTGCTTGCCAAGTGAGGGGCCAGCCCAATACTCAATCCATCCTGGGGGGTGGTGGGTCTAACTCCCATCTGAGGAATCTAACCAGCAAAAGACTACAGTGGAGGGCTTCCCTGGTGGTCTAGTGGTTAAGAATCCACCTGCTCATGCAGGAGACACAGGTTTGATCCCTCATCCGGGAACATCCCATGTGCCAAGGGGCCACGAAGCCCGTGTACCCCGACTATTGAACCAGTGCTCTAGAGCTCGCGGGCCACAACTACTAAAGCCCATGTCCCTAGAGCCTGGTTCCATGACAAAAGAAACCGCCACAATGAGAAGCCCGCGAAACACAGTGAAGAGTAGCCCCCACTCACTCAACTAGAGAAAGCCTAGTGGAAAAACAAAGACCCAGCACAGCCAAAAATAAATCTTAAAAAAAAATGACTACAGTGGAGAGGAAGCTGCTGCCGTGGGAGTGTCTTTCACATCCAGAGCAGAGGGGGCCAAAGGCTGTGCAAGGGTGTGCTGTAGACCTAGGGAAGGGGAAGGACCGAGGGCTACAGTAAAGGCCGCCAGGGGCAGCAGGGACTCAACGCGAAGGGACCCGTAGAGCCCCAGGAGCTGAGAGGAAGCAGAGGAGATGGACACCAGCCAGTCTCCGAGAGAGCGAAGCTTTATTCAGACGAGAGAAATGAAGGGATTTCACTGCTCCTCCTTCTCCTCCTCCATCCTTTCCCCAACCCTGGGGAGTGGGGGGTGTCAGTTACAGCAACCTGTCAGTTGCCCCGGCATGGGGAGCAGAAAGGTTGGACTTGGAATAAAAGTTGAAATGAATCTTGGTATCTGGGACTATACATTCCAATTTTAGAACTGAAATCTGTTTTATGCCTGAAAGTGACTTTTTAAAGTGGACTAATTACTTAAAAGTGAGCCAATAGGCCTTGGGTATAGAATTTATAAGGACAATGGGAGACACAAAGTTGCCCTTTGTTTACACCCCATAAATTGCCATTGGCCATTTTTCAATGTCTTGGTCATACCTGCCAAATGCAGGCTTCTGTGGGATGAGGCAGCCAAAAGCACAGAGAGATTCTGAAGTCCAGCTCAGAGCAAAAATAAAAATAGGACTCATCCCTTAATGGAGCCATGCAGATTAGTCACACTGTCTTGCCCAGAACAGGTGTCTCAGGAGAAATAACAATATAACCTTTGAACCAGATCAATGTCAATAGCAACACTGTTCAGGGGTCCAGGGAGGCTGCACATCCACAGCCCTGGCGGGTTTCTTTCCTTGAGTCCGCTCAGACCTCTCAGGAGCGAACTTGGGAGTTTAGGGACTTCCCTGGCAGTCCGGTGGTTAATGGTCTGTGCTTCCACTGCATGGGGTGCCAGCTCGAGCCCTGGTCAAGGAACTAAGACCCCTCCCAGCCAAAAAAAACAGACACTTAGGAGTTTATAACAAAGCCTAAATTGAACCCATTCTAAACATTAAAGGTAACTGCCTAGGACTTCAGATGCCTGAGAGCCCAAGGGTCGAGAAGGCTGGAGAGGGACCCGGGGCCTCTCAGGGAAATGGTTTCTGGCTGCTCCAGGGGGACAGCCGCCCAACTCCTGGCTCTAGATCAGGACCTTTTGTAGCTTCCCACAGCCCAACTTTAGATCCCATCTGGACCCCTGGACCCAGGAACACAGTGCTGCCAGGACCCCAGGGGTCCTATTCCTATTGCAGCCGCCCTCACTGCTTCTACGCCTGAGACCTCCCTGGCCCAGAGCAGGAGAACGTCAGCCCAGACAGAGCATCTCCCCAAATGCCTGAGACAGTCTCTGCCTGGGCCTCAGGGCAGGGAGGGGACCAGTCATCCAGGCAGAGGTGAACCAGGAAGGCTGAAGGTGACACATTTCCCAGATCCTGTCTCCCTTGAGACTGCAAGAAGGAAAAGGTGAGCCTGGCATCTCCCCTAGAGTCCCATCGTTCACAAAGAACAGAGAGTGTCCTCTGCAGGCTTGAGCTCCAGCCGGCTCCCAGCCACTCAGTTCCAGCCAAGAACTCAACATCAGCACCAGCTCCAGCCCAGGACTCAGCATCAGCACCAGCTCCAGCCCAGGACTCAGCATCAGCACCAGCTCCAGCCCAGACCTCAACATCAGCACCAGCTCCGGTCAAGAACTCAACATCAGCACCAGCTCCAGCCCAGGACTCAGCATCAGCACCAGCTCCAGCCCAGGACTCAGCATCAGCACCAGCTCCAGCCCAGGACTCAGCATCAGCACCAGCTCCAGCCCAGACCTCAACATCAGCACCAGCTCCGGTCAAGAACTCAACATCAGCACCAGCTCCAGCCCAGGACTCAGCATCAGCACCAGCTCCAGCCCAGGACTCAGCATCAGCACCAGCTCCAGCCCAGGACTCAGCATCAGCACCAGCTCCAGCCCAGGACTCAGCATCAGCACCAGCTCTAGCCTAGGACTCAGCATCAGCACCAACTCCAGCCCAGGACTCAGCATCAGCACCAGCTCAAGCCTGGATCTGCTGCCTGCTCTAGAACCATGCTCTGGAGTTAAGCTCCCTGAATTTCTGACCTATCACTTAGTAGCCCTGTGACCTCATGCAAGGTACTTAACCTCTCTGTCGCTTTTCCTCATGGGGTCCAATAGGCGTGACCACAGGTCTGGTGAGGCTGAGTGAGTGAGGACAGTGGGGAGGTAGCCCCGTTCACTCTGGGGGACTAATTACCCCCAGTCCTCGCACCAGATCCGGCCCTCTCTGCTTTTCTGGCTTCCTGAGCTCCGAGGGCTGATTTAGTGCACTCACCGCCCCTGTCTCCCTTAGGGTGGATCGGTTTGAATGCAATCTGTAATCTCCCGAAAGACCCCGGAGGGACCCATCGGCTTCTTCTAAGGAGCATTAACTCAAACCGTAACCAGCTCTCCGCGCCTGCCTGGAGGCCAGGTCCTTGGGGAGCCCTCCTGACTGTCACGGAGGAGCAGGCGGCCTCATTTTCCAGCTCGGGAGTGGGAATCCCAGGGCCGCAGTCCCCCACCCGGCCCCATGTGTGCCCAGGAGCCCACCACCCCCCAGAGGCCTTCGGCTCCATCACCCACCGCGTCCACCTTTTAGCACTGGTTTCCAGGGCGAGGGGAGGCGGCATCGGGCCAGCTGGGCAGGGACCATAGGACGGCCCGAAGCTTTCTCTCTTCCAAGAGTTGGGAGCAGCCCTCAACCTCCCGGCAGATGATTCCCTAGGGGTTTGACTATAAACCCTAGCCCAGGAGGCCCTGCTTCTCCCGTCCTCCTGCTGTGTGAGACAAGGGGTCCCCTGGTAATGAACTCAGGGGGGGTCTCGTGAGCAGGAAGCAGAGAGAGGCTTACTAAGGAGTCGGGTCTGGGAAACGCTACTGGAGCTGGGGGAGCCCCTCGTGGAGACCAGCAGGAGCTGGGCGTGGGGGCAGGGGAGAGGTCTGACCACCAGGCCTGCCAGCGCTGGCTGGAAAGTCCTCACTCTCAGCTGAGGACATCTTGTCCATAGCAGCCCCTCCCTCATGTGTGAAATTGAACCTGGACTCCAAGAGACGTAAGGGACGATCCAGGTCAGAGGCCAAAGAGCAAGGCCTGGGGCGAGCAGAGGGAGAGAGAAGGAAAGTTTCTACCATGCCTGTCCTCAGTCTGGGGCCCCTGAGGACAGAGCTGGGTCTCCCCCCCTCAAACGGGGGCCCCTGAGAGCAGAGGGCCTCTTCTCAAGAAGAGCCTCTCACATTCTTTACTGGGCAGTCCTACCCACTTCTCCAAACCCAGACTGCTGTTCCAGACTTTCTCCACAATCCTCACCCAACCTGGCCCCTCTCCCAGCCCCCCACCCCCACCCCCTCTCTCAACTTGAACTGCCTTTCAAGTTCACTGGGAAGAAAGCCAGGCTGGCAGGTGTGATCTGCCTCACCCCAGTCCATTCCAAGAGGGGACTGGGCTGCTCTGACTCCGTGCTCAGACCAGTTCTGGCCCCACTGAGGTCCACTCTTTGAGAAGCCCCTTCCCCTCTCTCTCAACTCCCCTCTCCTCTGCTTCCTTCCATCTTGCACCTACCTGTGGGCAAGAAGTCTCCTGCATAAGAACATAGCAAACCTTCCTCTACCTCATTCCTCCTCTGTCACCCCCTCCTCCCTGTTATAGACTTGCAACTCAATTTAAATGTTGGCTGGATTCTAACAGAGGAGTTCAAAGAGGGGGACATGAGATAGCTGGTACGTACATCATTCATTCAAAACCACTTACTGAGTGCCTAATGGGCTGGGCCTAGGATTTGGCCATGAGCAAGGCAGGTGTGGCCCCAACCCTGATGGACCATCCAGCCATAGACCAGTCACAGGGCTTAGGAATCCCCTCTCCTGGGGGAAAGAGTACTCCTCCCTACAGCACTCATGGGGGTAAAATAGTGGCCAGCATCCAGGGACCCTCACCATAGGCCAGTCTGGATTCCTACAGTCCCCCCTAACAACCCTCTGAGATAATACCTCATTCCTGGTTTACAACCAAGGCAGCTTCCCAAGGGCTCAGAGCACCAGGATGGGGGTGTGGGCCCCATCTGTGAACTCCTGACTGAGCCTTTCAGGGCTTTTCCAGCCTTAGCATCACTGATTCCTCAAACCTCCCCAAGCCCTTCACTATTATGTTGCCGTAAAACAATGAGAAAGTTGAGCTGAAGTTAAGCAACAAATTCCTATGTAAACTCCATGAAGGCAGATATCTCTGTTTAATTCACTCCTGTATCCCAGTCTCTAAAATCATAGCTAGTGGGAAACACTCCAAAAATATGTCTTATATGAATGAATGAACAAAGAAACAAATGAATAATCACTTCTGGGGTCAGTAGTTGCCCCATTGCAATCACCCTGGTTGACAAATTATCTCCTGTCAGCCCCAACCACACAGCCGGAACACAGAGGCCCAGCCCATGGCCCCAGAGGGTCTAGAAAATGAGGAAACCAGTGCCAGCCGGGGCCTGACTGGGATCTGATACGTGTAGCTGAGATGGAAGAAAATGCAGTTGAATCAATGCCTGAAAGTCAGTCTAGCAGAGAAGCACTGCAAGCTGGGCCCCTGAGCCCGTCTCATTTGGAATGCCTGACCCCTGACTCCCTGGCCAGGTTCTGCTAGCCACTCCCTCAGCTCCGATAGAGACCCCCCACTCTAGTCAACCTTCAGCTCTGTCCAGAGCCCCCTACCTCTAACTCTAGGCCTGAGCTGGGATCTTGCTGAGCCTGGAAGGGACTGAGACCCAGGGAGGAGAGAGAACGGGGAAAAGTAAGTGATTCCCCGCCCCGCCCCCTCCAGATACTCACAGATGCAGGTTGCCACTCAAAAAGCAATCTCTCCAAACGTTTAAAAACTGCCTGCAATTTATATCTTGTGCTTGACAGAGCATCTCCAAGTCATTTCCTGGCGCACAGAAGTGCAGACTCCTGAGCCCAGGGGGCTGCTCGCCTCCAGTCTGGGTCAGTAAGTTGGGTACTCCCCCGCCCCACCGTGGAGAAATCCCCTTTGAGCCCCTTCCCACCTCGGAGGGGGACAGAGGGACGTCCCAGAGGCCAAGAGCCACAACCACAACCAGGAGCCCCTGAAAGTACGTGAACCAGACCAAAAAGGGGCATGTTCGTTAACATTTATGAGACATTTATGAATAAGGCCCCTCCCCATGGGAAACAGGTAAATCAAAGGCAGGGTGCCCTGTGCTCTCAGGCGGGGACCGAGAGACTCGGCGGAGGGGTGGCTTCTCAGGGGAGGGCAAGTCTTCTCTTGCCAAGCTGAAGCAGAGGGAGGAATTCCAAGTGGAGGGCACAGCTTGGGCAAAGGCTTCCCAGGTGGCTCAGTGGTAAAGTATCTGCCTGCCAATGCAGAAGATGCAGGAGACTGAGGTTTGATCCTTGGGTCAGGAAGATCCCCTGGAGGAGGAAATGGCCTCCCACTCCAGTATTCTTGCCTGGGAAATCCCATGGACAGTGGAGCCTGGTGGGCTACAGTCCATGGGGCACCAAGAGTCAGACTGAGCACACGTGAGCGCACACGCACATACACACACACACACACACACACACACACACACACACACACACACACGGAAGTGTGGAGGAGCCTGCGGTGGAGGGTGGAGGGGGCAGGTTGCAAAGCCAGAAGGGACAGCCGGAATGGGGAAAGGGGGATAGGCAGGGATGGGGGCGCCCTGGCTCCAGAGCTAGCTGTGCTCTTCGAAGTATATCCACAAGGCCTTCAAACAGGAAAGAACAGCGATGGGGATGCAAAGAGAAGCAGAGAGGCCAACGAAGAGAGGAGAGAGGCCACTCAGAAGAGGTGGTCACCGTGGAGACCAAGACTGATCTCGCTCCTCTCCCCTCACCAGGGGCTGGAGCCTGCATTCCCCCCACCCCATCTCCTTCTATCCTCCCCAGCTCGCCACCCCCCAGCCACACTCAACCTTGGCTCTGTTCCTATAACCTGCGGAGCTCTTTTCCTCCCCCAGAACATCTGTTCCTCACTGTTCCTGCAGATCCTCCAGTGGCTGGCTCCATTGTGTAACCATTCAAAGTTACCTCCTCTGACCTCAGTATCTAACCACACCTCCCTCTGCCTCATCAGCCTTTGCCACTGTCTTCAGAGCATTCACCCTCTGCAATGAACTTACTATGGCTTTATGTCATTATTCTTTGTCATCTGCTTAGAATGTTAAACTCCTTGGGAGCTGAGCTTTCGTCTGACTTGTTCCCAGAGAGAGCTCCAAACGCCTAGAACAAGACCTGGCACATAGTAGGCACTCAATAAATACTACCCAGTGCATGAATAAGCCCTTCATCACAGCCTCCGAGACTCTGGCTCTGTTCCAAGCGGGGCTCTCCCACCTGCAAACTCCAGCCTGGCTGTTGTCTGCGTAGTTCTTTCTGCAATTAATCATGTTCTTTCGCTGATACCCTTTGTGTTGTCATTGGAGGCTTCATCTCATTCATCTCTGTCTAGCCCCAGGACCTGGTGCATAGTAGGTGCTCAATCAGAAGTTCCCCGTCATTAGCCCTCCCCCCGCCACCGCCCAGGGTGAGTGATGGACTGGCTCAGCAGCAAACATTCCTGAGGGCAGAAGCAGAGGGAGTGAGCAGTCACCCCCTTCCCCCTCCCTGCAGGTCCCTTTCAGCAGAGGGAAGGAGCGTAAAGAGGGGCAAATGGAGAAGGGAGGCTGCTGGGAGTGGCAGAGAGGGAAAAAGCTCCCATCTTGGGCAGGAAAGCAGCTGGTACAGCTAGAAAGACACAAGTCTTGGTCTTTAAAAGACCCGATTCCAGCTCCAGAAACAGCATCACCACTCAGGAGCTGGGTGACCTCTGGGAAGCCAATTCCCTTCTCTGAGCCCCATATCTCTCATCAGAAAAAAACAGTGTTGTTGGGAAGATCAAATAGATGAATGGAGAGTGCTTAAGCACAGACCTAGCAGCTAGTGGGAGCTAGTGGGGGTGCAGTAAATACTATCAATAAAAATAATAGGAATTATTAATACTATTAGACATCTAATAGACATCTGGAACTCACTCAGTGTTAATCACTTCACTTTCAGTGTTGTATTTAATCTTCACAACAGTCCTCTATAGGCACTATAATTAATACCATTTTGCAGGTGAGGACGGGAGACTCCAGAGAGGTTAAGTAACTTGCCCAAGGACACAGAGCTGGCAAATGGAAGAGCCAAGATTCAAACCCAGGAAGTTTGACTTTGGAGTCCACTCCCTTAAGTTTACTATTATTATTGCTAGAACAATGCAAAATGAAAGCATAACCTTAACGTCTCTAAGCTTCAGCTTGCCTGTCCATAAAGTAGCTGTCATAACACCGCCTGCCCACAGGGGTATTACGAGAATTCAGGAAGGAGAAAGTGTCGAGGTGCAAACTCATATATTTAGGTTGGATAAGCAACAAGGCCCTACTACATCGCACAGGGAACTATATCCAATATCCATGATAAGCCATAACGGAAAGAATATTAAAAAGAATGTGTATGTATGTATGTATATATACATGTGTATGCATAACTGAATCACTTTGCCGTACAGCTGAAATTAACACAGCATTGTAAATCAACTATACTTTAATAAAAATTTTAAAAAAAAAAGAAAAGAAAGCATCGGGCACACAGTGGGCACTTAAGAAATGTCAGAGGTCTCTCCTTCCTCTGCCCAAAAGGCCAGGCGCCCATTCGGAGCACGCTGAGCAGAAAGCTGCATGGAGAACAGAGCCAGCTGATAAAACAAGTGTCGGCCGCTCATTTGGTAAATGGGATTTGGTTAGAAAGATGAGCGCTGCCACTTCCGGCTAATGTGTCATGTAAATTCTAATGATAATACAGCTCCCGCACCGCACCCGCCCCCTGCCCGCTGCCGCTGCTCAATTATCTCCCGAGGCTCCTGGCAGAATCCATGCTTCACTGGGATCCTCGCCCCAGCCTGCCTTCCCCAGCCGCAAATAATGAAAACCCGCCTCGTCCGCGAGATTGCTCACTTACGGTTTCTATTAATTTTTTCCTTTCAGAGGAAAAATGAGAAGAGCTGAAAAAGGAGGAGGCAAGGCGGCGGGGCAGGGGTGAACTGCAGCCTTTCCAAGCCCAGGTGGCTCTGTTCCAGGGACCAGGCGCACGGATGGTCTGGGAGGGGTGGTCAGGGTGGGGAAGATGCTCACACCCTGGCTCCAGTCATCAGATGCCTGAGACAGCGGAAGCTCCCCAAGTGAGACCCAGAGGTCAGAACCAGGACCTTTGAGTGGGAGAAGGAGGTCTGAACTAGGAATCTGGAGCAAGGGTTCCAGTCTTCAATTCACTTGCTCTGTGACTTTGAGCAAGTCACTTAACCTCTCTGGAGACAGTTCCTTCACCTGTTAAAAGTCAGGGTGAGCTGGTTGGCTGGACTGACCGGCTGTGATTCTCGGACTCAGGGACAGACTTCAGCTCTTTGCAAGGAAGGACTTCTCAACTGGCAGGAAGGAACTCTGTGAGCAGTGGTGAGTTCCCCATCAGAGAAGGTATTCAAGCACTAAGAGGGATGTGCAGAGGCTCACCACAGTCTCCGACAAGGTTCTGAGTCCGCCTCCAGATACTCACGCAGAATCTGGTGGTTGAGGCAGGATGGAGAGTGAGGGAGGGCAAGAAGAGCCATTCCCATCCCAGAGAAAGAGGAAGAAAAGGGGGGAAAAGCTCCCACTCTAGGTGCCACTCAGATTCCTGGGTCTACAGTAGCAAGCTGTAGTCATTTTTGGAGCCAGCGTTTTTCATGTGCTCTTACAGAAATGGTAGCAGCTGCTGCTGCTGCTAAGTCACTTCAGTCGTGTCCGACTCTGTGTGACCCCATAGACGGCAACCCACCAGGCTCCTCCGTCCACAGGATTCTCCAGGCAAGAATACTGGAGTGGGCTGCCATTTCCTTCTCCAATAAAAATGGTAGAAGAAAGTGAAGTCGCTCAGTCATGTCCGACTCTTTGTGACCCCATGGACTATAGCCTACCAGGCTCCTCCCTCCATGGGATTCTCCAGGCAAGAGTATGGAGTGGGTTGCCATTTCCTTCTCCAGGGGATCTTCCCAACTCAGGGATCGAACCGGGGTCTCCCGCATTCCAGGCAGACACTTTAACCTCTGAGCCACCAGGGAAGCCCAGAAATGGTAGAGACAGCCTTAAATCTGACCAGTCTTTGCCCCCAGGGAGCTGTTTATAGTTCAGTGTAGAGGAAGTCTCTCTGAGCCTGACACCACCAACTGCTGCTGCACTAGCTATTGTTATTCCACCTTCTATCTAATCTTTCCCAACAAGACTAATAATTTTTGCTGGTGGTTTAGTCACTAAGTCATTTCCAACTCTTGTGAACCCCCATGGACTGCAGGCTCCTCTGTCCATGAGATTTCCTAAGCAAGACTACTGGAGTGGGTTGCCAGTTCCTTCTCCAGGGGATCTTCCTGATCCAGGAATCGAATCCGGGTCTCTTGCATTGCATGTGGATTCTTTACCAGCTGAGCCACAGGGAAGCCCCAGGTGGAAGCCGCCCACCCACCCCCAGGGAAGGCCTCCTGGAGCAGGTGGCATTTAATCCAGGTACTTCTACAATGGGCAAAGGCAGCCTGGAGGATTGAATAGCGTGTCAGAAAGCCTCTAATATACAGTGGGTACTCACTAAATGTTGTCATCCACCACCTTCCTAACCCAGAAACCCAGGACATCTGGCTTCAAGAATCCATGAAGCAGATTCCATCCTTCATGACCAGAGAAGGGAACCTCCAGGTTGCCCCAGACCCTGTCAGGCCTGGATCCTGTTTGCTACACACGCGCTTCTGACCCATGTCAGAGAGACCAGCACCACCTCACTGCCCGGTGATGAGACCAGCACAGCCTCCTTACCCCTCACATCTGCTTCAGACACTGCCTGCTGAGGCCACTCCTACAGTCCCCTCACGTCGAGCAGCCTTCTCCAAACAACCAGCCCCTCCTAGAGTCAGCCGTGGCCTCCCCTTTGGCCACATCGGGGCATCATCCAGGCAGGGAGTCTGTGCAACACCCTGGGCCCCACAAAGAGGCAGACACACAGCAGAGGCACAGTACATGCTTGAGGAGCGAGTGTAGGTGGGCAGGTGACAGAGATGTATCTGTAAGCATAACCACGATCCCATTTTTGTAAAGAAGAATTATGAAACCTTATGGGTTTGTTTGTATGTCTATGAGGAAAGGTCTGGAGAAATACACTCCAGAGTGCTGACTGTGATCTCCCCTGGAGAGTAGGCCTGCAAGAAGGAAGGATATGTGTGTGTGTGTGTATGCACACACATCTTTTTTTTTTTTTTTTTGGTCACAAGGCTTGCAGGACCTTAGTTCCCCAACCAGGGACTGAACCAGACCTGGAAGGGAAGTGCATAGTCCTAGTCACTGGATAACCAAGGAATTCCCAAAGGAAAGATGTTTACTCTGTACTCCATACTAGAGTGGGTTTCCACTTCCTCCTCCAGGGGATCTTCCTGACCCAGGGATCGAACCTGGGTTTCCTGCACTGCAGGCAGATTCTTTACCACTGAGCCACCAGGGAAACCCGTACTCTATAACCTTCTCTATTTTGTTTTTTTTATAGTAAGGATGTATTACTTTTTAACATTAACAATGACTTTAAAATGTAAGAAATGTTCAAGCTTGGTAGACTAATTAAAAATTAAATATATATCAGAGAAGATTCCCTGTTCTTCCTTCCCCCATCCAGTAACTGGCCTTGCCAGGAAGTCCTTCCAGATGTCCAACCTAAATCCCTAAAGATACGAAGCTCATTTCTTGGGTGGTCTCCAGGTAGGTGGGAGAGGAGCTGGCAGAATTCTCTGCCCACAGCCACAGCCTGATGTGCTGGCCATCCCACCCCCAGCCTGTGGAAGTGAAGAGGAAAGAGACAGTCTAGGCCTGGCCCCTCTCTGGGGAGAGCTCCCCACCTCCAAAAAGAGATTTTTCCTGGCAGAAGCAGCAGCCCCTTCAGCTCCCAGGACGCGTGGGATGTCTCCAGGCCCAACATATGTGGGATCTTCTAAAACAGGGACAGGAAAGGAGGAAAAATAAAGTCTGTTCCCCCAGGTCTGTTGTCTCAACACGCAGAGGCCTCCAGGAACGCTTCCCACAAGAGGCGGGGTGGTGGTGGGGGAGGGAGATGCCGAGATGCAGAGTCCCAGCATACAGATGGGCAAACTGAGACCCACTGGATGAGAAAGAGAGGACTTGGGATCACCGTGCACAGTGGGCTATAGGCAAAGCAGGACTTTGAAACTCCTGGACTGAAACATAAGGAGGAGACTGTGAACCCCACAGGGGATGGGAGTAGAGAAGGGAGTGCTGGGGAGACCGGGAGTCTCAGGGACAGAGCTGGGGAGGCTGGGGCTGGATTGAGGCAGGGAAGAAAAGGGCAGCCCAAGGCCATCACTCGCAGGGCCGCATCCAAGGGCACACCAGAGCTCCTGGGCCCATGTCACATGCAGTTGGCAGAGCAGACATGATAGGCACTGTTCACCAAATATTTCCTATTCTCCCCACCTCCCCATCCCCTTACCCTCTGCTTCCGGGCAGATGGAAGGATTGCACTTCCTGCAGTTGGAAGTGAGGCATACGGCTAGTCCTGGCCACTTGTGTTAATGGTGTGGTCACTCCTGGGCCAGAGCATTTAAATGCAACACACCCTCCAGAGCTCCCTTCCCCTCTGCCCAGCGACTGGCAAAATCCAAGATGGCGGCTGCTCCGTCAACCAGGTGACCAAGATGAACGGAGTGACTGTGATAAATGGAGGCTCTGTGGATCCCTTGTTGGACATGAGGCAGAAGTAAGGTATAAGTCTTTGTTGTTTTCAGCCACTGAGACTTGGGGATTGTTTGTTATGGCCCCTGCTGACTGATACACAAAACATGAGCTTTGAAACCTGATGGCCCACGTTCAAATACCACCAACTTCAAGGACTAGCTGAATGGCCTTGGGCAAGTCCTTTCATCTCTGGTTCTCTGTCTCCTCTTTTATAGAAATAGAGGACCCAATATATGCAAAAAAAAAAAAAAACACTAATTCAAAAAGATACATGCACCCCAGTATTCATAGCAGCACTACTTACAGTTTCCAAGGTATGGAAGCAAACTAAGACTTCATCAGTAGATGAAGGGATAAAGAAGATGTGCTGTATATCAGCCATAAAATATTGGAATATTATTCAGTCATAAAAATGAAATTTAAAAACAAAGACTAAAAAAAAAATGAAATTTTGCCATTTGAGCAACATGGATGGACTGGAGGGCATTATGCTAAGTGAAGCAAGTCAGAAAGAGAGAGACAAATACTGTATGATATCATTTATAAGTGTAATCTAAAAAAATGCAACAAGCCAGTGAACAAACAAAAAAGAAGCATACTTCCAGATATACAGAACAAAGTAGTGGTTATCAATGGGGAGAGGGAAGGAAGAGGGGCAACACAGGGATAGGAGGAAAAGGGAGGTCATGATGGAAGCATATGAGCCCAGAGGGAAGCCTTTCTACAGCAGGGGGAGTTCCTTGTCAGGGGCTCCAAACCTTGCTGCTTATCAGAATCACATGGAGAACTTTAAAAATGCAGATTCCTTGGCCCGACTCCTAGAGATTCAGATGCAGGAGGCTTGAGGTGGCACCACCGAAGCCAGTTTTGGGAAACCCAGGTGGCACAAGTGGTGAAGAACCCGCATTCCAATGCAAGAAACGCAAGAGATGTGGGTTCGATCCCTGGGTCCGAAGAGCCCCTGGAGTAGGAAATGACAACCCACTCCAGTATTCTTGCCTGGAAAATTCCCTGGGCAGAGAAGCCTGATGGGCAACAGTCCATGGGGCTTCAAAGAGTCAGACAGGACTGAGTGACTGAACACATGGAGAGACCAGAGAACCCGCAGTGGGTCTCCCTGAGTCTGGCAACCAGGAGGCGGGACAGAATAAGTTAAGCCCAGCCCTGGATCCCCACAGAGCCCACCGCCCCTTTTCCTTTTGGGAGTTGCTATCCCCACCTCCCTCCTGGAGCTCCAGAAGAGCCATCTCCTCAGGCAGTCCTGGCTACATCCTAGATAAAAGCAGAACAGGGCACTCAGGAATGCAGCTGGAACCCAGCCCACCTGCACCACCACCCGCCTCCCCAGCCAGGTGCCGGCCAGATGAATCTAGCCTGGAGGAGGTCTCCTGCCCCCAGGTCCCTGCCCATCCTCCCTCCTCCTCCCTCCATCGTCCTCCCCAACCGCCGACTGGGCCAAGGAGAGGAAAGCACCAAAGTATGAATTTCTGATTTTAAAAAACCAACCTCTGCTTATTGCCTCGGCTCTTCTCACAGGAGGGGGGAGAAAAGGTTGACCTTGTATGTGTGTGCATGCGTGTGCGCAGGCGTATGTATGTGATGTGTGTGTGTATGTGAGTTACTGACTGGGCATGGGGTGACTGTGAATAAATGTGTGTGAGCACCCTGTGTCCACTGGAGCCTGGGAGAGTGAGAGTATGCGTACTCGTGCATCAGTGCATATGTTCATGATTTAGGGGGAGTGTGTATCTGTGTATATTCATATGTGTGCAGGACTGTGTGTGTGTATGCAGGGGTGGGTGTGTGTGTACATGGAGACACTTAGGAGGGTGGGGAACAGTGTCTTCAGATATGTCACTTAGCACACACAAGGAAAGCCTTCTGGTTAAACTAATATCATGAGTTTGGGATTTTGAGTTAATGTAAAAAAATTGGTTCTGGAGAAATCGTTCTAAAAACACACACTTCCACAACCCCATCATTTTATTTCAACTTACAGCATATAAGTTTTTTGCCTTTTTAATTTCCTTTAGTGCAGACTAAAGACTTTGCTTTGCCTATGGGTCTGCTTTGGGGAGCTGAGCCATCTTCCTTGGGTAAACTAAACCACAACACCTCAATTTCCAATTTCAATTTCTCTAACGTGGAGCCTGAACTTAAAAGACACTTGTAAAGTGATGTGAGTGTGGAATCTTCTGGATTTTTACAGTTTTGTTTCCCACCTTATCTTACAGTCACTTATCCACACTTAATTTGACAGCAATTTTTTTTCTTTAGCAATTACCTTGATGGAATCTTTCTAAAGACTTCAATTTAGTTTTACAAAAACAACAACTTTTTTGTGTGTTCACAATATTTTGGTTCACTTGTTCTTTCATTAAATCACCGACTTCAATAGCAAGTGTCATTGGCATAAGTGAACTGGGAAACAAATGGAAGTGACACAATAAATATGTGCAGTTCTTTGGGTATCAGTTATATCTCAATAACGCTGTTAAAAATTGACACTTGAACAAAAGGGAAAAAAGGCAAGTGACACTTTGTAAGCCTGTGACTCAGCCTCTGGGAGCAGAAGCCCATAGACCAGGATGCTGGAGGGAAGACTTGCTGATGGGCAAGGTCTGTGTTCCATGGACATCAGGCTGTACCTTTTATGGAGAAAAGTTGTGGGCTTCTGTAGCCCAGGGGATGGGTGGGCATGGAGGCTCACCGGTGGGTGCCCAGGAGATGGGGAGGTGGCTGAGGAAAGGCTGGTACCCACTACTAACCAGGTCAGCGCTCATCTTGGCAAAGCGCTCTGGATCCTTCAAAGCCACCCCCATCTGGGAACTTCTCTGTGGTCCAATGGCTAAGACTCTGCATTCCAAACACAGAGTTCCCTGGTCAGGGAACTAGATCCTACGTGCCTCAACTAAAGATCCCGCATACCTCAATAAACAGCGAAGGTCCTGCATGCTGCAACTAAGACCTGGCACCGCCAAAGAAATAAATAAAAAATTTTTTTAAAAAGCCACCTCCATCCTTCAGGCCATTGGATACTCCAATTTGAAGGAGGACGGGATTCTTCCTCCATCTTACAAATGAGGAACCAGAGCCCAAAGAAGCACCCCTAGGAATGAATGAAACTTGGACATGACCTCTACACCCCTCTGCTCCTCCCATTCAGACTCTTGATGGTAATAAGTGCACAACAAAACGCGTTCTTCTGACTAGGGCTGCCAGATAAACAACAAATAATTTATTAATATAGGTATATTCCAAATATTGCATGGAATATACTTATACTTAAAATTTTAGTTGTTGTTTTATATTCAAATTTGACTAGGCATCCTGTATTTTTATTGGCTGAATCTAGAAGCCCTACAATGACAGCCACATACACACTCACCCACTCCTAAGACTCCTGTGAGACATCAGAGGAGTGGCAGCCCCCAACCCACCAGAGAAAGAGCTAACAACCAAAAACAAGGATCAGATAATAAGCCCTGGGAGGGCTTATTATTGAACTCAGACAGCTCTGGGTCTGAGTTCTTGCTCCTTGGTCAAGTCACTGACCCCCTCCAAGTTTCCACAGGCTAGTGGTGGTGGTTTAGTCGCTAAGTCGTGTCCAACTCTTCACAACCCCATGGACTGTAGCCCGGCAGGCTCCTCTGTCCATGGGACTTCTCAAGCAAGAATACTGGAGTGGGTTGCCATCTCCTTCTCCATAGGCCGGTAATAAGCATCAAATAAAATAATACATATGAAGCACTGTGTCCAATGTAGATAGTCAATGGAAGGGAATTATTTTATTATTATTATCACCAGGTGCTGGAATTAAGGCTGAGAGAGAGAGAAGGACTTGTTCTAAGTCACCAGGAATCAGTAGCAGCCGATCAGATGGATGCCCATACTCGGGCCCCCTGGGTCCTGGGCCTGGGCACTGCCCAGCTGCTTTACTGCTTCATGGCCAAGACACTGGTGCCTGGTGGGGCAGTCAGGGCTCAGGGACTGTTCTTGAATGTTCTCCATCTCAAAGCAGCTCCCCTAGCACCCCGGGGGGCACAGCAAGCAACTCAGAGCCCCACTGCTCCCTCCCCAGAGCACCCACGGAATGAGGATGGCCCTCCATCCCCCCCTCCCCTGTGATCTAGGGCTGCCTCCCAGCCCCCAGCTCGGGGAAGCTCAGAGGTGTGCGAGGAAGACAGGAGTGAAGAGCTACCTCCAGGAGGCTGCTCCTCAGCCCCCACCCTCCAAGGCTGGCACTTCTCTTGAGTCTCGCCTGGGGGTGGGACATCCCTGGGCCCTGCCTGAGGCTTCACAGTGGGGGTCTGGCAAGAACTCTGCTCCCTCCAACTCCCTTCCTCCACCCCACCCCCACCCCCTCCCCCAGCTCCCCATCTGTAACCCTAATGAGCTGCTGACAACTCCCATCTGCTCCTCTCTGGCTTCCTGGGGAAAGAGAAACAGGAGGGGATGCCAAGAAAGGTGGAGTTGAGTGAGGAGGGTGGGTTTTGATGCTCAGCCTCGGCCTATCTCATGCTGGGGGCCGCTGCTCTGCATCTCTAGCCTGCATGGGTAGACCCTGCCCTGCTGCCAGGGACCTCCTCTCACGCGCATCCCTGGAGACCCCACTCCTGACAGTGGAAAGGTCTCTGACAAAAAGGCTGCAGCCACCTCCTGCCCTGCCTGGACCCCCAGATCTAAGCCCTGGAGATCTTTAGCTCCCAGAGGGGCTGTCTCAAGAAGAGAAGGAGCAAGCCTTCCTCCCTAATCCTGGAATTCCCAAAGGATCACCTCCCACACTGCATTCAACCCCTAACACTCTGCTGTCAATGGGAAAGGGTGGGGTCTTGACCTGAGAACGGAGGCTCACAGCCTTAGTCCCCCTGACCCAACCCAGCCCCCTCCTGTCTCCTCCTCCTTGGCTCCTGCTCGCCAATGCTGCCATCTAGAGGTGACGTGGCGTTCTGCAGAAACTGGTGCCTGGTCCAGGAGCCCCAGGGGTCCTTCGCTTTCAAGCCCACCACAGAAGGATGGACCAACTGTGGGGACGCCCAGACACCTTACCTGGAGGTGCTGGGAGAGGTCATCTCATCCATCCCTCTGCTTCCAACAGTCATATGGCCATGAGCTATTTTCTGGCTTCTTGTGTGTTCAATAGCTCAATCGTGTCTGACTCTGTGACCCCATGGACTGTAGTCTGACAAGCTCCTCTGTCCATGGAATTTTCCAAGCAAGAATACTGGGGTGGGTTGCCATTTCCTTCTCCAGGGGCTCGTCTCAACTCAGAGATCAAACCCTTGTCTCTTGCATCTCCTGCCTGACTTCTTGCTCACTGCATAACCCCCCATTCGTGGAAACCCAGGGTCCACAAGAAGAGAAAACTATGTACTGGGCACTTCTTCAACAGAACCTCCTCTGAAATTCACATCAGCTACCAGACAGATAAACTGTTCCATTTTAAGAATGAGGACACAAGCACAGGCAGGTAGAGAGAACCATTCATTTAGAGCAATTGATGCTCACACTTGGATGTGAGCAGTTTTCTGGCTTTATTTTTTCTGGTTCAGTACCTCAAAGGTTCACTAACATGCTGGCTCTGTGCTTGAGAAGCACCTACTGCCTGCCTGTCTGTGCCAGGTCCTGGGCAACCAAGAGACAAAACAGACCCTGCCCTCGCCCTGGGCAGGCTCATCATGGGGGGGCGGTGGGGGTGAGCAAGACCCCTGGTCTGGCCCGCTCACCCGGGAGTCACCTGCAGCATCAGCCACCATGGCAAGGGTGGACCCTTTAGCAGCTCATGCATCTTAGGAGTACTCCGTCCTGGGATCTGCTTCCAAGGCTGCCACCATCCACAGTCCTCTCCTTCAGAGGACCCGGCCTCTCCCAGAGGCACCTGCGACCAGTTCCCAGCCCTCAGCCAAGCAAGAGAACCCAGGGGGCCTGACACACAGCAGGTGCCCAGTCTACATGTAAAGAATGAGTGAGTGGGCTTCTCAGGTGGCTCCATGGTAAAGAATCTGCCTGCCAATGCGGGAGACATGGGTTCAATCCTTGATCCGGGAAGACCGCTCATGATGCAGAGCAACTAAGCCCATATGCCACAGCTATTGAGCCTGTGCTCCAGAGCCTGGGAAACACAACTACTGAACCCACGTGCTGTAACTACTGAAGCCTGAGCACCCTAGAGCCCACGATCTGAAACAAGGGAAGCCACTGCAATGAGAAGCCCGTGCACTGCAACTAGAGAGCAGCCCCTACTCGCCGCAACTTGAGAAAAGTCCACGTAGCAACAAAGACCCAGCGCTGTCAAAAACAAGTACATAAAATTATTTTTAGAAAAAAGAATGAGTGAGTGAGTGAATTAGAGGCTGTTCACACGGGAGCTCCTAGCAATATAAGGTCAGCTCTACCTCCCCCTCCATCCCTGGCTGCCCTCACACAAATGACCAGTGATGTCCCTGAGGCAGAGGAAGCCCAGGAGATCAGCATTCTAGCCCTAGCTCTGCTTCTCACTTGCTGTGTGACCCATGGCAAGACTCTACTCTCTGAGCCTCGATTTCACATATGTATAAAGGGGAGTTGGACTAGCCAAGAGGCCCGTAAAGTAGGCAAGAGGAAGGCCCTGGTGGAAAAAACAAAGCCTAAGCCCACCTAGCTGCCCTGACTCTCTTGCCCCTTCCACTCAGGGTCAAAAGTGAGGCCAAGAGCCAGTGCCCCATGGAGACACACTTTTGTGTGTGCCCCCTACATGCACAAAACATGCATGTGTGTGTGTATAGATAGATAGACATGAACATGCACCACGCATGTGCATAAAGTCACGCACACACACATGCGCAAGGGCCCTCGTACACACAGACCTGCGTCTGCACCCTCCAGTGCACGCCCTCTGCTCGGCGCTGCAGAGCCTCAGGAGCAAACTTAGGGATGCACTGAAGTTATGAAATTGATTTCTCTGAGAACAGTTGGAATTAGTTTTAATTATCTTTATCTTTCTTCCAATTGTGCTCTCTGCCTTCTCCTCACTGTTTAATCCATTGCTATCGACTTCCCCGCGGGCGCTGGGGAGCAGAGATGCAGGGTGGGGTGGGCAGCGTGTTCACTTTCAAAAAAGATAAACAACAGCAACAACATCCCCCACCCGCCTCTTCTGAACCAAAGAAACCAGCCTCTCCCAGGCAGTGGGCTTCCCGCACATCACACACCACAGCCAGACCTCATTCTCCAAGGAAGCCTCGTCTGGAAGCCCTCCCTGCCTGGGATGAGGAGGAGCTGTTGTGTTCAGATGGCAACATCTCACAAGTTTGGTTCTTCAAAGTGGTCCCCTTGGGAGGCTGAGCTTCATTCAGGCATCTCAAACTCCCTATTCAAAAGCCCTTTCCATTTCATTCTCTATATCCCCTTCCCACCCCCAGCACCTGAAGCCTCCCTGACCACCACACTTACCCTGGTGAGGGTAGGGCCTGGGTCAAGTTCACCTCTGAGATCAGGCACACAGTAGGGGATCAGTAAATATTAGTATTTGTTGAATGAATGAATGAAAAGCCTCTGTAGGAAACCTACCCTCAGAGTCTAGCACAGTCCCTCATCCATCCATTCAACCAGTGATGCTCCAGGCACTGGGCCAAATGCTGAATACACAGAAATGAATGCGACCTGGCCCCATCCTGTGGACCCCTCCACCTAGAGATATGACGTAGGTAGGGGTCCCCACACTGAGCTAGGGTGAAGAATGTACCTGGAAGAGGGAAAGAAGAGGGCAAAAGCTTTTATTCTAAATATCCCTGATGAAGCCAAACCTCCTTTATATGAGTATGAGTTGATTTCCTTACTCCTGCTCTGCTTCTAGAACTGGGGGGACTGATCATGGGGCGCCCTATTCTCCAGCTGCTGCACTTAGTCACTCAGTCCTGTCTGACTCTCTGCGACCCAGTGGACTATAGCCCGCCAGGCTCCTGTCCATGGGATTCTCCAGGTAAGAATACTGGAGTGGGTTGCCATTTCCTTCTCTAAGAGATCTTCCCAACCCAGGGACTCCCCTAAATGTGCCTAAGTCTGGGCCAATCCCAGGGCAGGCTCCCAGAGACTCTGCTGTCCTGGGTGTATGTGTGCGCGTGTGCGTGTGTGTGCCTGTGTGTGTGTGTGTGTGTAGCAGGATACTGGCCCCTCCCCTTCGGGGCGCTCCCCTTGGAGCTGTGGAGGGGGGCGGGGGAGCCATCCTTCACCAGCGAGGTGCCAGTGCTAAGCACCCTGCGGCGCTAATATTTTATGATTAAAAACCATTAAGGTTTAGCCCGTGAAAATCCAAGGGACACAAAATCAATGACCCAATATTGCTTCCCCCGGTAAGTTGTGTAAATATTGTGTCTTTTATTGTTTGGCCGATGGCAAGAGCAGAGATACAGGTACAGATTACACCAACAAATCCCCTCCTGTCCCAGCCCTAATCTGGTAGAATTAGCATCCTGGCCTGGAGAGGCCTGCAGAGCTGGTCACAGGGAGGTCCTGGGCTGGCCGACTGTGGGAGGTCATCACCTACCCTCTTCCCTCCTGCAGACTCCGTACCTGCTCACCCCGCCTTACCCTGCCCCGCCCGTCTAGCCCCATTGGCCAGAGGCAGCGCCACACCCCAGGCTCTTCCCCCTCGCTCACTCAGTATTTTCCCCCCACTAATCACACAGACACACATACACACATGCACACGCATCACATGGTGACATGCTCTCCTGACAGCCTGTCCATCACTGTGCTCCGCCATCTGCTTTAATTTGCATATTTAATCAGGATCTGTCTTTTCTTCTCTGGGGTTCAGATTAAGGTGGGGAAGATGATTCCAGGGGTTTCTCCTGTCTCTATGCAGAAGTGGATGGTGAAGGTTTGTCTTTCATATCCAGAGCTGGGGTGACTGTAGAATGCCTCGGCCTCCTCCTGCCTCTCTGGGGATAGGGTAATGCCAGGCACTCCCCCTGACTCTGGGAAGGGTCAGAGATGATGCTGAGGTCCCTCCTGTCAGTAGGGTGATGGGGATGCCTGAATTCTCTCCATCTTCTCCCAGTCTTGGGTGCCTCATCCTCCCGACCCTGTGCCTCTCAGGGAAGATCAGGGTATGAGCCCAGGATTAGACAGACATGCCATGCCCCTGCTTACCATATGCATGAGGGAAGCTGGAACAGAGCAAGGGGAACCATCTACCAACACAAGAGAGATTGCCCGGGGGGGACCCAATATAGCCCTGCCACTCCCTGAGAAAGTGCCCGAAAAAGAGAACCACTGAACAGGTATAAGGAGAGAAGAACCAGCTGATGGGGGAAACAGGGGAAAACAGTTGGGCTGATGTGCTGGGGGGAAAATGCTGAACAGATAAGAGGGGAACAGCTGGGGTGATCTGGGGAAGAAGAGCCAGCTAGATGTTGTGGGAGGACAGCTGAGCAGATGGGACAAACGCTTGTCCAATACGTACAACAGCTGGGTGACATGGGGAACATCTGGACAGATATGGGGTAACGGGCAGTAGGTGTGAGAGAGCAACTGAGTTCACACTGTGAAGCACCTGGGCTGATACGGGAAGGTCCTCTGGACCAATGGAAAGAGTAGTAGCTTAGAGTAGCATCTGATACTGGGAGGGTGGTTGACTGATTGGAGGAAGAGCTGGACTGATCTGAGGGGACAGTTGTGCTGTTGAGAGGGACAGCTGGACTGATGTGGGGGAACGGCTGGGTCAGCTGGGCTGAGGCGGGAGACAGCTGGACTCATGTTAGAGAGGCAGCTGGACCGAGGTGGAGGACAGCTAGCTGGGCTGAGGGGGGAGACAGCTGGACTGATGTGGGGGAACGGCTGGGTCAGCTGGGCTGAGGGGGGACACAGCGGGACTCATGTTAGAGAGGCAGCTGGACTGAGGTGGAGGACAGCTAGCTGGGCTGAGCGGGGAGACAGCTGGACTGATGTGGGGGAACGGCTGGGTCAGCTGGGCTGAGGGGGGAGACAGCGGGACTCATGTTAGAGAGGCAGCTGGACCGAGGTGGAGGACAGCTAGCTGGGCTGAGGGGGGAGACAGCTGGACTGATGTTAGAGAGGCAGCTGGACTGAGGTGGAGGACAGCTAGCTGGGCTGAGGGGGGAGACAGCTGGACTGATGTGGGGGAACGGCTGGGTCAGCTGGGCTGAGGGGGGACACAGCGGGACTCATGTTAGAGAGGCAGCTGGACCGAGGTGGAGGACAGCTAGCTGGGCTGAGCAGGGAGACAGCTGGACTGATGTGGGGGAACGGCTGGGTCAGCTGGGCTGAGGGGGGAGACAGCTGGACTCATGTTAGAGAGGCAGCTGGACTGAGGTGGAGGACAGCTAGCTGGGCTGAGGGGGGAGACAGCTGGACTGATGTGGGGGAATGGCTGGGTCAGCTGGGCTGAGGGGGGAGACAGCGGGACTCATGTTAGAGAGGCAGCTGGACCGAGGTGGAGGACAGCTAGCTGGGCTGAGGGGGGAGACAGCTGGACTGATGTGGGGGAACGGCTGGGTCAGCTGGGCTGAGGGGGGACACAGCGGGACTCATGTTAGAGAGGCAGCTGGACTGAGGTGGAGGACAGCTAGCTGGGCTGAGGGGGGAGACAGCTGGACTGATGTGGGGGAACGGCTGGGTCAGCTGGGCTGAGGGGGGAGACAGCGGGACTCATGTTAGAGAGGCAGCTGGACCGAGGTGGAGGACAGCTAGCTGGGCTGAGGGGGGAGACAGCTGGACTGATGTGGGGGAACGGCTGGGTCAGCTGGGCTGAGGGGGGAGACAGCGGGACTCATGTTAGAGAGGCAGCTGGACCGAGGTGGAGGACAGCTAGCTGGGCTGAGGGGGGAGACAGCTGGACTGATGTTAGAGAGGCAGCTGGACTGAGGTGGAGGACAGCTAGCTGGGCTGAGGGGGGAGACAGCTGGACTGATGTGGGGGAACGGCTGGGTCAGCTGGGCTGAGGGGGGACACAGCGGGACTCATGTTAGAGAGGCAGCTGGACCGAGGTGGAGGACAGCTAGCTGGGCTGAGCAGGGAGACAGCTGGACTGATGTGGGGGAACGGCTGGGTCAGCTGGGCTGAGGGGGGAGACAGCTGGACTCATGTTAGAGAGGCAGCTGGACTGAGGTGGAGGACAGCTAGCTGGGCTGAGGGGGGAGACAGCTGGACTGATGTGGGGGAATGGCTGGGTCAGCTGGGCTGAGGGGGGAGACAGCGGGACTCATGTTAGAGAGGCAGCTGGACCGAGGTGGAGGACAGCTAGCTGGGCTGAGGGGGGAGACAGCTGGACTGATGTGGGGGAACGGCTGGGTCAGCTGGGCTGAGGGGGGACACAGCGGGACTCATGTTAGAGAGGCAGCTGGACTGAGGTGGAGGACAGCTAGCTGGGCTGAGGGGGGAGACAGCTGGACTGATGTGGGGGAACGGCTGGGTCAGCTGGGCTGAGGGGGGAGACAGCGGGACTCATGTTAGAGAGGCAGCTGGACCGAGGTGGAGGACAGCTAGCTGGGCTGAGGGGGGAGACAGCTGGACTGATGTGGGGGAACGGCTGGGTCAGCTGGGCTGAGGGGGGAGACAGCTGGACTCATGTTAGAGAGGCAGCTGGACTGAGGTGGAGGACAGCTAGCTGGGCTGAGGGGGGAGACAGCTGGACTGATGTGGGGGAACGGCTGGGTCAGCTGGGCTGAGGGGGGAGACAGCTGGACTCATGTTAGAGAGGCAGCTGGACTGAGGTGGAGGACAGCTAGCTGGGCTGAGGGGGGAGACAGCTGGACTCATGTTAGAGAGGCAGCTGGACTGAGGTGGAGGACAGCTAGCTGGGCTGAGCGGGGAGACAGCTGGACTGATGTTGGGGAAGCAGCTGGGCTGAGGTGAGCTGGAGGACGCCTTGGCTGGTTGGGGACAAAAGAGACCCCCAGGGCAGTGTCAGTGAGTCCCCAGGTCCGGGGGACCCTGGATGGACACCACTGTCTTCAGCGTTCTGACCCACATCCTACTCTGCAGAAGTGCCTTGGGAAGGCCTGACCATGGTGTCACCCTGATGCCCCCAGTCCACAGACAGGGAGGGTCATAGTGGGGAACTCCTCCCCACCCATCGACCCCACCTCCCACCACTGCCAAGCCACAGCTCCAAGAAATGGGGTAAGGGGGAGCAAGGGCCCTGCAGGTCTGCCTTCCACAACTCCCCTCCAGAGACTCACCAAGGAGCTGGGAAAGACCCTGATTCCAGGCTCACATGGTGTCAACATGGGCCAGGTCTTTGGAGAGCATCCAACCCAGGCCCCCACTTTACAAGTGAGAAAGAGACATAAGACAAGTCCTGGGCTGCAGATGGTCAGTGAGAGCCAGGTCTCCGTGCTGGTCTCAGGCCAGCCGCCTCCAGCAGCCTGGTCAGCTCAGGCTGCCATAAAGAAATACCACAGACTGGCAGTGAGGGTGGGGCTTCAATAACAGAACTTTATTTTCTCACAGGTCTGGATGCTGAGAGTCCAAATTCAGGATGCCAGCATGGTTTGGCTCTGGTGAGAACCCTCTTCCTGGCTGAGGCTGCTGCTATTTTGCTATATTCTAACATAACCTCTTCTGCATGCTAGGCAGAGGAGGGGGGACAAAGAGAGAACAAGCACTCTGATGTCTTTTTTATAAGGGCACTAATCCCATCATGGGGGCCCCACCCTCATGACCTCATCTAAACCTAATTACCTCCCAAAGGCCACAACTCCAAATACCACCACATTGGGAATTAAGGCTTCAATGTATGAGTCTGGGGGTTTCCCTGGTGGCTCAGAGGGTGAAGAATCTGCTTGCAATGCAGAAGATCCAGGCTTGATCCCTGGGTTGAGAAGATGTCCTGGAGAAAGGCATGGCAACCCACTCCAGTATTCTTGCCTGGAGAATCCCATGGACAGAGGAGCCTAGAGAGCTAGAGTCCATGGGATTGCAAAGAGTCAGACACAACTGAGCGACTAATACTTTCACTAGGGTACTGGAGATTTTAAAAGTGTACCCCTGCAAAGTGCTTAGAACAGCAAGGGGGCATGTGCTAACACTACAGAAATTAGCTTTAAGTCTCTGGGTGTCGTCTCACCTACTGGAGGCAAAACTCCTTGAGGGCAGGCACTGAGTCCCATCTTCCATCCAGCCTCAGCACCTGCCCAGGACATAGCAGAGGTGTTTCATACTGACAGGGGCCTGAACCAAGGGAGCTGCCGGTGGGTTTTTGAGTCTGTGTGTGTGTGTGTGTGTGTGTGTGTGTGTGTGTCAGAGAGACTATCGTGTATATGTGTGTACATATTATACACACATGCATCATTAACTGGTGTGTCGGCAGTAGATGCAAGACCACATGCCAGCATCACACCGCATTTGTGTCTGTCGATGGTAGGCTGTAAGTGCGGCACAGATGTGTCGCTTGGACGTGGACGCTGGTGCATACTGGATGTGTCTGTAGAATGTAGGTCAGTGAGGGTGTGCTCGTGTGTGCATTCATGGCGGGCATGTGTCCGCACCATGAGCAGGAACCTGTCAGCATGTGATGTAAGCCTATGTGTCTAGCGCCGTGTGAGTGTGTGCACCAGGGCTGTGTGTCTGTGTGTGTTGGCACTGAACATATATATGTCAGGATTATGCATGACTGTGTCAGCACGAGGAGGATATGTGTGTCAGTAATGAGCGTGCACGTGTCAGTGTTGAGTATTTGTGTCAATGTGCATCCCTGTTGTGTTCATATGTGGATGTTCATATGTGGATCTGTGTCAGCAGTGGGATGTGGGTGTGTCAGCATGCTGCCTTGTGTGTACATATGGGTATCTATATGTGTCAGCATTGTGTGCATGTGTGTGTCAATGTTAGTGTGTATGCGTAAGTGTGCCCATAATTCATTGTTGGGTGTATGTGTACATGTGTTTCAGCTTTGGGTGTGTACATCTGTCAGTGTTGTGTGTGTATTCATGTGTTGATATTATGAGTATATGTGTGTCAGTATTGCGTGTGTGTGTGTGTGTGTGTGTGTGTGTGTGTCTCTGGCCCCTCACTTCCCCTTGTCACCTTGGGGGAGGGGATAAGGAGGGGCTCCCCGGGACTTGGGTCTGAGCCTGGATCCCCAGTACCATTGGCATCTGCAGCACATCCCGCCCAGCACCTGCCCCCATTCCAGCCTCTCCCTGACTGGCACCCGAGTTAATAAGTGTTGCTTTTCTCCTATTCTACTCAGGCCTGTGATGGAAAATCCTCAGGCTGGAAGTGAGCCCCGAATCGATAGTCCATTCCATTTAACAGGGTGGCTGTCACCATAACGAGATAAAAGTGGATTAGCTTCTGCACTGCTGCCGCATCCACGGGAAGCCCATCTGTTCCCTGCACACAGCCGGCCAGGCTCGGAGCAGCAGTTTGGCCAACAGGACGTGGCCATGGGGGCTCCGGCCAGGGCCTGGGATGGGTCAGTGGGCGGCAGATGACCAAGGGGCGGGCCAGAGAAGGTTCAGAACAGAGTTCAGGACAAGGCCCAGAAAGGATCCTGGTGGGCTCAGGACGAAGTTGGGGATGGGGAGGTAGAAAGTGAGAGGAGGGCCGGCTGTGGGCACATGTGAACAGGCTGAAGGCCAATGAACCCTCCGAGAAACCTGAAGTCTCCCAGACCTTGCCTGTGGCTGAACTACATCTCCCAGCAAAGGAAGGCCCTGAAGTCTCCTGGCCAGGACCCCCTGGAGCCACACGAAGTGCCTAGCGGCCTCAAGGAGAGGCCCTAAGGACAGAAGTGTAGAAGAGGCTCTTGTTGCAGCAAGACGAATGCAGGTTGGACACCAGGAAGAACTTCCTGATCATGAGGGTCAGCAGGTTCACAAGCAGATGACCGAATGTTAGCCTTTTCAGGACTTACTCTAACTTCTGCTGATTTTTAATATTATGTGTCAGGAGCCAACTAAAATGGAGATGGATTCAATTCAGCCTTACTCAATTTCTTCTTTTTTCTTCTATAGTACACACTGCCAGTATATTTTCCCATTGGTCTGCTTTTTGATGGTGGGATTCTGTATTTTTGTTTTGTCACCTCTCACAGTTTCGTTTTTGGTTCCTTTCCTTGTTTCCTGGGGAAGGTCCACCTCATCCTGAGATCACCACCCTTGTTTCTTCTAGTTCTTTTATGGTTTTATTTTTTCTATCAACATTTTTATCCATCAGGAATTTGCATGAGGTAGGTATCTATTTCCCCTAAATGATTAATTACCATCTCCATTTCATGACTAACCTATCCTTTCTACACTAATTAGAACTGCCACTTTTATCATTTATTAGAGTCCTGTTTTGGACATCTCTGTTAATTTGTTAATTCTTGTGCTAAACAGAACAAGCTTTACTTGGGATAGCTTTGTGATATATTTTGATATCTGGAAACATGTTTTGTGCTAACATTCATGGCCCTATAGTGGTATTATTAATGGCTATGTAAGTGGAAAACTTATCTAATGAAAGTACCAGAAAAGCATACTATTTGAAGCCTGTGGCGATTGCTTTTGAAATGTAAATAGCAGCCCCAAACACTGTGTACATTCAGATTTTCTGGATCTAGGGCACGGGCATGGGGAAGGGCTCCCTTTACTGATGGAACAGGAAGTGAAGAACTGAGGACGCCTCCTGCCCTCCAGGGAAGGGCGTGTAAGAACTGGGCCTGCGTACCCCATGGCTCACCCTTGGGCGTGCAGGAGAGACAGATCAGGAGTCTGGTCTTGATTTGGGTTCCCCTAGCATCCAACTCTGAGCAAGGTTTGAGTGCAAGCAGTTTCTTCGGAAGACCATCCCAGGAAAGCAGGCTGCAGCCTCAGAGAAATGCCACAGGCTTTTGGAAGTAGGTCCGGCCTGCACTGCTTGGGAGGGCCTGTGGGATCTGGGCTGGGCACCAAAATTGAGGGGGTTGGAGGGTGGGTGGGGAGGCAGGGAAGAGGACAAAGCCTATCAAGCCAGTTACCACGATGGGGAAATGGAGCTTCATTCCACAGGGGACCTCAGGGCCTCATGTAAACTGGGTCTCAGCCATCGGCTTTATACACCAACTCCCCTTGGCAATTAGCCAGAGGGGCCCTGAGAAGCAGGGAGGTCACTTCTCTGGCAATCCCTGCCTGCCCAGGGGGAGGCAGCACACTGCAGCCCCAAGGACATGCTTTTGGAAGATGGGTACACCCTACATGGGCGGGCCCAAGGAGATCTGGCAGGGCACCGGCCAGTGTGGATACAAGTGTGGAGACCCACACTAGGGCAAAGCAATAGTTTTGCCACCTAGAGCAGGAGAGGGGAGAGTCAAGGATTTTAGGAAGCAGAATGGACAGGGCTTGAGGACCAGAGACTGTGGAGGTGTGGGAGGAAAAGGAGATTAGGGTGACCCTCAGATTTCTGGCCTGGAAGACAGGATGGGTGATGGAGCATCTAGATGGGAAGAGCCAGGGTGCTCCAGTCTTTGGAGCTCCAAAGAGACTTTGGAGCATCAGAAAAGAGATGTCCAGCAGGGAGATGGTATGTGGGTCTGAGGCCAAGCTGGGAGGTCAATGGATCATTGGGAGTCATCACTAAAACCACCAAAGCCAGGCGTGTGGATGAGGAAGGATCTGGGTTAGGACACGGGGCCTCAGGAACATCCCATAGACGGGTAGGAGCAATTGTGAGTGAAGCTCAACAGGAGCTGTTTCCTCCTGGTTCCCCAGTGACTGGGGGCCCTTCCCATCCTCCTGTGGGAGGAGGGGTGATGCCGAGGGGGAGAGAGGGAGGGAAGGGATGAGACGGGGTGATGTGGATTCCAGAGGAGCCGACAGCTGTCAAATAATATAAAACCTCATATGTTAATAATTCTTACAATTTTGCCAAAGACTTAATGGCTGGCCTGTCAAGAGCGATGACAGAAGCTATTATGGAAACAAGACAGGAAGATTTTTGGAGGCAACATCGACAGCACAGCCTCGCCATCAGCTTCCAAGGACCAGGAAGAGGCCAGCCTGGCCTCCTGCCATCCCCAGGAAGGCCACGTGCTCAGCTCGAGAGGAGCTGGGTCATTGCGGATTCAAGCCACTGACTGTGGATTGATCACCTGTGAGGACATTTTAATTAACCATCAGATCCCTGAGCTGCCCCTTCGTTTCTGTCCCCACCCCCTCCCCGGTCTGCAGCCACCTCCAACCCCAAAACATGAAAAAGAAGCAGTTGGCCAACAGTACTACACAGTCAGAGGCACCCAGAAGGTTTCAGCTGTGGCAGGGGCAGAGGGGGTCTGCAGGCTGGTCTGGCGGATCTGGGAGCTCCCAGCGGGGTCTTGCACTGCTCATGGCCTCAGGTCCTGAGACTAGACCCAGTTCTATAGCTGATTCACTCAGTGAGCTTGGACCAATCACTTGGCTTCAAAGTGCCTCCATTTCTCATGTTTAAAATGGGAACAATAGCAGGAAAAGCAAATAAAACTTGTGCAAAAATGCTTTCAGAGCTTTGGTATCTCAGAATCACTTTCCACGACTCTCTGAAGCACCTCTGCTTGATCCTATTTAACTCTCCAATCAGCGCCAGGAGACAGCATTATAATCTCCGTTTCTGCCAGGAGGGGATGAGAGGCAGGGAGCAGGGCTGACGTGGGCCCGCGTTATAAATGCACAGAGCCAGCACTGAGCCCCCGCCTTCTCTTCCACACCAAAATCTGCCTTAAAATCGGGACTCTTATTAGACTAACAATAATCAGGGTGGCTACCACTGTCCTGTGAGTGCGTCCCTTGTGCCAAGACTTGGGCTAAATCAGAGCTTCTCAAACTTGACTGTTTACAAGGAACCCTCGGGCATCCTGTTGAAATGCAGATTCAGGTTTGCAGGTCTGGGTGGGGCCTGAGACTCTGCATTTCAAACAAGCACACAGGTCCAAAAATCATAACTCGAGTGCTATGCTGTGAGTTCAAATCGCATCAGTCATGTCTGACTTTTTGCAACCCTGCGGACTGTAGACACCAGGCTTCTCTGTCCATGGGATTCTCCAGGCAAGAATCCTGGAGTGGCTGCCATGTCCTCCTCATAACTTGAGTATCAAGGTGCAAAAATGCTTTTTCTCATTTATTGGCACAGCACCCCTAGGAAAGAGGTACTCTTATTATCATCCTTATTTTATAGAGGGAACTGAGGCTTGGGGAGATGGAATAAGTTGATCAGGTCACAGAGCTCAGCAGAACCAGGATTGGAACCCAGATTTCCCGACTTGAATCCACCCACTCAGCCAGAGAGCTCGCCCATGTCCCCAGCAGTCGCCTGAAAAGACGATGACCTGGAATTGTACGAGCCACACCAGGGCCGAGGCTCTGTGGATGAGCAGGACAGCTCCCACGATGCAGGCAGTGTTAGAAAGGAGCTGGGATCTTTAGCTGGGGAGGAAGTTGCAGTTTGGAAAGCAGGTGTTGCTGTATCCAACAAAAAAAAAAAAAAGAAAAGATGCTGATTCTGGAAAATTCTCCTGCTTCGGTGCTCAGGATGGTTTGCATTGAAAAGGGGACGTTTTAACAGGTCTGGGAAGAGGCCCTGAAGCCAGGGTGAGAAGGAAGAGTCCCCACCCTCAGGGACAAGAGTCTGGGAGGACTTACCCTGGTCTTGGATTTAGGGGACGACCTTGCACAAGCCAAACAGAAAAGACACAAACGTGAGGATGCTCACCCCCTTTCTGCCTGCTCACCTGCCCAGAAGGGTCTCTGCCTGGCCCGTCCCTCAGTGTTCGTGGTAGCAGTGACAAGGAGAGCTGGGAGGCCCCAGGAACCGGCTGTCAGAGAGAACCTTCCAGAAGGGGCATGGGAAGACAAGAGCAAGGGTCATGTGCTGAAACGTGGACAGAGCCAGGTGGGTGTCGGGAGGGAGAGGGGCGGACCAGGTGGGGAGCTGGAAAGCAGACAGCTTCAGCAGGACTCAGTGCTGCCAGAGCTGATTTTTCCAGTAAGTCTGGAAATGAAGATCTTTTCGTGAAATCCTCACTTTTTTTTAATGTTACCCACCATTGCAAAAAAATATTTGTGTAATATTGTGCAGGCTTAATATTATCTTAATGAAAAAGATACACCCTTGGGTCACATTTTGCAACCTGGGGACCAGAGTCAGCACAGGCTGGGTCTGGGGAAGCGTTTGGGAGAGTCCTGAGAGAGGGCCGAGCCACGGCAGCCACGCCTGTCAGACAGATACCGCGATGATGAGAGAGAGTGCGTGCACAGAAACCAGGGTTTTAAGATGCAGGGCTGTTTGTCGTGAATGGAATCTTCCTTAGTCTTTTTCAAAAGACTTTAATGAACATTCAAGTGGTTTTTCTGTTTTTGGCTCCCAGACTGGAGCGGCTTTGACTGTGACGACGGGCAGAGACTGCGCCATAGAGCTTCGTGGTTTTATACGGGCTAAACCCACAGGAGGCAGAGGCCCAGGGGAACTGCCGGGCAGGGGCTGAGGGCAGGGGCTGCCAAGTGGGCTGAGCAGACAGACATCCTGGGCTGAGCCGGTGAGACCACATCCTGCCCATTAAACTTGGAGTGGAGGGTTTCCCGGGGTGCCGGCAAGTATATCCCTTACCCTGAGCCACTGAAGACCCACGGGCGCCAAGGGGAGAGAGGCCATTGGTACAGGTTACAAGCAGCTGTATCCTGTGCCAAGGCACCATCCCAGGTGGTCCCGGGAGATGCCTGTTCCCAGGTACAGGTCTAAGGCAAAGGGTCTGAACAGACAGAGGGGCAGGTACAGGTCGGAAACCAGACTTCCTTACAGACCCGGAGGAAGAGAGGGAGAAAGGTGAACTGACGTTCCCGAACACCAGGCACTGTCCCCACAGCAGCCCTTTGAGGCCCTTCATCTTATCGGCCCCACTTCGCAGATGAGGAAACTAAGTCCTGAGAAGATAAACATGAATGGTCTAAGGGCTCCCTGCTAGGAAGGGGCCCAGCAGGACTGTCACTCCAGGCCTGTCTGGCTGCAGAGCCCAGGCTCAGACCAGAGCTTGGGGGCCCTTTTCTGGTGTCTTAGCTCAGGCTGCTATAACAAATTATCATAGACTAGATGGCTTAAACCAGCAATCATTTCTCATAGATCCGGAGGCTGGGAAGTCTGAGATCAAAGTGCCAACACATCCAGAGTCTGGTGAGGACCTGCTTCCTGGTTTGCAGATGGCAACCTGTATCCTCAGTGATGGAGAGCAGAGAAGAAGCAAGCTCTCGTGTACCTTTTCTTAGAAACACACTGATCCCATCATGAGGGCTCCATTCTCATAGCCTAATTACCTCCCAAAGGCCCCATCGCCAACCCCATCACCTGGGGGCTTAGGGCTTCCACACAGGAATCTGGGGGACATAAACATTCAGCCCAGAGCACCTGATATGGGAGGAAGGTGCCTCCCACAAGACAGGCCCCCAGGATCCACTTTCCCACAAAGAACAAAACCAGGGGGCCCCACGCGGGGCCCAGAGCTCTCTGTCCGGTGGCCAGGATACACAGAGACACTCTCCCTGGGTCCTCCTGGTCCCAGCCCGCCTCTGCTCCCAGGCCACCGGGCTGCCAGCCCACACCGCCTGCAGCCACCCGCTCAGGAGCATTAATTGAAAATTAATCCGCTCGGTACGTGCCGATGTGCAAATCAAAGCTAAGTGTCTCAATTAGGAAGAGAAATGGAGTCGGGCGCTCTTCTCCGGCGCCAGCTTATTTATGGGGATAATATCATTTTTAATGAGGGGAGCTACTAAAAGGCACAACAAATGCAACATTTAATAGAAAATTATTACAGCATTCCATCAGCAGCACACTGCCAGGAGGGTGGATTCCGGAGATACACAAACCACCAGAAATCTACCTGTGGTTGTGCGGGTGCCTGGTACAAGCATGTGTGTGTGCACACGTGTCTGTGTCAGCATACATGTCCACAGCTGAACATGTGAGACGGTGTGTATGTGTGAAGGAGCCCGGGGGGAGGATGGGGAGGATGAAGCATTTTTGCTACAGAAGGTGAATTTCCCAACTGTTGCTCGAAGTCCCCCCATTAGGGTCCTGGGCCAGGTAAATAGGAATTTAGAGTATTTCCCAGTACTAAGTGGGGATGGGGGGCGCAGAATATGTCTGGTCCCTGGAGAACTGTAGGTCTCTGTCACTCACCACCTTTGTTGTTGCCGTTCAGTCACTAAGTCATGTCTGACTCTTTGCAACCCCATGGACTGCAGCACACCAGGCTTCCTTGTCCATCACCAACTCCGAGAGTTTGCTCAAACTCATGTCCATTGAGTTGGTGATGCCATCCAAGCATCTCATCCTCTGTCATACCCTTTGCTGGTTCATAAAAGGGAAAATTAGACCCCTGGGTTCCAGCCAGCTCTGAGCTCTCCTGGCCAACGTGGACGATGGTAGTCCCAGCCAGCCACATCGCCACCAACTGTAGGATAAGACCCTCTGGGCACCACCCCACAGCCCCACAATGGCACTTAGGTCCAGCTGCCCCCTTCAGCCTTGGTCTCAGGCTCAAGGGCCAAGGGCTTTGCTTGCTAGGCTCAAGTCTAAGTTCCCACCCCCACTGCCCCGCCTCTACCCAAGTGCAGCACAGCCCTGGACCCAGGCTCTGCAACCCCAGCTCAGAATGGGCTCAGCTTTCCCATCTGTGGAATGGGGAAGCAGTTGAGACAGGCAGCTTGGAACCCAGCCCGCCCTCCCAGCCCCCCACACAGACAGCCTGCACGCATCCACCTCCTCGCCTCTGCGCTTGTGGGACCCCTCCTGAATGCAGGTACCAAATCCTGCTCTCACCTCCCTGCCCAGAGCCACACCTGCTGTCCCCACCACACCCAACAGGCAATGTCTCTGACCACCCCACCCTCCTCAGGCCGCTCACCCATCGGATGGGAATGACAAGAGGGCCTAGCTCACAGGGAGGCAGCTTGCAGCAGGCAATGAAGGAGACACATGGTACACTCAGTGTAACCCCACGTGGCCCAGAGGGGCTCACATTTAGGGTAAGTTTTACCCCTGTGATCAGATCACAACATCTACCTCTGCCACCTTGTCACCACCCATTCAAACCCTGGGCGGCTCAAAGTGGGGATTTTCATCCCTAATTCTCAAAAGAGGAACCTGAAGTTCAGAGAGGTGGAGAGACTTGCCTGAGGCCACACAGCAGGTGTGAAACATCAGAAGGTTTGCAGAGGTTCCAGAAGACACTGAATCCCAGGCCTCCTGGGGCCAAGACTGGGCTCTCCCATCTCCAAAGAGCCTACAGGCTGTAAGCTGGGGGGAGCGGGATTCAGGTCTAAGCTGGCTATGCCTCCCAACAGCTGTGTGACTTTGGATTCCTTACTTAACCTCTCTGTGTTTCTGCTATTTCCATCAATAAAATGAGGTGATAACAGCTCTTACTTTGTGGGGATTCGTCAGTGCTGAATGAATATGAATACCCATGAAGCACTTAGAGTGAGGCCTGCCACGTGATAAACGTTCAGTATGTATTGAGATGTTGTTACTAATAATAGGCTATCCTACTCCCATATCATTCTCTCCCTGATCAGGTAGCAAGACTCATCCATCAAGCAGTCTAGCAAGGTCCTCCAGGCAGGGCCTTCCCCTCCTCCAAATGCCCAGCATGCGAACTGACGTTGGATTCCTTGACCTGGGCAACGTGCCTTCCTAGACATTGTCATCATTCATTGAGCTGCATGCTTATGCTTCGTGCATCGTTCTGTGTGTATATTACACTTGAATTTTTCTAAGTACAATGACAATAATAACAAAATAAAACCAAGCAAAGGGCAGGAAGGTTTGTGCCCAGTAGATGGGTTCTAACAGGGCAGTAGTCTTGGTGGTTATTCACTTAATGTCTGTCTCCACATCACCTTACACTCCACTTGAGGAGCATCTGTCTCCTTTCCCGTGGTACCCCAGCACCAGAAAAATGTCTGGACATGATAGATAATCAATTAGCTTTGAAGAGAGCAAGGGGGCTGAGGAGGTGCTCTGGCCTGAGTGGCCATCTGTGTCCGTGAGCCTTCGATCTCAGGATTGGAGACCCCCCCACCCCAGATTGGGAGCCCAAACTGGGGGCTTCCCCCTCCCTCCCAGACCCCAGGCACCTCCAGATTCACGACATCTGAAAGTTAACTTCCCACAAAAGTCACTCTCCAAGATTAATATTTATTTCTTATGAAATTTAAATTTTTCAGTGTAATTAAATTTTTATTCCTCGTGAGTTATAGATAAAAATATTTATAACGTTCCCTTTCGCGCCACTGAGGATGAGGCTTAGATGAAACCAATTACCCAGGCCTCCTCCTGGTGACTGCTCGGGGGGTCAGGGGCAGGGAGGGGGTCAGAAGAGTCAGGTGAGGCAAGAGCCAGCATCTCTCACCCCAGGTAACAGTGTCAGCCCTGCCTCCTGCATCTGAGCAGCTAGGGGTGATGGGCAAAATAGGAGGTCTCAGACCAGCCCGACCCTCAATTTCCCAGCAGATAATTCTGTGGGTGCTGAGAATTAGGGCCAGAGAGAGAGAGACCAGAGGAGACTGGAAGAGGCCCGAAAAATAAGACCAGAGAATGAGCAGAAGAGAGGAAGGAGAGAGAGCAGGGAGAGAGGACCCACATCTTCCCACCCCAGCAAAGAACATGGTGGAACCGCCTATCAAAGGCAGCCCAGGTTGCCAAGGAGATCGTGGCTCTGGGGCCTTTCATCATTTATGCCCAGAATCATCAAGAGTGTCCCTTAAGTGATGAGCAGCCTGAAGGGCATATCTTTAGCAGAGAGGGGGAGGAGGGGTACAACCAGGGAGCCATGGGTTCTGAAGCCAAGCAGGCCAGCATGTAAATCCTGCTTCTGAATGACCTGGGACATGTTTCATAACCCCTTTGAATGTCAGTGTCCTTGCCTGCAGGATGGAAGCCCAAAGATGGCATCAGATGATGGGTGAAGAGCCTAGCGCACAGCTCGGGCTCCGTTACTGGCAGAGGATCCTGGACTATCTACTAACGGGGAGTTCGCTACTTCACAATAGTCAGCTTGGTTGGAAAAACCCATCTTCCCACTAAACCCACCCTTAAAAATGGGGCTCTCTGGACCCCCTCTGATTTCACATAATTCCCTTAGGTACCAGGAGGCCAGAATCTACCCTCCAAACCTCCCCTACCCAGCACACAGGCTATCAACCCAGCGTCAGATCTGCCCACAAACGTGCTGTCTTGCCAGGAGACCCCTTGGATCCCACGTGGTTCTTGACGCAAAAATGTCACCAGGGGCACACAACGCAACAGCCTTCCCCAAACAATGACATGCACTGGGACACACCACCAATCAGGCTGCATTAACAAAGGAGATCAATCAGGCGCTTGCCACGCCCTCCTTGCCCCTACCCCCATGTGCCAGAGCCCCAAGGTCCAGACTGGACGGGGGCTGGGTCTCACATCCCTAACACCCCCAGGGTTAGGACCAGGCTAGCTCTTCCTCCTCACCTTGCCCTGGATGCAGTTTGTGTTCACTAATTAGACCTGTCGCCGGCCCTGAATCATTCCCAGGCCGGGCCGAGGAGGTCATTAAGCCGGAGATGGATAAGTGCTAAGCCTGCCCTGCTCTGGAGATTTACAAGGCTCAGGCTGGGGAGGATTTATAAGGTTTGTTAAATTTCTAATTGAGTTTAGAGTGCAGTGCCTTGGTCTCAGTGACCAAGCCGCATGGGCAAGAATTAAAACAAGTGCACCCATCCCTCACGCTCTGGGAAGACGGTGGCCTCCCCCACCAGCCTAGTGACACAAGCCAAGGGCTGCCAAAAGACAGTGCGGTCCAGTGGGCAGCCCCAGCCAAGCCACTCAGCACACCCCACCCAGCTCCAGGCCCACAGACCTGCCTGGCAAAGAGCTTCAGGTCCAGCATCTGTTTGCGGTTGATTGCTCGTCTGGATTTGTTGTTTGTTTATTAGGAATTTTTTAAATAATTAATATACTCACAAGACTCAAAATTCAAACAGTATAAAGGATACCGGAGGAAATTCTTCTCCCATCCTGTCTCCCATCATCCAGTCCCCCACCCTGGGAAAAAGCAGTGTTAGATTCTGGCAAATCCTTCAAGATTCATACACACAAGCAAATATATACATATTCTTTTGTATGTGTACTTACTCTTTTTCTCCTTTGATATACACCTTATGTACCTTGCTTTTTGTTTATGTAGGACCAGATTTTAGGACTCTAGAATAAAATGCCTATTGGTCAGCATCAAACAGGCCTAGGTTGGAATTTCAGCTTTGCCCCACAATGTACTAAAGCTGCCTCGTACCTGCTCTCAAGAGCCAGTTGTGCATATCTCTTCCCAACTTCAAGTTCAATGATGCATGCTGGTATTTTGAAATCCCACGGGAGTATCAACACCCATAGAAATTGGCAAGCACCACAAATTGAGGCTTTTCTTTTGTTTAGAGAGCTGGTTGTTTTGTATTGACCAGCACACAACCACCAGATTTGCCACTTGTGTGCTGTGTGATGTCAAGCAAGTCACTTGACCTCTCTGAACCTCAGTTTGTTTGTCTAAAACAGGTATGAAATAATACCAGAATGTGGCCACCAAATCTGTGGCCTGCCTGTCCCCACACTGGGTGTGAGAGACCCAGGCCTCCCCAGAAGGGGTTCTGGTCTAGCGGGAGGAGGACAGACGTCTAAACAGACAATGCCATCATGCTATAAAAGTAGGCAGAATAGAGGGACTCCAAGACAAGAACCTGAGTCCCCAGATGGGGATGGAGACGGTGTCCCAGAGGAGGTACACTTTATGCTGGGCATTGAAATATGGTCAGATATCTATCTATCTATCTATACACACACACACACACACACACACACACACACACACATATACATATATACACAATGGAATATTACTCAGCCATAAAAAGAATGAAATAATGCCATTTGCAGCAAGATGGATGGACCTAGAGATTAATACAGTACTGTACTAAACACAGTAAGTCAAAGACAAATATTATATATCATTTATATGTGGAATATAAAAAATAATTCAAATAAATCTATATACAAAACATAAATAGACTTATAGAAAACTAATGTGTGGTTACCCAAGGGGGAAGGGAGAAAGGGAGGGATAAATTAGGAGTTTGGTATTAACAGATAGACTACTATATATAAAATATACAAGCAACAGGATTTACTGTATAGCACAGAGGAAAATATTCAATACCTTGTAACAACCTATAATGGGAATTAACCTAATGTATGTATACATATATATGTATAACTGAAACACTTTATTGTATACCTGAAACTAACACAGTATTATAAATACACCATAATTCAACTTAAAAGAAAGAAAGATAGGTGGCCAGGAACCCCACACACAAAAGCCTGGGCCTGGAGGGTAGAGTTCCAGAGCCGGTGACAGAAAGCAGGTTTCATTTCTCCCTAGCTCAGAGACAGGAAGTCACTTACCTAGAGCTACACAGCACGGAAATGACCAAGTCAGAACTCTAATTCAGATCTCCTTGACCCAAAGCAAGACTCGACCTCCTGCTACATTTTCTGCTCTGCACCCAGTCACTAGCTGTCCTGCAAGATGGCCCGGCTAGCACCGGGAGGGCTCTCAGGGGCACTTCAGGCTCACGTGTAAAGGAAACACCCTCCACAGCGTCCTGACAGGGGACACACGCCGTGACACAGCAGTTGGCAGGGTCAGAAACCCACCCGCTCACTCCGCGTAAGTTTGGAAAAGCAAAGGCAGCCAGCACCTCCGCCATCCCGGGGGTCCCCTCCCCAGAACCAAGGGCTGGACCCCACCACAGTTCCACTCTCTCCTTCCTCCTCCTCCCATTTCTTGGCTTTGCTTCTTAAATCAAACCCTCTCTGACTTCGTGGCTGAGGAGTGTTCCCACTCACAGGGGAGCAGAGCGGGGAATAAGAAGGCCAGAGAGGAAGGGGCACACCATTCCCAGAGCGTCCAGAGCCTGGCACCTTCAGGAAAGGGTCAGCGTGACTCTGCACCACTGTCCGGAGACCTGTGTGCATGACAGGCAACTCTCCACCCTCCTTGTTCACTCATCCAGCAATGCCCGCAAGGCACCTCCTACTGCCTGCCATGTGAGAACAAGTCAATCAGGGTCCCTGCTCTGGCACTTTCATTCTGCCAGGGGAGGCAAAGTGCAAACCATAAACCAGGAGACTAGCTCATTTCAGAAGGTCAGAAGTGCTCTAGGAGATATAAAACAAGCTGGTGAGATAGAGAGGGACCAGGTGTGGTCAGGGAAGCCCTCTCTAAGGAGGTGACATCTGGCCTGTCACCCGAGTGACAGGCAGGAACCAGCCCCGTGAAGATCAGAGGGCAAGACATGCCAGGCAGAGGAACAGCAAGTGCGAAGTCTCAGAGGCTGTGTTTGAGCTGGAGGAGAGAACTCTCTAGAAAGGGTATGGCCCGAGGGGGCAGTGGGCACACCCGCAACAGAGGGCAGGGTGGACCCAAGCACCCCACCTGCTGATGTGTGACCTAAAACTGTCCTTCCTACTCTCCAGGCCACCCCAGAGAGTTTCCCCACCCATCTGTGGGTCCACAGCCAAACACTCCAACTTACTGAGAGAATGAAATGGGCTTGCACATGTGGGAGCCTCTCCATTCAGACGGCATCTCCCCACTCTTCCCGGGATCACCCTGCTGGAGTCTCAGGAGCCTGGGGGACAATCTGAAGTCCTGGGTGGGGCCTTCCTTCCCTGACTTGAGGAGGGGCAGCAAAGGGCTCAGCCCTGGAGAAGGCCAAGGGCTGGGCCAGGTTTGCCAAGTTTCTGGCTGCTTGGAAGGATCCCAAGATTAATAAGGTCACCCTGCTCAGTGATGCCAAAGGGCTGACTTGTCCAAAGCCACAAGGTGATTTCTGGGTCCAGGACACGTGAGAAGCCACGGCACATCCGCACCGAGTTTCCATCCTAGTGAGCCCACTTCTTTCCTTCCTTCCCCAGGAAGACACAGGTGAATCACTTCCTGGGGTCTGTCTCTAGGTGGAGAGCCATGAGAGGGTGATCAGCAAGAGCTGACTCCATACCCCGAGCCCCGGAGTCAGCGCTCCCGGAAATGTCTTCCTGCTCCCCACACACATTTACACCACCTACATACAGGGGTCCTAAATGATAGTCTATCACAGTGACTTCCACCAATCCGAAAAGGAGCTCGAGTCCCTGGTCCAGAATCTAAGCATCGAGCGCCCCCTGGTGGTAATCATGGCAATCCAAAGCTTGGCGCCATAAAGCCCAGGATGGAGAACACTTGGCCCAGATCTGAAAGAGAAAAGCCCAGGGCTCATCTGGCACCACGCACAATAGATTTGAGGGGCTGACATTCAGTTAGCAGGCCAATGACCACGAGAAAAGGTCATGCCCTGAGATGGTACAGGACTTGTCCACAGTCACACAGCAAGTAGATTGTACCTACGCCAAGAAGAGCACTCATTCATGCAGTCTGCTTCATTGAGCATCTGCCGTATGCCAGGCACTCTTCTAAGCATAGACAACCCGAGAGTGACCAGGAGGAAGTCCCTGACCTCGTGAAGCCTGCATTCTACTGAGGGAAAGTGATGATCAGCCCATGAACAAATAGAGACGCAGGGCGTCAGGAGGGAATAAGTTCTATGATGGAAAATAAAGCAGAAGAGGAGATGCAGCAGTGGTGCGCTCTCGGATCAGATATTCATGGAAGGGCTCTATGGGGAGGTGATATTTGAGCTGAGATCCGTGAAGAGATTGACACAAAATATCCAGGTGGGAAAGCATTCCAGGCAAAGAAAGAGTATTCTCTAAAGGAAGGGGGTCCTTGTCATGTTCTAATAACTGAGAAGACCGGTGGCCGGAGTGCAGAGTGGAGTGAAGGGAAGAGAGGGGAGATGCAGTGACAGAGGTGATGGAGGTCATATCCTATAGGGTTCCGAGAACCATGATAAGGACTTTGGGTTTTATCCTAAGTCACGTTAGAAAGACATTAGAGAGTTTTGAACAGTCATGATGGGACTGGCATCTTTAAGGGCTCACTAGCTGCTGAAGGAAAAACAGACTGTACGAAGATAAGAAATGAAAGCAGTTAGTTGGGAGTTGGGAGGCTACTGCAAGATTCCAGATGAGTAATGACAATGGCTTTAATCGGTAGTGGGGATAATGGAAGGGTCTCTGATTTTAGATACATTTTGGAGGTTGAGCCAAAATGAGTTTCTGAGGTACTGATATAGGATGTGAGGGAAAGAGAAGAAAAAAGGATGAAATCCAGGATTTTTGCCTGAATATCTGGATGAATATTTCCTGGCATAAGGAAGTCAGGTAGGAGAGACTTGCGAGAGGAGAATCAAGAGTGTCATTTTGGACATGGTGAGTTTGAGGTCTAACCATGACTATTTAAAACTCTGAAGTTCGGGGGTGAATGTGGGAGCCATCAGTATACAGATGGTGTTGAAAAGCATGGAGAAACTTCTGCTTCCATCCAAGATGAAGAAATAGAGACCAAATTTAACTTTCTGCCTGAAACAACAAAAATAAATGATACAAAATACATGGAACAATGGTTTTCAAGACACCAGGCATCAGAAAACAAAGTGCAGTATCCCTAAGAGACAGGAAGCAAACAAGGCAAGCCCTAAAATAATCTTATCTTACTGTTTTATTAGGTTTCCAGACTGCAGCAGAAAAAGGGGGGGGGGGGGGCGGGGGAATGAAGGTGGAGCCGGGAAAGCCCTAGGACTTGAGGAGACAGAGTTGAGAAGCCAAGGAGACCGAGACAACCAGAATTTGCAGGACAGAGAACTTGAGAAGAGAGACCTACTTAGAGAGAGAACCCTAGGGATGTGGAAAGGGTCCCCCTTAAGTATTCACCAGAGTACTGATCAGTATGTGTATATAAGAAAAACATCTAAGGTCAGGCCAACAACAATTCAAAGGAATTAAAGGGAATAGCATCCAGGACTCATACAGGACCTGGAATAACATCTGTTCTCACCAAGACCAGAAAACCTCAAAATTCATGCAGCATTGGGTAGAACACTCAGAAGAATCGTCCCTCAGCAATGAAGAATAATTATACTGAGCCTACTCTGGTCCCATCTAACAAACCTTAGAAGCAAAACCCAAACAGATCAAACTCTTCCTGCAAATAAATTGCATTCCAGAATAGAGTTCAGAACATTTATTGGAATACACAAATAACCAGGACACAAAAACACCCAATGTGTGTATAATTGGAGTACCCAAAGGGATACAAAAATGCCCAAAAAAAGTTAAAATCACAATGTCTGGCAACTAATCAAAGATTACCAAGCATGCCAAGAATGAAGAGAAAATTCGATCAATTGAAACTGACCCAGAACTCAGGCAGATATTAGAATCAGCAGACAGTGACATTAAAACTATTATTAAAGCTGTAGTCCATAGATTTACGTTGCTAAGTTGAGGCATTTAATATATTAAAAAGGCCCAAATCAAACTTATAAAATGAAAACCACAAGCTGAAGTAAAAAATACAGTGCATGAGATTAATGGCAGATTAGATGTTGCAGAAGATAATAACGAATGAACTTGAAGACACAGCAATAGAAACTATACAAAAAGAAACACAGAGAGAAAAACAAAAAAATTTTAAGGTGGCATCAATGACCTGGGAGACAACCTTAAGCAGCCTAATATATGTGTAACTGTGGTGTTCAAAGGTGGGGATTAACATGCAATTCTAAGTCCAGCAAAAAATCAAGACTATTCCAGACATACGAGAACTGAAAGAATTCATCAATAACAGACTTCCATTATAAGAAACAATAAAGGAAGTCCCTCAGTCAGAAGAAAATGATACCAGATACAAATATGAATTCAAGAAAAACACCAGGAATAGTAACGACACAGGGAAATATATGAGTTTTAGTAGTATTTAAACCACTTTTTAAAATAACTGATTATTTAAACAAAAATAATAACAATGTATACTGTGTGGTTTATAACATAAATAAGTTAAAGGTATGACAACAATAGAATAATGGCTGAGAAATGGGAAGGGGCCGCACACCACTGCGAGAGTCTTACACTTTATATAAGTAGCACAATTCATGTGAAAGCAGACTGTTATAAGTTAAAGATATATACTATAAACCCTAAAATAACAACTAAAATAACAAAGCTAAAAATTCTAGCTACTAAACAAGAGATAAATTGGAATCATTAAAAAAAATTCCAAAAGAAGAAAGAGAAATATTAAAAAGGAAACAAAGAACTGATGGGACAAATATAAAACAAATAACAAGATGACAGACTTAAGCTTAACAACATGTAATCACATTAAATGTAAATGACCCAAACACCCTTATTAAAAGACAAAGACTGTTAAATTGGACAAAAAAGCAAGAACCAATTAAACACTGTCTCAAAAAAGACACATTCAATAAAATGATATAAATATGTTAAAACTAAAGGGCTATAAAAAGGTATGCCATTTTTGTATAAACAAAAGAAAGTTGGAGTAGCTGTATTAACATCAGACAAAGTAAATATCAGATCAAAACTATTACCAGAGATAAAGAAGTTCATTCCATAACAATAAAGGGGTCAATTGATACAGAGGACATAAAAAATCTAAAATGTTTATGCATCTATAACAGGGCTTCAAAATACACGATGCAAAAAGGGATAGAACTGCAAGGAGAAACAGACAGTCTACAATTATAGTTGGAGATTTCAACATTCTCTCAACATTTGATAGACCTGAGTAGACAGAAAATCACTAAGGATATGGAAGACTTGAACAACACTATAAACAACTTGACCTAATTGACATTTATAGAACACACCACTCAACAATATTAGATCATGCATTAGTTTCAAGTGTCCATGGAAATTTTAAAAGAGTCATAAAACAAGTCTGTATAAATTTAAAAGGATTCAAGTCATACAAAGAATGTTCTCTGACCATAATGAAATTAAATTACAATCAATAATAGAATGATGTGAGGAAAATTACCAAATACTTGGAAACTAAATAACACACTTTTAATAACCCATGAGTCAAAAAAGTAATCAAAAGGGAAATTATGAAGTATTTTGAACTGAATAAAAATCAAAACACAGCACAAAAGAAAAACACAAAATTAGTAGTACTCCACTGTAATAGTACGTAGGAGAAAATTTACAGCAGTAAATTCTGGTATTAGAAAAGAAGAAAGGTCTCAAATCATTGACTTTCTACCTTAAGAAACTGAGTGATAGAGGGAGAAAGGAATGAAGAGAATCAAAAGGTACAAATTTCCAGCTATATAAATAAGTCCTGGGGATGTCACATAAACAGCATGGTGACTATAGTTAATAAAACTGTGTTACATATTTGAAAGTTATTAAGAGAGTAAATCTTAAAAGTTCTTATCACAAAAAAATTTATAACTGTATATGGTGGCAGATGTTAACTAGACTTACTGTGGTGATCATTTTGCAATATATGCAAAAATCTAATCATTGTGATGTACCCTTGAAGCTTGTTGTTTGCTGTACAGTCATTGAGTCCTGTCTGACTCTGCAGTCCCATGGACTGCAGAACACCAGGCTCCTCTGTCCACCACTATCTCCCGGAGTTTGCTCAATTCATGTCCATTAAAACTAATACAACATTATATAAATTATACCTCAATTTTTAAAAGAAATAAAATAAAGTAATGGAGGGGAGCAAATTAAGTCCAAAGTAAGCATTAGAAAGGAAATAATTAAGATTAGAGCAGAAATCAATTTTAAAAAGCAGAAGAAAAACAGAGAAAGTCAATGAACCCAAAAGGTGGTTCTTTAAAAAAATTAATAAATTTGATAAATTTCTATCTAGGCTGATAAGGAAAAAAGAGACAAGATACAAATTACCAACAGCAGAAATGAGAGAAATATTATGAACAGTTTTCTGCAAATAAATTTGACAACTCAGATGAAACAGAGAAATTCCTTGAAACACAAACTACCAAAGCTCACTTGAAAAGGAACAGATCACCTGAAGAGCCCTATATCTCTTAAATAAATCAAACTTATGACCAAAGCCCTTCAACAAAAAGACAACAGGACTAAATGATTTCAGTGGAGAATTCTAGCAAACATTTAAAGGAGCTGTAATATCAGCGAAAACTCTTCCGGAAAATTAAAGAGGAAAAAATACTTTCCAACTCATTCTGAGTGCTAGCATTACTCTGATAACAAAGCCAAAGACATGACAAGAAAAGAAAACTACAATACAATATCCCTCATAAATATAGATAAGAAATTCTAAACAAAATGTTAGCAAATTTAAATAACAATACTTAAAATGGCTAATATATCACAACCAAATGAGGTTTAGCGCAGGAATACAAGTTGGTTTAACATTAAAAAATAAGCCAATGTGTGGCATCATACTAACTGAAAGTATTAGTGCTTTATCGCTGCTTTAACAAATTAACACAACCTTTATGGCTTCCCTGGTGGCTTAGACGGTAAAGCGTCTACCTGCAATGCGGGAGACCTGGGTTCGATCCCTGGGTAGGGAAGATCCCCTGGAGGACAAAATGGCAACCCACTCCACTACTCTTGCCTGGAAAATTCCATGGACAGAGGAGCCTGGTGGGCTACAGTCCATGGGGTCGCAAAGAGACGGACACGACTGAGTGACTTCACTTCACGTCACTTTTGGTGGCTTAAGACAATACAAACTTGCCATCTTATAGTTCTGGAGGTCAGAAGCCAAAAAGGGTTTCAGTAGACTAAAATCAAGATGACAGCAGGATTGCAGGCTCTAGGAAGAAAACACTTGCTTGCCTTTCATGGCTTCTGGAGCCAGCCGGCATCCCTCTCTCCCTTTCTCCATCTTCAAAGTCAACGGCAAGCTCTCTCTCCTGTCATCACATCTCTGACTTTTCTAAGGATCCTGATGATTACACTGGGCTCACTTAGATAATCTAAGATAATCTTATCTTAATCCTATCTGCAAAAATCCCCCTTTTATGTAAAGTAACATATTCACAAGTTTCAAGCAGTAACATAGCCCCGAGGATGAACCCCTTCCCAGGGATAACCTTGGGGGAAGGAGAGATCAGCAGGTTTCAGGGCTGGGTCACGCAGTGACAAATTATGGGGAGACCTAGGAGTGTTAAGTGTTTCCCTGCCCCAGAGGAACCCCAGTGCCCCAGACACTGCTCAGGGGCCACTGTCCCCCACCCCACTCAGCCCCATCCCCACTCACCCTCTGGTGGAGCAGTAGAATGTTCTTTATAACTTGCCTCCCAGGGGTAGTGGGCTTCCAGTGGAGGCCGCTGGTGCAGAGACAACTCCGGCTTCAGAGTCAACAGACCTGGGCTCAAGGATCAGTTCTATTCTCTCAGTAGGTTCCTGGGCAAGTCCCATCAGCTACCCTGAGCCTCCGTTTCCTCTTCTGTAAAAGGAGGGGCTAATCCCATCCCCCAGCACGGTGGTGAGGATGTCAGGAGATAACACACATGCCGCTCTGGGCACAGAGCGGGGCCCAAGGCACGGGCGATGGATGGCGGAGAGTCCTCTTCCTTCCAGCCTCCCCGCAGTTCTCCTCCCGCCGTTTACTCCCAGCTTGGGTCCCCATTTGACCCCAGAGGTCTCCAGGCCCTCCCCTGCTGCTGCCCTGATGTGATAGCGTCCCACCTTGCAAACCCAAACAGCAACCTCTGCTGAGGGCATGCCTGAGAGAAGGTCTCCCAGCTCCCCAGTGTCTCCAGGACCCCTGTAAGGGAGGGTGGGAGATGCAGGAGACCCGCCCCGGGGGATGTTTAACAGAGTGGTGGAGAAGGAAATGGCAACCCACTCCAGTATTCTTGCCTGGAGAATCCCATGGATGGCGGAGCCTGGTGGGCTACAGTCCACGGGGTCGCAAAGAGTCGGCTACGGCTGAGCGACTTCACTTTAAGACTCTCACAGAACCCTCATTCAAATCTAGGTTTCCCATTTACTTGACCCTGGACAAGTGGCTTCACCTCCCTGAGCCTCAATGTCCTGTTCTATAAAAGTGTCCACTTCAGAGCTTCAGGAGGATTCAATGAGCTCATGCATGAAAGTGCTTCATCCCGTGCCTGGCCCATCATTGTGGTTACTCGCTCCGACCTAGCTCGTCAGGAAGGCAGGTGCCCACGGCCCCCAACCCCACCCCCACCCCCTAACAGTCACGCCCACCTCCACAATAGAACCCCCTCATCCTGCTAATCCCTCCTCTAGTGTCGGGATTCACTCCGAGATCTCCAGCAGCCGCTTCTCTCCCAGCAGGGCCCCTGCCTCCTTGGCCCCGCTGCGCCGGGCTTGTGAGCAAGCGGGGACCAAGCGGAGGAGCGGTGGGCTGTGTGGATTCTGGAGCCCAGCTGCCTGGCTCTGCATCTGCATCCTTCTAGCTTTGTGACTTCAAGCATGTCAATTGACCTGTCTGTGCCTTAGTTCCCTAATCTATAAAACAGGGCTAAGAATGGGATCCCCTCAGAGGATTATTGTGTAGGTCAAATTAGTTAATAAACACAGTGCTTGCAATGGTGCCTGGCCCCACTAAGTGCCATGTAAGTATTTGCTATTCTTATTATCATAGTTATCTTTTTCCAGCATGTAGCCACACACACAGTGGGTTTCAGGGCATGCTTATTGAATGAATGGATAGATGGATGGATTAATTAATGAACCAACCAACCTCTAAAGGTCCTTAAGCTCACGGATAACTGATAACAGCAGCTATGGGTTTTGAGCGCCTAGCAGGTGCCAGGTGCTCTATAACACTTGATCTGACTGAATCTTCACAACAACCCACGGAGGGGGATACCCTGGTGGCTGCTTCACAGATAAGGAAATCATGAGCCTTAGAGGTTAATGTATCCAAGATCACACAGTCATTTTTTTCTTCCCTTTAATTTTTAATTATACATAATACAAAATCACTGAAGAAAAAATTTAAATAGAGAGGCAAAATAAAACCAAGAAAGATTAAACCACCTGAGATTCCACACCCAGAAATTTCCATTGCTAAATGCTTGCAGACTATCATACAGACTTTTTTCATGCAAATATACATATTTTTTAACAAAGATGGGCTCATATTATGCATCCCCCTGCACTGCAACAGAATGTAGCTCTCTTTCTGTGTCAATAAATCCGTGCCACTGGCAGCAGCTAGTGCTCTTTTGTAGAGCTGAATCACAATTTATTTAACCAATTTGCTGTTGTGGGATATTTAGGCTGATCCAATTTCTCACCATTTTGTGTGATGAATATCCTCTTTATCCATACAACTTTCTGCACTTGTCCAATTATTTCCTTAGGATAAATTCCTAGAAGTGAAATTTCTGAGTCAAAGACAATACACTTACTTGGGGCTTTTCATATATACACCCTGCCAAATTGTCTTCCAGAAAAGTTGTATTAATTTACATTCCCACTGGTGGCAAATGAGATATGGGCCACAATATTGAAGATGTACAAAACAGATCAAAAATGGTGCATTAGTCAGGAAAAGCTAAGCCAAGCTGTGTAACAAATTAACCCCAAATCTCAGTGGCATAACACAACTAAGATTTATTGGTGGCCCACACTGCAGGCTCAGTCTGGATCAGCAGAAGGCGTATCTTTGCTTGCACAGTGAAATTCAGGGCTCCAGGCTGACAGAGAGAGGACCCCTCCCCCACACCATCTTGTAGCTGTACCTTTTGAAATATGTGACCTCCACCATTGCTCCAGAATTGGAAGAGTGATCATCCAGGTTCTTCAATGCCTTGGCTCAGAAGTGATACACATCACCTCCAATCATACTTCATTGGCAAGAACTGTCATGTGGCCTTGTCCAGCTGCACAGGGGCTGGAAAGGGTTGTCTTCCACATGTCCAGGAAAGAGGGGCAAGCCTCATGTGCATAAACACTAGTAACATCTGCCACAGATTGAAGGGGTAAAAGTCGTGGAAGGTTCCCTTTGACAAGAGAAATGTGAATTAAATCCCCTTGTGATTTGAAAGGAAGGAAATGAATCACTCAGTCGTGTTGGACTCTTTGCAACCCTATGGACTGTAGCCTGCCAGGCTCCTCTGTCCCTGGGATTCTTCAAGGCAAGAATACTGGAGTGGGTTGCCATGCCCTTCTCCAGGGATCTTCTCCACCCAGGGATCAAACCTGCATCTCTTATGTCTCCTGCATTGTCAGGCAGGTTCTTTATCACTAGTGCCACCTGGGAAACCCATGTTTCCAGGAAAGAGAGGCAAACCTGATCTGCATAAACACTAGTCACACCTGCTACAGAAGGGAAGGGGTAAAGTCTTGGAAGTTTCCTTTAGCAGGAGAAATCTGAATTAAATCCCCCTGTGATTTGCCCTTGGCCCAATTCCACCACTCTGGTAGGACTTTTCTGAAGAAAACGTTGTTTTATCCCCGTATAATGAAGGGGGTGGGGGGCAGGGCCAGACTAGTGAGCCAGAGAGTGGGCTGGTGACAACTCCCCTCACACCTGCAAAGCAGTCCACCTCCAGCTTGTCGTGGGTTCCTCACCCCGAGCCATGTAGACCCCAAGTCCCCTCCTCCTGCAAAGTCTATGGAAGACACAGGAGTGGGGTCCATGGGAAATTCTGCCCTTTGCAGCCCACTCAGCGAGCTCCTGACCTGTCAGCAAGAGCAAGCACCTTGGGGTCAGCCCACCCCCATAAGTCAGATGCAAACAGGAAATCAGGAGACAAAGGCAGTAAAAATGAGGGTTCTGCACTGAGATTGCCTGGGTTTGTAAACTAGCTAAATCACTGACCACATCTGTGAACTTCAGCAAGTTACTTAATTTCTCTGTGCCTCTGTTTCCCTCTAAATTAAGAGTAGCTACCTCCTAGGGCTTACTAAGTCAATATCAATTCCTTCAATTAACAAGCACACAGCAGAACCCCTGGTAGACACTGGGGACGCAGAGGTGGACAAAACAAAGCCCCTTCCTTAAAGGAGTTTATATTCTCTTAAGGAGACAGGCAACAAATACATCAATAAAAAATAACATTGCTTTTCCGGTGGTCATAAGTGCTATGAAGAAAAATCAAGCAGGGTAAAGCAAAGAGATGGTGATGGGGAATGCTATTTTATCCAAAGTAAATATCTCTGTAAAGTGACATTTGAGGAGATATTTAAATGAGTAAAACAGGGAGGCATATCAGGGGAGAACTGTTCAGATAACAGGAAAGCAAGTGCAAAGGCCCTGGGGCAAGAATGTGCCAGCAAAAAGGCATGTATGGCTGGAGCAAGTGAGCAAGAAGCCAGGAGATAAAATCAGAGAGGTGAATATGGTCATGATAAGGACTTCTGATGACCAAGATGATGATAATGATGGTGACCAAGGAAAGGTAGGGTGAAGGGCAGATGCTGAACTCATATATACTAATACAGTCAGGAATCTGGGAAAATATAAATACATAATTGTTTACATGAAATTAATCTCTCGCCTTCCCATCCCAGCCCCACCCCCATATTATCCTCCCTCCTAATCTCACTCCCCTAAAGTAAGCCTCAGGATGGAAGGAAAATAAAATTATCCTCCAGGTATTAAAAGCTGCTTGCAGTGGAGAATCAAACAGTATTAAGAGCAGAGGCAGCCTCAGTCAATCCAGGCACCAGGCAAGATGTAAGTGTCGGCAACTCCATGCACCAGTTTCCCTTTGCCTTATTTAGGGGATTTGAGGTGGGGGAGAAAGAAGAGGAACAGCAGGGTTAACAGGCAGAGAGAGAGGATGGGGCGAACAGCGGTCTCAGGGAGGGAGCCCGGGGAGGGAGCCCAACAGCCCGGGAGGAGTCACCTAGAAAGCACCCAAGCTCAGTCAGGGGCCAGGGCTGTGTGACCTTGTCCAAGGTCATCCCGTTGATCTAAGCAGTCTCCTCCCAACCTCCCACCGCAGCTGTAGATACGTTTTGGGGGAGGGGGAGAGAAGGCCATTCCCTTCCATCTGCTCCTCCCCAACACCTAGATAGAGAACAGACCTAGGGGGTCTGGGGATAGGGTGGGGGTGTCTCCTTAATAAGGGACACCAGTTCCCTTTGAGCTACACACACACACACACACACATGCAAGGCTCACACAGCCATCCTTCAGCTGAGAGACAGTAGAATCTGCTACTGAAAAGCAAAGCCTCAGGAGTCAGATGGCCTGGGTTCATAGCCCGACTCTGCCTCTCAAAGCTGTGTGATCTCAGACTACTGACTTCTCTCTGAACCCCAGTTCCCTTGTCTTGAGGTTCTGTGAGGATTAAATGAGCTCCTCTGTATAGCAGCACCTAGAACTGTACCCAGCACATCACAAGAAGTGTTAGCTGCAAGTATCACACATATTTACACAGGCCCCCTAATCTCTTCAGCCTCACAGGTCTGCGGCCATGCACACAACACACAGACGCAGGGCACATGCACCCCCCTGAAAGCAAGAAGGAAGGGGGAGGCATTCCTCCAGGGCCCAGCGCAATCATCCTCTATCAGGCTTGGGGAGCCCCAGGCCACAGAGAAACTCTCCCACGCCCCGGCCACCAGCACCACTGCCCAACCCCCACCCAAGAGCCCGCCCACCCACTTCCCTTCCACCTGCAGAATGCCTCCAACCCAGCCCCCACACACTGGTGAAGCAGCAGGTGTAGGGTTCCTCCCAGGCACCCCCTGGGACCCCTATTCCAGCCTTGAGACCCTTGATCAAACTCTCCTCCACCCTTCCCTCAGCACCAGATGTGGCTTCTCCAGCTCTCCACTGCAACCCCATCACCCGCCTGCTCCAAAGCCTCCAGGAGCCCCCTAGAGAGTGCGGCATACAAGCCCAAATCTTTAATCTGCTACTGAAGGCCCTTCAGATCTGATCCCAACCCACCTCGCCAGCAACCGTGTCTTGTTACATGTCATCATGGCCAGCAGACCCCAACACCCACCACCTCTCCCCACCTCCTGTTCCGTCTGCCTGGAGTCACCTATCATGTCTCCTCCCACCTTGATCAAACCAATCCCTTAAGTCAGGTTCAAAATCTGCTTGCTCTGTGGAGCTCTCTGTAAACGCCGCAGACAGAAGTGACCTTCTGACGTTCCACCCCATAGACAGCTGCCTCTGTGCCCTGCCCACCCAGCACATCACTTACTCCTCCACTCCCCACGGTCTGTCACAGGCCTCTGAGGACAGAGATCTGGTTCCCTTCATCCCAGGACATCCAGCGGACAGCAGAGAAAAGGTCCAGAATCATTATTATTAAATATTAGTATGAGGAGGGAAAGAAGGAGAAAACAGATGGAAAGAAGACAGTTCTGGACACGGTCAGACCCATGCCTGAGCCTCAAGAGTGATAACTGATGCTTACTGAGAATGCACCCGCCAGGCACTGCTCATACTGCCAGTCCTATGAAGCGGGTGCTGCTATTCTCCCTAGAATATAGAGGAGGAAACTGAGGCGCAGACTTGTCTGAAATCACACAGCTGGGGAGAGACAGAATTCAAACAGGGAATCTGGCAGAAGAATGTGCTGTCATTATTGCTCTTGACCGCATCCAGAGAGGCAGGTTTCTTTTTAAAAGAGAACTGAGACCTCCCAGCTCCTCAGGCAGCAGGTCCGTTCACTGGGGACCCACTCTGGGCTGAGCTGGTCTACCCAGAGGGATGCAGGAATGAATGAGGGGCCTGAGCACAGAGCTGGAAGCCACGCCCTCCCACCAGGCCTGGGAAGATGGCAGTGCTCCAGGCTGGCCTGTCTCTCCTCCACCACAAAGTAGAAGCCGCTCGGCCTCCGTCTGGCTCACAGCTGTCCGATCTACAAGTGGGCAAACGGGGCAGAAGACAGGCCGGCAGGAGGGAGGGGAGATGGGAGCACAGGCAGGAGGCGCAGCTGGAGATGAGCTGCTGTCCCTGGGGCTACAGGAATGATGTGGCCCCAGTGCCGTGTGTGTGAGTGTGTGTGTGTGTGTGTGTGTGTGTGTGCTGTCAACAGGAACCTTGAGCTTGCAACGGGCAGCGGCATCCACATGCAGGGCCACGAGTGCAGCTCCCCCATGCCAAAAGGACATGGATTCTAGAACCCACAGGCCAGGGCACCCCCTCCTCAGCCCCACCAGTAGAACCAAGCCCCCTGCACATCTGCCACCCGGCATCAACCCAGACCCTGTCGAGGTCCATAAAGGGTGCTGGGGCCTCAGGAGAGGAGAGCCCACGGGTGTGATAGAGACCCAGAGACAGTGCTGATGGCCTGTCAACCAGGACAAACCAAATCCAAAGAAGGATACAGCCAAGGTGTAGACCAGGCCTGGGGATGGGAGGGGGTGGAGGGAACCACAGAACGAGGGCTTTCCTTTAGAAGCTTTTGAGATGGAGAGCTGGGCCGGGGAAATGGTCACCTCTGCCATCTGGCTGGGATGAGCGAGGGTCCTCCAACAAGAAGGTACAAGAACTCAGCTAAAGAATCCCCAGCTGAAGTGAGCCAGCCATCATCTCGTCTTCCCAGCTCCAGGCCAGGGATGGGACTCTAAAGTTTATGGTAAAGGGCCGAGAATAAAATACGCAGTGAAAGATGTTCCCACGGAGCCCTGTGGGAGCCTGGAAGAGAGAGAAGTTAATCCTGCAAAGCCCTAGCTGACTCCAGGGTGGATTATCAAAGTGCTGGACGGTGAGGACTGAGAGAAGGTGTGATCGCATCTCAGCCAGACCTGCATTCGCTATTATGGAGTGACCCAGCCATCAAGGAAAGCTACAACCTCTGGGTATGTGATTGCAGAGAGCTTTTTCCATGAACCCTCATGCTCTCCTCTGGGTATGTGATTGCAGAGAGCTTTCTACATGAACCTCATGCTCTCCTCTGGGTATGTGATTGCAGACAGCTTTTTCCATGAACGTCATGCTCTCCTCTGGGAACCAGACACACAAAGCAGAGGCGATGGGGAAAGGGGACCTTCGGTGACTGTTGAGTGAAGCGCCCTGTGCTTGGGTCAGACCATGTGGGTCAGCACATGTAGCTGCGGCTTGGAAACAGCCAGAGGAGGCACCCTGATTCTATCTCCAGTCGAGAAGGAAAAGAT